>NC_135484.1:145982249-146588320 GCF_052094955.1 Ictidomys tridecemlineatus | reverse complement strand
GTGATTTGATATTTGCAGGAAGTGACTGAGATTACCAAATGGAGTAGTCTAGATTTCACATGCAACACGGCTGTGCCTTTCCTGAGAGCTCCAGGTCTTGGCTGAGGAAATAGGATAAGTAGATTTTGGTGAGTGTGTGGGGGTGTGGGGGTGTGGGGGAGCATGGGAGAGTGGGGGGAGGCTTACATTTATTCCGGGATTCCAGGAGGAGATGGGGAATTTGATATTTGTTCAAAACCAAATCAGCAGCTGTGGATCCCTGGCTTATTTTAATTTTTTAAAAGATGTTTTATTCAAGAATCTTGAGAACCTTTAACTAACACCCACGTAGGACAAAAAAAAAAATTCGGCTCTAAATAGTGGATGGCCATGCAGACCCGGGGCTCGTTGTTTGTGTGTTAAAATATAAAAAAAGGGATGCTGAAGATACAGAACAATTTAAGGGAAAGAACTTGAGCTCCCAGAATCCAAAAATGTGGAACTAAAAGGGAGATAGAGGTAGCCGATGAGGCCCAATGAGGTTAAGATTCTATTCCTGGTTATCGGGAGAATGAGGGATAGGCTCAGCTTCCCGAGTCCAATTCCCAGTACAGTGCTCCCTCAGTACCCCAGTTCCGAAAGAACCTCCTCATTGCTAGTCCTGTCCTCCCTGCAGGGAACACCTGAGTGGAACTGGTTCACTGTGTGGATCACTGGTCTGGTGCCAGACACTTCTCACTCCTCATCGCAAACCCGTCTATTTGCCGTGGTGGTGGTGGGGGGTGAATCAATCTCATGTGCCTCCAAGAGGCTCTAACCACTTCCTAGGGTCACCGAACTGGGGATCCTCAAATCTGGGCTTGGGTCTTAATTTTGTCAAGTCACATAATCTCACAGGTCTGTTCTCTTCTTTGTAAAGTTAGAAGAATGATTGGATTTCTCGGGTCCTTTCACCTCCAACATTCTACCTAACACATTTGAAGAGGAGACAGTGGGGTCTCTTTCTTGGACAGGAGGATGGCGGTCTTCTTATATGCAGATGTGAGGGGTTCCAAAAAGAACTGTGGGTATGAACTGCTAGTGGAGGGGCACGGACCCAGGTGGCTTGACCACACCATGAGCCAAGTTGGGGAAGACTTACGAGGTCATCCAACAAACTGGTATGCAGAAAGGAATGGCAAATGGACCCAGTAAACAGAGCGTAGGGCAAGCTCAATGAGAGTCCATTGCTTGACTCCATGGTGGAGACTAGATCTTTTATCTTCAAGGCGACTCCAATAAGTGATAGGAAAAATATTGTTCTGTGATCACAGACATTTTTACAACAAGGTGTAAGACCAAGTTAAAATGGCGCCTCTACGAGAGAGTCTTCAGAGCCTTCAATATGACCCAGTGCTTTGGGAATCTCCACTGCACAGACGTATTTGGCCATGGAACATATTGTTTTCTGGTATATTTCGTGAGAAATGCTTTCCAAGAATAGATCTGAAGAGCGTGAGGACGAAAGTTGAGGGTGACCCTTTAGGATCTTACAGAGCATCCCCAGGAGGAGTCCTCGTCTGACCAGAGCAGGCCAAGCCCTTGTCTGAGCCTGAGTCTGAAGTTGTCATGCGTGCACCTGTGTGGGAGAGGCCATGGACATGAGGTGAGGGCCTGTGGTAAAGCTCAGGCCTCTGTAGTGTGCAAAGAAGAACTCCTAGACCGTCTCGTGCTTTCAAGGGTGCCAAGACAGTCATTATTTAAATGGCTTCTAGTTATTTCCTGGGCTGTAAATAGTGCGCACAGCAGAATATCCTCACACTGAAGCAAAGACTAATTTTTATATGATATTTTTTTGCATGATTAATTTTTTTTTCAGTGTGAAGTAAAGCAGACAGGTTAGAACTCAGGCCTTGCTTGAAGACATATGGAATGTCCATGCTGGGAGGAACCTGGGGTTCTTACCTTGAGCACCATGGGTATGCATATGAGTATCAGTAGACTCATGTCACAGTTTTGTGGGATGAACACGTCTGTTGGTTCTCTGAAACAATGGCTTTCATTAACTTCCCAAATGGATCTATAATCTCAAAAGTAGGCAGCAGTGCCTTATTATGGCTTATTATAGAGGTACTAAGGCTCAGAGGCACAAGATGGTTTGCTAGATGTAGCATAATTGTTTTACCTTTGTTGCTGGTGATGAAGATCACCTGAGAGCTGGTGAGCCTCAGGTCTGATGGAGAACCCAGTAGAGGATTTGCCCTTGGCCTTGGACAGAAAGAGGCTTTGTAATATCCGTTATGTTTCCCATTTTGCACACAGAACACAGACAATACAAACTGAGTCAGTAACCTGAAATTTTTCTTGACTTTCCCAAGAAATTATTCATAATTAATGTGTTATACATTCCACGTATAAGAAACGGACCAGAATTGAGTTTCGGCTTCAAACGTGATAATCATGAAGTTTCCTGTGGGTTGAGGATCATGCATAGTTTTGCCTTGGACATCACAAAGATTTTGAAATCAAAAAGGTTTTCATTTTACCTTTTAGGAACATGGTAGAATTTATCTGCATGATTGCATTTTAATTAGCACTCCCACTGCCTATTTAAACATGCAAAGATATAAAACGAGCCAACCAAATAGGAAGACATATAACCAAGGTGTTTGCTACTGTGAGGTTATTGAGCACTGCCTTGGGATAAAGCTCGCTCCAGACTCAAGTTTAATAGTGTGAACTGGTTCAAAATAAACCCATTTGTATGCACAATATTCTACATAAGGGTTAAGCTGCCTTAGCAATTGTTGATAATTATGGATCTTTGCACATCTCTGAGGATTTTTGAACATTCTTTGAGAGTAAATCAGCCATTCCCACAATTAAAAATTAAAAATAGAAGAGTTCTGTAGGGGCATTCTTCCACAAGTCTTGGGTGGTTGGGTTATGATCCCGGGAACCCAGAAACCACATCAGAGCTCTGCCCGTGTGTTTGTGGTGTCACAGATGCCTCGGGGAGAATGCGAACTACAAGAATGGACTTAATTTTGGAGGGAGTTTCTTACTGTCTTTGTGGCATGGCATGAGGAGGTAGCTCAGCAGGCTGTGTGCTGCTGTTCTGGGATCCTGCCTTTTTCAGAATTCTGAGTTAGGCTCTTAAGGTTAAAAGGAAAAGCAAAGTCAAGAAAATTTGCCCTTCTGAACCCAACCTTGGAAAAATCGAACTCAGAACTCCTTTGTAAAGAGACGTTTGTGGGCATAGCAGAGGGGTCCTGGCTCTGTGGTAGGGGCCATGATGGGTCAGGTGAGTGGTCAGATGGCCACGATTATCCATTAGTGATCGGCTCTCAAAGTTAAGTTGATAATCGGTTTACGCGTGGTCTATGAATAATTTATAAAATACAGTCATGCACTGCCTGACGTTTCTGTCAACATCAGACCACATCTCTGGTGGTGGTCCCAGCACCATATTCCAATTCCCTCACCTGGTGACGTCAGAGTCATCGTGACATCATAATCATGAACCCATTGCTCATGCATTTGTGGGGACGTTGCTGTCAGGAAAGCTGCTGTGCCCTGGTGGTATAACAGTGTATGTAGCAAGTACAGTTTAGGAGCTACATAATATGGGATCATGATTAGAAACGACTGTGGGACTGGCTGGGTATTTTCTAAACCCTGCTTTCTATTGTTATTTTAGGGTGTACTTTTGTACAACCAATTAGTCCTGTTTCACTGGCTGGCAGCAGCCTCTCCTGACTGCCTCAAGAGGCCACGTGGAGGATGGGCCTGGACCATCCAGTTTGTGTGAGTGAATTCTACGTTGCTCATGCAACCATGGAATCACTTAATGATATGTTTTGAGAACGTGTCCTGTTGTTAAGTGATGCATGACTGTATCTGCCGTAAGATGAAATAACTATTACTCAGCTTGTTCAACTACCTGCTGGTCAACGAAGACTAGGATTCTTTGGAACACACAAAACCTTCTCTTAAGTTACATAGGACCAATAATCTCTTGGGGGTGGGTGGGGGAATTATCGCACAGCTCTGTAACTCTGAAAGAGAACCCGAAGCGAATTGAGAGCTAGTCACACAGGTCTTCTAGCAGCCTTGTAACTGTGACACCTCATTGGACAGAACAATTCAGAGGACAGAACTATTAAATTTCGGGGGTTGTGTTCAGAACCAGGCATCTTGCAGAAGTACGTTTCCATCTTTATAACAACACATCCGGATGCAGTCCATTCCAAATGATCTTGTAGCCATTCGATGGCTCTAAACAACCACCATCAGTTGAGGTGCCATGGTATTCTGGGCCCTGGATATGATAAACAGTCAGAGAGACTTGACCTCTGAACCCTTAATGCCTAAACAATGCACCTTCCACTCAATAAATGACGTTGCCAATGGCCGGGGCCCCATCTGATGGCTTACTTGTCTTCCCTCATCAAACTCCTCGTAAAAAAGGGGGAGGGGAGGACCACAGGACAAGGGAGGCCAGCCTGCATCTTTGTGCCTCCAGGCCCGAGAGCTGACAAGGGAGAATGAAAGCACACACTTCCTGCTCTTTCTCTGGAAGCCCATTAAGCCTCCTCCCTGGTAAACAGGCCCGGGGTTGCTTTTGTTTGGCCCCCCTCCCTCCCCCTATTTTTGTAAAGCAAATTGAAAGTCCTACAACTGCTGTGGCTGTCATTCTCCCCAATGCAACCTGCACAAAGACAGGGTTCCCAGGGAGGGAGGCCGGCTGCCTCCCTTTGTGTCTGGGAGGGTTTCTGGGGATTTGTCAGGTCAAAGCAGCTCCTCTCCCTGAGTAGGTGCGGGGCTGACAGGTGGCGCAGGTTTTCTCCAGTCGATCTGCAGGAACACTTTTTTTTTTTTTTTTTTTTTTTGCCTTTTCAAAGTGTCAGGGAGCGTGGACAAGGACATTCTCACCCAGTTCTCCCGAATTCCTACAGTTCTGACTGTCGGAGCTTGTGCAAGGTGTTTGGAGATCCAGTGCTAAGTACCTCCAGCACCAGACTCTGCGACCTTTGTCAAGGTTGCAACTCCACCTAGTGCTTGGTGACGCTTTTGAGGCCTGGCTGAAGGAGAACGGAAGACGACTGACTGTAAGAATCAGAGAACACGTCTTGTTTGTGCCTGTGCGCCACCGATTGTGTGGGCTTGGTCCAAAAATCTTCATGCATTTTTATTTCCCTTCCACTGTCTTCTCTGAAGGCCACCAAGAATTGGTGTGATCTTAGAGATGTCACATATTCTCTGGTTTCTAGTATCTTTGGCAGCACAATTAGAGCAGTTCAGTGGTTCTTCTCCAAGTGTGGTCCCTGGACCAGCGGTATCGGCAGGGTCAGGGAGCTTGTTAGAAATGATAGCTCTTAAATCCAAGAGGCAGATGCCATGGGTGGGCCTTCAGGGAACGTGGAAGCCAGGAGGCTGGAGAGGCCCTGCAGTGGACGCGCTGGTATTTTCTCCAGCTGTTGGCATTTCCAGGGACTCTTAGATTCAGTTCATCCCACTGGTTCAAAGCCTGACACACACACATGCTGTATTCCCCAGTGAGACTCGGCCAGCGTGTCAGCTGTGAGCTTCGATGTTCCCACGCAAGCTAAGAATTACAGCCATGTCATGGAAGGAAAACTAGAGACAGGTGAAGCAGCTCGGCCGTCCACACGCCTTTCCCTTCAAACTCCAGATGCCACGCATGGTGCTGGGTACCAGGCTCCAGTTGGACTGCCCCAGGCAACAGCCACTTGAAAAGAGAACAGGAGGGGTCCGTCCACCTGTAAAAGTGACTGTTTTATCTTAAGGCTGGAAGACAGGCCCTTCTGAAGTAGGTATCAGAGTTTTTATAACGAAGTTCTGATCAAGCTCTACTGTCTATCTTTTGAGACTTAGTACAGGCCATCCGTCTCTTGGGATACCCTTTTTGACCTTCCAAAATAAGGGTTAGGAGACCCTCTTCACTGTCCCTGGCCCCTCATTCTTGTCTGCAACACAGCCAGCCCATCAACACAGTGTTTTATAATTTTTTTTTTCTTCTGGTACTGGGGAACCCAGGGCCTAGTGCTCACCAGGCATCATAACTGGTTTTTGCTTCTCCGTTTGCCTGACTTGGCAGAGTTCCATGGGGAAGGGACTGTCTGTCCCTCATCACTTATTTCATTCCTAGACTTCTGGGCCTAGCACAGAAGGAAGCAGCAGTCTTTAGGTGTTTACAGAGAAGGGCTCCAGTTCTCCTGGACACTCTCAATCAGGTTGCGCCTTTAGTCATTCATTTTTTGAGGTATTGATCAATCAGATGCCATGATCCAATGAGTGGACATTATCCCAAGATGGGACAGGGTACTGTCAGGAATTTGGAAAGGACCTTGCAGCCCAGAGGTTTTCACACCTCACACACAGAGGCCGGTTCACAGCACCCTGCAGTCCTTTCTATCCCAGGCCCTTCTTTGATGGATCCCCTGCTTCCCTTTGACTCCTGTTCCCCAACTCTATTTTCAGCCTCTCTGTAGACAATCAGCTTCACGCGTCTATGTATGTTCTTTTATTTGCCAGTATTCTCATAAAACATGTCGTGTTTTGTTTTGTAAACACATGTTTTAAATTTACATACATGGTATATAAAAATTTCATTCTGCTTCTTTTTCTGCTTGGCACGCCACCAAGCCTCCATGTTTTTGTGTGCGCTGGGTTCACGCCTGCGCACTGGAGTGCGGTGCTCCAGAGTACTAGGTTTTAGATGTGAGGCGTCTCCCCACAACTTACGTGTGAGTCAAGAGAAGAAAGTTCAGAAGTGAAATGGTTAGATTATGAGAGATGTAGCCTCATCAGTAGATTGATCCATTGATATGGATTAACTGGGTGGGAACTGTAGGCTCATCCGGAGTGACTGGGGGAGGTGGGGCACAGGGGGTGTGCCTTTGGAGTACATATTTTGTCCTTGGTGAGTGGAGCTGTCACTGCTTCCTGATTGCCATGTCCTGAGCTGCCTTCCTCCTCCACACCCTTCCGCCATGATGGTCCACTTTACCTTGGGCCCCGAGCAATGGAGCTGGCCATCTATGGACTGAGACCTTTGAAACCCAGAGCCCCAAACAAACTTTTCTCCCTTTAAGTTGATCTGGTCAGGTCTTTTGTTTACAGCAATGAAAAAGTTGACTAAAGCCCAGCCTTTGCACCCTGTTGTTTTCAGCAATGCCCATGTAGGTGAGCTCCTGGAGAGCCTTCAGCTCCCCATCACCACAAGGGACACCATGAGGGTACTCGTGCACATCTCCTTGGAGACCTCTGAGATAATCCCTGAGAATTAGCAGCAGACAAGGTTGCTGGGTCCGAGCATATGTGTGCACTAACATGGTTTCCCCTTCAGAATGGCTGCCCCAATCTTACAGATTGGCAGCAAAAATTTATATTTACCATGTAAATTTCAGACCATAGTCCTTTGTCCACACTGACATTGAAATACTTTTTTCCTGTGCATTGTTATTTTTGTTCATGGTGTTCTTTGCCTTTTTTTTTAAAAAAAATTCTTTTATTCCTTCCTCTTTCTCCAAAATATATAAAAAGATAGGTTTTGAATGTGCTAAATGATCTGATTATAAACCAAAGTGTGTAGCTACTCACTCTAACCCTGGCTCGCCCTGGGGTAGCATCACATGCCTCAATGAGCTGATTCACCAATTCTCTGCCTAAACACAGAGAAACCAGTAAGTATTTTCCACAAAACCGTCTACATGCCAGTCTGTTTTGGACTGTAGCACTACCAGTGCGATAAGGAAGTGTTATAACGGAAGTTACACACGATTGTGATGAGCCCCATAAGTCATCGAAGCAAGAGAAAAGAAAGAAGAACTCACGAGAAAGGGTTCACGACCATGGAGCTTGAAACCGAGCACTCAAGAATGCTAAAAGGACCATGGTTTTCTTTGGGTAGACCTCTGACTTCTTTCTCGTGAGAATTCAGGAACAGCCCTCTTAATGATTCCTGTCGTCTCTGCTGGCCAGCATGTAGCTCGTCAGAGTTGGCAGAGCTTCTGGGGGCTGTAGACATGGTTCTTGGTGTGGCCAAAGGGCCTTTCTGATCCAGCCCTAATAACAATCTCACCTGTGCCTCCAGGCCTTCCCCTCTTCTGGGTGGTGGAAACCCACATCAGGTTCTATATGACAGTACCTTTGTACAGGACCTGTGTGGGATGCTGGTGTCTCTGCCTGGAGCGGGTGTCTGCTTCGTGGGTAGACTTGTACCCACACTCCATGCCCCCCATCCCATTCCATGGGCTACTCCTATACCAGGCACAAGCCTTCATTAGTATGTGCATTGCTACGTATCACACTTGTTTTGGTCCCTTTGTCCCAGTTCCCATTTAATTTAGGCTTCTTGAGAAAGGAATAGGGTCATGTTCAATATGTGTTCAACAGAATCTCAAATATACAGTGAAGCCTCAATAATTCTCTCCAACCTGAGAGAAATCCATTTTCTTGCACACTAAAGATAGCGATTTGATAGCCCAGGTCCTCGAGCTTTTAAAATATCAGCAACTAACCCGATGAGCGAGTTCATGCTACCGTGTGATGGATCGAGTCTGTAAAGTCTTCCACATTCTATTCACATCATAAAAGAAATTTCTGGAAACAGAGAACTCGTAGTCATATGAAGGAATGACCCTGATAATGGAATTACCAGGGAGCAGCATGGCGAGTGGGAAAGGTAAGGGTGTTGGGAGGCCAGTAACATTGCCTCCCGTGCCATTCAGATGACCTCACCTCTGTCGAACGTCAGTATTTGGAGATGGCCTGGTATGTTCACCAAGTCAGGCTCTTCCTCAGAGCGGGGGTACTTGGTTTTCTCAGTAACGTGGGTAGATAAGTACGGAGCACAATGACTCTTGAGTACCTATTGTGATACGGGTCAGATTTCATTCTGGCGACAATACACTGACACTTATCTCTGAATCTTATCCCTGAGTAAGAGTATAGTGGCTGGTTTATTCTACTGGCAGAAGTTCACTGCTGGAGGAGGCGGGAATAATGCCGGTGACTCGAGAATGTATCTCTTCAAGATGAAGATTTCTTTCTTAGGATCCTCAGTGCATTTAAAAAACATCTTTGTGCTTAAAAGAAAAAAGTCTTCTGACTTCTCCTCTTTGGCTCTCAGCGGCAGCAGAAGGGCCCTTACTCCATAAATGGCCAGTCAGCCCTAGACGATGCTCACTTGGGGGGCCCCTGGGCGTCAGGCAGCAGCCTCCCCACCATGTCCCTTTCTCTCTTTTTTGGGTGCTTATTTCTCTCCTTTCTTGGTTCAATGCAGTGGCTTGTTCTTGCGCTCAGTCCAGCTGGTGGGACGCAGTGGGACGCATAGCCACATCCTAGTATCTACCTCTCAATCCCATTCCAAAGTCCTAGGGCCTGTAATTTGGGATTTTTGCTGGTCTGGGATGGGTCTGATGCCCATTTTTGTCCTGGTCAACACGGCGAGGGTCCAGGACCAGGTGGAACAGATGGCTCCTGGGAGCTCCCTTGGGATGAGGCAGGAGGGGAGACGGCTCCAGGAAGGAGGCTCGTGGCTGCACCTGACGGGCATCTGCTGCAGCAGCAGTCTTTAGATCAGAAAGGGCTGCCCAGGCACTGACCTAATCACTTTTGAGAACAAGCCAATTCTTTTTCATCCTAATACCAAGGTGGGGGTGGGCAGAGAAGGAAGGAAGGTTGCAGTGGATACAACTGACTTGGAATGTGTTATAAAACCAGTTTGGGTTTGGTCATAACACCTATGACGTGTTACATGACATGCATGTATGATGGTGTACATGCCCATGTGTCCACACGTATAGAAATGCATGTCATCAGAGACATGGCAGCCAAACCTACGCTCTCCTGGGGACCATCACATGAGCTTTCCAAAGCAAACCCCACACCAAAAATTTCCAAGGGAAGCAAATCATTTCAGGATTTAGGAAAGCACAGGGATCTGTTATGATAATAGCATTCAGCAAGTATAACGTTCTGGACTCAAAGCAAATGTCTTTGTGGGGCGGGGGGAGTGCTAAAAAGCCTTGATTGGGGTTTTAATGAGATTTTTCTTCCTCCCTCCGCTCCGCCCTTCGTTCTTCCCCCATCCCCTGGTTATTTTCTCCAGCAGGCCAGTCAAGAGCCCTGCGCCTGGGAACCCTGGGAGAATGTTAACAATTCAACTCTACCAATTAATTGCAGGGACTTTCCTTCATCCTGCTCAGCAGGGTCTCTCTCGCAGGCTGCTGAAAACATAATAATGCAACTCACTGTGGCGAATGCATAATGCTATGTTCATCAGGGGGCTTAAGAATCCTCGGGACTACACTACCTGCTCCTTGGGCACCCGTTACCGAGGCTAGAACAGGTCTTAGGTGTCAGTGAAATAGGAAACAGGAATGCCCTTTTCCAAGGGAAAGGCCAACTCCATGGGATACAGGAACGTCTGTCCACACTGCCTTAAAATACACCCCCTCTGCCTCTGCAACCTGCGATGGTGGCCATTGCACTGTGCGTGGAAGTTTCTAGAAGGGAGTTGGTCAGGTTGTTCGCACGGATATGTATTCAGGGATAGGGGTGGAGCTCAGTGGTAGAGTGCTTGCCTAGCATTCATGAGGCCCTGGGTTCCATCCCCAGCACCTTAACAAAACAAGACAGAAAAAAGTCAAGATGTCTGGAGGACGGCGCAGGCCGTACCTGTATGTGTTCGGGGAGGTCAGGAATTCACGGGTATGGTCCCCCAGAGCCTGCTCTGCTCCTGGAGACAACGCACAGAGGTAAAGGGTGAACAGATTTCAGGGTAGATACAAGGCTGAGGATAATAAAGTACCAAGAAAGGATCTTCTAACAGCGAGTGCTGCTTTTAGCCTCAGTTCAGTAGGAAAAAGCAACTCAGGAGGGGAGAATGGGATTTCCTTGGAATTCCTCTGGTTTTCCTAACTGGGTGTGAGGAATGTGTTTGCCCTGGTGTGGGGCGTGCAGTGACTCAGGAGAGGAAGTGGTGGATTCTGCTGTGAAAACAGGGACATGTCAGTGGCCCCAGAGGTGTTGGTTTTTAAGATCCAGCTGTAAACCGGTCTCGAGAATACAGATTCTCAGCCGGGAGTGTTTCAGACCAGTAGTGGAACCTGGGAGGAACCTGGGAGGGAGACCCTGGTGGAAGGAAGGGGGAGAGCAGGACCTGAATGGGTGGAGTGAAGTGTTCCCCGGGTTCAGCTGGCCTCCACTTACACATGAAAAAGCCTAGGAATTTGGCAGAGCTGCAAGTCATCAAATTTTCTTGTAAATGGTCATCAATTGAGCTCTGCCTGTCTGTGTCCTTATCACTCCCTGTTCCCCCTCCCCCAGGTCTATCTGTCGAAGCTTATCTATAGGACAGGTGTTTTCTCTAGGTTGGTTTTAGAATGGCAGGAGAAAGGAGAGTTCAGATCAGTAGTCCTAGGGTCAAGGGTTCTGGAAGGATAAACTCTCCTTGCCCCTTTACCCTGCCTATTAGAGGACTCTGTGGCATCCAATCCCGACAAACTGGAAGCACTTCATTGAAGCTGGTGCCATCCATTAGGATGGCAGAAAGAGAGCCATTTGTAGTTTCTGTGACAGTCGTGGCAACACACATCAGGTCTAAGCAACAGCAAAAGGCTCCATTACATAATCACACCAGAGCTCGTTAACTTTGAACGGGGTGAGATCAAAGTCACACAGACTGTAGGGATGTCCTTTCGTCACAGGAGATTACCTGGTGATGTCTGCAGGGAGCTTAATGCTCAATGTGGCAAGATGTTCTTTGCAATTTTTAGGGAAATCAGTTGGGTGATAGCCAGGGTACTCCTTGGAGCACCCGATCTTGTTCTCATTTGCAGAACCGAAGTCCCCCCCCCACCCCATCCCACTCATGCCCCAAATAGTCACCTTGACCTCCTGAAGTTGGGACATTTGTGGGAATCCAAAGGATAGGGCTCCCCTTTTTGGCTAAGAGGAGTGGAGTTTGCAAGGGGAAGGAGCAGGTGCTCCATGCTGGGAGACCAGAAAAAGAGGAATATGGAAAAAAGAAGGTCGTGGGGGATCAAAGCGAGTGAGAACTATGAGGGAGAGAGCTTCCCGACTGGACAGGATCCTCACAGAGCCTCCGCCCAGGGAGACCTCCGTCCTCACGAGTAGCCAAGTCAATATTAAAAAGAAAAGTAAAAATGGGACTTATCTGGGTATTAAGATGAACAACAAAGCCATCGTCATAAATTCTGTGCACTAACATGTAGACCCGTGGAGCAAATTAGAAAGATGAAAGGCAGACCTGAGCATTTTGGGAACAACGATGGAGCACCCCAAATCACTGGGGAAGAGAGGAGTTGCTCAGATAGTGATTGAGAAAAATGGTTCATTGAACAGAAAAGGCAAATGCAAGATCCCTACCTCACAGCCCATGCAAGAGCGGACTCCAGATAGATACAGTTCCCTTCAGGCCCCAGAAGAAAGGTGAAGCTAGAGAGTTAATAGAAGAAATGTTAGGAGGATATCCTGGCGAGAGAGGTGAGAAAGGACTTCTTTAAAACTTCAGAAGTTTTAAAACCATACGGCAAAAAATGTCGATGATTTTATATTGTAATTAAGAATTTTATTGCATGGAAGAACATTCTAGACAAAGTTGAGTGACAGAGAGATGGTGCAGTGGAAGAAGATACGTGCAATGTCTAAAACGGAACAAGGTATTGACATGTAGGACTTGCAAAGAAGACCTTGAATCAACCTCATTGCAAAAATGAAAAAAGGTATGAACAGACATTTTAGAAAGGAAAAAACCTCAAAGGCAATAAACATAACTAAATGCTTGTTTGGAGGAGTAATCAGAGAAATGCAAATGAGAGATTTTGCTTTATACCAATTAGGTTGAGAAAAATATTAGAAAAGTGGGTGATATGAATTGATGGGGAAGAATAGGTTTTGGGTTATTTAGCCCAAAGCAGTGCACACAGCAGGTAAGAGTCTAGCTCATGTGCTTTAGGTAAGATTTATTACCTGTGTAATCTGACACTACTTAGGTAAATCAAGTACCTGCCTAAATTGTGACCCAACTATTTCAGAACTGGAATGTATCCCAAAGAAATTTTCATATTGGTCCGACAGAAAAATATATAAAGATGTTCACATTAATATATTGCCTTATTATTGTGCAGGTGGAGATTTAGAACGCTACTGTCCATCACCTTGAGAGTGTCTAGGTAAAATGTGGTAACTGTATGTCATCTCTGTGACTCATATACTGGGATTAGACGCCATGGGCTAAAGGTATAATAGCAACTTGGATTCGCTTAAAAATAGAATACTGATTGAAAAAAGTAAGAGAAAGGAGGTGTAGCACAGATTATTTGTACCAAAGAGCAATAAATGTTTTGCAAGAAAATTTATAAAAGATGGATGTTAAATATGTAAGAGTAATTGTTTATGAAGGGTTTATAGCAGTAACAAATAGGGTCACGGGGGATCGATAAAACAGAGGAGAGACAGAGAGGAGTACCCACACTTAGGATGACTCTGTACCAGGAGTTCTTAAGGGCGATTGGACCATCTGTCTCTGCATGAGATTATCCTGCTGATAAGGACTTCCCTGGACTTCCATCAGAGTTGAGTCCAGACCAGTAAGTCAGGAAGTATCTGGGGCAATGACCAATACCCTAGTTATCTCTGGAGGCCAAGAGAGCCGCCTCTCTTTGAAGACTGGCACTAACCTCCATGGGGTTAGTGGGGAGAGTCTCTATTGAGGTGACTGTGAGTGAGGGCAGAGAAAAGCTCCGTGCTGGCACAGGGCCGAATGATTCCTTGAGCGGTCTCCTGGGTTGCCCAGGAGCACTCTCTGAGGCAGAAACAGGGCATCCTGCCCTTCTTGTACAATCAGGTTAAAAAATGTTGCATAGGAAGGTTTTCTTTTTGTTTTTTTGTTTTTAAATTCAGAACAGAGGGAGAGGAGAGCACATCTGAGCACCTGGAGGGATCTTCAGTGGAGGTGGTGGGTCAAGGAGACCCCCAACATGGGGACGTGTCAAGGAGAAGAAGAAAACCTGGGTGTCCCAAAGCTGTCCGCTTGCGCAGGGCTGGACATCTCTGCTGTAGGTATGGTCCGTGCCCTTGAATTCTCTGCCCTGCTTCCACCTTTCTATCCATGACTTGCCAACCATTCCTAGCAGCTCTGAAATAAGAAATGCCACTTTCAAACGTCCTGCCTGGACCCTGAAGGGAGGTGTGGATGGAACAGGGGCACTGCCTGGGGGACTACAGCCCATGTTCTGTGGCCTGAGGAGTTGTGCCTTCTCCCCACCCCCTCCCGAGTGCACCAGGCCACTTCTGGTGGCCCCATCTCCTTAGGGCTTTATCTTATCTTTTCCCAGGTTTTCTCTGTCTCCAACACCTGCTTCTTGCCTGGGAGGGCATGTGGCCAGGGCTGCACCCGCCTCACACCCCAGCACTGACTCCTGTCCTCAATTCTCTTCTCTGTCCTCCCTCCATGTTCTGCTGCGGTGTGTGGGAGAGAGGACAGTTGTGGTTTTAATTACGACAGGCTCCTTCAGGAGGTGGAATTATATCACCATTATGAGTCTTTCAACCTTGAGAAGTCTTGGAAAACCAAGGCTAATCACCCTGGTGTAGTCCACGGCTGAAATCTCCAGGTCCTGTGACAATAAGGACAGGTAAAGGTGACTGCGGTGTGGAAATCGCCCTGCAGTCTGGGGCCCTGTTCTGTCATCTGCCCTACCCACGTTCTTGAAGTTTTTTGCAAAAACTTCGCTGTCCTGTGCAGGAGTTGTGTGTCTGGGTGTATTTTTGTGGGTGTATGTGTTTCAGAAACTTTTCATCTCAATCACAAAGAGGTTTGTAGCCAGGAGGTTTCTGAAATGTATCATGGATGGAGACAACCCTCCACCAGTGCCCTGGTGCTTCTGCTGAGGTGAGTCCGGATGACCTTGTCACCCCCCTTGGAGAGGATATTTGTAAGAACCAGACACAGAGCACATGTGGGGAGTGAGTGTTGGAGGAGGCCCAGAGCAGATGGAGAGAGGCAGACAGGGAACCTCCCTCTGCAGCGATGTCACTGAAGACGTGCCTGGAGCTGTCTTCTCCTCCTCGGTCTTTGACAGAGAGGTGTTCCCTGGCCAGCGTCTGCATCAACACCCATTTCATTTCTGGAAATCCACTCCCCCCCTACCTCCAGAAGTCCACAGCTCAATCCCATGATCTTTGAACGGAAGGAAGGAAGGGAAAATCTGTTGGGCCTGGCTAAGGAGAGAGTGGGAGGAAGGTGACCTTGGGGACACATTCTTGTGAGGGGAAGGACAGAGCTGGTTGGATGGGGTCTGCCTGGCGGCCTAGTGAGCTCAGGCTGCCATCATAAGACACCACAGCCCGGTGGCTGAAATGATAGAAATATGTTCCTCGCAGCTCTGGAAGCCGGGTGCTGAGACCACAGTGCCAGCACGGTTGGGTCCTGGCTTGCAGATGGTCACCTTCTCACTGTCCTCACATGGCCTTTCCTAGCTTTGTGTGCCTGGAGACAGGGAGCGATTTTGGTCTTCCTCTCACAAGGGCACCGTCTCAGTCCATTTGGATGCTACAGTGAAGTGCTGGATGATTAAGAACAGAAATGTGTTGCTCAGAATTGTGGAAGGCGGCAAGTCCAAAGTCAAGGTGCCAACAGACCCAGTGTGTGGCGAGGGCTGTGAACTCTGCTTCAGAGATGGTGCCCTCTTGCTGGGTCCTCAGATGGTACAATTGGAAAGAGTTTTCTCTTCAGTCTCTTTTATAGAGGCATGAAACTTAATCATGAGGCGCCATCCCTCTGACCCAATCACCTCTCAAAGCCCTCAACTCCTAATGTCAACTTGGCCTTTGGGGTTAAGTGTCCACATGTTGATTTTGCGGGGACGCCTGCATTCGGAACGCAGTAGTACACCCTAATCCCACCAGTGTCCTACCCTCATGATCTCATCTAAAATTCGTTACCTCCTAAAGGCCCTACCTCCAGTGGCTATCACATTGGGATTCAGGCTTCAACATGAGTTTCTGGGGACACCCACATTCCACTCACAGAATCCTGGTAGGGTCTCAGAGCCCAGCCTGCCCGTAGCTGCTCTGCCTGGTGGAGTTCAGCCCCCTGCCCCCGGCCCTCCTCACTCCCTGCCGTGAGGATCTCCTCTTCCTGGGGGTGTCGGGGAGGTGACAGCCCTGGAGGCTGAGTGGGGAGAGAGGCAGAGGAAACTTCTGAGAAATCTAGCTCAATCACTTTACGGTTCCATAGACACACACCGGGCTTTGATTTTGAACTGGACCACAGGTATTGGAGCTTTCTAACGGGTTAAATAAGCAAACAAAACAAAACAGCCATGGCCCAAACAATGAAAAAAAAAATTGCACTCACATTTAAAAAATTTTAATAAGTTTTGCAGTAGAGGGGGAGGAGGGACAGGGATCCCTGATGCTTGGGATGTAGCGGCGACCCTGACGTGGTAGGGAGAGAGGACGGAGGGATGGGTGGTTTGCATGCTGTGGCCACCAGCACAGCTTGTCACCTCTCCATTCAGGGCGCTCACCCCTGAGGGGGGGCAGGAAGGCGAGGAGCAGGGGGAGTTCATTCTCGCACCAGTTGCATGAAAAGTCTCTGTGTTTTCGTTTTTCTTCTTTTTACTTGGATTCATATAAAAGTCCCCCATCATTTGTGCCTGAGTGTCCACTGTGACTCCACGTTATGTCCCAGGAGTGTGAACCCCAGGAGCCAGCTCTCGCCACCTTCAAAGACAAAGTCGCTGCCAGCAAGGCTGCCCAGTCCCCTCCACACAGGGAGGCTCTGTCTTTAGGCACAATGGCCTCGAAGCATTACTGCCTCGTTTGCTTTAAGCAGATACCAGGATTTGCAATTTTTGAAAGCAAATTCAATTAACATCCTTTACTTTGAGGGTGTTTCTTTTTTTGCCCTTCGAAAGTCACTCACCCCCCGTCTGTTGACAGCAGAACCTCAGATCCAGGCCGTGGGGGACTGTTTTCTTTCACTGTGCTCCTCTGTGGTGAAAGAAGTTAAAAGTAAGCCCTTTTCAGTCTCCATATTCACAGTTATTGAAGGAAAGAGCCAAATTATCCTTCTGAATGTTGTAAGACCCGAGTTGACCCCAAATTGTGCTGTGAGAGGAAACAGATGGGAAAATAAAAGATGTCCTTTTTAAAAGAAACCCTTTCTTAGAGCAGGGCTTCTATGGAGAACGCGCCCCCATTCCCAAGAACGAGGAGGTCCCCACGCGAGCCCCGCACAGCTGATTGGCCTAAGCAATCTGGTGGAGGAGCAAATCCACCGCCTGATCACCGCATTGTAATTGGTTTTGAAAACACATTTGCAAAAATGGCAGGAAGCCAAATCCCCCGCTCTCTGCACTGCTTTCCATCCGCGAGGGCGTGTTCCGTATTTAAAGTATTTTCCTTCTCTGTGACCACCAGAATTCCAAAGGGATAAAATATCCCAAATCTTTTGTGAACTGGGTCCTGGCTTCAGGCAACCTCCCCATGGTAAGGAGAGACCACGCTCAGGTTTTCCTATCTTCCCAGCAGGATAAAACTGGCCAAGAGTTTGCTCCTGTTGCTCAGGGCTGGCTCAAGTAGGAAGCAGACTGGATCACCAGGGACTTCAAGTCCAATAAATGTAGAAATGTCTTTCGAAGGCCTAGAGAGCACACGAAGGCATGAGTGTGAACACGTGTGTGCTATTTTCTGGTTGCAGTACATGAGTGAGATGGTAGCTTTGGATTTTTGCTGAGATCTGGTCTGGTCTTTCCTTCTACTCTCCCTTCCTCCCTTGCTTCCTATACAAAGGATTGGACTCAGGGGTGTCTAACCACTGAGCCACATCCCCAGCCCTTTATTATATTTTATTTAGAGTCAGGGTTTTGCAAAGATGCTTAGGGCCTCACCAAAGTTGCTGAGGCTGGTTTTGAACTCATGATCCTCCTGACTCAGCCTCTGAGCTGCCAGGATCACAGGTGTGTGCTCCGTACCTGGCTCGAGATTCGGTATTTCCAATTCAGAGGCCAAGCTTTGTGTCTTAGCTGCACGTGACGAGCAAGAAGCAGGTGGAGATGAGGATCACTTTCGTCCTGGTGGCGGACAGATGTTACTGTTGGGATGGGCACTGGAGAGGTCATCATAGTGCTGGTGGCGGTGTGCCTGTACTAAAGGCAGAAAGAAAGCTACAGAATTCAGATTCTCCACAGTAGAAGTTTTGGCCTTTGTTTTAGCTTTTGTGCTACGAAGAGTTGCTATAAATATGAACGTGACTGGCAAAATCTGCAGATTAAGTAAAACCTGTGAAGGCTATAACATGCTTCATACACACCCCGCAGTGGCAGCGTCTATTCATAGACGCACGTTCTAGAATTCACCCTCTTTCGCGGTCTTTTAAAAGCTCACTCATTCTGTGTTTATGTGTACTTTTCTCCTCCCCTCTCTTGTTTTGAGCAGCCTAACTGGAGATGTGTGAACAGGGTAGCTTTCAAGATTGTATCGTCTAGATCAAAGGGCAGGACTATTCCCTGATGTGGGCCAAGGGATTATTTCACAAGAAATCCTCTGTGACATGTGGGATGACATGACACTTGGGAAACATAAGGATATAAGTCAATATTCCCTCACCAGCTTCAAAGTTGAAAATCTTTTATATAAGGCTTTTTTTAAAAATAATTAAATTACAATCTTTTTTTTCTTGCTATTGCTCCTTGTCTATTACTCTCTCATTGCAACTGACACCTGAAAAATTTCCCTGCTAATTTTTTCTGGTGATTTTGCCCCTAGGGTGTGCATTCACAATCTTGGCTACAGCAGGACGTTGGGGTCTTGCTACTCCTTGACATCCTGGTCCCTCCTTTTCAGCAAGGCCTAGAAGGAGATTCACTTTGCTTCAGGACTGGGCAAATTCAAAGTATTTAAATCCTTCCTGCTTTTTTTTTTTTTCTCTGAGTCAGGAGTAGCTGGAAATCCTGGGCATCTACATCCACTTGGATTTTGCAAAAACAGACCCTGTGATAGGAATTTTTGTGACTCGTCACAGGTAACATCTGGTCTGAACAGGAAAGACCAAACTGGGAACGAACTCTTTCCAATGAATGTCTCTGCTCCCCAAGGCACATCCCCTGGATGGGATTTAGATTGGGTCAATCTTAATCTTTAAAATCTCTGACCTGTTTTCCTCCTGGGTCCTGGAAGAAGGCTTGTGACAGGAGGCTGGGAACGTTTCAAGTGTGCTCCACCTGGGTGCTTCTCAGACTTCAGTGTGCTTCTCCTTCTCTGAACCATTTGTCAAAATGCAGATTCCGGTCCCTTAGGTTGGGATGGGTGGGGCTCAAGATTCTGCCTTTTGGGAAGTGCCTCTTGGTGCTCGGGAGCCCACTCCAAGGCCTAAATGATTCATTCTGGCTTCCTCAGGGACAGTGAGGGAGGTTGGACATGGGGTGGGCAGGGTGCAAAGGTTCTGGAAAATTCCGGCTCACAGGCCCACCAGTGTTCTGCCCATTTGCAGGCCTTCTGCCTTTAGGTTTGGAATAAACCAAGCCAGACTGTACTCTTTCGGGAGCCTGCCTGTGGGAGACGGAGTAGAGACAGGTTTCAGAAGGGAAAGAGATGAGGCCGATACAGAGAAAGATAAAGACGGACGAGACAGACAGTCTCTGCTGTAATTCCTGTCACTCTCTATCTCTCCCATCCTTTCCTCTCTGTTTCAATTTCTTTTTTTCTCCATCTTGTGTCCCTCATTGCTTTTCTGTCTGTTGTGAGATAACAGAATAATTTCACTAAAGCTCAGAGGTAGTGGGGGCTTGGAAAGCAGCACCTGAGCCCTAACTCTGCCAGCGGATGTAGCTGGGAGCTGGGCCGGTCACCAGGGGTCTCTGGGCCTCAGTTTCCTTTTCTGTACTGTGAGCCAGGTTGGTGAGGCTCTTTCCTGCTCCCCACTGCTAAGATTTATAATCCATGTAAATATGTTTATCTGCTACTTGGGGCAAATCTGTTCAACTTTCAATGTAAATGAGCTAACTGTGAGTCGTCAGGGTTACTGAAGTGCATAATTCCCATTTCTGCAGGGCGTGCAGCCCCGCGCTTCCGAAGCTCTGGAGTGAGAATCATACCCACCCCTCCTAGCACCACCCCAGCGCGTGGGGTGTGCGTGAACCACCCTCCGGATTTCTCAGAATTAAAAATCTGTTCTTCTTTAGGGCTTTCACAGCCTTTGTCATTTCAGCAATTTAAACGATTATCATTATTATTATTCATATCGTTTTAGGGGCAGATTCTCATCTATGTCCCCAGAGTCGGAACACTCGCTTGGAACCCTTCAGTAGAAGCCTGTTTTGTACAGAATGCCAGACTTGGTGCTTCTTGGGAAAGGGCCCTGTTGCTTCAGGAGAGCTGGGGTGTGGTGGAGGGAAGGGGAGGGACCCAACACCTCTCTTTTGATTTTCCTGTAATCGTTTGTGTTGCAAATGCCACAGGCAATAGGTAACCAGACAAGAAACAGGGAGAAGAAAGACAGAAGCCAGGAAGCATGGCGGAGGGTAAGGCCTGTCCACTGGAGTCTGTCATCCCCCAGGAAGAATCTCAGCTAGGCTCGGTCCTTGTTCTGCGTCTGTAGAGATCATGGAAACCAGCTGGGAGAGAGGTTGACATTGTTCTGGAACATTTGGCAATGATACAGAGAAACAGGACTTCACCTATGGCAGTTATCAACGGACAAAACCACTACAACTTACCTGGGCCGGGTGGTGCCTGCCTGTAATCCCAGCGGCTTGGGAGGTTGAAACAGGAGGATCCCCAAGTTTAAAGCCAGCCTCAGCAAAAGCAAGACACTAAACAACTCTGTGAGACCTTGTTTCTAAATGAAATCCAAAAAAGGGCTGGGGATGTGGCTCAGTGGTTGAGTGTCCCTGAGCTCAATCCTCGGTACTACAAAAGAACTACCACAATTTAGTAGAAAGACCTTATCTGCAATTTTGAAAGCAGGCCGCACTTCACTCCGTGAAATCGAGTAAAGTAGACAGCAGGACCTGAAGAAGAGAAAGTGGATCAGACATTCCAAAACGACTCTCCTCGTAAGGACAAGAAGATAGAACTATAGAAAAATACCTGGTTAACATCGGGTTACTTCCCATTACCTTTTTTTCCTCTCTCTCTCTCTCTTTTTTTATTTTTAATCGTAAGGATTAAGACAGAGGGAAGTTCTTTATCGTGCCAATTGAAACTGGGCAGTGGGGGAAATCTGGCTGTTATTTCTGCAATCCTGATTTCTAGGAAGGTCAGGTAACAGCTTATTTTTGGTTTGGTGCCCTGGAACTTTAGTGCGAGTGACTTCATTTTGAATTTTGGTAGAGGGGTCTCGTCCCAACCAATGGCCTCCTATAATTTTTGCTTGACAGTAGCTAGGGGCACTTAGAGATTGCTTCTTAGAAATGGCGACTAACACAGAGGGTCTTCATCTGTGTTGTCACATGTCCCTGGGCACCCAAGGTCCCTTAGCCGGTGAGGGTGGCGATAAGAGAGCAGCCCTAAATCCCAAGCATCCCTTCACGGGATGGAACCTGTGGGACCAAGCAGTCCAGACCGGAGGGGACGGGAAGGCAGCCTATGAACCTTCCAGAGAGGGTACCCAGATCATCACTCGCCTTTGATGGACTTCAGCCTTGACCCTCGGACCTCAAAGTGCGTTCACAAATAAGCAATCAGCCAAGCCAAACATGCCAGTCGAGAGATCAGTTTCCCAGAACTGCTACTTCAGAGAATTTTCAGTACATCTGGGGAGGTAGGAGATAGGTATGCTAAAGGGAGGGGAGAAAACTGCCTGGGGGGGGGGCGCGGGAAGTGGCTTGGTGTGAGCGTAGGATTGTTGTGATTTTTCTTTTCTTTATTTTCCTAGGAGCTCGTCCTAGCCGAATGCTTCTGAGGGTCTCTATAACGCCTTTCAGACGCTGTCCATGTTCATCTACCTGATGAAACCTCTTCTAAGGAGAAAGGCATGGAAAACTCTTGGTCAAAGGCCCCGTCCTGATTCATTTTCTTCTCTTTCTCTCTCTCTCCCCCTCTCCTCTATGCTGAGATGGAGCCCAGGGCCTCGTGCACGTAGACAGGTGCTCTGCCACTGAGCCATCCAGCTCTTCAGCTGCTTCCCAAGGGGCCTCTCTGCTGCCTCGCCTGCCCTGTTCCAAAGAACTCTCTTCAGTGCAGCCAGAGAGATCAGCTGGAACTATAAGTCAGATGGGGCCATCCTTTTTTATAAATGGCTTTCATAACTTTTCATGGCGATGTCTAACTTTTAACATGACAGACACCTATGAATCTCTTGCCCACAAGAAGTGGCACATTAACAATGACCCCTGCCTCCCCGAGTGTGCTGCACCCCGTCCTGTAAGGTTGTCAGCTCTCTCTTCTGAACCTTGCATTGAACTATTCCCTTGCCTTATGGAAATGTATGGTACCTAAGTGGATTTATAAGGGTACATTCACACATACATATTACATAAAGATATTTCTAAAAAAACGCCACGTTAAATTTTACTTGCCTTTAACTGTATGGAAAGCTGATCAAGCTGCGTGCTATCTTCTGGGACCGTTTCTTCATGTAATGATCTGTTGCTAAGATTCACTCCTGTTGCTGAACGTCATGGTAATCTATTTGTTTTCATCATTTTTTCATATTCCATTATTTGAGTATACCATTGCTTATTTATCTCTTCTCCTGTGGTCTTGCGGTTGCTTTCCGAGTTTTGCTAATGAAACAGGACTGCTGACCCTGTGCAGCTTTCCACTGTTCTGAGTGTAAAGGCAAAAAAAGCCTTTGTGGTCTCTGCATGGCCTACCTGGCTCTCCGCCTCTGCTCATTCCTCTCTCCCTCATTCTCTGTGCTCCACTTCATCCTGGCACAGGACAGGGTCGGACACAGAAAGAAAGCTGTGCTCAAGAAATTGAAATGTTACTCTTTCTCTTGCCCTCCCCTCTGTTAACTTCAAAATTTCCTACACATCCCAGAAAGTGGCCAGTCTATACTGTTTCATCTCTTACCTGACATTCCAGAGCAGGAGCTCAGCGCCTACTTTGTGTGTTGATGGCCCTGTGTGCCTCCTCCCTGGGGACCCTGCCGGGTTGTCCTCTGGAGCACACTGTGTCTGCACAGCAGCGTGGTTTACACCTGCTCTGGAGCAGGGGCTGGCTGCTGCTGTTCACACGTGTACCCCCAGGACCCCATGCTTTGCCTGGCACAAATAGGAACTTGATTTAGGTTTTCAAGTGCACAGAAGGCATCTGGAGAAACCCTCAGCTAAGTGAAATAAGCCAGACCCAGAAAGTCAAGGGGCAAATATTTTCTGTCGTATGGGGAAGCCAGAAAGAAGAAAGGTCTAAAAAGGGGGAATCTAGCGAAAATAGAAGGGAGGTCAGTAGAGAAGAAGTGGTTGACGAAGGGGAGGGGGGGAAGGAAGGAGGGAGGGAAAGGGGAAGAACTGACCAAAGTAGGCTAAGTGCAAGTGTGAATTTACCACAGTGCATCCCGGTCTCATCGACCCCACAGTGCACCAACTCAAAAAGATGTCAATGAGCAGGAGGAAGACCAACGGAATAGAGAAGGGGAGCCAGGGGAACAGGAAGGGGAGGGAAAGAGGAAGTACCGGGGACAGAAATGGGGCAAACTATTCTATATGCATTTACGAATATGTCAAAATGAATCTCACTATTATGCATAAATCTAATAATGCACTAATTTAAAAAAAGAAGATCATCTATAGGACTTAGAAAAGCAATGGAAAAGGCAGGGAGGTTCCATAAGAAGAGCATGCTTCTTCTTCAAACTCCAGAGCAGGAGAGGTGACGCATGTCCCCTATGGGGGTCAGAGAGTCACACAGAGGTCTCACGGAGCCTGGCAAAAGTCCTCTTCTTTGCTGCTTCACGAGAGCAGCCACAGCCAACATGTAAATGAACAAGACTGGCTATGTGCCAACGGGATTTTATTTTTAGACACTGTAACTTGAATTTCATATTATTTTAATTTTCCCATGTGATGCAATATGATTCATCTTATGAAATAGGATTCTTTTGATTTTTTTTCAGCCATTTAAAAATGTGAAAGCCATTCTTAGTCCACAGGCTGTACTTTAAAAGCAGGCGGTTGTCTGGCATTCACCTGTGGGTTGAGGTGGGCAAAGTCTGCTTTCGCGTAGCCTTGCCTGAAGGACCTTGGGTCCCATGTCAGGCCTCAGACACCGTAAACTAGCAACCAAAGAGGAGATTGAGAAAGGTCCAGACCTCATGCCCGGTTTCACACATTTAAAGGTACCTTAAGAGAAAAACTAAACAAAACAACAACAAACAAAAACTTTTCTCAAAAAGTTGCTTGCAGGGAGTTAAAATGAAAACCCAGCCTCTTGAAAGAGCATCTTGTGACAACCATATCCTCTCACCCAAATTGCATAGTAAGCAACTGCCCACCCACTCACTTGTCACCCTCCCCCTAGCTTATTCATCTGGCAGGAGTGAGCCACCGCCATTTGTGGGCACCGCGGCCCCAGCAGGGCTGACATCCCCTGCTCCTGGTGTGAATGCAGGCGTGGATTCACCGACATCACCCATGAATCAGAAAGGCAGAGCAAAAAAAGGAAAAAAAAAAGAAAAACCAAACAAAGGCTTCTGCTTTGCAATATTTGTTAATATAAAGGCGTGTTGACATACTTTTTAATCTGTCAGCAGACAAACCCTGGAAGGTAGCCCGTGCTGTCAGCGAGGCGCGTTAACTTGTTCTTGCTCACTGATATGGAAATGCTAATTCCCTGGAAGGGTGAGGCCTGGGTGCAGCCCGGGCGTGTGCCATCATCTGCCCGAGAGGGGACAGGAGGGAGGACTGTGGGCACTGTGGTCCTCTCACGTCCAAGGTGCTTGAGGAAGATCCTTGACTTACCCAGGCGAGACTGTAGACCCCACAGGCCTGCCATGGAAAGGTCATCTAATCCTGCCCTCTGCATCCAGAAACCCATTTGAGTCATTTTCTGGTCCGTACTTGAAGGCTGATGGGCTTGTGCCAGCGTGCCTCTTGGTGGACGGTCCCTAGTCAGCTTGCCCGTGCTGTGTGGAAGTTCTCCAGAGAGAGTGTCAACCCGTTTCCTGACCCGGTTCTCCGGGAGTCCTCACGAGTGCTGTACCTACGCCTTCAGCCAAGCCACTGTCATCTTTGCCTGATCTGCTGTCCTTGGTTCTAGTGTTGCCCCAGTAATCCATTCTCTGCACAGAGACCAGAAGCATCTTTTAGAAGCAGAAGTCAGATCCCGCCACCTACCTATTTAGTCTTCCAAAGGTTGTATTCGGAATAAAATTCTAAATGTCTCACTCTGTGCAGACGGTGTCCCTGCCCTTGAATAGATGCCGAAGTCCTAAGTCCCTGGGAAGGTGACCTTATTGGAGAATGAGGTCTTTGCCCATGATCAAAGCTAAGACGAGGTCAGTCAGTCGGATGGACCTTACTCCAACAAAACAGGTGTCACACAAAAAGGAAAATCTGGACACAGGGACAGACACGCACAGAGGGCAGACAATAGGAAGGAGTGCGGGGAACCCCATCGACACACCCAGAAGTGGCCTGTGGCCACAGGAGCCGAGGAGGAAGCGTGCGACAGATCTGCCCCTGCAGCCTTCAGGAGGAGGGAGCCCGCCCGTCACCTTCAGCCTCTAGAACGGTGGGTTAGTAAAGTTTTGTTCTCTAAGCTTCCCATGGGTGGCACTTTGTTACAGCAGCCCTAGGAATATTACACACCTGCTTATCATGCCCCTCCTCCAGCCTTGCCTTGTGTGATGCACACCCCGACCTGCCGTGGTGTAGTATTTCTTGGCTGAGACGGCACTACAGCTTCTCCAATGGCACTGGGGAAAGTGTGTGTGTGTGTGTGTGTGTGTGTGTGTGTGTGTGTGTGTGTGTGTATTTTGGTTGCTAGTACTCAGGGCTTTATTGGCATTTAACAACTGGGGAGGCCAGAGATGCTAAGTCCCCAGATGCATGCAGCAGCAGTCATACATACTTTGCTACTGCTGCCCCTCGCTGGCCTTCCTTCAGTTCACGGACCTTCCCCTACCCTAGCATCTGTACCTGGGCGGTTCCTCCTAACTGGAGTGCGGCTCGCTTCCTCTTCCCAGGGTTGAGAGCTCAACTTAAATGTGATCTTCTCAGAGAGACTTTCCCTGACCGCAGGGTCTATGCTTATTCACTTCCTTTCATGTTAGTCTTAAAAAAAAAAAAGAGAGAGAGAGAAATACTCCTGTGCTGATGACATGCTATTTTGTTTTAACCTGTTGGCTTATTTGTCCCCTCTCACTACAGTACAAGGCTTGGTGGGAGCAAGGGCCCCGTGTGGTGGCTCAGGATTCAGAGCAGAGCTTGGTAGGCAGTGGGTGCTCACATAAATGTCAGGTGCATGAAGGAATCAGGAGCCCCGATGGAGGAAGGGCGGGAATGTGGGAAGAGGCAGAAATTGGTGGGAAGGCAGTGATTGACAGCAGCTGAGCAGAGTCCTGGAGCATCTGCTCCCCTTCTTTGTACAGTAGATTTCACGTCCTCCGAGACGGTGGAGATGGACAATGGAGCTGGCTTTCCTATGGTGCTGAGAGGCTCATGGTGACAAGATGGCATTTGTTGAGTTACTAGGATCCTGGGGGCGGGGCGTGGAGTGGGTAGGTGGGAGGGGGAGGAAGGCACGCTATAAAGGTGACGTTAAGAAATACATGCCCCTCTTCCGGGGATACCCCTTCCTTGTCCTTGAGGCAGCTGGACACTGCTGAACAGCACGTGGACTTCTCCAGGGTGGCCAGGTTTCTTCTCAGGGATTTCTTTCTTTTTTGAAAAGAGACAGAGCATATATTCAGCCAGCATTTACAAGGACCTTCAAATTGGGTCATTTCAAAGGACACACAGTAACCAAAACAAGGTCATATTTTTCAAGCCAGCTGTGGATTTATTTTTCCTGTAGAAGCTTTCGATTTTGCTCAGTTTTCTTTATATAAGGTTTCATTTTCCATCTCGCCCCCCACTCAGAACTCCGGAGGTGAGGGACACGGCTCTCAGCGGGGCCAGGGCGGCCTGCGTGGTAATTCTACCTCCACCGCTAATTTGCCGGGTGACCTTTAGTGTTTTACTTAACCCCACAAGACCCTCAATTATTCTATAGAAAATTCGACAAGAATCCATTACACCACAGGGGACTGGCGCTGGTGAAAGAAGAAAATAATGTATGTGAGCGCACACCAAGGAACTTTCTGGATCAACTTTATTTTTTCTTAGTTTTGTTATTTCAACTCTCTCCTCAGGGGTGCCCTTCACCTTTCCCTCAACCAGGTTTCCCGGACTTCAGTCATTTGGGTACTGAATTCACAATCTGTGGTACACTAGAGTACTAATTGCTTTATTCATTGCTCAATTTTTTTTTAAAAAAAAATTTGATTCCCTTTTAAAATGCAAATTGGTTTATTTTAAGAGGGAAAAGTTATATCAGTGTACATGGCAGTGAAATCATAAGTTTGTCAAGTCCATGTTTTCTTACACACATTTGTGTCTGATCATGAAAATTAAAAAAAAAAATTAACACCAATATCTAGTATAGCCATTATGGAAAACAGTAGTGTGGCTATTCCTCAAAAAAATCAAAAGTTGGATTCCTCTGATGCAGCCATCCCACTTCTGGGCATATATCCAGAGGAAATGAACTCAGGGTGTTGGAAAGAGATCTGCTCTTCCCGTGCCCATGGCAGTACCAGTCACAGTAGCCAAGACATGGAACCAACCCGAGTGTCCAGCAGTGGATGAGCGGATCAAGAAAACGTGGTGCATACATACGCAACGGTATGACCCAGCCATAAAGAGAAGGAAATTCTGTCATTTGCCACAACATGAACGGACCTTCGAGGACATTGTGCCAAATGAAATAAGCCAGGCACGGAAAGAAACGCTGTGGGATCTCATATGCAGAATCTAAAAAGGGTAATTCCTAGAAGTAGACAGTGCATGGTGGATCCCAGAGGCAGGGGTGGGGTGGGGGGTGGAGTCTTTGGTCAAAGGGCGCAATCTTTCAATGAAACCGCAGGAATAAGTTCCAGAGATCTGTTGTACAAACTGGAGACGGCAGTTCATATCAGTGGACTGGATACTTGAAAATTGCTAGAAGAGTCCATAACAAATGTTCTCAGGATAAAAATAATGCTAAGTCCGTATGTGGGTAGCTGGCCATTCCAGTGTGCGTATGTGCACCATACAAACATGCAATTTTTATTTTTCAATTTAAAAGAAGACCCGGTATCTGAGGAGTTCTGGCTTAAGTACGCCTCCTCAAGGTCAGCTTCTCTGGCTCCCAGGTGTGTCAGTACCCCACTGCACACCTGTGTGTCCTCGCTTGTGACACTCTTACATCCTCTTGTTATTTTCACTTTATATCTGGCCCTCCACTGAATGTAAGCTTCAAGAGGGCAGGAGCAGGGTTTGTGTGTGTGTGTGCGGTCTAATATGTACCCGGTAACAAAAGATGTTCAAGACATTTTCCTGGAATGAAATTACAAAGTCCCATCTATGTACCAACCTAAGGCTCTTGAGACATCTGGTGGGAAATTTCAGTGCAAGACACCTTCTTTCTTTTAGCCTTGTTCTTTCCAACCTGGGGACATTGGTGGCATCTTGTGAGCAGTCAGGTCAGAAGGGATATTCACAGGGAATGGTGGGACATACAGTTAGAAATCTAAGCTCGTCCTCTGTTGATGCAAATTCCAAAGATTAAATTGTGGAGGTGAGTAAGACACGCTTAGCGCTCTGGAATTCTCAAAGCTCTAAGTTCTTGGCGTGTGTGGAATGGTTAATTGGCGACTTATTTTTGTATCCTAGTAGACCTCTTCCCATTCAAGAGTCCTCCCACAGGGGGAGTTTTACCGTGGTTCATGATGATGCCCAGACAGTAGTGAATCCTCTATGGAACCCCTTCACGAAGCCCTAAACGTTATTTGTACCTGCTGTTCCCTTGACCTTCCATATCCGGTTCTGTTAGAAGTTTCCACAAGTTTCTGAATGTCTGAGAGACATCGATGGCACTGGCATTGTAGAAGTCTTGGCAGGTGTCTGGTGCTGCACGGGTACCAAGTCCTCCACAGTGGTTTTCTGGAAAAATGATGTGCTCCTTATCCATTTGCTAATTCCTTCCACATATCACAAGGCTTTTCTGTAAATTCCCATCAGTCTTGACAAAGTTATCTTGTAGACTTATGTAGTGATTTTGATGGCTGCACAAAGCTGTTTGTCTTGTTCAGAACTAAATTAATAACACTACGGTGGCACCTATTTTAGCACCAAACTTCTTAAACTCTCCTAATATACTAATCAGCATGTCAGTGAAATTTTTTTTTTTTTTTCTGGATAAAGACAAGCCTGGTGAAACGGATTAGACATTCACATGGCATTGCATAATTCCGCATGCCGGTACGGTGCATACGATTTGCATTAATAGCCTGCCCTGGAAGCTGCTGCTCATAGGTTTCTCTCATTAGGTCGAATATGGAAGATTCCAGACTGTCAATCAATTACAGTAATTTCCTTTTCCATATTTATTCCATCACTATCATTGACAGCTACCATTAAGTGACATTAATACAATACAATATCATCTTGCATTTCTATAGGAGCATCTCGGGATGCCTAATAGTTCCTCTCCATCCAAGAAATCACATTATAAAGGAAAAAGTGCCCTCGTTCTCTAAGAAGAAAATACATACGCCTCCAATTCTCTGGGATACCGTGAGAGTTGTCCAGAATGTCTGGAGATGTTCTCAAATTCTGGGCATGGAGATTTGTTTTTTCGGTTGTTCCAAAGCAGCCAAAGTTGTGACTCTAGGGGCTGGAAGGCTTCTTGGGAAGTGATGAGTTTCTAGGGAGCATATTCAAACACATGTCCCACCTCCACTCGACCTTGATGTAGGACGTCTCCTCGGGGCTTGGCTGGTGGGGCCCTTGCAGGAGAATTCATTTTCTTAGCTGATAAGCAGTTACCTCCTGCCACTGTCCGCCCCCCCCCCTCGCCTCCCTGTTCTTGTTGCTTTGCACAATCACTTCAAATGCAATTAGTCACCCTGACTTGGGAGGAAGGGGCAAAGCCCTCCTTTGCAGATAGATGATGTGTACGTGCAAGTCACCAGAGCCGGCTCCTTCTCTCTTCCCCTTCTCTCCCTCCTGGATTCAGTGATGATCCGGGTTCTGCTGCATTCACCCGTCTCCGGGGGCCAGGTGTCGCTGACTGGACCTGTAGCTTAGTCCGTTGTTCAGCTTGGGTTGACACGCCAGTCGGGTTTGCAGATAGGGCACACAATGCCCAGTCATACTTGCTTCATATAAACAATGATTTTTTTTCCCACACATATATGCCCCAACAGTACATGAGACACATACAGTGATGTATTGTCCATCTGAAGTTCCAATTTTACGAAGCACTCTGTGTGTTTTATTTGCTAAATCTGGCAATTCCACCCATCAGGTGACTCGAAGGCCTACGAACCAAGCGAACCAAGTTTCTGAGATGTTAGGAGAAATCAAATCAAGGCAGTATGTCCACATGGAGCCGAGATATTTGTGAAGTGCTGTGCTCTCGGCGGTGGGAGACACAAACTGTCAGACCTGATAAGAAAGCGGGATGAGAAGGAATGTCCGCAGGCCACAGGGAGACCATGGTGCTGTTGCCAAAATAGACTCGGGGCCTCCAGAAAAGCAAAGTGGCATTTAAAAATGGTTTCTAGTGGTTTTCTTTATCTGTGACCTTTTGCAATGTCTTCTTACAGTGGGGACTTGTGCTTCAAAGCTGTGGAGAAGGCTAGAGACGGGAAAACAAAGCTTTCTGACTTGTAAGGAGGCTGTGGACATAGCACTTGCCTTGGTCTTTTATTGCCCTGGTAGAGCACACATCACGTTGATTGACAATTTAGAGAGAACCTAGGAGTAATAACCAGTAGGTATTTGTGGAGTTGACAGCTGACAAATTTTCGAGCAGGAATTGCTTCATGAAAGATTTTCTTTTTTTCCCCAAGACTATTTTGGAAGTGTTAGGGGAGGAAATCTGTAGGTTACAAGCCCTTTGGATAACTTACCAAAAAAAGTCTGTCTCCTATACTAATGGGGTCAGTGTCCTCCACTGGGCAACACCCAACACTGCCCTCCCTCCTCCTCCAATAACCTCAAGGACCTGGCACCGTGGGGCTCAGGTGTCTTGGGCACTCGTGGTTTTTATAGCAAATTATTGTTCAGCTGATTCTTCCGAGAACCGGGATGATTATATGCCACCCCCTCCACCAGCTAAGATTTGTTGGGAATAAGAAGCCATCTTGGACTCAGCATCTGCTATGAGCCTGTGTTAGTCAGCTTTCTGTCACCATGACGAATACCAGTGGCGCATCAACTTAAAAATAGGAAAGGTTGCCAGGAGGCATGGTGGTGCGTGCCTGTAATTCCAGCTACTCAGGAGGCTGAAACAGGAGGATTCTGTGTTCAAAGCCAGCCTCAGCAACTTAGCAAGACCCTGTCGCTAAGGAAGAAATAAAAAGTGCTGGGAATGTGGCTCAGTGGTTAAGCAGCCCTGGGCTAAATCCCCAGTATTTAAAAAAAAAAAAAAAAAAGGTTTATTTGGCTCCAGGTTTCAGTCCATGGTCAGCAGGCCCTGTGGCCTTTGGGACGGTGGTGAGGCAGCCCATCCCGGCAGGAGCACGAGGTGGAGCGAATAGCAGCTGGAAGCAAAGGGAAAGGAGGAGGAGGGCCTGAGAGCATCCCGCAGTGGCCTCCCTCCTCCTGCCAGGCCACGCCTCCTAAAGGCGCTACAGGCTGGGAACCCAACCTGCAGCACGTCGGGCCTTGGGGAGCAGTTACCCAAATGGCAACATGGCAGCATGACTGGCATCATTTCTGTTGTCTGCAAACTTTATCCTTATTTTAAGGACGTAAGGATAAAGCGGGAGACTTTCTCAAGAGTGCACAGGAACCGAGTCAGAACCAGCCTTGGAGAATGGGTCTTCCGACTCCCAGTCTGGCTCCTGCCCTGCAGACAGCCCACCTAGTCTCACCGAGGTGCTGGTGGACACCACCTACCCTTTGCTCTGTGTGGGTGAGAGAGAGAGATTTTATTTTCCTGCTTAGTACAAAAAGAAACGGACATCCCGGATTCTGTCTAAGTGATAGTGAAGATGTCACCTGCCTCTGTGACGGAACTCACGCGTAAAGGCACCCAGTTACAGATTCACTTCCGTGTTTTCACTCCCTTCTGGAGAAAACAGTATTTCAGGTCCTGGCCATGAGATAGATCATGGGTGCCTTGGTAAAAGGGTGAACCCCGGTAATTTACAGAAAGAAGAGCTGTCATCAGGTGAGATCCCACCGGAGGAGGCACAAAGACGAGGCAAATAGATGTCATGGCTTCGTGACATGGAGATTTGTCCCTGAGGCGTGGTGGAGACACAGGGAGGAGAAAAAAGATGTCAGGGCTGAAATGACCTTTGTGGTGACCTACAGGTGCTTGAAGCTTTAGGGAGACAAATGAGATGACTTGCTTGTGACAACCCCAGGCTGTCACACCTCCCTTGCAGACCCTGTTCAGTAACCCCCAAAGGAGTATGTGACTCGGGAATTTCAGAATTTAGTAGAAGAAGAAAGTGCTCCTCTACTTACCCACTGCTCCTGTGCTTGGATTTGGGTCTTGACTTTTTTTGCGGGCACGGGGGTGGGGGGTGACTGGGGATTAAACCGAGGAACACTTTGCCACTGACCCACATCCCCAGCCCTTTTTATCTTTCATTTTGAGACAAGGAAGGTCTTGCTAAATTGCTCTCAGGGCCTTGTTAAGTCGCTCAGGTTGGCCTTGAACTTGTGTTTTTCACAGTTTAAATAATTAATTGTTGGTAAAAGGGTGCCTGCGGTGGGCCAGGTCTCTGCCCTTGTGCCGGTTTTGAAGCAGGGCTCTGCAGTTGGACATGCCCCCAGAGAAAACTTGTTCCACCAGGGAGACAAGGCAGATTCCACTGAAGACTGCACGCGGAAGGCCAAGGAGGGAGCTGACATCTCATAAAGCTCACAGTTTCCTTCTCCAAATCGCCGTCAGGTAGCCCTTCCTAATTCTATTCTCAGCTGTGGCTCTTTATGTCTTCAAAATCTTCTGCCACGTAGCTTCTCAAATTCTCCCTTTTCGAGAATTCTTCCCCTCTGCTCACAGCTTTTTTTTTTTTTTTGCAGAATTTAGCTTTTCCTCATGTCTCTCAATGGGGCCACCAGAGGACTGGAGGCCCAGCCTTGATCTAGTTTCTCAAAGCATCTTCCACCAAATGCATCTTTCCTGGCTGAGAAAAGTAAGGTCCTTCTTTGTATTGTCACAGAAACATAATTTACCAAGGAACGATAGCTGGCAAAGTTTACCAGGTGCTTTGGGTTTCCCGATCTCTAGGTTATCACTGTTTTCTTACCCAAAGCTGGAGGTCAGGCTTGGAGGCTGTGGACATAAATGGAATCTTGTCCGGCCACATTTTCAGAAGAACTTCAATTCCTCCTCCACTTTTAGGTGAAATGTTTCCAAAGCATTCCGAGTTGACGTTCCCCAGAAGCTGAGAGAGAAACTGGGATTTTTTTTTTTTTTAACTTCCCATCTACAAGAAGCACCCAGTGACCTTTCATGCGTCCCTTGACTTGAGGGCTGCCCTCCTTAGCACTTCCCTGTGTCACTCAGGGAGACCGTGAACTTGGCTTCCACTGTGTAGTGACAATTCCTGTATGTCCACACGAAACCTCGGATTCTAAGGTCTCGGACTTCCTGCACTGATTTTCAGATTCTGATGTCATGCTCTTGGACTTGCAGCAGGTAAGTCATCCTGAGTGGCCCAAATCCCTGGGGGCCTTCAAGGTGGTTGGCTCCCGAGAGCTGGCTTATCAATGCTCTTGTCCCCATGGCAATTCAGCCCCCTGGACTTGGTGTCATTTTTGCACCAACACTGCTCCTTAGGCCCAGGTGCCTTTGAAGTGAAAATCAGGCTTGATGTGGGCCCGACTTGCAGTGGGATGTGGTGAAAACCTTCTGTTACATAAAGCTGGAAATTTCAGGCTGTATCTCTGGGTTGTGGACCCGGGTAGCAGACGCCTTTCCGGAGGCTGCTGGGCTGGGCTGCCTGTCAGTTTCCTTCCCTAAAGAACTCCGTATTTCATTTTATTTCTTTTGGCTGCCATTTTCCAAAGTGAGTGCTTCTCTCCTCCTGACTCATCGCCCTGTGGTGTTCTTTCATTGTCGCGTCCTTATTTTATGGGCCATTCCGCTCGTGACCCCAGGGTTGGCGGCCTCTTCCTCAACCTCCTGATTCCTTTGGGGTTGACGTTTTCCCCAAGTCACGCCTGCTCACGGGTGATGCCCGTCACGTCCAGCCCTCCCTGCCCCCTCTGTCGCCACAGGACCTTCCTGTAGCTACCGCTGCCACATGTACTGCACGTCTTCTTGCTCACTGGCCTTCATCTCTCCCCTGTCATCCAGAGGTAACAGTTCAATGATCTTTCGCCTCCTCTGTCCACGGAGTTCATTTACAATTTACAATCCAAACAGTTTCTGGCTGTCAGTGTGCCTCACGGTGACCTCTGATATTTACTCTGCTGGCCCTTCCTCCCACCCTTACCTGTCATTTTTCATTTATGCAGTTGTCAATATCCTTCTCTCTTTCTTTCTCTTCCTTCCTTCCTTCCTTCCTTCCTTCCTTCCTTCCTTCCTTCCTTCCTTCCTTCCTTTCTTTCTTTCTTTCTTTGTTTCTTTCTTCTCTCTCCTTCACCTTTCTTGGTTCTCACTCTTTGCTTTTTAATTTTTTTTTTTTTTATTTTGAGGAACTCTAGGTTTGCAGAGTGCTGTGACGAGAGCAGAGATAATACGGGGTGATGTCATGTGCCCTTCCCCTAGCTCCCTCCAGGGTCACCTCTCATATGATTATAGTCCTGCATCCTAATCCGGAAACTGACATCCGTATTGCGCCTGTGTACGGTTCTTCTCCATTTTATCACTCATGTAGATGCATCAAGATAAAGAATACTTCTTTACTACAAAGGCTCCCTCAGGATAGCTTCTGTGTTTTGGATAAGTGTCCCCCAAAGGCCCACTGGGTCCCCAGACTGTGGTGCTATTGGGAGAAGGTAGAACCCTTAAGAGGTGGGGCCTAATGAGAGGAATTAGGTCACTAGTGGTTTGCTTCCCAGCTGCCATGAGGTAAGATGATTTGCTTGACCATGTACTTCCTTCCATGATGTTCTGCCTCACCACAGGCCCTACTAATCATAGACTGAAACCTCTGAGACCATGAGGCAAAATAACCTTCTCTCCTTATATACTTAATTATCTCAGGCATTTTGTCATAGTCTCAGAAAGCTAACTAACACAGTATACTTTTATAATGAAACCACACCCATCTTCACTAGCCCCCTGGCAACCACTCATCTTCAATCTACAATTTTGTCATTTTTTTTTTAGATTCCTATCTAAGTGGTATTGTACTGTGAATAATCTACTGAAACTGTTGTTGTTTTTTTCATTCAGCATAGTAGTGCCCTTGAAGTCCATCCAAGTCATTGTGTGGATAAATGGTTCATTCTTTCTTATTGCTGAGTAGTCTCTGTGATATGGATGTACCACATTTACCTTTCCAAGGACATTTGTTGTTTCCAGTTTTTGGCTTGCAGATAGTCTTTGCTCTCCTTTTTATCTTTTTCTTCTATATTGCTACTCTCCGGCAGGTATTTGTAGGAAAAGAAAATCTGGGGAGAGGAAGACTTACCTGTCGGCTCTCCTTCCTAATCAAGGCTCAGGTTCAAACCAGGGTGATTTGACAATGTAGAGGAATTGTTTCCTTTACAGAAACAGCCCTAGTGTTCTGGCACCTGGACTTCAACCTCTTGCTCCAATCCTTGCTTGTCACTCAGTGCCCTGCTCGGGGTGGGTGCACTCGGTCAGCCCTTCACAGTGGTGTTCCTGTATAAACCTTGATCACAAACCCAAATCAGGCTTAGTTATTTCAAATTGCAATTTAATTTAAAATGACTACGTTGTTACAGAGACTTGGCAACTGCTCAGGAAAGCCTTTAAGTCATTTCTGGAAAAATGTATGGCACCTAAGTAGCCTTTCGGACTCAGTGCTCAAGGGAAACAGGACACCAGGACCTTCGGTGTTTGACTGAAGGCTGGTCATCTCAGAGCCTTCGCCAAGGGGAAAAACTCACAGACTCATTTTCCAAAGTGTAAGAATCTGAATTTTGTTACCCTGCATGGGTTTGAGAGGAACCCCTCTGCGCTGGCTGTGCTGGTGTTTTGGCCCACTAAATGAGTGGATTTCCTAACATTTTTGGCATGCAGTGTTGAAGGTCGTCCCAGGCTTCCTTTCTGTGAGCCACTTGGCTTCATTCTGTGTTTGAAGAGTTCATATATTTGCATAAAGCTCAGTCGAGGTGACTATATGGCAGAGACATTAACGTATAAATATTTAAATATCACAGTAGATTTTGCAGTCTTTCAGGGTGAAAGAGGGATTTAAGGTACGTGAAATAGAAGTCTGGAGGGGCACATCAAGACGTTCTCTTTTTTTCTTAGAGTCTGGAAGAATTTGGAAGTTTTGATGTTTGAAATAATAATCAGAATCTTCGCTGTTTTCTGAAGTTCCTAGGCCTTCTTTGCTTTGTTGGGGACGTTCTGTTTTGGTTAACATGTTTGTGAAAATAAGACCCCAAGCCCCTTCCATCCCTGAATAGGAACGCCCATTATCCCCTGGGAGATGGGAACGCTTTGACCTTGACCGGTGGTAGCCTGCATCGGAAGGAACCAAAAACACTTTGTGCACTTAATCTGATGAATCCCCAGTTTCCCTCCAGATAGATAGAGGGACGTGAGCTCCGGATGCCCGTGGATGTCTGTGTGATGAGCTGAGTCACCCACATGAGTCACTGCCAGGATGCGGAGGGCCCTTTCCAGCGTGGTGTCCTGGGGCCAGTGTTCTCAACACCTGTTTTTACAACATCCCGAGTTCTGCTGAAGGATTCTCAGATCAAGTGTGAATGCATTTTAACCAGGTTTTTTTTTTTTTAAACAAAAATAAAAAATATTAAAAAAAGGCAAGTAAAAACCCATAATCCTTTTTTGGAGGGTTTCTTAGGACATAGTCTAGAACAGATCTCCCTGAAGCAGTGTGATAGCTTGAAGAAGTCTGAGACACCTCCCATTGACGTAACCTCTCTCTTCTCTCCATCTCTCTTCCTTCCTTCTTTGAATGGGCCAAATCCTAAAATTAGGTCATTCTGGGAGAAGGAGAGGGGAAAACCACTGGTCTCTTCAAGGGAAGTGGTGTCAGGGTTAGTACTCTTGGCTGTCTTTAGTAAGACCGTGAGGGTGTTACAGCCTCACCTCCTAGTAACCAGAATCCTTTATTCATTAGTCTTTCAGCACATCTGCACTGTGAGACTGAGACAGCAAGGATGACTCAGGTGTGAGACATCTCGAACTGATGGAGTGATAAAAACCAATTTCACCTCACCATGGAGGGTGTTTCAAACTGTGACTCTGTCTTTTATGTAATCATGCTTCATTTGGTTTGAGTGCAGCATCTAAACATGAGACACCACGTGAGCAAGTTCAGACCTTGAGAGTGTCCAGGAGGAGGGCAGCTGGGCACATGCCTGGCTGAACGCGGAACAGGCCGAGATGGTTTGGCAAGATGGCGCCAGGGACAGGTGAGAGACAGGGCTGGTGGAGCTCACCGGTTTTCTGCAGGTTAGACTGGATTCATCTGTTTGCGTCATGAATGTCACACTTGTGTTCTTTCTGCACATCTAGGAGTGTAAATATGAAATCTGAAAACTTTGCTACCTAAAAGGTAACCTAAAATTTGTGTAGAGATATTTTTAAAGCCAGGCAAGACTCCAGCTCATCAAAGAGGTTTGACATAGGAAAAAGAAATGGAGGAAGTTTAATTTTTGCCTCTTCTCTTTTATGGCATGGAAATTAGGTCACCAGAATATGGTTTTCTCTGGCTCATTGCTCTACTAGTTCTCCAGGGCTTCCATAAGGAATTAGCACAGGCTGCATGCTTTCCGCAACAGGAACGTATAGCCTCATCCTTCTGGAGGCCAGAAGTCTGAGACCAAGGGGTGAGCAGGCTTGCCTTCCACTGAAGGTTCTAGAAAGATCTTTCTTGCCCTTTCAGCTCTGGAGGCTCCAGTGTTCAATCATGGCCTGATTCTAATCACGGAATTCCAGTGTGGGTTCCATGTTCACATGACCTTCTCTGTGAGTTTCCATGTCTTCTTTTCTGGCTCTCGTAAGGATGTTGGTCACAGGGCCCACCTGAATAATCCAGGAAGATTTCATCTTGTGGTCCTTAATTGCATTTGCAGAGACCAGGTTTTTAATTAAGTCACATTCCAGGTTCTGGGGTATGGACATACCTTTTTTGAGGTGGGGGCCACTATTCAACCCACTACAATTGCCATGTTGTTTTTCAGACAATGGGTTTTGAGACATCGCACAAGAACAAAGCAGCCAGCCTTTAATAACTTCTTAGCTTCCAAATCCAAGGATTGGTACCACCACTAAGTGAACTGCATGAAGGAAGACGGGGGTCAGACATCACAAGTGACAGGCTGCATCCCACAGAATCATCTTGTTTCCTTAAGATCTTATTCATTGCCTGATACGATGAGAAAAAAAATTTGGAGATAACAATGAGGGGCCACTAAGTCCTTTAGCTCTAGTCTGAATCTATCCCACCCCTTCGCTGCTACCACCAGTGCATTATGAGGTCTCCGGTCATCTGTCACCAGGGGCGTGACTTCTTCCTACTTTATCCCCAGCTTCCTTTCTCCATATTGCTGCTTGGTGAGCTCCATGCATCCCACGCTGGTGCTGCTGGCCCAGTGCTCAAAGGCCTTCCCTCGTCGCTCCAGGGCTCTACTTGTTCACTTTGCCTCCTTTCCCCAAAGTTCCTCTGCCCTCTGACTTCTGGCTGGATTTGGCCAATGGGGAACAGGGTGGGCTCCCACGGCCAGGGGCGCCATTTGTCTCCCCGGCTCCTTCCCCGACACTCACAACAGGCGGCTGTTCTCTGCACCGATGCTGACAGCGCTCATTAGAGGGTCTCCACGCGTCTCTCTCCTCCACGTTTCAGTAACTCTTCCTCTTCCCGCCCTTCCAACCCCACCAGTGAGAGCAGGGCCCCTTGCAATTTCCCGAGACTCTGCCCACACCTTTGCCCACATCAATCCCTTTATAAATACTTCTCAAGTCACCAATTGCAGTGTGCTGTGTCTTTTGCCTGGATCATGGCTGATAGATAGATCCATGCTCAAAAGTGTGTCACTGGGCCCATCTTTCCCACACTGGGGATGACTCCAGCCTTGCCACTGGCCTCCTTACTTCAGGAAGCCCACACTACCCTCGTGTTCATGGACTTCACAACATGCTGTGCCCTTTATCTTCCTGGGAGGTTTTGTAAGTGCTGCTTTCTTTCCTGATTTATCTGCCTGATGTGATCTCTTACATCACCGATGGCTCTTCTTGTGACTTACCCTCGGCAGGGTAGTTACTTCCCTGTTGATCACATCACGTTGTGCAGGGGTCACTGGCGTGCTTACCATTGCTAGAGTTCCTTGCTTGTGTGTCTCTTTTCCAACTCATCTCCGGACCCCTGGACTGCATGGACTATGTTCTGCTTTTTCTTTGATCTCCAACTGCCTGCCCTTGTTCCTTCCTGGTTGGCTTAATAAATATTTCTTCAATAATTATATTTTATTTGATGGCTTATATTATCATATAAACAAGATTCCTGCAGTAAAATACCACCTTGATCTAGGAAGCTGCACGTGTCATCTCGTGTTCTGATGAGTCTTATTTTGTTTTATCCTCAGGATCACTCTGAGGGAGGGTAGAGGGAGGCAAAGCCCTCTCTGTCACCTAGATTTTCAGTTGGCAGAACTATGTCAAGAATCAGGACCTCTCGATGCTGATTTGCTCTTCTTTGGATGAGGCTCTGTTACCTCTTGAGATGCCAGATTAAAAACACAGCCACAAAGCCCAGGGGCAGGCTCAGCCTGGGAGCACCATCCCCAAGGCCACTGCGATGGAAGGCATCTGAGCCCCATGGAGATGCGTCCACGTGATTGTAAACACATGTCAGCAAGGCTCTTCAGGACATGTGTTGTCAGAAGGGTCCTTGCAAATGGAACCGGCCACATTACCGGAACCCGGCTTCCTGTCGAGTGAGAATTATGTCTGAAGGAGGCCCCAGGGACTATCGACCGAACATGACACTTGGATAAAAATTAGAATATGAACATCAAAAAAGAAGTATTTGGGGACCCTGGGGAAGGATTGACAACCAGAGGGGGAAGGGATGGATCTTTGCTGTAATTCAAACCAATATCCCATGAGAAAGTGATTCATCGACGGTGGCACAAATAGGGATAAAATTCGAGAGCATTCCGGGCGGGCAATTTCTGTCATATCAATAAAAAGCTTAAAAGTTCTTCCTTGTGTCTGCCTTCGGGAAAGGAGCATTGCGTGGAAAGCACTGCTAACCACGAAGCTCACTCCTAAGGAACATTTGCAGAGGCAGCACCAGAGAATTTCAGGAGAAGAAGAAGACAGAGAGGTCAGTTGACGGAATATAAGGGGAATAAAGACATGCATTTCTACGCACCCAGCTTTTTCTTTAGGAACATTGCTGTGTTCAAACTTAACACGGTGGAGGGATGCAAAGTTTATCAGAATCCAGACGGAGCTGTTTGTGCCAACTCTGATAAGAAAAAAAGTAAACAAAGCTGGGAGGTCATAGGGTTCTTACACGTGACGGTGACTGTCCCTAGACACTGTCAGAACCACAGTCCTGCAGCGAGGCCTCCACAAGTTCATACAGAAAGTGCCTCTGCATGGACCTCTGCCCGGCCACGGTCTGCCCAGCCTGGGGCTGACGTCACTCTTGTTATCAGTCACCGCGGCCAAGGATTATTGTTTTAAAATATCGGCCGTGATGCTCCCTGTTCTTGTCTCACTGCTCCTCATTCTCTTTGAACGCTCCCACCGTTTCTCAGGGCACAGATCTTCCCACTGCATCCCTCAAATAAATATCAGTATTCTTTGGAGAATCTCCCTCTGATTGTTTTTTATTTAGGTTGACAAAATGTTCCCGTCTTTTGGGCTGATGATTCCCTTGTTGGGAATTTATCTCAGGGATATAATAAGAATTGTAGACAAAGATCTAGAAAGAAACCTAATTGTCCAATAACAAAGGAAACGTTAATTAAATCCGATGATAGAACACTCTGCCATTATTTAAATCGTTTGTTTGAGAAACATTTACAGATGTGAAGATGCTTGTGATATAAATCAGAAAAGCAACGTACAAACCTGTCCCTACGGTCAAATCGTGGTCCGATTTTTTTTTTTTTTTTTTTTGAAAACCTTTCTCTGCCTGGATATCCTATAAATAGGAACACCAGCAGGAAAACCATCAAAATGTTAATTATGGTTTCCTCTGCATGGCAAAAATGATAGCTGTATTTTATTTTCTGTTTTGTACTTAATTCATTTTCCAAACTTTATGAGTATAAATCAGAAAATAACTTTAAACAATATGGAAAATCCTTCATGGGCTCTGCCCTCATTTGCAAGATAAAATCTAGCCTCTTTAGCCTGGGAAGTAGGGCTCCTTACTTTTCTTTTCTTGGGTTTCAGGATTGAACTCAGGGGTGCTCAATCATTCAGCGACATCCCTGGTTCTTCTTATTTTTTTATTTTCAGACAGGATTTAATTAGGTTGCTTAGGGCCTTACTAAGTTGCTGAGGCTGGCCTTAAACTTGTGATCCTCCTCTCTCAGCCTCCTGAGTTGCTGGGATTACAGCCATGCAACACCATGGAGGGTGGAAGCTGGGTCCTTGGTTGCCTGGCTGCCCACTTTCCTGGCTCAGCTTCCCCACTCCTCCCTTGCCCTGCTTTCCAAGAATGCCCAGTGCTGTCTGCAGTTTCCTTCAATCTTCTTTCTTGGAGGCTTTTGTCTCCTACTTAGTATTTGCATTCAAGGGAATTGCAGCCTGGATCTCCTCTCTTCTGGAAAGGCCCTGAATTATGCTTCCACACATCAGGGCCTGGGGTGCTGTCTCTGCCCCCAGGGCCTTGACCTTCAGCATCAGGGTACACCTGCAGTTGGCTCGTAGATAAATCCCTCCCTGAGAACTGCCCTTGACGGAGGGAGCCTCCTTGCCCCAGGCTATGACTGTCCCCCACCTGTGACTGCCCACATCTTGTCAGTGCTCCAAGCAGGGTACCAAGTCCTGGTTCTCTTGTCTCAATTAATGGCAGCACTGAATGGCCATCCCAGCATCAGAGATGCCACCCTGTGGGATGGCTAAGGAAGGAGTCTGGAAACTGTGTTCTTCATTCCCTCACACACGAGAACCCTCCAAGAAACCTTGCCCACAGACCTGCCTCTGTGTGTGTCTCTGGGGGAGCCCAATCAAGGACCTCTCCGGTGATCCCTTCCTCACACCCTAAGTTGGAGCCTCTGCTCTGGGCTACGCGGTGCTCTCCGCCATCTCTGCTTTACTCTGTCTCACACTGCGCTGCAGACAGCCACCATCCTAGAGGCTCCCCCACCCGCTGGGATCTCCTGAGCACAGAAGGCAGCCTCTCATTCCTCCTGTGTGTCTGCGGAACCTACCACTGCGCATGGCTTCCACCACGTCCTGGGTGATTGGCATGAGCAGGGCGGAGGGTGGAGAGAAAAGCAGGGAGAGAGTGAAATATGGGAATAAAAAGTAAATAAATAAATAAATAACACAGGTCTTTCCACATCCTTCTGATTGACGTTAATTTCCTATTCTGCCTTTGTGTGTCCACAACAAGCAAAGCTCTGACTTGGAGAGGCCAAGCCGTTCTTCTGACTTGAACATCCTTTGGAAATTCCAGGGAGAGTTGAGAGGGTTCTGTTCCTTTTCCCTCTTGTCCTGGTTTTGCAAGAAGAATTCTCCTTCGCTCTCTCTTCCCTTAACCCTTCTTTCTTCTTCTCCTCCCTTTTTGTCCTGCCATTAAAAAAAAAATACTAGATATAATAACAATTTCTTGCCTTTGGAATTACACAGGTGTCATGGCCAACCACCGGTCCACCAGTAAGTTCTGTTCTTCCTCAAGAAGTGACAAAGAAAAACTCAGGTACCTTCTCAATTCACACCGGTCTCTGAAGAACAGCTCTTGGAGTGGCAGTGTTCAGTGTCTAGTCTTGAATGAATCAGGTAAGGCTTCCCTGAGGGCAAAAGGGGATCTGTCCCAGGTTCTAGAGTTATCAGTGTAATTAATTGCAGATGTGTGATTAAGCCTTGGCCATGTATTCAGTAACACCGGCTTAAGCTACAGTTAGGAACCCCCTACCCTTCCCTCTGTTTCACTTTCACAGGGTCACTCTTTTTTTTTTTAAATACCTTTATTCTAATTATTTATTTCTAGGTGGTGCTGAGGATCGAACCCAGCACGTGCTAGGCGAGCGCTCTACCGCTGAGCCACAACCACAGCCCCCTCACAGGTCCATTCTTGGATGAATTGTTCTGTGCTAAAAAAAAGTTCTGTGTGGTGACAAAAGGCTGCTCCACGTTTATTCTATTTTAAAGAAAAACAGTTTTCTCTTATAGAATCTTCTCGGCCTCCGTGATGTGGAGCTGAGCTATTCAGAGGCCCTCTCCCATTTTGTCTGGTACTTCTCACACGTGGCTGGACGGGAGCTCTGATTTCCCATGCATAGCTGGGGACAGAGCACCCAGAGGACAAGTGACCTTGAGTAATTACAAGTGCATAATACCAGCACCGGGAGAGGAACTCAGGGCTCCTGATGCACCAGGACCGTGCCTCTAGCACTAGCTCACGCTGAGAATGATCCCCCACGGGATTTCTCCATGAGTACATTCATTTCTCCCAGCCTTAAATGTTGTCATGATCCCAGAACCACAAAGCATAACTACAGTGTGTGTGTGTGTGTGTATGTGTGTGTGTGTGTGTATCTGGCACCTCAACCCTGCAGAGACCTAGCTCTGCCTGGTGTGAGGTTAGATGGGAACATTTATTCCCCACTCTTCTTGTTTCCACTGGGAACATATTGCATTGAGTGTATCCTTTGGCTCTCCCTCTCCTTCACTTCACTTCACTGGAGGAAGAAGTACTTCAGTCTGGGAGAAGCAACTGGACATGCACCTCTCTCTCTCTCTCTCTCTCTCTCTCTCTCTGTCTCTGTCTCTCTCTCTCTCTCTCTCTCTCTCTCTCTCTCTCTCTCTCTCTCTTTCAGAATCGCCTGGAGAAAGTACACAAGCTGTGCTCTGTCTGCCAGCACTACCTGGCACTAGCTGGGTGACTTCAGTGGCATAATCTTAAGAAACCAAAGACATCCAGTCATACTTCCAACCAAGACCGTTTCAGTCTAAATAATGGTGCTGTTCCCCACTCGGTTGGACTCCTCTGCCTCTTAGTTGGTTCAAAATGTGGTCAGGGAAAAGGGGCCCTATTTATCCGGTGTCCTTCTGAGTGGCAAGACTCCTCTGGCGGGTCTTCAGCAGTCACCTGGCATGGATGAAAACCCGTTGTTGGTGAGTAATGACGAATTCCGGGGAGAGAGGTTGGAATGGGAACACAGGTGAGCTTAACTGAGATGCTAGTGAGGTTGTCCTGTCTATGGCTGGATGACCAAAGCAAGGTCCTGACTCACGAAGGGCTTATGAAAGAAAAGGAGGGGCTGTCCCAAATAGTCACTCACTCTTCAGGTGACAGTCAAAATCGTCACAGAACAAGCAAATTTCTTGCCAAGCTTTCTTCCTGTTCCTGCAGACTTTCAAGTTCGAAAAACTGCGTGAGCAAGGGGACCCCAAGAGTGGCTTCATTTATTCTCTTCTGTGGACTGAAATCCAGTTCGTGTCGACCTTCCCAGCCTAAAGTGATCTGTCCAGAGTTGCAAGCCCACTTCCTAAAACTTGGATTTGAGACTTTTTATTTATGATTGGTTTTATGATTTGCTTAGTCATTGTGATGGGGGTTCTTGTGTTTTCTATACTTTATCTCAAATCCCAAAGATTTTAATCTTATTAAGTTTCTAAGAATTAGGTCTATTCCTCTTCATGTTTTCCTCTACTCTGCAAGAACCTCACATGAAATATACTTACATTTGGTGGTGTGGAAATAAATGAAGACCAACAGGAAAAAAAAAAAAACACACAAGCAGAGTCTGTTCAGAACTAGTAAGAGCAAGGGAGTCAAGTTATTATCACTTGAGCTTGGCAGTGACTCAAGGCAGGAAGTGGGAAAGCTTTAGCCTGGGGGGAAAGAAAAGGTCAATGTAGGTGTGAGCTGATGGAGGCTGTTGGCACTGGGGAGGCCAACCGGAAGTGCAGTGTCCAGTGTGGATCATTAGCATGCACTTGTGTCCTTTCTCGGGTTGGTCCTCAGTTGGAAGCAAGGACACACATTAGGGAAGCTGTCAGTCGTTGATCAAGATCTGGCTACTTTGGGCCAATTATGACAGGCTTCCTGGGTTGCTGATGGCAACAGTGGTCCGACTTCCCACCAGTCTGACTCACGGTGGCAGGCTGGCTTCCTGGCTGGGAGCTGTTGAAAGTGGATTGGTTTCTGTAGATTGTAAGTCATCAATTTACTTTATATATTTCATATATAGCCCAGCCATGATCCGTTTGTACATTCAGTCTCTCAGTAGGCCTCAGTACATATTGGTTGATTAATTAATGGCTCACTCTGACCAGGGTTAGAAGCACATCCTTTGACTTGATGTTCTTTCTCTTTCCTTTTGTTATTTGCAAAACCGCTTATTCAACAAATATTTACCACTTCCTTTTTATAATATGATCCTAGGAATAGCTGACTAGTTTTTCATTCCCTTTCTTTTTTCACTATTTATTTATTTATTTATTATTTTTTGGTGCTGGGGGTTGAACCCAGGACCTTGAGCATGCTAACCATGCGCTCTTCCACTGAGCTACACCCCAGCACTTTTCATTCACTCTTAATTGAAGGCTAAAACACTGGGGAAATGCAGTCACGATGTGTTAGTCAGCTTTTTGTGGCTGTGACTGAAATACCTGACAAGAACAACTTAGAGAAGGAAAAGCTTATTTTTGTTCATGGTTTCAGAGGTTCAGTCCCGGGTGGGCTGACTCCATTGCTTTGAGCCCAAGGTGAGGCAGAACATCATGGCCGAAGGTGTGGTGGAGGAGTGCTGCTCCATGGCTCATGGTGGCTGGGAAACAGAAGGAAGGGGGAAGGGGCCTCAGGGGAGATGCACCCTTCCAGGGCATGCCCCCCGGTGACGCACGTCCTTTGGTCTTCAGTTACCACCCAGTTAGTCCATTCAAACTGGAGTGGACCGAGTACACTTCATAATCTAGTCACCTGGGCCTCTGACGATCCTTCCATTAACACGGGAGTTCACATCCTAACCATAATACTCGGTTACTGATGTTTCAGTCTAAAATCGCTTTAGTTCAAGTCCCTGAGTTTACAGATGAAGAGGTGGAGGCCCAGAGACCTGCCCACCACAGTCATGCTGCTCAGTGCTACGCTAACCTACAGAGGCAGTCACCGTGGAAAACACACAGACAGGCATGACCTCTGACCTGTGGAGTCTGTGCAACACGTGGAGGTGGTGAGTGGAAGACCAATAAAGGTGGGTGGTTTTTAAAAATTAGAGAAAGACTGAGCTCCTGATAGTGGAGGGACATTGTTTCGGAAGCCATGGGGCAGGAGAATGTGTGGTGTGGCTTGTTGGGTTCACTACAATACGCCCCGTGTTGTGTTCATTTCCAGAGTGGCCTTTACAAAGCACCACAAACTGTGGGGCTGAGAGAACAGACATTTGTTTCCTCTGACCTCCGGAGGCTTGAGGTCTGACATTTAGGTATCAGCAGGGCCATGCTCCCTCTGAAAATCTGTTGCCTCTTGCAGCTTTCAGTGTTTGGGGGCAGTTCTTGGATTAGAGATGCATCTTCCCATCTCTGCCTCTGTTGTCACATGCTGTTCTTCCTGGGTGACCCGGTCTCTGCCTGATTTTTCCAGGCATGATGGATCAAGGGCTTATACTGCAGAGTGACCTCATTTTAACTGATTACATTTGCAATCTACCAATTTCTAAGCAAGGTCAATCTCTGGGGAATTAAGGGTTCGGACTTCAGCGTGGCTTTGGGGGGAAACGCAGTTCCATCCAGAATGTACACCATCGTGCTGAGCCACATCCTCTCTGAGGACATCTGTAATCACGAGCCGTTGGCCACCCCGTACTTCCCAGTCCCTGCCAGCACATGGCTCATGAATAAACTGCTTCTCCAAGAGAGAACTCTGGTGACTCACGGCACTGAAACAAGCCCAATGGAGTGGTGATTAATAAGACATTGTCTTTAAAATAAAGCCACCCAGTTCCTTTGTAAATAAGTGTCAGAGGGTATTTGGAATCATTGTACCCAACCCACTGCAGCACGTTGGTGGGACTATTAAGTAAATTACACACTTACGTCTTTTTTGGGAAGCTCTTATTCACAGTCCTCCTGAGTGGTGCTTGTCTGGGGGCGTGTGCTCACCCCCTGTCACTGCAGCGTTTAACCTGGCCTGCCTCTGATGTTCACGCTGGCCTGGAACCCTCTGCATCCACCCTGTCCCCTCTTGAGTCATCTCCTCCCCGTTTCCTTTCTTTCTGTTCTTGCAGGAAACAGTGTTTTTGCTCAGGTTGAAGAGCTGGAGGAAGAGTGATCTTCTTGGCTGATGATTCATTCCTTTGCCTTTTGCCATTTCTAAATGTTAGGGGTGGGGGAACCCTTTTGTTAAGGACTTGGATCAATGGGCGCGGTCCGTGGGGTGAGGGAATGTCGTCACGAAGCACTTTCCACCTGGGGCAGCCGCAGTCTGTGGATCAGTCTTATTCTTTTGGAGAGTGGCCTCGTGATCCTCACGGCTGCTGGGATCCATGAGATGGACTTCCGTGGCCAGAGACTGCTTCGGCACGGCACGACTGCCTATCCCCCTTTCTTCAGGCTACACTGGGCGTGAATGATGGCAGGACAGGTGCCGTCTGAACATCCTGCTCACTTCATTGAGCCCAGTGGACCCAGGGCACAGGTTCAGCGTTGAGATGGATCTGCATCTATCCAGGTGAATAAGGAGCACCTGGAGGTTGTTATGGTCTGAGCGGTGCCAATTCACAATTTGTACATTGGAGTCCTAAGCCCCAGTGCCTCAGAATGTGACTGTTTGGAGACAGGGCCTTTAAAGAGATAATCAGATTAAAATGAGGTCATATGGATGGCCCTCATCCAATCCGACTAGTGTCCTTGTAAGAAGAGGAGATGAAGACACAGACACTCACAGAGGGGTAGGATGGCCATCTACATGCCAAGGAGAGAAATCGCAGAGATCAACCCTGCCCACACCTGGATCTTGGACTTCCAACCTCCAGAACTACCAGACATATATTTCTTATGTTAAGCCACATATTTGCTTGGTATCAGCCCTAATAGACTAAAATTCAGAGGGAGACAGGGCTTGCTCCCCTCTAACAGTGGAGCTCCAGGGCCAGGCCCCCAAGGTCCTGACTCTTGCTCTAGCCCTTACTCTTACCATATGATATGATGTTCCATTTGTTACGAAAAAGATCACACTAACCAACTTCATTTATTAATGCAGTTTAATTGGCATCCCAACAGTGGTATCGAGGGTTTTTATTTTATTGCCATTTTTTGCAACCACCAAAGGAGAATTTTCTAAGCTAGGTTTTTTGTTTTTAGCTGCAAAGATGACAAATGTTATCAACGAATCCAACCAGAGTGTATTTTCATCCCTTCTCCTCCCGTCACCATAAGCCAGAAGTGTTTGTTGCCAGAAATGGAAAACAGCTTGCTCATCAGCCAGATGATCGCAGTGTTCAAAGTTCCACTCGTTTGCCATGTGTGAAAAGTTGAGAATCGAAAACAGACAGGCTTACTCTGCTCCAACCGGGAGCTCTGTGAAAGATGTTTGGATACTAGGAGAGAAGCTGCAGTAGTGTGCGGGCGGCACAGTGATCAGGGCCTTTCCCCGTTGCTCAGAAGCGGGACCCTGTGTGGACCTGATCGTGGATGTGGCTATTCATCAGCCCGGTGAAAGATGAGCCTAAAGGTACTGTTGGAGTCCCTATTTTCATTGCTGTGACCAAAGAACTGACAAGAACAGCACAGAGGAGGAAAATTTTATTTGGTGTTCACAGTTTCTGAGGTCTCAGTCCACAGATGGCTGACGCCATTGCTTTGGGCCCAAGGTGAGACAGAACATCATGGTGGAAGAGCGTGGTGGAGGTGTGGCTGCTCAGGACCTGGAAACTAAACAGAGAGAACTCTGCTCACCAGGGACAAAATATAAACCCCGAATGCATGGCCCCCGGTGACCTACCTCCTCCAGCCATATTCTAGCTGCCTACAGTAACCACCCAGTTAATCCATATAAGTGGATTAATGCATGGATTAGGTTAAAGTTTCACAACCCAATGATTTCACCTCTGAAATTTCTTGCATTGTCTCATACATGAACTTTTGGGGAACACCTCATATCTAAAACAAAACAGTTACCTACCATGGGAGGCAACTTTTGTGTTCTAGGACAAATGTCAGTGTCTTATACAAATGTGGCTCTTAAAGCACTAGCATTTCCATTTTCTAAATTCTGTGGCATTTCAGTTACTCCTCCCAATTGTTTGGATATCTGCATATTTCTTAGTGGAAGGCAGAAGGGTCCAGTGGGGGGGGGGGCGTCATTGGAAACTAAGGCTGCAGATGACATCTTGAATTAGTCTATTATTCTTCCACTCGTGCAAGGAACAAGGGACGTTTGTTAAATTTTTGTGTGACTGGGTTGTTACTCACTTATTGTCCCATTGATTCTGTTAGCATGCTTTGTGTTTGCAGAGTGATTTCTGATCATTCGTATTGGTCTCTCTTTCAAACCATCAAAGGGAATTTTTGGACAATAGATAGAGCCAGTTCAAGAATTAGAAATGCAGGCTTACAAAGGTCAAAAGGATTAACTCAAGACTACCCCCCCCCAAAAAAAGAAAAACCTTGAAGAAAAATCAAGATTCACACTATGGGCTCTAATTACCAGGTTTCCGGAAGCCCACATAATCGCATTAGGTTTTATTCACACCATTAGAAATCATTTGCAGTACAACACAGATTCTTTCCTGTCTGATTCTCAAGGTCTTGGAAGTTAACTTGACCGCAAGGATTTGTCTGCCTAAAACCCACCCCTTCTGATTCTTCCTTACGACCAGCTCGAAAGAGGGTGAAATAAGCAAATTCTCAAGGATGAACAGCGCTACACTGAGTTCTACCTCCTACCTGTAAATTTAGGACTGCCAACTTGTGTTCGGTGTGGTGTTTCTCGGCAGCAGGGAGTTCCAGCTGACGGAGACAAGTGATTGAGAAGGAGGAGGCTGGAGAAGACAGACACCTTTCAGGTGCATCTTCTGCGTCCTCATCTGGGCTGGTTCCAGCTCACCCCACCCATGGCCTCCCCGTGGTCTGGGGATTTGAATTGACACAGGGCTCAGCGGTAGGCCACAACTGTTCTTCAGATGAAAGGACAAATCAGAAGGTACCTATTACATGTCTGTGAGCAGAGAAACAAAGGCCCGGCTGCTGACACCCTCCCACTCGCTTGGGTTTTAATGGTAGGTTTAATTTCTCCTTGCTAGCCAAAAAGAAGGGGAAAGCCCCAGTGGAGAGAGCCAGGGTGTGTGGAGATGGGCGGTGGGGAAATGACAGCTGTTGTATTCGTGGTTAATCAGGTGTGTCTCTCTTTGTGTCGCATCTGTCTGCTACTGTTGCTGGGCCACATGTGAAAGGGAACGGAGGGGAAGGGCCATTCCTGTTCAAAGCCACGAGCACTGACCTCTGCTTCCTTCCCCTCGGGGTGGGAAAGCTTGTCTGTTGAACTTTCTCTATTATAGGAAGCTGTCATTCCACTCTGTTAGCCCACCCTCACCGTTTCGGCCTGACAAACTCAAGCTGCATCCAGAGTGCCATAAATCTGTTCCTGCTTCCCCTGCTTTGGGATTCTGTTGGGTCTGTCAAATGAGAGAACATCAGAAAGAGGGTCAGACGAGACCCCGGAGCAGCCTGGTTCAGCCACTGCCCCTAACCTGACCCGGCCTGGACATTGTCCCGGTCCCCACACCATGCTAGAACTCTGTTTTGTTCTAGACTTGTTTGTCTCAGGAGTCCCACACGAGCGTGCTGTTTGCGTCAGGCCTTAGTCATCTCCCAGGAACCGAATCCTCCCCTGCATCCCTCCTCTGTCCCCTGCCACCCATGTTCAGAGGGACTACAGAGGGGGCGGAGAAGGAGGCTGCAGGCAGCTTCCGGCGGCCGGCTCCAGGAGCTGGGCCTGTGCTCTGGTTATGGCTGCCCAGACCTGTCAGGCCTGACTCTTCTCCTTCACACGTGGAAACAGCCGAAATGGAAACTGGCTCTTCTCCCCAGCCCCCAGGGCACCAGACTCTGTTCAGGTTCAGTGTCTCAGTCCCTGTGATTTCTCCAGCTCGAGGCCTAGGTGGAACCCCTCCGACCTAGGGCTGGATGGCTCCATCCACCCCCTTGGGGTTGTTGCGCCCCCAGCCCTTCTGCTCTGGAGCCAGCACCTGGGCTTCTTGGAGTACATGGTAGTCATTAGCATTCCAAGATGGGGCTCTTTGGTTCTAGCTCTGGTTTCCCTGGAGAATGGGCCATCCTCCTGGACTGCGTACACAAGAGCTTGCCACCTGCAAGACTACGTCGGTTTGGACAACCTCTCAAAATAGGCACTTTGACCCCAAAGTGTCAATCATCATCTTGGTGAAGCTGGAGCTGGTCTCTTGGGGTAGGGGGTGTGTAGGCCTGGGCTACAGTAGCCCCTTAGTATCGTGGGCCCCTTTCCCAGGACAGGGGTGATGCGCAGTACCAGCTGGGTTTTCTCTGTCCTGGGGCCTGTGCTGATTACCATGGCTGCACTATTGACCTGCATTTTTAGGGTCAGGAAGGACACTGGAGAACTACCCAATTGCTGCGTGTTCTGCCCTCCTCCCTCTGATGCCTAATGGGTCTTCAAATTTCCATGCTGTCGATGAGCAAGCATCAACTTCTCGCAGAGGCCCACCACTCTGCTGGATTCTGTGAGGCCTTTCAGAACTTGTCATCTTGCGAGAGGCCAGAGGCTGTATGGACACGGCTCGATGACTCGATTCTAAGTGAATATGCTCACACAGCATCACACAGATTGGGAAACGGAATATTAATACAGATGGCAGCTTTAATTTCTATTTTTGTAGGCAACACTACATCTAAAACAATTCTTCTAGGACCCGAGAGGGACTGAGATTTGGTTCTTAGTTATGTGGCTACGGACATCTGAGGTGGAAGGTTCCTTTTGACTAGAAGGAGTCTGCCATGACAGGTTCTAGTGTGATGGGGGTTGGTTCTAGTCCTAGATTGGACTTTAGAGGCCGGAATGGGCTGGATGCAGTATGGTGCTCTTGACCCTGAGAGAGGACATGGAAGATTCTGGCCTGACCCCTTTATACAATTTTGATAAAGTACATGTGACAAAAAATTCAATAATGTCTTGAGTACCTAGCTGAGTAGTGTGGAGTATATTCATATTATCCTGCAACCAGTCTTCAGAACTCTTTCCATCTTGCAAACTTGAAACTCTCTACTCCCCTAACCCTTCCCCCAGCCCCTGGCAGTGGAAGTACTACTTGCTCTCTGTATGAGGTGCCTCATGGAGGGGACATGCGTCACGATACCTGCCTGTTTGGAGCTGGCTTGTTTCACTTAGTACAATGTCCTTCAGGCTCATCATAGCCTGTCAGGATCTCCTGCCCTTTTAAAGAAGGAAGAGGGACCATAAATGACGAACATCCCACGGTGCACGTGAACCTCACTTAGTTCATTGTGAGTGGTGCTGCTACAAACACGGATGGACAAGTGTCTCTTCAGGGCCTTGCTTTCCAGTTGTTTGAAAATGCACCGGAAGGAGAATTGCTGGGTGATTCAGTGATTGGACTATTGTTTTTTGGGTCACTGCCCTATCATTTGCCATAGCAACTGCTTGGACGTGGAGCCCCCTTCTCCTGGGTTTCCTCTGGGCAGCCTCTCGACACAGCGATTGCTGGGACCCTGACGGGGCCTCTCTAGGTGGCTGCTCTAGGGAATTTAGAGCCACTGAGGCAGGATGGTGTGGAGACACGGCCGTCCGCCGAGAGGGCAGTGAGTTGCGTGAGTGATCTATTTTACACAGAGATAAATAATTTCATCTTCATTCCTGAGAGAATGGAGAGCAGGCGTTTTATCAGTTCCTAGGTATTCCCAGGCCTAGCACCTGCTCAGTGTTTCACCTCCAGATTTTCTTTGGGCTTTAGGTCTAAGTTGTGGAATATTTACAGAACAGATGGTGAAACTTTTAAACAGATTTAAAGAAAAAGGAGGGAGGGAAGTGGCAGCCAGTAAGAACACTGTGGAGGTGAAGCTGCAGCCTCGTTGCCTGATGGGGTCAGTAGCCAGGACGGGGAGCTCCTTGGAGCTGTGGGGTGCGGTGATGTGGGCAGAGTGCTCTCTCCCAGTGCTGGAAGCCCTCCTGTCTTGAACATTCAGGGCCTCCTTGAAGCTCTTGCAAGCATTTCTGTGTTTTAAATCTTGCTGCTTTATGGCTCCCTAGCCAGCATTAACATCCATGGGAAGTAGGATGGATGTGGTCACCAGGGAAAGGACCGTTAGGTCTGTAGATTGGGAGGACACATTACTATTGCTCAAAGAATCGCTGTCCTCCAAATCCCTTTGCTTTGGCTTTCTCCCCATTTCATCGTGGAAAGAAACTTCAGTGAAATCACATATTTTTTTCTTAATTTTCAAAATAATGTATGGCAACCACCTAAAGTATATGAAGGAAAAAAAATAAATGCCATACCCCAAAGGATAACCATTCTTTTTGTCTTCCCAAACTCTGTCTATATTAAGCATGCACATACACACACACACACACACACACACAAATGCTCGAAGTAGCACAGTTTATTCTGCTTACAACCCAAGCACCATCAACTTAAAAAAAACAATGCATGTATGTGGCTCTTTATCATTAAAAGCTGCTTTCAGATATTGTCATCAAAATCACAGTCGTTCCTCCGTAGCCACCATCTTGCTTTCCACAGTTTTAGTTACCTGCAGTCAATAACAACCTGAGAATGCTCAATGGAAAATTCCAGAAATAAACAATTTGCCCATAAGCTTTAAGTCTCATGCCCTTCTGAGTAGGGGATGGAACCTTGCTCTTTCCCACTTCCTCCCTCTGCCACGTTTACCTGTGCTGTATGTACGCAGGAAACAGCATATAGAGAAAGTATAGTCCTATTCATGGCTTCAGGTATCCTCGGGGGTCTCAAACTGTGCCTTCCACAGGTAAGGGGGACTATCATTTTTGAAATTGGTATTATTCTCACTTAACAGGAAAGAGAGGCTGGAGAGACCAAAAAAAAAAAAAAGTTCTTCAAATTTACACAACATTTAGAAATGAACTTGGGACAAGAATCCGGGCCTTGGCAGTGAACTCTAAGTCTGCAGGCTCCATAGTGACTGACCACTTGGAGGCTAGATCACACCTTGCAGGAAGATTCAAAGAAGCCATCACTCATCACCTTCATAAACTCTCCCAGTCTCGACCTGTCCATGGTACAAATTAAAATCCACTTTGTCTTCTATGTGAAGGAACCCTGAACTCATTTATGCATAACGTAAGAATTGAGATTATTGGAATAAGCCTAACTCCAACAGAATCACAGAGAAAGCAACTGTTAGCCTGGAACACATCCTTAGTATTCACAGGTATGTTGGTGCCCATTTATTTATAAAGTTGTTTTCATGATTGACAAGCTTTGAACATCTAGGGACTTAAAAATAATTAAAATAGAGTTTTCTTCTTGCCCAACTGAAGTATAATTTCTGTTTTAGGGCAGACGGCAAAGCAGTCTTCCCCTGCCTCTTTGGGTAGAGCAATAATTATTTTTTCCTGCTAAGTTTATTTCCTCAAGTACGTAAGTTAATTAAGAACCATTTACCTGAAGGCATGTTCTCTTACTTGTCAGGTACATCCCAAGAACAAGGCCACAGATTTTACGTAGTGACAGAAATACTTTTATGATTTTGGAGGTGAATCATTTTAATTTCTTTTTTTTTTTCCCACTTCACAATAGCTGTATAGGGAATTGTTAATGCTTCGTGTTTTATTTCTTTTTTGTTTAAAATTTTCAGAGTTTGCAAAAATAGAAGTTATAAGCTGTGTTATCCTTTATTTGCTACTCCCTCTGAGAAAGTTTAAAATAGTGAAAGAAGATTCTGTGGTGGGTATCACTGTTAGAAGAGGATGCTACTCGTAACTGATAGAGAGGAAGAGGGACAAAAAATTAATTCAATATTCTGTGCTGACTAGGATTCAATTCAGCTTTATAGCAGAGGGAAATATCTTGCAATGGTGGTGTAGAAAAAGATAAAATTTAATTTCCTGTGGCTGGGGATGTAGCTCAGTGGTAGAGTGTGTTTAGCATGCACAAGGCCCTGGGTTTGATTCCCAGCACCAAAAGAAAAAAAAAAAAAAAGTTAAATTTTCTTTTACAGAAAAAAAGTCCTCCGTTGTCTCTCCTCCCGGGATTCGCAGATACTATTTTCTTTTAGTTCATTAGTCTGTTGTTCTTAGGTTGGAGCTTCTGTCTTGTGGTCACTATGGTCCTAGATAATCTTGGAGTAGCAAATAAGGAGGAGGAACTTTCCAGAAAGTCCACACAGTAGTGCTGCTGGTTACATCCTGTTGTCCAGAACCTCATCACTCGGGCCCCTGGCAAGCAGGCTTCGAAAGAAAGCAAGGCTGGGATCATAAGGTTGGGGTTCAGCCATCTCTGACCAAGATGCAAACTGGGAATGAGGCCTGCGTGAGCCTTCAGATGTAAGTCCTGAGTGTTTGGACCATGGAGGTGTGAACAGACTCTCTCTTGATTTCTGTCTGAGAGAGAAACGAACATCTATTTTGATCAATATCATTATCATTAGAGTTCTGATCATTGCAGCTGAGATCCAAGCCTAACATAAACTTATAAACAGTTTTCTCTTAAGACTGCCTCTTACTTTGCCTGCCAGTGTGAGGAGACTGACCCTGGGCACATCCATCCTGCCCTTATGCACCATCCTTGGTATGCAAAGACAGCTCAGAGGTAGATCTTACCCACGGGGCTTTACCTCCTCCTGAGAAATAAACCAATCTATGCTGTAAAGGACTCTGGTTGTCAAAATACGTACGGAGTAGAGCCCAGGGATATTGCAATGTTGTCTACTGCCATTTTTAAATGCCAAAAATCAAAATGCCAAAATCAACACTTCTGAGCAAGTTCAGGTGTGAACAATAGTATACATTTTTTTCATTGTTAACATTATCATCATGTTAATCGCCTATAATTAGTTTTCAGATACACAAAATTCAGGTATTATTTCTTTGTTGATATTGGGAGGGCGATGTTATCAAATTAAACACTATTTTTTTCCCTTGAGAATCTTTTCATATAAACACAGCAGACCATTTTTGCATAAAACTAACGACAGGTTGGCCACTAATAATCACGGTCAAGAGGCGGCAAGCAATTTAGGTCAGAAGAAAGGTACTTCCCATGTCCAATGGTAGGTAAACGGAATCCTTATTTGCTCCTTCTTATTGGCATGACAACAATCATCCTGACATCTGTGTTCCAAACAGTCCTTACATTATTTAATTTCTCCTAGCAACTTCTGTTTTACGGAGGAGGAAACTGAAGTTCAAAGGGTCCAGTTAACTTGCCCAAGGTCATGCGGCTGGTAAAGGGCGCCGTCAGGACTTGAATTTAGATCTGGGGACTCTTTCAGTTTCATTCATGTGATGAGAGTGACTTTTCTGTGCGGAGTTACCATGAAAGCAGCTGTGGAAGGTTAGCAGTAGCTGAAGAGGGAAAAGGGTAAGCTTTTTTTTTTTTGAAGTCTCCCTGCCCAGCCAGGAAAACATCGCTGCATTTATCAGGTAATTGAAGTGTCAACGTGACGCTGTCAGGGAGGCTGGATGAGTTTGTTCCCTTGGCCTCCCTGTGGTTGCTAAGTGAGCTGTACAATTGCAGTTTTTAGGTTCACAAACTCTCCGGCAGTGGAGGGGATCCTCTTCAGAAGCAACTCTACCAACATGCAAAATCAGTGTCACTGAAGTTTTTTGCTTATGTTACTGCCTTCGACACTGTTTGATCCCCACATAAAAGAGACATTTGTCTTTTGACAGGACGGAGACGGAGACGACGGGGAGAGGTGGCAGAGGCTCCCCCCAGCTCTGTCATGCAATCCTCTTCCAACTCCGCCTGCCCAAGCTCCGTGCTGCGTTTTTGGTGTGAAGTCTGGTCACCCAGGGGGTCCCTCCTGTCTTTGACTTTGGGGAATCACTGTCCCCACTCCTGAGGCAACAGCAGGTCAGACCTCCTCATTTCCTCCACTGTGGCAATGAGAGAGAATGCTGATCTCTTTGGCTTTGTTTTAATCCGTCCCCCCCCCCCCTTTTCCTTTTCTGTTCTCTTGATTTTTCTTGTTCTTCTGCAAGTGACTCTCAGTCCCCGTGTGGCCATCCCTTCCCTTTCCTACTCTCCTACCTCTCTATCCTGGCTTCGCCCACCTCCAAGCTCACACCTTCCAGAACCAGAAATGTGGGAACTGTATGGAAAAGGACCTTCAGATCAGCATTTTAAAACCCTGATTTTAAGTCAACGGCTGTCCGGACCATGGGAGAGAAATAGCTCAAATCCGGAACTGCCCAAACCCTTATTTTCTCTGTAATCAGATAGATGTTGCTACTGTTGAGTGGCTACGTGCCTTTGATCAATTTCCATTTCCAGTTCTGGGACCTGCTTTTTCTAGAGGCCAATGTTTTTTGTTTCTAGAAGTTTAGCTGATAGCTGTCTTCACCAGACCCTGGTGGTCATGTCTCAGATGGTAGGCACTTAGGCAGAGGTGTGTATCATTGTTTGGTTGAGAAAGTGGGAGTTTTGTTGCACAGTGGATCACATCATTCGGTAAAAAAGGAATCACAATTGATCTTTTTTTCCCCCTCAGAAGTCTTTCAAAAATGCTCATTTCTCCTCATTGCCATACATATATCCTTGCATTAATCTCTGGGTGAGTCAACATCTGCTAGGAGCTCCTAGGATCTTGGGGGGCTTTCCACTCTTTATATTGAGAATATTTCAGATTTATTTAACATTTCAAACATTATCCTATTTAAAAGGAAATGGAGGTTCATTTTAAGTAGAGAATATATAAAGCTACAAAGGAAAAATAAAAGTCATCCATAATGATGGTTAAATTGTCATGTTTCACCTCCTCTGCTTAGAGAGCGACAGAAGCTTTCTTGAGTTGCCATCACTGAAGGTTGTGGGATTTTGGTGAGCATGTTCTGAGAAAAAGAAAGTTGTCCTGATTTTCTCTAAAGTGCATAGATTTCTCTGAATCAGCCAACACTAGTGGTTATTCTTTTTTGCTCAGATGTCAGATGTCAACGACTTGAGTGATAAGTCTTCTAGAATGGGTCTAAAAAAATCAGTGCTCCCAGCCGCAGTGTCCACATGAGATAGGAAATGAAATTTTTTTTTAGCAAAATTGTCATCAAAATTTTAAATGATTTCCTTTGTTGATGCTTACAATATAGTCCAGAGTGAAAGTTCTGTAACGTTGCTGTCCTTAGACGCTTGCATGCTGATGTACTTTCCTAAGTGAGGAGGAGAGTGGTGGTGTACACCGGTCTGTGGGCATCTGCATGCGCCACGCTGGTGGGAATCCATCTGGGTTGGTGGGTGGGTGGGTCAGAACAGAGTTGCGGTGGTGTGTGCAAGGATGTACCTCCTTTGCTTATGCCTTCAGAGCCTCTGGTTGGGTTCCCTTGCAGAATGACTTGCTAGACCTCTCTAGTTAATGGTAAGCAGGGAAACAAGGTGGAGTGTGGAATACGGAGGGCTGGAAACTTTAATGCTAATGTGATAATCTGGGTTTCTGACATTGAGACTATTATATGTCACATGAGATAAACCAGCATACGTGGTATTCAGATATTGGTTACCATCTGAGTTAATAATTTTCAACCAGAAAAGACAGAAGAGTTTCCTGTAGAGGAAATGGCTGAGATGTGTCCTTTCAACACACACAGCATTTCTGACAGGAGGTGAAGAAGGGCACGCATCTCTCCTTTGACGTTGGGCCCGTTGAACGAAGGGTCTCCTTTGCGGGTTGCCAGGGCTTTCTCCTCTCTGGGTAGCTCGCGTGCACTCTTTTTCTCCCTCTCAGAGGTTTACAGAATCAACTCCCCTCTGTTATTTTTGTGGAGAATGTCCACGATGGAACTAGAAAGCTCTTTTTTGAATGATGCAATCTGTACTTAACTTGAGGACCTTCAAGTTCTTCCAGCTTATGTGTGTCTGAACATGGGAGGAATCCACGGCCCCTCAGGTCTGTGCTTTGCTGCGGCTCAGGTGGGGAGGGAATCTCAGCAGTTCCTCTTTGGCCTCCTTCCCGTGGGCCCATGCAGTTGTCCTGGTCTACACTGTCCTTTGCAGTTGTCCTGAAGGGTGTGAGTTGAGGATCTTCTACTTGGACGTCTGTCTTTGATGCTGTGGAGAAGTCTTGGGCAATTAGGCTGGTGTCTGGGCATGACAGAGAGGACTGTACCATGGTAGACACTGGATAAATACTTCTGGTGCCTTCTCTTTCTGTGATTGTTCTCTGTTTCCTTTCTTAGCTCTTCTTCTTGTTTCCATGAATATGGGTTTGATATTTGATTCTGTGTGTTCAGATGATATTGCTTAGGAAATCAAACTCTGAGCCTTGACTCTGCGGCAGAGACTGTGAATGGGGACAGGGACCTGAGTGACATGGATCTCTGCCCTAAGGGCAAGGGTGGGGGAGCTGGCATGAACTCTGACCCAGGCCTGTGCGGTTTGCACAGAGCAGGGGCCTGAACTCAGGGACCTGATGCAATGGAGTTGACTGTGCTCACAGGGAGGTGAATGGGGTGGGTTGTGTGCACAGGAGGTGAGCAGGTGGACACCCAGGAGTCTCCACCCATTGATTAACGCCTGCTTGGCACCTGTGCCTCCTTTGACTCCAGATCACCTCGAGCGGCCGTTCTCCTGCTGTCATCTCTCCCTACGACCACGTCTGCCACCTCTTTCCAGAACCTCCTGACTCTTCCTGTGCCTTCTAGGCCTATGGCTTCGGCTCACAGCCTGTGCTGTGATGTCTCCTGGCTTACCGGTTCCCTTCACAGCCGCTTGACCTCCTGCTGCTGGAGTGGCTGACCCTGAGGGAAGGGCGGGTGGACCTGCTGCTTCCTACCTGGCGATGGGGCTTCCTCCCAGGCATGACCCCTGCAGCATCTTGCTGCAGACCTTGGCCAGCTGCCTTGGGTGTGGCCCCTCACATCAGATGGGCCACGGAGGCAGGACCCCGATAGAAGAGAGTGACTTTGAACAAGTCAGTGTCCAAGACGAGCTGGTTCCTCAGAGAAAGGCTGGGGCCTGGGTAAAGGGGGGCTTCATTCTGTCCAGCAGTGGTGGCTACAGTTGGAGCGGAAGTACTCTACATGATAAGGAGAAGAAGGGGTGACTTCTGGAGGGGATCCTGGAGAAGCGGGGAGGCTGGGGTGGGTTGGAGGCAGGCAGACAAAGAGAAAAGAGAGAACGCCGCCCCTCACCCCGCTGCTGTGGGTTGGAGAGAGGAACTGGGACTGGATAAGGTGAGTCCATCTTGCTTCTCGCTCCCCCGCTCTGGTACTTGTCAGTCGTTATGTAGGAACGGTGTCGAATGTGGAAGGGGTCAATGTGACACCACCCAGGGACAGTGTGTAGTGGTGTGAGGGAGCCAGGGCAGGGGACATGATGGGAGAGGAGGTCCCTCAAATTGGCTGAAATTAAAGGGGAAGCCTTAGATGATCTGAGGCCTGGAACTGGGTGGTTCTGTCCAGGGCACCCAAACCTCCCAGGGACAGGAAGGTCCGACATGCCGTAGAGAAGGCAGTGTCTGGGGATAAAGAGGCCATCAGAACCCAAGTCACAGCCTGAGTGACTGTGCGGTCCAGACCCCTGGGTGGCCTGAAGACGCGGGAGGCCAGAGTCGAGGAAGCGGGGCTGAAGCCTCTCCTGTGGACAGGAAGGCAGAGCGAGAGGGCTCCAGGCTGCTGGGATGTGCCCTCAGGGACTACAGAGGGGTGGCCTCGCCAGCGAGTGCAGGGGGCATCCCTCAGGGACACTGTGACGATTGGGAAACAGGAAGCAAGAGGATGGCGGGAGAGGGACCCTGAGTCTCAACAGTCTCTGCCTCGTGGAGCCTGCTGTAGAGGGACAGAAAGCCCAGGAGGAATGCCCTCCACCGCTGCTCTCCTTCCTCTCTCCTCTAGCTCCTGGTCTCCACTGCCTCGTCCCTTGGGCCCCTGTGAAAGGCCGGTGAGTCCTCAGGGACGTCTTTGTTAGAACCAGCCTCCACCCAGGCCGTGACAAGGAACGCAGGGCCAGGGAGCAAGGAGGCTACGCGAGGTTCTGAGATTGCCCTGGCGCTGGTCACCTGCTGCCTTTGCCTGTAATAGGAGTCACGCAGCTTAAAAACCCTGACTGCTGATTTGAAAATTCACCTCATGCCGTGATGGATAATGGAAGCTTTCAGGAAAAAATAAGAAGGGGGGAGGGGTGGCCAGCACGGGGGGGGGGCGGGAGTGTGCAGAAGCCCCAAGCCAAGGTCTCCACCTGAGGGGCGCTCCGACGTCCACACTCACCCTGGTGTGCGACAGGTTGGGGGACAGAGACACAGGGGGGAAAGCTGGCTTGCCGGCTCTCAAGCTCCGCTGGGTATCATTTTTGAATAGGTGCAGTGACCAGGTCACCACCTCTGGTGGCTTCTTTTGAACTCACCGCTGGACGGAAGGTGAAGACTGACTTTCATACAGGATCTGTCTCCTATATTCGTTGGTGTCACCTGGCCATTGCTGGGAAGACGTCGCTGTGGACCGGGGACCGTTGGAAGAGCTGAGCAAGGCAGGGTTTAAAAAGCACAATGAAGCAGAACACAAGACCCCGGTCTGATGGAACTCTCCAGAGGGAGGCATCTCCTTGTCTTCCCGTGAGCCTTTGCGGCCGTCTTTCCCTCTCCTGGAGCCTCCCCCAGCCTTTCCAGATCCTCTGCCCCAGTGGAGATTCCCCGGGGATCATGCAATGGTTCTGATTTTAATGGAGTATTAGGTGGGACCTAGGTTCACTTAGGCTGAGCTCAGAGCCGAGGTGAGTGATGTCATCTGTCCCACCCATGGCTGTCAGGGAAGGAAGGACGGACTAACAGCCACCAGGCATCATGCTACATTCTTAGAACAACAGTCTTAAGGATCAGCGATGGCTTTATCATCTTGGAGAGAATTAACAGCCTCGAAAGGTACGTTCTAAAATGCAATTGCACAAAACACTTGAAGAACTTTTAAAAAAAATATTGATGCCTGGGTCCGTGCCCAGAGACGCTGATACAGTCAGCCTGGGGTGGAGACTGGGCAGTGGCACTTTGAAAGTCTCCCCTGGAGACTGCAGTGTGCAGCCAGGGCTGAGACTCACAGCTCTAGAGGGATCCCTCCTCGAGTCCAGGAACAGCTGTTCGGAATAGAATCTTTGGACAGTGGCGTTTTTATATTGTGAAAGTGCTGGACACTGGCGTGGGAAAAGGCTGCGGTCAAGGGAACGATATGAGGAGCTCTGACACCCAGCAAGGGGGCCATGGAGACGCTTGGATTAAAAAGGTCCCTCACCCTGACCTGGAGAGAAGGGCTCAGGCAGCAGAGTGCACAGGCCCTCAGGAGAGCCGCCCGGGGGCACCCGGCTCTCTCCCTCCACTGCCAGGATCTGTGATCTGCCGTTGGGTTTCCTGAACTGACCCAGTCCCCAGGAAGGGAGCGCCCAGCCAGCTGGGCTCCCTGCTGGGGCCAGGAATACAGCAGAGCCTTATATAACCCTGCAACTGAGCTCTTGGAAAGAAAGGCCTGCCTGATGGGAGCATGCTTAATAAGAGATGAGCCATTAATGGAGGACGAGGCTCTGTTCCCAGGCCGACTTGGCGCGGGTGGTGCCTGGTGCGTGGGGCTCAGAGCTGTCACTGTGCAGTGCTCATTCCTGACTCATCTGTGGCTCACCCAGCACACGCATGACAGGCAACACAGATGTCCCAGCGGTTCTTCCTGAGGCCCGGATGCTGCTCCCATCTTGGGAGCAAGCTCAGTTTGGGGATTTTAAAGGATTTGCTGGTGATGACCTTGTGGGGCCCTTTTGTGGATCTGTCTGTTCTTCATCATCCAGGCTGGTTTTCAGCTCTCCTGTCTCAGTCCCCAGACACAGAAGCAGGTGCCCTGGCTTCCCTCGCAGAGCCTGTGTCCTCTGTATTCTCAGTGAACAGGACAGACACGTCCCCTCCCTTGTTCTCCAGCTTGAGAGCCGAGAAGAGCAGGCTTGCTATAGGCTCAGGTCTAGAGAGTTGGTCCCATAAAAGCCACTTGAGTACTTAAAATGAATGTGTTAATAAAAGGAAAGCCACGTTGGTTCAAAGACCTGGTTTATAAGCCTGTTTTACATACGATGCTGCTGTATCTTTCCCTGCAGTGAATAAATTGTCATTTTAGTACAATTCAGTTTCTCTTGGCTTTCAGGTCTTCTGAGCCTGGGCTCTGGTTATCTTTGACTCATAGTAAGAACTCAGGGCTTTGCACAGGCTAGGCAAGCACGGTACCAATCAGCTAGTTCCCAGCCCAAATAACGTCCATTTTTTTTTTTAAGAATTCATGTCAGGTACTGATGTAAGGGGTTCCTTACATTTAATCTCCACTTAGGACTCATGTAGTGGAGATGATAATCCTCCCCCTGTTGCAGAGGAAGGGATCTGGGCTGAGTTTGGTGAGGACCTACCGGGGTGAGTCCAGCACTAGTATAATTGGGATTCAAATCTACATCTTTTGGACTCCAGATCTTATTTATTCCTAGCTATGGTGCATTCTGAGCCATATCTCTCTCCTCCAATCTTGTGGCTTTAAAATCCACCTGTGTGGTGAGCCGGGCTCTCAACCAGACCCTCCCAGTTCAGGTGGGCTGCTGTCTACCAGAGTCCTCACCTGACCCCACCCAGAGCTCCCCATCGCCCCCTCCCCTCGGAAGCTGGATCCCCCCAGTCATCCTCTGTCTCAGTCGGTTCGTCTCCGTCCACTTACTCAGGTCTCAGTGTAGGAGTCCCCTTTGACTCCTCTCTTTCACACCCACATGCACGTCATCAGCAAATCCAAGGGGACTCCTGTGTCTAGATCCTGCGCCTCTTACCACCTCCGCCTCTTCGCCGCTGCCAGAGCGAGTCAGCATGCGTCACTCCTCTGTTCAAAACCCTCTGGAACCTTCTCATCTTGCTCAGAGGGTGTTAGTCATTAACTTACTGCCTCTCGGCTCCAAACCCACCTTCCACACTTGGTTTTATGTTGCTGGGGTTGTGCCCCTGGAAACCCCATTTATCCTTTGTCAGCGGGCTCCCCGTGGGACCTGGCCAGTAGGGGGCGCTGGAGGGAGCGCCCGTGTGGGAGGGAGAGAGAGTCCTGTTCCTTCGGGTTCTGTCTCCTGTGGCTTTCCCGTGGGTACAACTGGGAATAAACCTACCTCTTTTGGACTCCAGGTCTTACTCCCAGCCATTGTGAATTCGGAGCCCAGTGGCAATTCTTCCTGCAGCCGGCCTTCATCCAGCCTCTTCAAGGATGCTGACAACAGCTACCATTAGCTTCTCTTTGAGGTCTGGGCTTCGGCCTCATGGGACCCTCTTCTGAACCCCTGGTTTCAATAACCCCAATCTTCCCCTTGTCCCCCCAGCCCTGGGGACAGAGGCAGCGTCCCACCGTTGCTGTCCCCAAGATACCTTGGAGCTCTCCTTTCAGTTACTTGGCCGGTGACTTGATTCCTAGGTGACGGTTCTTTGTGTTAAATTCGCCTATTGAAATAACTGGTGTGGCTCTGTCTCCTGACTGGGCTCTGTCTGAGATGCTGACTCAAAGCCAGAGGAGTGCTTACCATCATGCCTGACCTGGCTCCTCTCCTGTTTGAGCACCGTCCACCCCCCCACCCCCACCCCCCCCTCATTTTCTTCTAGCCCCGCTGGCCCTTGCTGTTCTGCAAATATACGAGCCCCTCTCCCACCTCAGGGCTTCAGCCTTGGTGATCGCTTTGCCCGAAAAACAGCCTCACAATTTTGCAGGCTTTTCTTCTGGTCTCCCTGAAATGTTACCTCTTCTAAGAGACTTTCCATGAACACTCTACACAATCCACATTCTCTCCACCCCAGGGCAATTCCTGTATTTAATCTGCTTCATTTTCTCTGTAATACCTATCACCTTCTGCATTAGCAGTGTTCTGTTACTGTAACAAAATACCTGAGATAATCAACTTATAAGGAGGACAGGCTTATTTTGATTGATGGTTTAGAGGTTGTGGTCCATGTTTTTCTGGTCTTATTGCTTTTGGGCCTGTGACCGGGCTGCATACCATGGAGGGAATGTGTAGGGAAGGAAGCTGTTCACCTCCTGGCAGTGGGAAGCAAAGGGAGAGGAAGAGGAGGGGCCAGGTCCCAATACCCCCACCCCCGACCCCTTGCATGGCCCACCCCTAATGACCTAACTTCCTTCCACCAGGCCCCACTTCCTAAAGCTTCCACCATCTCCCAATAGCGCCACCAGCTGGGCCACAGCCTTCAACACACCGCCTTTGGGGGACAGTCAAGATCCAACCGTAGTGTCACCTGATAGTTTATATGTTTATTTGCTTATTTGTTAACTTCCTGTCTCCTCAGACTCGAGTATAAGCTCCCAGAGAGAGCAGACTTTTCCGACCTTAGCTGTCACTTTATCCCAGGTGTTACAACAGTGTGTGGCACACGGAAAATGCTTGACAAATATTTGTTGAATGAATCAATGAATCCTAGTTTTAAATTCTCAGGATTAAGACTGTCCCAGACCAAGTCTGGTGCTGCAGGATGCTGGCCTCATAGGAAAGTGGCCACAGTGCTTTCCACACCGTGTAAGAGACATCGCGGGATTGGCAAGGTCAGTCAAATCCCCCTCCCCCATGTTCCTGAAAAATGAATGTTGTTGGTTTTTTTTCCTTTATTCAAGTACCTATTACTGGACCTGAAAAAAAAAAAAAACCCTGTAAGGTAATTTAGAAGCTGCTGAATCTATGACATCTCAACTTTACCTTCAGTTTCCACTCTGATGGCTTTTGACTGACAGCCATCCATGACCTGGCCTATTAAAATATTATCTTGGGAACTTTCTGGAAAATCCTAAGTGGTCACCTGCTCCTCTGAGCTTGATTCATAACAAAGAGCCAGGGAGCGTGGGTTGTTGGCTTTTCGTTGTCATCTGTGTGGAATCTGTGTCTCCCAGGGTGGGTCTTTTGGGTGGATTGCCACACCTCAATTCTAAGACGGGGCCTGCCTCTTGAATCTGGGAGCCATGTTTTCAGACCGGGAAGAAGCGAGAGAAGAATTTCTTACCATTAGCAATTGCTGGAGACCCAGCTTCTCGGGGCTGAGGGCTGAATCGACCCTGAACCGGTGCCTGGCAGGCTGCGCCCTGCCCCGTTGGATTGTGGGTGAGCCCCTGGATTACAGTGGCTGCTGCCGGGTTCTCGCTGCTGGGATCCATCTGTTCAGTCTTGTTTGCCTTGGACCTCAGCCACCCGGGTTTCAGAAGGTGCTGAGCTGGCCCATGTTCTTGGCCCCAGAACGCAGGTGTGATTGGTGCCATGTTAAATGCTAGTGGCAATTAGGGCTGCTGATCTGAAAGGGAGCTGAACACGCTGGCTTTCACCAGGTCGGCTTTGCTTGGCCACAGGCGACTTTCCACTTAGGAAAATGAGGGCGGAATCCTTGATCCAGGCAGCTCTTTCAAGGTGTTGTGTTTCTGCTCTCAAATAATGAAACAGGACAACCCTGTGACGTTGGGGGCCGTCTGCACTGTCATTGAACTTGGTGCCCTGAGAAAGGAGATTCTTAAATACACACAGCCTTCACTCTAAGCATTTAGAATTTTCTCATTTTGGGGTTCTAGTATTTGCTCAGCTTAGAGCTGCTGTGACCTTAGTTAATTGTGCCATATTTGAAACTAAACCTCATGCCTTAACTCTTAAAAATCTAGGATGCATGCAGGTAGGGAAAAAGCCCCTCAGGATACCTAGCATTAAGCTAAGAGACCCGAGGCTGGGGACCTGGTTGCTGCCATCAGGAAGCTCCCTGTGTTTAGGGAAGTAGGACACAGACTCCGTGAAACAACTGTTACATAAGCATTGAGATGCCTGTACGGACCGCTGTGCTATAGAAACACAGAGAAGGAACAGATAATCATCGACCTATATTTTCTGGAGGATTTGAGGCAACCTTGAGAGGGAGTCTTTGGATGGATAAGGGGAAGGAGGAAGGACCTCAAGGCCAGTGGCCCGAGAACAGGGCTTGGTGGCAAGACAATGGAGAGATGCGCGGCATTATGCTCGTGGCTGAAATCTCTCCATGGGAGCCGTGGAGAGCGAGATGAGCAGATGGGAAAGGACAGAGCCTTGGAGGACGCCCAGTCTGGTGGAGTAGACGGGGTCTGTGCCTAAAGAGAGATGAGCCAGACTCTTGTTTACACAATTTAAACTATTAGAAGATTCAAAGGAAAAATGATAAGGAATAGTTGGCAGTGAATCTTAGAAGCAAACAAATGATACAAACCAGGAGTGCTTCCGGACCTGAGAGGAGGAAGGGAACCCAGGGCTGGCTTCGGAGAGGAGAATGGAGGGGATGAGTCTCAGGGTGGGGACCGGCCAGGCCAGAGCAGGAGCAGGCTGTGGAGTGGGGAAGGGACTTGCGGCTGAAGCTCACAGAGAAGGCCTCTGGCTACTTGGTGCAGAAGGAGACCCGTCTCCATCCAGCATCGGGTCCTGAGACCAGACGAGAAGCCCTCCACCAGCCACACTGAGAAAGCCCTCGTGGGGCTGGAGGAACCAGCATCGAGGCCACCAGGGCCAAGTTTCTGGTGGTGCGAGCTTGTGGTGAGCGAGGTCCCTTCCTTCCTTAGCTGTTTTGGGATTCAAGAGGTCAGGACAGAGCGTCCTGAGGATGAAGGCTTCCCTGAAGGACAAAGTCCGGGGGCTGAGGAAGGCATCGTTCCACAGCTGGCGGGGGCTGGCAGGCTCAGGAATTGGGGACCAAGGAGAGCTGCCAGGCAGGCGAGGGGACGGTGGTGGAGACGGAGCGCGCTCTGCTGCTGAGGTCCCAGGGTGCTTTTGTTGTGTGGATGCTCTGGAGGAAGAAGGATCCCAGGAGCCAGAAGGAGAGGACTCAGGAAGGAAGCCAAGCACCAACCGCTGGCTCTGGTACCTCTGTGCATTCAGGAAGCTGAGTCGTCCACAGCAGCACGAATAACCTGACCCGGTAAGAAGCCCGCTCAGGCCATCTCAGAGCGAGCTGCTCCAGATTTCTTTGGATGCTCCTTGTTTTCTGCCCAGATGCATTGACCACCATTTGGCTAATATCTGGGAAACAGCACCGTCATTTTCTGAGCCTGAGATCTTGGGCAAGTCACCTAACCTTTCAGCCTCGGTTTTCTCCCCTGTACAACGGGGACAGCAACACCCTTCTGATGGAGACTTGGGGGGTGAGAGTTAAGTCCCCACCAGTGAGAACTGCCGTTTTTCTAAATTAGCCCCTGGGAGGAGCTGGGTGTCAGCCTGAGGTCCTTGTCCCTCGCTCAGCCTTGCCCCTTTGCCCCCCGTCTCCTCTTTCTTCTCGTCCTTTGCTGGCTTACTCACCGTGTCTGCTGAGGGCTGTGTCTGGGAGTTTGGAGTGCTGAGTCCGGTGAACCCGAACCAAGCTGGTGTTTTCCATCAACTGCTAACTTTGCCACTTTTAAGCATAGTGAGGGAAGGGGCTCACCTCACGCGGCGGGGGCCATTTGGAAAGTCTCAGCTGTCCTTGGAGGCCAGTTGGGATCTTTCTTTTCTAGTTCTCACTGGCTCTAGGCGGGTCTCCTCCCCCAGGCGCTGAGTCAGCGGTTGCTGTGTGCTGAGTAATGTGGAGAGAAGTGGGTGGCCCTCGTCAGGGCCCCGGAGAGTGGCCGACGATGCTGCTGTGGGAAACCGTGAGCTCCGCCAGCCCCAGGGACGAGTCAAGACCACAGGGTCCTGAGTCGTGCTTCCAAGTCTACACTCTCCTCTGTGAAATGTACCAGGGAAAATAAGTCTAGGCAGGAAGTAAGCCCAGAGATAGTTGGAAGATATTAACAAAAGGAAAAAGAAATTCCAGTTCCATCTCACCTTTCACTCTGTACTTAAACCAGTTTTGCCTCTCTGGTTCCATGTTTCCTGGAGGTATATTAGCCACACTGTGCTCACTTGACAACCATGATATTTCCTCTTCAGTATCATGTGTAGAATGAAGTTTAGTTCCGGGGCACAGGGCATGGGGACTTGGCCAGGGTTTTCTTTTCTCTAATTTAATTTGTCTACAGCGCGATGCAGACTTGGTGGGCTGAGGCTGAGAAGTCGTGCTTCCTGTTTGCCTCCCACTTTTTGCCTGGAGATCTGATTTTTACCTCCTTGACAGAGCAGCCAGGTGGTCCCTCACCCAAGCATTTCCCTTCTGTTAATTTTGCAAAGAAACCTTTTATCTTCCTTGTCCCTGTTTTCTTTGTTTCTACAAAGATCCCTGGAAACGTCCTTAATTTACGAAGCAACGAAAATGAGCGTACATCTTTTTCATAGGAAAGTTCTCTGGGGTAAAACTTTGTCCCTTTAAACACACATTGCAAAATTGTTCCCTGGGCTGTGATTTTGGTGCTTATATGTGGGAAGAGGAAGGAAAGGGTTATCAAGAGTTTGACAGAGGTCTCTCTTGCTGTTTGACCTTTTACCATTTCAATCTTTTCTCTCAGAACTCAGATGCCATATCAATTCAGATACATCTGTTGCTGTTGAAATCTCAATTCTTGTTTCCTGTATCTCAGGCACCCACTCTTCAGACTCACTATCCATATACTCACTATCAGAACTTAGGAACTGAATACATTCAGATAACGGGGAGTACATTTCCCTTCCTCCTGCTTATTAGAAACACTCTTATAGTAGAAAATTAGGAAAGTACAGAAAAGGGCAGAGGTGGTAAAAGTGACTCATCGTCAGATGTAAATGTGAATTCCAATTTCCTGGTAATGGTTTATGTCAGGAAGTGAGAAGTACCTTTGCTCAGTCTCTTTATGTCCTCATTTTCCCTTCTCAGGAACATTCAGAATCTATGGTGATTAAAAAAAAAAAAAAAGGTTGGTCAGTAGCTCCGAATGTTAGTGTGGATGCCCCTTTTGACTGGTCCATAGATTTGTGTGCACTGAAATTTTTCTCATTACCAGCACTTAGATCTGGATTAGGTCACTGAGCCTTCTCTTGGTGGCCAGCTTCCTGTTGATCCTTTCAGGTACGGAGAGGAGAGTCTAAGAGCTTGGTTTATCAAGGTGACATCTGTAGCCATAGGCTCCGTGAAAACTCGTGATTAATCATTCACAGTGACTCATCTCCCTACCAATACCCAGGGATGAGAATATGTCATCAAAAGTCAGCTTGAAATCTAAGCCTACAGTCAGAAATGAAGAAAATGACGCAGAACCGATGGCACTCATTGACTTAGAAAAATATGTTGTCCCCAAATGCTCCAGAACTAACCACCAGCGCTGTCTGGTGCCCGGCTGAGTGTGCCAGCAAAGCCGAGCCAGATGCAGTGGATTAACTCCAAGGCTTCCTTGTGCAACTCGGCCACGGCCACTTTCCCTCTTGCACTTATTTTCTGTCAATGAGCTTCCTCAGTTTATCTGCACTGCTTCTTGGGGTGCAGCCACAGTGGAAGAAAGCAAGGAACAGAGGATGGGTTTTAATGCTCAGTAACGTAGCCGGGATGCAAAAGCAGCCGCAATCCAGTCTGTGTGCTTGCTTCCAGCTGTCTGACCACAAATGCTCGTCCAGGCGAGGACTCCCTCCAAAGCAGCTGTTTGCAGATGTGTCCCTCATCTGGCCTTTTGCAAAATGGCACCAGCTCTGAGAGTTGCTCCATTCCTAGAGAAGAATCAGACCACTATTGGGGATCTATGGGAGAAGGAGGACACAGAGCCCCTCTGAGTGGATCAAACCTCCGGGCAATGGAGCAGAGAGCAGCTAGGTGTGAAGGGCAGCTTCCTTCAGCCCGAGGCATCGTGTGTGGCTCAAGGTGGAAAGAGGACTTGGCTTCAGCTCCTACTTGTGCCCTTTTGCAGTTGAAGGACTGGGCAGCGAGACACGGTGGCCGGGTTAGGGTACCTGAAACTGGCCAGAAGACACTGCAGATGAATTTCTGATCATGACACCTGTTCTGCATGGAGCTCTGAGTCAGTCCCCTGCCTGCACTGTCCCCCGGCGCTCAGGGCAGCACGCTGGCGTCACAGACGGGAGCCCAGAGAGAGAGAGAGACCACTTCCCTGAAGGACACGGAAACCAGTTGTCCCACTGAGAGCTGAACCTCGTTTTAACTCATTCTATAAATCCCCCAGTGGAATGCAGCTGAGATTTAATTTAGTTTTTAAGTCTTGGCAAACTGGATGCCGTGTGTTTGTGTAGGCTTGCACCATTTAAAAGGTTCTTGCAGTTTAGATCTTGCATGTAATTTGCTACATTAGCTTTGGGCAAAAATATTTGCTTTTTGGTCCTTTGTGGTTTCAGTTCCTTCTCAGCACTGGCCTGGCAGGTTGGAGAGCGGTCCAGAGGAGTCCTGCAGGGGGTGGGGCGCTCAGCAGCCGTCCATGCAAGCAGGTCTGTTAGGAGTGGCAGCTTTTCAGACTGTAGGAGCTCATGCAGGATTTTTCCAGTTGAGTTGGATGTCTGTTTATGTATTTTGGATATTATACTGCTGAGATTAGGAAAGTGAAACAGATCAGTTGAAGCTTTTACAATTTGAATTAAGGCTGGGAAAATTTTTCTCCTGATACATTGGATTGAGTCAGACTATCACATGGATGTGTTTTGTTCAAAGTAACAGTCACAGTCTTGGAAATTGTCCCAACACTTCCCAAGTTTGGCCGAGGATGGGTTGTTCCAACAGAACTTAGCTGATTTCTTGGATTCTCTAGAAAGTTAAATCATGCAACATTGGAGAATGCACTGCCTAGTAATTGAATCTGATTCCCATGTATAGTTTTGTGATAATAAGAGGCAGATATTATGCTCCCATTTTATGAAAGGGACAACTGAGACACAGAAAAGGAAGTATAGCATTGCCGCAGTCCGGCTGCATAGCATTTTCTCTTTATCTGTGGTTTCAGTTATCTATAATCACCTGCAGTGAGAAAATATTAAATTAAATTTCTGGAAATAAACTTTTTTTTTTTGGTGGTGGTACTGGGGTTTGATCCCAGGGTTTTGTGCATGTGCTCTACCACTGAACAATACCCTCAGTTATTTTTCTTTTCTTTCTTTCTTTATTTTTTAAAATAAATAAAACAAAATCCAAATTGTCTTGCTAAGTTGTCCAGTCGAGCCTCAAACTTGCCATCCTCTTACCTCAACCTTTCAAGAATCTGGGATTACAGGTGTGTACCACCATACCTGGTCAGTACAGAGTTTCAAATTGTGCATTGTTATGAGCAGCATGACAAAAATCTCAAGTCATTTGACTCCATCCTTCCTGGCACACGAATTATGTTTTTGTCCAGTGTATCCACACTGTATAAGTAACCTGCCCATTAATGGCTGAGTGGCCGTCTCAGTTATCAGAGCCACTGTTGTGGTATAATAATGCTTCTGTTGAAGTAACTTTCATTTTCATGTGGCAGTTTTCATATCATCCATCACTACCAGTACCTACAATAATATGCATGTCGTCATGACTACATAAACAGCCTTTAATTTTACAGCGCCATGTCTTTGAACATTACCATCTCACCACAAAGCTCAAAGAGAAAAGCCAGAGTGACGATTGATTTAGGGCAGAGCAGCTCCTGCTCACTCCAGGCGGGACGTTTGCTTGCTGAGTGAGATGGTTGGCAGAAATGCCCACACAGCTAGAAAATTTCTCTTTCTCCTTATCCCCACAGCACATGCCTCTCTGTCTCTCTTTCTCTGCTTTTCTTCCCTGAGTGGATGCAGTTGAATTTGTATATGTTAAATCTGCCTGTGGTGTCATTTTACTGTGTGGTGCACTAATGCTGGCTCCGAGTCATGAGCGTCACTGTGAAATATCAAAAAAAGAAAAGGGAAACTTGTTGCCTTTCCGTGCTCGTTAGGGGAACAGTGCACTGACGAACTTCATGTTTTTGTTGGAAAGATCAACGTACTATTGGAATGTGAGTTATTGTTAATGTTAAGCCTGTAGTTCACAGTGGATGTTACATTTTCTCAGCTCATGAGATCCAAGTCCTTTTGGAAAAGCAGAACTGGTGTTCCAGTTTGTGTGCATTGCACCAGGAAGCTAGGAGCAAGTGAAGAACATGTTGCACAACATCTAGGGAGGAATTCTGGAACTCCCACAAGTGAGTGTTCTGTGTCAGGGTCTTTCTATCTCAACCCCATTTTATCTGGGCATTTGTTAGCAGATTTCCTTTTCGTTACGCCAAAGCGTCAGTACTTCACAGCAAGGTTTGATGGCAGCAGCTGGGGTTAGGAACTTCAAAGAAATCACAGACCAGAAGGAATCCACTCTGGAAAAATTATCTCTGAAGCTAGTTCCAAGGCCATCTGGTTGGTTAGTTGTCTATTTGCTCTCAGATCCTTTTCTCATTTTTCCTGCTGTTTTATAGCACGTAGCACTGACCAAATAGACCACATACCCAGGCCGTCTTGCCAATTGTTTTATAGCGAGGTTGGCCAATGAGAGTCATTAAAAAGCAGGAGAGAAGGAGAGGTCAAGGTATTTCTCCCTCTAGTTTTCTGCTTGCAGGTAGCTGGGTCTCTTCTGTACTTCCAGCTCTTGCTGGGCAATCCCTCCTGATGGACACCCCACCCCTGGGCACTGGTAACATCACCTCCTCCTTTAATTTCCTCACCTAGAAGGGGTAGTGGCTTCTTACCATTGCTGGTCTCTGGATTGGTTTACAATCCCACTTGGGACTCTAAAAATGTGTATATATTCATGGTGTAAAGCCTGATGTTGTGATGTATGTATACATTGTGGACTGTCCAAATCAAGCTAATTAACGTATGCGTGACCTCATATACCCATCCATTTCTTAAAGCTCTTCTAACACCTTTGTGGCGGGTTTCCATATTAAATTTGCTCTATTGAGCAACCTGACATATACCGTGTTCTCTTCTAGTTAATATTTATTTGTTTTCGGTATACATGGGTGGATGCCTTTCACGTTTCAGGCTCTGTATGGGGGTCTTGTACTTAGCCTGGTGGGTTTGACCCTGGGCTTGACCTTAGCTTAAACCAGCCCTGTGCACCTCACATACATCCTATACTCATGGTGTAAAACCTGATATATATATATATATATATATATATATATATATATATATATATATATATATACACACACACACACACATTGTGGACTGTCCAAATCAAGCTAATTATCACATGCGTGACCTCATATACTTATCAATTTGATATATGTATACATTCCATCTTTCCATCTTGATTCAGGGGCCCTGCCATCCTGTCTGCTTTGCTGATGGCTTTGAGGCTTTGGCTCCGTCCCCCTACACCTTCATCTCTGGAGATGAGCTGCTTTGTCTGAGGTATGAGACATGGGGCTTTAGAAGGGTCCTCAGGTATTTGACTCAGAGTCCTAGAAAGACAAGGGTACTAATATCCAGTAGGGGTAACGACTTCCCAAAGTTGCCAAGTCAATGGCTCGGAGGGAGGACAGAAAAGAAGTTTCACATTCATGTTTAGATGAACCCTGTGTCACCTTATTTACTGTAGCATGTGATAAGGGATTGGAGACATGAAGACAGAAATATTGATTACCTACTGACCCTCCCCATTGTTGGCCTTTGCCTTCAAGCAGACATTTTGCACTGAGTAGACAGAAATATTAATTAATGAATTCAACTCCTGTTTATCGATTGTTACTAAGGACACACTTGATGCTGAATGCTTTGGGAAGGACATGTATGAATGGAAAGTGACCTGCATCCTCAGGGCCCTCTCTGCAGGATGGAGTGTGGCTCATACACCAGTGATTTGTGCAAGTGCCACATATGTTATACTCAAGATAGAAGGCTGTGAGCTTGACAAGAGGGGCGCAGATAAAGTGATATTTGCATGTGAAGGAGAGAGAAAGGTGCTTTTGGCTGGGCAGAATTAGAGAAATCTCTATGGCACAGGTAGTATGGAAATGCACTGCGAAGCAGATATTTGACCTTGCATAGCTGGTGATAAAGGACTGATCAAAAGCAAGAAGGAGGCAGTTAAGCTGTGGCCTGACAGTCATGATAGTGATGACATCATAGCTCATAGTTACTGGATGCCTACCATGTACCCAAGCCCTGTGCTAAATGTTTAGGTACTTTGTTTCAGTATATCAATGAGTATTGTCATTTGTGTCTTGCAGATGGGGAAAAATGAAGGCTCAGAGAGACTAAATAACTTTCCAAAGTCCCTCATTCAGCAAATAGTGGAGTGGGGAGTCCATATAGTTCTACTTGAGTCCACGCAGACTATTAACCCCTAAGCCAAATGAATAGGCTGTGCAGAAAGGCCAGGGATTTGCCTTTAGTTCTAAAGACACAAAGAGCAAATTGCCATAAAAAAGTCTTTAGGAAAAATGAAGAGACCCATATTGAAATCACTGCTACCACATCCTCACTAGAGCAGAGAGCAAGAAACTTTTCCCACCCAATGTCTCTGTTAGTACCTTTCTTGGCATACCTCTCAATATAATGAAATAAAGATAAAATTAAAATACTTTAGAAGCTTAATTTTTATTTGATAAATCATTTTGCTTTCACAAAAATAGAGACTCTTAAATATTTGTCATTGTGCTTAGTCAAGGTTTGTTAATTGGGATGGGTCAGCTACAGACTTCGAGCCCAGAAACTCTGCAGACATTTGCTTTCAAGTTCTGTAAGCTTTTCTTTTGATGTCTCCCTAATCAGGACAATCTCATAGCATCACTAACTAACATCTGAGGTCACAATAGATACCAGATTCAAAGTGCCTCATTAATGATCATGAATATAAATAATTACTGTAAGTTTTAAGACAATAACTTTGAGGGCTTTTTATTTTTTTCACTTTTCAAAGTGAAAACTTCATTTTTTGAGAATTTTAATGTGAGTGATACAGATCTTATCTAAGTGTGAGAGAAGTGTCAGGTCTGCCATTCACCCATGGTTTGCTTGGGTTTTTATACTTGTAGTATTTTCAACAATCGGTTTCCTTTTGTGATTTTTTTTTTTTTTTTTTACCATTGTTGAACGTTTTGAGGGTTTATGTAGATCCGATGGCATTCTGTAATGTCTGCAGCCATTCAACTAGGCACAAGAACAAAATACTCTAACATGCAGAAGGCCATTGAAGGGTGAGGGTAGACTTTGCTCTCAACTCTGTTCTGGAATGTTCTTACGTTGCTCAGGAAACCTCACCTAAATAATGCAGATTGGGCAGAAGTTCTAGGTTAATCTGGATATGAAATACCGATGAAGCTTGATTAATTAATTAAAAAATAAAACACATCATAACAGCTCCGAGGTTTACATTCCCGCAGGCTTCTATCACGTTGGATCATGAAAACTGTTCACGGGGCCCATTTTTTTTTCTTATGACTTAAGCTACTAAAGAAAAGTGTGAAAGAAGGAAGGGACAAAAATATTCAGACAATGTCATTTTTGCTTGAAAAATCTAAGATGTGACTCATAATTTTGAAAAAAAATTCTCCCAGACTTCCTTTGGGTATGGCTGGCTAACTGCTCTTCTGAGAGGGAGGTGCATTTCCTATTTATAAATATTCATCTTTTCTATATATTAGCGTTGAAGAACTCAAACATTTACAGGAAATTAAATCCTATTTTCATTAAAACTCCCCAGCTTAGAATCCTTACAGTAGATAGCCCTGACATTTAAATTGGAATCCACTCCTTTCCTCATTTTTGTTGACCAAGGTAATACTGGGAAAATACGGGAATTATCTGTTTACCAAAGCGATACCTATCTCCATCCAAGTGTGCTAAACCGAACTCCAGAGCCTCGTGGTTGAAATATCCACCTCCTGCTAAGGCCACCGGGTTCAATTCTTGCTGGGATGGTAGTTTTTTCAATTAAATTTCCATTAACTTTTTGCCTCTGTGTCATTAGATGCTAATTCTATGGGCTGCCAAGATGAAAGAGTAAAATATCTGATTCATGCCTCATGTTGCTGACAAGTGAACGTGACGATGACAACTTCTTAATGCGGGAGATAGGCAAGCGGGCGAGGGGACAGGTCTTTTAGAGCAGCTCTGGCCACGGCTGAGGAGCAGCAGCAGCAGCAGCAGGAAGGCAATTTGGAAGATAGTGATCGCACAGGAGAGGCGCTCAGGATGCTAAGCCCCGGGAAGCGGGGAAGGATGCGGGGGAGCCTGGAACACTGAGTCGGGGGTACCCCGAGGGCGTGGTGCTCAGGAGGGAAGATGAAGAAGGGTTGGCTGTTTGGAACAAGCCGTTCTGAATGGGGAAAAGACAAGACATTGTCACTAGGGGAAAGAAGAAGATGGGAAGCTTAGACCAAGCTTGGTCCATGCCCGAGGTCACAGAGGAGCTAATGCTCAAGCAGCAACATGTCAACTCCAGAAGAGCAGGAGGCTAAGAGGTACTGTGCTCGTCAGAAACACCTGACAAGGACAACTGCGGGAGGAAAAGTTTATTTCTGCTCACGGTTTCAGTGGTTCTGTCCATGCTCGGCCAATTCCATTGCTAGAGCCCGACGTGAAGTGGAGCATCACGGCTGAAGAGTGTGGCAGAGGATTGCTGCTCAGCTCACGGAGGGTCAGGGAGCAGAGAGGGAGAGGGGGCTGGTGAGGGGGCCGCCGGGAAGATGCCCCTTCCAGGGCACGTCCCACCTGCCTGCAGGTACTATCCAGTCAGTCCATTCCAGTTAGGTGGACTGATTAGGTGTCTCTCCCCTGGTGGCGTCATTTCACCTCCGAATCTTCCTACATTAACATGGGAAGTTTTGGGGGGCATCTTACATCCAAACCATAGCAGGCACTAAAGTGGGACATTGAAACAGAAATGGAGAGCAGTGAAGACCTGGAGAAACAGCGGCCACATGTCAGACTTCCACTACGGTAACAGAATACCTTGGGTAGTTAAAAAGAGGAAAGGTCTATTTTGGCTCACAGTTTTGGAGGTTCCAGTTCATTTTCAGTTGGCCCTGCTGCTTTGGAGCCTGGGGCGGTGCATCGAGGCAGGAGTGCATGGACAAGGAGGCCTGTTCACCTCATCAGCAGGAACCCAAGAGAGAAGAGGAAGAGACTGGGGTCCCGCAATCCCCTTTGAAACATATGTTTGCTAATTGATTGTCTGGAGAAACATTCATAACTGATGCCCAAGAAGGGTAGCCTGAGAAGGCTTGGAAGAAGGATCCTCATTCTTCAAGTTCTCATGAAAATATACTGGGGGTGTGGCTCAGTTGGAGCACTTGACTAGCATGTGTGAGGCCATGGGTTAAATTTCCCATACCCCCCCAAAAATAGTATTTTAGAGTTTCATTACATTAATCTTTACTAAATGAGCTTTGACACAGAACTTTTCTTTTTTAATAGAGGCAACTAGATTAAAGAGAACTTATTCACTAGGGACAATTTGGGCTGTTTAAGGACTTTTTAAATGAAATTTAAAAATTATTCCATCTTTTATTTGAAAATTCAAAGTACAATGCAAATGATTGCACATGTACATTTTTACACACACACACACACACACACACATGCATAGTCTATATGTATGTGAAAAGCCAAATTAACTTTTGAATACCTATAATAAAGCTTGAGATTTGTAGAGGGCACACTGTCTGCTGCATTGCTTAAATGTCCAGTTGCCACTCCAAACACTGTGCATCTCCGTTATTCATTATACTTTACTCTATTAGGGAGTTCTCTGTTTCTGTTTTCAGATGAAAAAGTGAGGCACAGAAATTCAAGTTCAGGTTCTTAGTGTCAATAAGTGGTCCAGCTAGGATCGGTAACCAGACGTCCCAATGTCTGAACCTCTGCTTGTAAACACAACTCTGTGGAACGGCAGTTAATAATTTAAAAATTACATGCAAATAAATTTGACTTTCATATCTGAGTGCAGTTTTGCTTGATGTTCTGAGCATATTTAATTCAAAATAAAATATAAGGTTCCAAAATGAAATAAATAAAGAAACTAATTTGATTCAGGGGAAACTATATTTTATTGATGGAGAGAAACCACATCACTTCTTAGAAGGATGCAAAACATCAGTTTAAAATAGATCAGCTTAGGTTTCTGTTTGATAGCTGCTGACCAACCTGTGGCCATGTGCTGCTGTGGTGCCCTGAATCTCCTTTGCAGAGAGCCTCGCTGACTTCCATCTCTGCACGGGACAGTTTGAAGGTGCCTGGTACCTTCCATCTATACAGTTTTGCTCTAGCTTCTCCAGTGTGAGTACTGACATCTCTGAGTAGCCTGTCCCTGCTAGGCTGTTGTGTTGGTTTTGAGTGCATTTGGCCTCAAATAACAGAAAATCCAGCTCACAGTGGCTTAAAACAAATAAGGGTTTATTTTTCTCCTGAAGCGGGAAGTCTGGAACGAGAAGCTGTGGTATTGGTTTAGCTGCCTGACATTTTCAGAGTTGGAGACTCCGCGGAGCTGTGGCAGATGCAGCACCAAATGATCAGGCAGGCAAAGTGGGGATGAAGCTGCAGCACCAGCCAAATCTGTCTCCTTTACATGAAGGCAGACCTGAAGAGCCCTGGTGCCCTGCCCTGACCCCTCCACCCTGCACGGACTTGGCCGGGATCTGCTGGGGTTGGGCTGTGAAGCAGGCTGGAGTGAATTGGGTAGCAAGAGAGAAGGACGGCAGATATGGGTGTGGAAGAGCTGTTTTGCAACATTGTTCTGGCATCTCAGTGAGCCTTCTAATAATTTAAGGAATAGTCTAAATTACAGAATTGTGCAATAGGTAAATAAGTTTCATGTTTCTGCTATAAATCAAATTTCATTAATTGCTTACTTTTCTTTTATAACCTTTTTTATGAAATTGAATTTAATCTTGTACACAGTTAGCCCTACCTTTTAATCTAATTTTATTTTTAATTTAATCTCTAAAAATATTTAATCCTAAAATTTATTTTATTTATTCTCATTGTCATGAGGAAATGGCTTTAAAAAAAACCAAAAACCCAAGGGTAAACGTCAACTTAGATTCTCTCCAAATGATCTCAAATTCCAAAGTGTTGGATTCCAAGTGAGTGAGAGTTTTACTTCACTTTACGAATAATATTTTCTTCTGCATCTATGCTCGCTTGGATGAGATTCCCAGAGCAGAACTCAAATAAAATCACCCTTTTCATGGAACTTATAAATAAGTTAGCATTGACTATTATTATGTTATAATTTTACTCACTAGCATGCATTCTTGGAAATGCAAAAAAACACATTTCAAGCAAAATTATGCAGTCTAATATCTAACAGGAAAGTTCACACATATGGGTGTTGTTTCTATAAAAGCTCAATTTGTAAAATGAGAAGATATGTTAAAATAAATTGTGAAAAAGAAATAATACTTTTTAAGAATAAAAATGAAGAGGGGCTATGCACCTAATGATGGATAGTGGGCTTCTCTTTTGGAGGTGGATTATGAGTCAGGAACCACATTTTTATCATCTCTACAGGGACAGTTTGAGAGTGAAGTGAATGTTATTCATAATTGTCCCAGGATGAGAGGCACACACAGTTACGATTTCAGGCAACACAGCATGGAGAGTCACCCTAATTGGACTTGGGTTTCAATTCAGGCTCAGAAATTATGGATTTGATAATTATGGGTAACTTCCATGATTTGTATCTTGTTTTTCTGATGGGTTTGATTTTCGTATAGCCTTGTATTATATGTGCAATTTGAAAAAAAGTCAATAAAGATTTTTAAAAGAATGGACAATGTGAGATTTGCACTTAAAAAATATTCTGAAACTGAAAACAATTTTGTTTTCATCAATGCTAACATTGTATGCAGCACTTTGCCAATCAATGGCAATTTTAGCACTTGGCTTTTTTAGCTCGTTTTTAGCCATCCATTCAATTTGGGAAGCACTCATTAAAAACATATCATAACCAGATATGATTGTGTTCTTTAATCCATAACATGATGCTATAAAGCAATTAAATTAAGTCTTTTTTTTTTTTTTTGATAGGATCTCACTAAATTGCCCAGGCTGGCCTTGAAGTTGTAATCCTTCTGCCTTGGCCTCCCAAGTATCTGGAATTACAAGCATGTGCCATCATGCTTGGCTAAAGTAAGTATTCTTAATCTAATTTTTCAAATTTACCTTTGCAATTGTAAATTATTTGCCCCCTATCTCATGCCTGGTATTCAGTAGAGCTTGAATTCAAACCCAAGTCCGATTCCTTCTCCCTTCTTGTAAACCTAGTTTGAATACTGTGATTCATCAAAGAGCATTTTTACTTTTTGAAATATATGTTTAAAATTTGTGCCACATTCTGAAATGTGTTTTAAAATTGCACTTCAGGGATAAATTTATTTTCATAGGGATGCTTCTCTAATTTTATAATTGCATCAGTAGAAAAATAATTGCTTTATTACCAACGCTGTGGGAGAGGTGTAAGAATTAAAAGCCCAAAACCTGAAGACAGGTAAAATGTCAATGTCAGCAATACCAAATGCTATGTTACCAATGTCAGGTGGTTGAAGTAGCAAAGCATTTTTATTTCTAACGAGATGTCCCAAAACTCTGAACCTGGCCACAGCACAGCTTACTGTAATATAGATGTGAAGAGAGACATCCCCTTCTACGAGAGGCACCTGGTTCATCACCCAAGTCCCAAAGGTATTTCTATAAGCCACCTAACTTACGAGGAGAGCACAACGTGAAACTTTAAGACAAGACTCTCATGTCATTTTTATAGATAATTTTTTTAAAAAAATCCAGGTCAATGGATCCAGTGCTAAAATAAAGATGCCAGAAATAAACAGCATGTATTTAACCATGTGCAGCAATATTGCACAACAGTTTGGGACAGGAAGCAAAGATGAATTATGCTGATAGGCTGTGAAGTGGCAACATTATTTGTGCCTTTTCTTTTAGCCATCAGTCTTGCCTTTACCCATTCCTTTTAAATGATTCCACTGAAAACTGCAAAAGAGCTTAATCCATTCATTTTCTTTATGGGCCCTTAAAATAAAACACCAGAACTATAATTTGCTAATCATGTTTCATCACTCATGTGGATCACGTGCGCTGAGTTGGGTTGGTGAAATCACTAAGCGTCTGCTTGGCTGTTACTCTATGAAGAAGGCCTGTTTTGGCAATGGAAGGATGTGTTGATCAAGAGCCTTTCGTAGCATCACAGATTCCATACAGAGATGTCGCTCCCGGGAGAGGTTTATTTTTATTCTGTGGCAGCTCTCCGTTTTCTATGACAGTGATGAAGGTCACTGACCTCCGTGTTCACAACAGTGCACATCCTACTTTATCCATGGGAGCTGGGTATAATGCAAAGCCTTCCTTGAATGCTGGTTCTGATTCCAGTGAAAATTGTCTCTGTTGGTGACTTCAGCAATGGTCCAACTGACTGGTGTGCTTACTGAGCCATGAGGAACATGCCACTCTTGATGTGTGACAGATCTGTGAAAATGTGGTTGACATCACTAAAAATCCATTCTTTTTTTTCAGAAGAGTACGTGATGTAAGCCAAGACATTTTGATGGATTTTTTTTTGAAAAATTTAGTGAGATCCTATTAAAAAAACATTTTAATTTCTTTTAATTTCCCAACAACCTCAAGAGGAGGTAGGTATTCCTATCTCCATATTATAAAGGAGGACACTAAGACCTGAGGTTGCTTGTTAAGTGATTCAACTAATAAACAGCTGAACTAAGTTCCATCTCACGTCACCTGCCTTCAAGTTCATCGTCATTTTCTTTAGACCACAGTCTGTTTCTCAGTAGCCGGACAGTTAACTATCTCTCGTGGATGAATGAAAGACTCAAAGGCAGACGGTAGATGCAAGCCCAAGGCAGTGAGAAGACATGAAGGCTTGGATCACCCGCAGTCTGTGTCTCATTTCCAAATTCCCATGAAAAGTGTGAACTTTGGGGGTAGCTCAAACTGTTTCTTTCTAAGATTTCCTGTTGGTCCTTTCCCAGTTATCGACCAATTCACTGTGTACCAAACTCCTGTACTTCTTTTGTGGTGTGGAAGATTCACTTTTTAAAAACAGACATTTATAGGATACATATTTCAGATCCTAAGTTTTGTGTAGACAATATAAGTTGGGTGGGATCAAAGTCTTCTTTTAATATCTCTTTAATTTCTCCTTCTTCTTCCTCCTATGACCTCCTCTATCATACATAGTTATGACCCACTTGATGGTGGCCTGCTCATGTGACAGTGGTCCCATAAGATTATGTTGCCTAGAGACATCGTCACCATCTTAATTTGTTTAAGTACACTCTATAATGTCTGTGCAATGAAAATTTGTATTTCTCCAGAACATATCCCTGATGTTAAATGACATGTGACTGTAGTAGTAGAGATTGTCGATGAATGAAAACACGATGTATTAGCTTCCCAGTACTGTGACTAATAATAATAATGAGTTAGTCAACTTTTAAGGAGGAAGGATTTACTTATCTTTGGCTCACAGTTTTGGAGGTTTCAGTCCGTGGTGGCTTGGCCTTGTTTACTTTGGGCCTGTGGTGAGGGATTACATCATGGAAAGAGGCTGTGGTGGGGGTAGATGATCACCTCATGGCAGCCAAGAAGCAAAGAGAGGGGCCAGGGTACCACTGTCTCCTTCAAGGGCACACCCCCAGCAGCCTGACTTCCTTCCACCAGGCCACCTCCTAAGAGTTCCAACACCTCCCAAGAGCACCAAACAGCTGAGGACCAACAAGTTTTTAACATACAGGCCTTGGGGGGCTTTCCAGATGCAAGCCACAGCACATGAGCATCTCCTGATGAGCAGTCCTTCCTATAGCATCTCTGGTGCAACATCATCTTCTCTCCTACAAGACCTGCCTTGGTGTCTTACTGTTTTTCTTATTAGTTAAGTCACCTAGGCCACCCCACTTCATCTCCATAAGCTTTCATGAAAAATCACTCGCCTTGCAGGTTATCGTGTGAGAATAGACGGGGGTAGTGCAGATAAGAGCAGCCTGCTGATCACAAAGTGGTCCACAGAGTTAAGATGCTGGATATCTGCCACCTCCTTCCCGTGGGGCTGGTGAATCCTGTGGGTACCTGCTTCCCCCACTAAGTTGCTCAAGACATGGAGGTGAAGTCCCATTGGGACCTATGCTAGGCTTTCTAACTCCTGTGATAGTGGAATTCTTGTTCTGAATGGCAAGACTGTCTTCTATGTCCCCGAAGCACCTAGTATCTCCCTTCCTGGTAGAACTTACCCCATGGAATTGTGAATATTTGCTTACATGTCTGTTCTCCCTCCTTAAAGAACAAGGAGCTAATGTCTGTGGCCATAGTGCATAACTAACATTAGCACATAGTAGGCATTCCCCCAAATGTGTAATGATTAGGTAATAACTAACAGGTAATAGTTATTGAGCATCTAGTCTGTGCCATTGCTTTAAATACCCTGTGTATACCAATTCATTTATTTCTCATATCAACAAAATTATCCTCATTTTATTGATGAGGAAACTTAGGTTGAGGGACATTAAGTGCCTGACTAAGGTCACATGGCTGTAAGTGACAGCTCTGGAGTGTCAGGATATGAGCTTGTGTCTTCTGATTTCACAATGTACTTCACTACTAACCCTGGTGCCTTGTGACATGAACATTCACCACAGAAAATCTGGACAATGAGGGAAAACAGCTAAGAGAAAAGTATTATTTCCTTCATTTTTTTTTTATTTTTACATATGAATAATTCTGCCACCTAGAGATAACTACACTCAGCATTTCCTCATTCTGTGGGTGGCATTTTGTATGGCAGAGTTTATGCTGTAAATGAATTTATAGCTATTTTTCACTTTTAGCATATCATAATCATTTTTAATGACAAAAATATCCTTCCATGAATGGGCGGATTATTATTTACCCAAACAATCTCCCATAATTGGGCACTGTATTTTTCCTTCCAGTTTTAAACGATTCTGTAATTAACATTTTTGTGCATAAATCTCTTGTACATATTATATTTTTGTGTGGTTCACAGAGAGGATATTATTGATATTTTTGATACACGGAGCCAAATTGCTGTCTGCAAAGATGGTCCTAATTTACACCTCCACAGCAGGGCCTGAGCAAGCCTCAGACTTTGGCGAGTGTTTGAAAGTAGGCCTGAGAGGAGATTCCAAGGCTCTGCCCGAGGAGAAGGAGGCGGTGGCACCAGAAGTTGGAGTTCAACAGCGCTGGCCTTGAACGCCCCTGGTCTCTACCAGCTTAGAGGTGCAATGAAACACAAGCTGCCCACAGCCCAGGTGGAGTCTTGCTATCTCTAGCTGCACAGCCACTTGGGCCAGGTTGGGACCTGCTCCTGTCCTGCCAGGTGCCGAGCTCATCAGCAGGATAACGCAGCAGCTTCAATTTGACCAAGGAGGAGTTCAGTGCCTTCCCAAGACAACCCCACCTATCAAGAAGATATTCCCAAATTGTCTCTCCCGTGTGCCGTGTGTTGTGTGATGTGTGTGTGTGTTGTGTTTTGTATGTGTTGTGTGTGTTTTGTATTGTGTATGTGATGCATGATGTGTTGTGTTGTATGTGCAATGCATAGGGTGTGTGTGTGTGTGTGTGTGTGTGTGTGTGTGTGTGTGGTGGGAGTGGTAGCATAGGGGAAGGGGTCAGTTTGCAAACAGTTGCCATTAAGAAGAAATCCACTGATCAAACGAATTGACTCTGCCATGTTCCCAGGTTTTCTGAGCTTATTTGCTCGCTCTGGCACACTGCAAGGAGTTTAGGGCCCCATGCTGTGGCTGTTGCCAGCCTCTGGTGCTCCAGGATGAGAATTAAAAATGCATGATCCACCAAGTGTCCAACTTCATGTCTTGTAGGACCACAGTTTTAATGATCTAAGAAGAGACACTCTGCTTTCACTTCCCTAACTCTAGCAGGCACTCCGTCCAACACAGTCAGGAGTTCCATTTTTATTATTTGTCTCCACAATACCTACATTCACCTCTTTATATCTCCTGGCATTAAAAATAATAATAATAATAATAATAATCCCAAGTTTAGCAAGAAGAACGTGAGCTCTTTCCATCCCAGAGCACAGACCTGGCTGGGAGGGGCAGCAACGAAGCTACAGTTTATTTGCTGTGTCAAAATTATCTCCTTTGACAAAAAGAATGAGAATCCACTGAGACAGAGTCCAGGGCCTGTTCCTTGGGCATGTGAAAACTTTGATTTTAATTAACACTTTTTAGAATCAGATAAACCTAAATCGGCAGGCTGGCTCCATTTAATAGTTTATGAACTTGGCAGTATCTTCTCAATCTCAGTTGATTCATCTGTGAAATGGGGATAATGACATTGACCCTATAGGGTGGTTGGAAGGTTTAAGTGAGATAAATCATATAGATCACTCCGCACAAGGCTGGCCTGGGTGTTCCATAAATGTTAGCCCCAATTATTTTAATTGTTATTTCTTTATCATCACCATCATTATTTATTTGACTCATAGAATTTCTCACTTAACTTATCCTATAGGATGGGAAGAAAATATATATATATATCAGCAACCTGTTAATAAGAATGGCGCATTTGGTAGATTTCTTCTCCTTTGACTATTGTTTGGGAAACAGCTATCTCTTTCCGTGGCTTGCCCAGGAGTGTTTGATTATAGGATTAACTGATTCCCAAGTGGAGAGGGAAGAACATGGAGACACCAGAGAAAATATGTGTGAAGAAGAAAGGCATCTCAAATATAAATCAGTATCCCACTTGCAACAGCATCCTTCTAAACAGCTAGCACTGGATGTGCGGCTGAGAGCTTGCTGATACCACTTCACTGCCACGCACCCTCTCCCACAGTGCCTCCTGTAAAAACAATAAAATATTAATAACCGAAAAGGGCCTTCCTGAAGATGCAGCATGTTATGACAAGTATTAGCAACAATTCTGTAAGATGTAATTTGAGGCATGTATTTTTTTTTTTTTTTTAAAAAGCCTGCCCCAAATCTATGGCGTGCTTGATTCAATTCGGCTGCTGTGGGCTGACGTGTCTCCTTGAATTTTACCTTTCATTGCTCCAGTTCCCTTGCACAATTTCTCTTCCCCTTCCTCCCGTGATCAATTTCCCACTTGCAGCAAGCATACCATCTCTCCAGGGCTGGTTTCTCAGTACCCGGTAAAGCTTTCCATCTTTTTATTCTGTAATTCTGGGAGGTGGTGGCGGGGTAGGGAGCAAAAAGCCTTTAAAATCATCAAGTAATTGTTCTGTGTTTTTTTTTTTTTTTTAAATCCTCTTTAGTTCTTCTGGGTCCTGAATCATTTCAATAGACTGCCAACATGCACTTGGGCTTTCTATTCGTGTGATAAACCTACAGAGGATAGTAAACCCACTTGGTTGGAACCCAGGTTAGGCGTCTGATCTGGGGATTGCTGGCTTCACTATCACAAGTTCGGGAAACACAGGTGAGTGGTGGGAGGACAGAGTGAAGTCATCTCTTCCATGTGCCACCCCTTTTCCAGTCCCCAAGAAAGATCAGACAGTGCTTGCCTGTTGGTAGTGGTAAAATGGGCTCATTTTTATATCAAACTCTGTGTGAAATTAGAAGAAAATAATTGCAATTTTTATGAATGTGGGCAAAATATGATTTAAAAAAAAAAACATTTGGGGGCTGGGGATGTGGCTCAAGCGGTAGCGTGCTCGCCTGGCATGCATGCAGCCCGGGTTCGATCCTCAGCACCACATACAAACAAAGATGTTGTGTCCGCCGAAAACTAAAAAATAAACATTAAAAAAAAATTCTCTCTCTCTCTCTCTTACTCTTTCTTTTAAAAAAACCCCAACATTTGGCATGAGGGCTAAAATTCACCTTGTAGGTCGGGAACTTGGGAAAATGATGTGATGTGAAAAGAGAAGGTGTTTCAGACTCAGTCCTCACACAATGTGGTTTGACAGGAGAGAGCTCAGGCGCTCTGCATGAGTAGAAAACAAATTTGAGGGAACTGGTTGTTGCTTATTTGATGGCCATAAGTGGAACCTTTGGAGAGACAGTTTTGGAAATAGTAATAATATGTGTTAAGATTTGGGTATGAGTGTCCTCCCAAAGCTGCTGTGTTAATGCAGGAATATTCAGAGGGGAAATGAATGGACTGTGACAGCTGTCATCTAATCCGCCCATCCTATTTTGAATGGAGTAAACTGGAACTGTAGGCAGGTGGGGTGTGGCTGGAGGAAGTGGGTCACTAGGTACATACCCTGGAAGGGTGCATCTTTCCTGTGGCCCCTTCCCTTCTTGCTCTCCCTGCTTCCCAGCTGCCACGAACAGAGCAGCTTCCCGCCATCATAACCTTCCGCCATGATGTTCTGCCTCACCTTGGGCTTGGAGCAATGGAGTTGGCCTACCGTGGACTGAACCTCTGTAATCATGAACCAAAATAAACTCTTCCTCCTCTAAGTTGTCCCATTTGGTATTTTGGTCACAATGACAAAAAACTAACACACCACGTAACTCTTATGGAGTGGTTTCAGCCTCCTGGGGACAGTTTCTAAGACCTGTGTGTTAGCTCATTGAATGCTCCCAACACCACGCTGTGGCAAGGGTTCTGTGTGTACATGCGTGCATTTGTTGATGTGAAATTCATATAACCATTGGAAATGAGCAATTTAGTGGCATTTCATACTTTCAGGACATTGTGCATCCACTGCTTCTATCTAGTTCTAGAACACTTTTGTCAATCCGCAAAGGAAACAACGTATCTCTCATATTAGTTTCCTAGGGCTAGTGTAACAAAGTAACAGAAACTGGGAGGCCTAGCAGAAATCTATTGTATTGCAATTCTGAGTGCTGAAAGTCTGAAATCAAGGAATCCACAGGACCCTGCTCCCTCTGAGACTGAACCTTCCCTATGTCTTCCCAGTTTCTAGTGTGGCCAGCCATCCTTGTCGTCCTTGGCCTCCAGTGTGTCACTCCATTCTCTGCCTCCATCTCCAAGTGAGCATATGCATATTATCTTCCCAATGAGTCCAACTTTCCCCTTTTTTTAGGGACACCAGTCATATTGGATTAGGAAGCACCTTAATGACACAGTCTTGACTTGATTACCTCTGTAAAACCCTCTTTCCAAATTCAGTCTCATTCTCCGGTATTTGGGTCTGGGACTTCCACATATCTTTTCTGGAGAGCAGAATTTAACCTAGAACCTTCACGAAGCACTTAGTCCTCGTTCTTCTCCCCCACCTCCTGGCAACCACCAGTCTGCTTCCTGTTGCTATGGATTTACCAACTCTGGACATTTCGTATAAATGAAAGCATATAACAGATGACCTTTTGCATCTGAGCTTAATGGTTTTGAGGTTTATCCTTGATGTGGTGTGTATCAGTACTTCATTCCTTTTTATGGTTGAATACTATTGTCCTTATTTTCCAAATGAAGACACTGAGGCATATATATAGCTTAAACAGCATGTCTGAGGTCATACAATGAAGATATTTCAGAGGTTGAAATGGTGAAAGAAAGGTGGCCGTGGGACATCCAGAATGGTAGAGGATGTCCAAGGGCATTTGAAGGGCGGTGACTGATCCTCCATGTTAAGCTGTCCTCTGTTCCACACTGTGTAGGGACCTTCTTCATTCTTTCCAAGTCTTCAGATTCTTCCTCACTTTACTATTTTCTATTAAAGCATAGATTGAGGCAATAATTAAAGGGGGCATCTGGTGTGGAGATATGAATTTGGAGATGACTGAAAGACACAAGCCCCTGGGCAGCCATGAATTCATGGATGTCTGACTAAGCTATGTGCTAAGGGAAAGTAGGATTTGGGGGGTGGAGGGAGGGGGGTTTAGGACTTGGGGACAGGCTCACATAGCTTTGTGTCATCTGCTTGAGGTCACCCAGAAGCTCTTGTGTCTTGAAAGTAATCATATCCCCCTCGTGACTGAGAACCCACTGTATCTTTTTAACCTCCCCATAGACAAGTTGGTACCAAAGTGGCTTTGTGTCACAAGAGCCATTGTCATTGTTATTATGTCAGATGGTTTCCAGAACAGCACCAAGTTTTTTCTTCCTTCCTTCCTTCCTTCCTTCCTTCCTTCCTTCCTTCCTTCCTTCCTTCCTTCCTTCCTTCCTTCTTTCTTTCTTTCTTTTTCAGTACTAGGAATTGAACACAGGGGTAGTTTTCCAGCCGTTTTTATTTTTATTTTGAGATAGGGTCTTGCTAGGTTGTTGAGGCTGGCCTCAAACTTGTGATCCTTCTGCCTCTGGGATGACAGGTGTGTACCACGGTGCCCAGAAATCCAAAGGTTTTAAAACTCACACGAGCCAATTGCCAAGCCAGAAGGATGTGGTCCTTTACAATGGGAATGGAGGACTTTGGTGGGCTCGCTTCAGGAGATGGGGCGGGGGGCTGTTTCCCCTGGGCTGACACAGGGAGCCCCACAGAACAGTCCCTTGAAGCAGCAGGAATGCATTCTCTTGCAGTTCTGGCCAAGGCGTGGGCACAGTCGATTCCTTCCGAGGGCCTGGGGAGAGCATTTCACTTGCACATGGCCCGGGACAGTGAACTTCTGACCTGAGTTCCTGGTGGGAGAACTTGCCAATCCTCCCCCACCCCCCAGCAACGTGGGTACCAGCCAGTTGTGTGTGGCCCCAGCCTCAGCCTGTCTGAGATCACAGAGCCACCAGGACATGCAGTCATTGCCATCCGGCAGAAACAGGAGCTGTTTTGAGTTTCCCACATGTGAAGTGCATGCCGGAAACCGGCAGAACCCTCCCTCATGGAGTGTAGACACACTACCCAAGTGCTTTGCAGTCCCTACCCCAACAGAACAGGTCATCCATTGGAGAGTGCACAACTACAATCCCTGTGCAGTCAGCCCTCCTATCCACAGGCTCCATATCCATGGGCTTATTCAGCCTTGGGTTGAAAATATTGGAATCAAAAATCGTGACTGAATTAAACATGTACAAACTTTTTTCTTGCCATAAACAATACACCAACTATTTACATAACATTGACATTGTATTAGTGGAGATTCAAGGTATACAGGAAGATGTGCATAGGTTATGTGCAAATGGTATGCCATTTTATATTAGGGACTAAGCACCTGCAGATTTTGATATTTGTGGGGAGACCTAGAAGTAATCCCCGTCAGATACCTAGGAATGACTGTATTTACCTTTTTGAGTAGTAATGCTGGATTTCTTTTCTTTCTTTCTTTCTTTTTTTTTTCAAAAGAAAACCAAATCCTTTCAGCTGAAAAAGGATGCACTCTTAATGAAAAATTAAGTACTAAATAATCTTTTCTCAGGAATGTTGATGGTGGCTGTGAAACGTACCCAAATGCTTGTCCTACAAATGCTTGTTACTACTCTAGGAATTGCAATAACATAGCTGACCATAGGTAAACCCAGAAGACAAAAATCTTAAAAACCTAATTCAAAAATCAGTAACTATTAGAAGAAGAAAATCGTAGCTGGGGATGATGCCTTAACCTGTGCTGTTACATTTGTATGTCACTCTGGGAAGTGTTAGGTAAGATGGTTCTTCTCCTCCTTCTTTTTGGAAGTGGGAATTGAACCCAGCAGGGCTTAACCACTGAGCCATATCTTCAGCCCTTTTAAAATATATTTTATTTTGAGACAGGGTCTTGCTAAGTTGCCTAGGGCCTCACTAAATTACTGAGTCTGGCTTTGAACTTGCGATCCTCCTGCCTCAGCCTATGGGGTTATAGGTGTGCCCCTCACCTTGGGCCTGGAGCAATGGAGCAATGGAGCATCCTGTGCCCAGCAGGATAATTATTCTCCTAAGTTAATTTTGTTTTCACTTTTTCTTGGTCATACAAGGAAAGCAATAGTCATTAATGAGATGGGTCCATTAGCAGAAGAACTTCACGTGTAGATAGTTGAATGATGCAGTTTTACGTCAGTTTCTTCCAGAGAAACTTAGTGCCGGTTTGATTTTTTTTTTTTTTCTCTCTATCCAATCCACGAACTCAGGCAAAGCTTTTGGAAGTTCATTCTGTCGAAGATATTGCGTCTAATATTATCGTGATTTATAACTTCACTTTAAGACAACTCAACAGCAGAAACAGCAGAGGTACTGCAGATATAGATTTTGGTGGAGTGTTATTACTAAATTAAGAAATCTATGGAACAGAAATGTATTTGGAATTAGACGCAATGCGTTCATAGTTCGTAACTGCATCCAAACAAACTGTGAGAGTCTCCCAACAAAAAGGAAGCTATAGTTGACAGACATAAATATTTCTACTTATACACAGAGAAATTGAAAGGCAAAATATTTATGATGGAGACGATGCCGAGTTGAAACAGTGTGGCAGCCTGGCAGGATGTGCCTTTTATCTTCTCCGCATGTGCTCAGATTTAGAAATGTCTGAAAGGCTACTTTACCATCCAACCTAGGCATGCTATGGTATGTATTGGCCTTTTATTATTTTTTTTTAAAAAAATAAATGACTCCTCTAAATTTTTTTTTCCATTTTGCTCAAAATCCCTTGGAAATTCTTCATCAAGAAGAATTCAAGCTATGGTGAGCCAAAGACTTCAGCTCTTGATGTAATGTAATTATTACAAATGCCATTATTGAAAACGGAGTTTCTGCTTACAAAACCAGAAGAGGAACTGGAGAAATGAAAGGTTTTCAATGTGAGATTAAGTCATTAGGTTTTGTGATATCTTGACTTGTGGGAAGAAAACTTTGAAGAAGATTTTATGTGTTAATCGGATGTATTCTATATTAAAATAGGATGAAATTGTGAATCCCTGTGGTGTTTTAGCATCTAAATTTAGCAAAACATTTTTAGAAGCCCAAATAGAGATAACTTATTTGGTGAGTTTTATCTTATAAAATATTTGTCAAAGAAAGTTTCTCTGAATAAAGAAAAAAAAATGACAGAATCTGTGAAAAGATTTAGACTGAACTAGTAACATTCCAACAACAACAACAACAACAAATAGAACTGAGACCGTCCTTCAGTTATGACAATTAATTCTTAACTTATGAGGTATCTTACTTAACACCTGCAGAAAAAGATTTTCAATTTTTTTTTTAATTGAAAATACCATGGTCAGCTGAGAAGAGTCAGTGGAAGATGTCAATAATTTCAAATTTATAAAATATAAAACTCAACTTTGAAAAAGATTGCAGGCAAATGCATGATAAAAAAATTTACAAACATATATTAATATTCATTCTTTAGAAAAATATCAACAACTTGGTGTTAGGTAGAGATGTGACTCTCAAACTGATTACAACAATTAGGAACTAAAAATGATATTCTGCTTATTTTCCTTTTCAATGATCAGACAAATCAAATTAAATACAAAACTTCTGCTTTGATGTATGTACATTGATTGTTTTGTGACTTTTACTTTTGAAAATAACTTAACACATCAGCTATTTTATAGACCTATCATTATATAAACCAATTTGTCAACCTGTAAATGCATACTTCAAAAAATTATATATTTTATTCATTTTTTTCTCTCACTCTCAAAATTACCCGAATGTGGGTAATAAAGTATAGGCACACAGTTAAAGCACATGTCCATTTTGGGTGTTGCTTTTGAATCCCAGGGCCTTGGTATGGCTGGGAATGTGATTGACAGCTATCCATCAGCCCCGCCTCCAGAAGACAAGAAGAGAAGCGCATGCGCAAGACAGAGCCCTTTGTGGCTCTGGAGGAGTGTCCCTTGGGCTGCCTGGTTTCCGTCCCTCCTCCCCGCTCATTTGACCTCTCTCCCCACATCCTGTGGGTGACAGTGACTTCCATCTCTCACAAGTAGCGCTTCATTCAGTAAATAATCACTTAGAAAAAGTTTATTTTGATAATTGTATTTGCATTCATTATCTATCTTTAATGAGTCATTTTATTGTTTGCTTACATCGCAGTATATGATTCCTTTCAGGATAGGAGGAAAATGTAATTCTTTCAGGTACATATTACGCACAAACACACCCACTAACGAGATCATCAAGAGTCAAATAATTAGGTAATTAGTGTTTTAAATGCCTGTATCATGCAGAAATCCACGGTAGGTTGTGTTACAGGTGATTAACAAACTTAGGTGAGAATACATTATTAGCCCCTTTAATATAATAAAACATGGGTTTTTGCTATCAAAACATTCAGAATAGGATTAGATTGGGTGATGAAGACCACCTGAATCTGGTGAGTGGCTTTTTATTTTATCTTTTAGAGTTGCTGGGGATTGAATCCAGGCACGCAAGGCACGCCCTCTACCAACTGAGATACCCCCAGCCCCCAGTGAGTGGCATGGCTGGGAAGGTGAGTGACTTTTTTAAAAGCCAGGTACTGACCTAGGGCTGGGCATTCAACTCTGTGCACAGTAAACAGTTTTTGTCCTATAGAGCTTATCATTGGGAGGAGGGGAGGGGCCCAAATAAGTATGCAGTATGAAATGTGTCATGGGGAGCCGCATGCTAAGAAGGTACGTAAGCCAAGCAAGGGGGACGCAGATGTGTTAGAGCTTTTGCTCCCTGTGCCCAGTGACAGCTTGAGTCCGGGATGCTCCCTGTCTGGGGCTGCCTGATGCAGCTGGGCGGAGGACGCACATGGCATCCCTGAAGTTTGATCATTTCCAAGGCTGTAACTACAATGGCTCTCCCACACCTGGAAGCTAATGAGTAATGAGCGCCATTAAGGCCTATTTCAAATGTAAAAAACCTTGAGATAATGTACTAAATTTTCCAGAAGTTTGTTTTCTTAGTGCCTGCCGGAATACTACAGGATTTTCTTTAAGATCATTGCTGAATTCCTATCTTCGTCCCAGTGCCGGTGAAAACGAGGGTGGAAAATTTCCAGTGTTGCTGAAAACCGGACGAGACTTTGGATCAAGCTAGCTGCCTGCAGAACTTACCTGGACTGTGATTTAAGCTAGCTGCCTGCAGAACTTACCTGGACTGTGATTTACTTGGACTGTGAGTTAATCTATTGAGACACTGCTTTACCTGGACTGAGACAACAAACTGTAATCTATAACAAATTGTAACTCAGGTATCTTTGCTAACGGTGTCATTGCTGGTATAATTTTTCCAAGGGCTTCTTGCATGGAGCCATCAATTGGCTTGGTATTGTGGCATTTTGTATCCTCCCTTTCTGCTTGTAGCAGATTATTTATGGTGTTTGTGTTAAAACCACTATGGTCGTTATTTAAATTAAACAAAAGGGGGAAATGTTAGAATCTGTAAACAAGTCAGGATGGCGCCTGGCATTTTGCCAGAGGGAGTGGTTTGTGAGGTGGCGCCAGTGAGCCATTAAGTGTGGAGATTCCTCATTGGTTGACTGCTGTGCCTAGTTTATGTTAATTAAGATAAGCTGTGTGGAATGTATAAATACCCCTCCTGTCCTACAATAAAGGGCTCCCACTCCTGCTGTATCAATCTACACAAGTTGTTTGTCACCCCCCGGTTATTTTGCTGCAGCTGGACTGCGGCACAGATGGATGGAAGGGGTGCCATTTTATTTAGTTAGAAAAAAAAATCTTTGTGATAAGGTGCAGGTACCCAAATGAAATGAGAAAGGAAGTCACTGTCCAGGGAAGGCAGGCGAGACAAGGATGATAGAGGATGGGGCTGGAGAGCTTGAGGAAGAGAAGGGCCAGTGTGGCTGGTGTGGGGTGGGGAGGAGGGATGGAGAGAGGAGAGGAGAGGACCCAAGAGGCTGGGAGTTGGGGAGGTCTTGGAGGAGATGGTAGGTCAGAATCAGGACTTTTGAGCAGAGGAATGATATAATTCGACTTAACACTTGCAAAGGATCATTCCAGGTACAGGAAAGAGTGTGTGTGTATGTGTGTGTGTGTGTGTGTGTGAGAGAGAGAGAGAGAGAGAGAGAGAGAGAGAGGAAGAGAGAGAGAGAGAGAGAGCGCGAGCGCGCGCCAGAGAGCGAGCGTGCCAGCGCACGCTGGGGAACAGAGAGGGAGTCGAATGGGGAGAATTAGGAAGGCTCTTGGGTTCTGGATGTATTTGGAGCTAAGGTATCACGGCTCATGATGCACTGAAGGTGGGAGGAATGTGAGGTCTTTCTGCTTGGATATTAGGATGAGTGGAGCTGCCATTTTCTGAGCAGGGCAAGACAGGGACAGGATGGGGTTTGGCTGGGATGCACTGGGGTGAAAGCAGTTCGGTGTGGACTTGCTACACTACAGATGCCCCTGAGACACTGAGGGAAAGTAGTGGTTGATTACTTACCTCTCCGTACTCTGGTTTTTCATCAGTAGGTTGAAGCTTTTAAGATTACTCCATAATAGGATTGCCCTAGGGATTAGCCGAGTTAACAGGTTAAAGTGCTCTGTAGAGCTTATGGCACCCACTCAACATTATTACCGCGAACACCTTTGGTTAATTCACATTTTCTGAAAAAAAAAAAACCAAAAAACTCATATCTAAAAATACCAGCACTCGAGTGCACCAGAGCCAGTGGAATTAATGCTGGAAATGGCTTTTAATCTCCACTCATCCAAACCTCATGAGAAGACTGAGGAATGGTCAGGAAATCTCCAAGCATCAGAGTTTGATCCTGGGATTCTGGAAGCTTCTGCTCTTTTTTTTTATCACCTAGTCCTTCTTGTGCCCATTAGGTTTTACTCCCTGGGGTCTCAATTTTGAAGGGGGTTTGTTGAATGTCCCGGATGTTTTAATGTTTTGCAGAGCTCCTGGTAGGTTTCATCTTCAGAGAGCAGAGCAGGCAGGCCACGCCCAGAGAGCACACCTCTAGTGGAGGGTCACTCGGTGCCTTGTTTAGAGGGTGGGATGTGAGGAGGTGGCTTTACACTTTGTGACTTCCAGTTGACCAAGCCTTGGGAGCATGTGGCTGCTGGGGTGGGGGACGGAGCCCTGGTGAGCACTGTCTTTTGTAAATATATTACTTGGTCAAACATCTTCTGTCAAATGAACCTACTCAGCCCGAGGGAGTGGGGGGCAAGACAGAAGTCCCTGCTATGATGGGGGACAAGCAGTTTCTACTGCTCTTTGTGTTTTATGGACATCTAATGGGTTCCTTTTCTCCCATCTCCCCTATGTGCCCCCTTGCTCCCCTTCCCCAGCCTCAGGCTCAATGCTGCTCAGATCTTGCACATTCATCTAGAGGTGGGGATTCATGCATAATGTATCTTTGAGCCCTCGTGACATCTGCAGTTTCTGAAGGGGTTTTTGGTCTGAGGTTGCCGGCCTGCAAATCAGCACACTGGACTCCATCTATGTGAGCTGGGAAGCCGAGCCGAGCATATTCCCAGGGCTTTCTAACTCTTTGCAGTGTAGGGCTTTTTACCAGCTTCTGAACTCATTAAAATGACCACATCACTCTCATTTCTTTTTCCAGAAAAACTTAGTCCCAGTGTATAAGAAGCAGCCCCAACGGGCTGTGAGCCTGCAGAGGAGACAGACAGATCCAGGTCTGCAGAGTGCAATACATGGCGGACTAACTGTCAGAATGTGGTCCTGGGTTCAGCAAGACCTGGGGATCCATTATATAAGGAGCAGCTTATAAAATGGTCAGGACAAATGACTTCATCCAGGCTGGATGGGACCTGGCTTACCTCAAGTGAATATCACCATGTCAGACTCAATTCCTGGAGCTGTTGTAAAGCTCTGCATACCCCTGAATGGCTTTGTTTATTTATAGTGTGCTGGGAAATGGTGTGGGAAAACCAGAGCAGGGTGACTCAGGGCCAGTCATGGCGGCTGTCAGGTCAGGCGGGATCTCTGCACCTTCCCTAGGGCCAAGAGAAGCTCCCCAGAAGCTCTGCTTCGTGCTGTAGCCCAGCATTTCCTAGTGGAGAGAGGTGGCCGGGCAGTGGAGCTTGGTATGATACAGGCTGGGTGGGAGGGGCCAGAGGGGCTGGGTTATTTTGAGGGGCCAGGCAGTTTTGCAAGGACAGCTCGTGGACACCATGAGTCCCTTCCATTCTTTCTCCTTCTCATGGAAACAGACACTAATTTTGTTTGTGGCAGGGATGTTCCAGTTCTTTAGGAGCCAATGAGATGTGACTGAGTTCTACTGCCGTGGTTCATATGTCCCCCCAAAAGTTCATGGATCAGAAACTGAATCCCTCAATTAGCAGGAGACTGTATTTGGAGGTGGGACCTTGGGAGTAATCAGGATTAGATGAGGGCATGCGGGTGGGGCCCCAATGATGGTGTGAGTGGTTTTGTAAGGAGAGAGACCTGAGCTAGGAGCTGGCTCTGTCTGGCCGAGGGACACCTCTGCAGTGTTAGGGTGCCACAGGAGGGCCCTCACCCAGACGCTAATCAGACGGCAGCAGCATGCACTTGGGCTTTGCGTCCAGAATTTCTATTATTCATAAATGACCTGGTCTCAAGGCAACAGAAAAAGGACTGAGACACTTCCCAAATGGGACTTCTAAGAAAACTATTGTTTTTCTGATTGATAAAATGGTACAGAGTGTAGGGTAGGAATTTTGATCATGAAGATGAAAGTCCTCTGCTAAGGATTACAAAGCAGAAAGACGCCAGGAGCTTGAGACTTGGTTGACATTGCAAATTTCCCTGCCAGTCCTTCCCTTGAACCTGTTATTAGATGAGGGGAAAAAAAATCATCACATTTGACCAAGGTGCAACATCTGAGGTCTGTTATGTGTGTAGAAACAGTCCCAGAGCCGCTCTCCAGCCCTCCTGGTGCAAGCTGGGCTCTGCCACTTCCCTGTGGTGTAGCCCGAGGACCAGCACGTGAACTCTCTTGAGCTTCGGTTTCCCCATTTCTAAGATGAGGACAATAGACTCTTCCCTGCTGGGACCTTGGGAGGATTACAGGGACCTCCATGCCACTGAGCATTTTGTGGGATCGCACTGCGGTTGTTGATAACCCCCAAGCTTGTCCATCCAGGGAAGGGGGAGCCGTAGGGTTGATGGATTAGGTAAGGAAGGGGCATCCGGAGGGATGGAGGTGAGCCCTCAGCAGTAACAAACAAGCCAAGAGAGGAACCCTCCAAGGACAGATCTGCCAAGTCCACTGACCAGAAAGCAGAACCCAAGGCGAGAACTTGCCCGAGGCTACGTCCTCCTGCGGTGGTTCTTTCTGGGGCAGGAGGCCAGGGTCTGGGCCCGGTGGGTTGGGTGTGCAGGTGTGCACATGTGAGTGGCTGTAGCCACTGAGGAATGTGGGTCCTGGGGCTGCAGGCTGGTCCTCACACTTCCATCACAAGGATGAAGAGTTGATGTGTGTGTCCACATGCACCTTGCTGGACCTTGGCAGTGGTGGGTCAGAGAGTGATCTTTTAAAAGTGGAATTCTAATTTCCTCAGTAATCTACTGAAAAAACCCTTTACTAAAAACAAAAAACACAACAGCAGAACCCTTTGCTGCTTCTATTTCTATGCCCAGGAGTAGGATTGCAGCGTGACAGCTAAAGGGGGACAGGGTTTCTCTTTGGGACAGTGAAAAGGTAGCAGAATTGATCCTGGTGATGGATGCACAATTCTGTAAAAACTGAGTTATTTACTTGATTCTGGGTAAATTTTGTGGCATTTGAATTATAACTCCATAAAAGAAATGAACTATAACTCAATAAAGTCGCAGAAAAGAAAAAGAATTCTGTGCAGGTTCTTTATTGGCAATTGAATAGGTTCCTGTGGAATCCACAACTGTGGCCCCTCTGTCTGATGTCGGCAGGTGCCAGGTGCACCTCCGTCCCCAGCCTCAGGAGCTGTCTGTATCCTCCTGGCTGCCCACGTGTCCTGCCTCTGGACTTTGGTGCTGGCTGCTCCCCCTGAAGGAATCCGGCTCTGGTCCTGCAGCATTAAGTTCTGCTAACATGTCTCCCCTTGGCATTGGCTGCCTCCTGCTATCATCTCATCTAGCTGTCATTCTCCCCAGCGAGGTCACAGGCCCCTGGAGGGCAGGAACCATAGTGTTTCCATATATCTCCAGTCATTGGTTCTCAGGGTGGAGTACTGGGGTTGGGGGAGTGGGGAGGGGAATGACCCCAGCATGGATGATGACAGTGTTTAAGGTGGCATCCACACAGTGACAATAAAGGCAGACTGGCAGTGTCACCACTGTGTTTACACCTCTACAATGGGCCCCCTTGCTGCTTTGCACCCAGAGCTGACCCTTGCCCCCACCCCACCCTGCCTTCATTTGTATTGAGTGCAGTGTCTTCAAGGTACTTTATAGATGAGCCCTAAGGGCCAGGAAAGGACTGGGAGGGAGTTCTGCTTTAAGAGCAAGAAACAGCCAGAACACAGGGACACTTACAGGCCATGCCAGAGAGAGCCTGGGGCCTACAGAGGAGTCTGGAACTCTAGGAAGCTGGCTGAGCTGGTGGCGTATTCTCGAGGTCTGGAAGAAGTCGTTAGGTAAAAAGGTACACGGTGATGTCACGACAGTGCTCCCAGGTTGGGTGGCTTTGACCACAGACGTTTGTCCTCACAGTTCAGGAGGCAGATGGGGTATCCACGAGGCCCACTTCCTGGCCTCACACGGAGGAGAGCAGGCAGCAAGAGCAACTCCCCTGTCTCTTCCTTTAATGGCACTGACCCCCGTGGTGAGGGCTCACTCTCCTGGCCCGAGGGTCCTGCTTCCTAATGCTGTCACAGTGGGGTTCGGGACTTCAACAGATGAATGTGCCTAGCAAAGTGACTATTGCTATTTAAGATTTTCTCCACGCGCCTTTTTTCCTAGCCGCTTTCCCTGTCAGTCTATCCTTGCGTTGTCCATTAGTTCTCCATGCTGGAAGTTTCCTCTCTCTCATCAGCTACAAAGGCAGAGATTCTTTCTCTGGGGCCTCTAAGAAAATGAATTGTCTTTACTCTGGTAACATTTAAAATCACTGAGCACCTGCTCTGTTTGGGTGCAGGACTATACTAAGAACCTGCTAGACATCAGCACCACTATGTCCTCTAAATGAAGGTATCGCCTCCCTCCATCTGTTAATGAAGCCCATGTTAGTTAGGGTAAGCAACACTGGCTGCTTTGTTAGTCAGCCTTCTGTCACTGCGACAAAACACCTGAGAAAAACAACCCAAGAAAGGAAAGACTTATTTGGATTCATGGCCTCAGACCAAAAACCTGAACCATGAACCACGGCTGGTTGGCCCCATTGCCACGGGGCTGTGTTGAGGCAGAACATCATGGCAAGAAGCTTGTGGCAGAGCCGAGCTGCTCATGACCTGGTGGCCAGGAAGCAGAGAAGAGGGGCTGAGGACAAGGTGTTCCCTTCAAGGACATGACCCCTGTGGCCCCCTTCCTTCTAGGCCCCACCTCCTAGGTTACCACCACCTACCAGAAGTGCCACCAGCTGGGGACCACGCCTTCACCCATGGGCTTGGGGAGAGGTTCCAGATCCAAACTATAACATTGTTGTAATAAACAACCCCCCAAAAATCTCAGTGGGTTAAAAAATTTTTTTTTCTCAAATCACAGTCTCATATGGCCTGTGTGTGTGTGTGTGTGTGTGTGTGTGTGTGTGTGTATGTGTGCACGTGCACGCGTGTGTAAGCACCTGTGTGTGACTGGGAGACTCTGCTCTTTCTATTCTGAGGGACCCAGAGCCTTCCGTTCCATGGCCCCACTTTGGTGTGGCCTGTGGGGTCCTCGGCTGGGTCTCTGCCCCTGGCTGGCTCACGAGCAAGATAAAGCACATGGGGACTGTGGGAAAGGTCTCACAGGCAAGGTCTGAGAGTGGCCTTCAAGTGTCCACCTCCTGCTGGCCAGAGTCTCTTCACCCAGGTACACAGGGCTTGCTGGGAAGTGGCACTGGAGGGAGAGACAGCCGTGAGAGCCACTACTTGCAGATTGGCACTGTCTTCTGGGGAAAAGAAGCTATTCTCTAGGGGCAAGATTGTCACCTGCTGTTCTAACCCCCCTCACCACCTTGCTCTGGTTAGAAAACATGTACATAACACGTCCCTCCTGAGTTCAGCGGATTGCAGAAACCAGGCCCTGTGGCTGAGAGATGAGTGGTTCTTAAATATGTCCCTTCTCCAAGGCGACCTGGTTTTCCCTGTAGCTGGCAGCCCTTGCCTTCTGGGCTGGAAGGTGGAAAGCTGGATTCCCTGGCTCCCACGGAGGCTGCTGCCACACTGTGAGCATCTTCCTTGACAGGTGGGTAGCCTGGGGGCTTTCCTCCCCCTCTGCAGCTTCTTCAGTGGGAGAAGAAGAGTCTGATGGTTCAGGAAGACCAGGGAAGTGGGAGGAGGAAGACTGACTGTTGGACCTGGGAGTTCCATCTTCCCCCTCAAGGAGAGAGGATGAACGCATATCCTAAAGCAGACGATTGCCTATTTGTGCTTTAAGGGGACATTCCCCTACTATCATGATTTAGATATGAGGTGTCCCCCAAATGCTCACGAGTGAGACAATGCAAGAATTTCCAGTGGTGAAATGGTCAGTTAGGAGAACCCTACCCCAATCAGTGCATTTATGCACTGATAAGGATTATCTGGGTGGTCACTGTAGGCAGGCAGGGAGTGGCTGGAGGAGATGGTCACTGCGGGCATTCTGTTGGGATATACATTTTGTCTCTAGTGAATGGATCTCTCTCTCTCTCTCTCTCTCTCTCTCCTTCTTTCTTGCCAAGACCTGAGCTGCTTTCCTCTTCAACCATGATGTTCTGCCTCATCTTGGGCCCAAAGTAATGGAATTGGCTGAGTTTAGACTGAGACCTCGGAAACCATGAGCCAAGTGAACTTTTCCTCCTCTGAAACTGCTTTTTGGTCCCAGTGGCAAAAGAGCTGATGAACTCACTTGCTTACACCAGGCAAGCTCGAGGCTGGGCTCCAGTGGGGGTCCTGGAGGGTGGTCCGCCACGGCCTCTCGTGCCCCCTTTGCTGTCTGTCAGATGTCATGCATCATCCTCTTCTTTGCTGATCCCTTCACTGGGGAAAACAGCTCACGAAACCTCATGGCCCTGATCCAGATACTTGACCTGGAAGCACGTCTATGGCTGTTTCTTTGACTGCCTCCCTCCCCCCTCTCCTTCTTTCTCCTTATGCTGTGGATATCTGAGAAGAACAGACACCAATGAAGAAGAGACTTGCAAAAGGGCCACCCTGGAAGTCTAAGAAAGGGTTCCAGAGAATGAAAATCATCGACAAAGCCTGGCCTTGGAGCTTAGAGAGTGGTCATTATTCGTGTAGGAAGCTTGAAGAGGCTTGGTGAAGAGAAAAGGCAGTTAAGAAAATGCAGATGATAAGCCAGCCATGCATGGAAGGTCGTGCTGTCCTTAGGACAGTTGGACTGTCCTTCCTTCGTGGCCTATGGGAGAGCACGCTGTAGAAGGCAGGCAGTGGGTGCAGGCCTGAGGTGTCCCAGCCTACCCCTGTGGGTCACTGGCGGGGTTCAGAGAAGGCTCCACCGGGCTGTACTGCTAATGAAACATGGAGCCTGTTGGCCAACAGGGCTGAGCCTCGGCCCATCAGAACAGAAGTCACTCTGCGACGAGTCACGTGCTCCTGCTCAACTCTTTAGCAATGTCTGTGAGCTGTGGTTCAGGACAGGGGCAGGGGCAGCTGAAGCCGTGTGTGGGAGAAGGGGCTGGGGGCTGTATTTTGTCAACCTGCCTGTGGTGCTTCCCTATGTAACTCTGACCCAGCTGTCCCGGTGTGGGTGGGCTGAATTTCAGCCTTGGGAATACCACCCTGTAAGGGGCGTGGCTGTCGTGATGGAGCCGTGGCACACAGCTGGGTCTCCTTGGTGGCACCCTTCAGGGTGCCCCAGGGATCACAGCCGACAATTCCCCAGAGCGCGTGTGGAAGGAACACCAAGGCCTGTCCCTGGTCCTCGGGCGTGCTGTTCCCTGGGGCTGCCTCTTCCCTCCGTGGTCTTTCCCCCTCTCCAGTCCTCAGGCCTGTGGCGTGTGTTTTCATCAAAGGCGAGAAGACAGCTCTGGGTTGCCGGGAGGTTGAGAGGATGTGAAATGACCGCTGTATTGTTTTCATCTCTCCACGACAGCAGCCTGGTGGCCGCATTGCCAGCTCATTAGGGGATGTCACTGAGAAATGTAAAGTAGCTCCACTCCAGCATCCTCCGCCCTTTCCACCTCCCTCAGCACAGAGCATCAGGGCTGGAGCCTGCTAATCCGATTCCATCGCTGTGGCTGGGCAAGTTCTTCCTGAGCTCACTCAGAGGTGAGGGCAGGACTGGGAAAAAAAAAATTCCACTCCTTTTTAGGAGGTGGGGGAGCCGTTTCCAGACAGCAGGTGCACGTCCACCATCTCCTCTGTGTCCTACGTGTTCCAAAAAAGGGTTTTAAGGCTGTTCTCAGTCTGACACGCTTCTGTTTAAATCCAAGATATGGAGCTCCAAGACATGGACATTTTTAAGAAAAGAGAAATTAGGGATAAAAATTCCCCATGTAAAAGAATTTCTTGACCTTAAAAAATTTGATGCATCTTCTAATTTTTCAATACAATTCAAGCTTCCTAAATTTCAAATAAAGGAAGAGTCCTCTTAACTGGAGGATTCAGAATGGCCTCCTGATGTTTTCTAAACTTTCCCCCAAATACCTGATACCAGAAGACTAAGACATTGCATCCCATAGATCGATAGCAGGTGCCGGGGGGCTGAACTTTCCAAGTGGGAAGGTCTTCAAAGTCATATATTTTAAATTTAAGGGCAAATCTTGCCTTCTCTTCTACAAACTATTTTAAAAAATAGGAAATGATGCATTTGATTTTTATTGTTAAAGAAGATCCCTCTCCTCCCTTCCTGTTTGTTAGCGCTGACACTCTTCATGTGGCTTGGTGTCCTCACAGTGCACGGGGCTCCCTGCCTCCTGCAGTGTCCATCCACAGGTGCTGGTTTCCTGCAGGCAAGGCCAGCGTGCAGCATCAACCAGTGGGGGCTGGGGAGGGAGTCCTTGCCATGGAAGAACCAGAGGTCAGAGGCCCTCAGACCAACTTTGGCATTTCTATGCCCTCATGGTCCCCAAGACTTGGACCCCTTTCATCCTCATCGTTGGACTATGGAGACGATTTGTCTCACTCCAAGGCCTACTGGTTAAAAGAAAGAATAGAAAGAATCTGGAGGCATGTTCTGGAATCTGGAGGGAGTCTGGGTTTATATGGCCAGCTTTCAAGATGTTTCCATTCGCTCTGAGTTTGAGTTGGGGCAAGTCTCAGTTTTTCTATGCATAAAAATAAATGTAGCTCGCCAAATTCCTTCCTTAGAGAAAAATACAGTATTACAAGGGCTATTTAAGTCTTAAAAGGCAGGAGTCCCCCTAGGAACCCAAATGGTATTCACTGAATACCACTTAAAGGAACCTAGTCTCTTTGAAGAAGTGGCCATTTCCTGTCAAAGACAGTGAAAATACAAGAGGAGCCTGGAGAATTCTGTCATCCCCTGGTGCAAGAAAACTTCTTAAATACTCGCGAGTGTCAAAAAGACTCAGGAATCAACCTGAATGAGCTCACACTGTCCAAAGATGGGACTAGTTAAGCATTAGTCAGATAAGCACTGTAATGGTTGGAACCTAATTCTACCATATCCACGAGTTCATAAATGATTCTTAAAAGAAAAAAAAATCCCACTGGTTGCCTTTGGAGGAATCTAGAAAACGACCTTATTGTTTTGAAAATGCTTTGTGTTAGCTTTCCTTTGCTGGGAGAAAATATCTGAACACATTAACTTAAGGAGGGAAGATGTGTTTCGACTCTCGGTTCCAAAGGTTCTAGTCCATAGTCAGTTGGCTACACATTGTTTTGGGCAGGTGATAAGGTCTGAGCTCTTGGGGAGGAAGTTTCCTCAGGGCAGCTGGGAGGCAAAAAGAGAGAAAGGAAATGGCCAAGGTCCCTACCTTCTTTCTACTAGGGCCCACTTTCTAAAGATCCCCACCGCTGCAACAGCACAGTAGCCTGGAGACCAACCCTGTAATGCAGAGGCCTGTGAGGAACATGCAGGTCCAAACCAGAGCCTTGTAAATAAAACAATCAAACATTCACTTACATTTACTATATGAATTCCATCTCAGGGAAACTAAATAATTGACCAGGAAGTTTTTTTTTTTTATATAAGTGTGCTAGCTAATAAATAAAAAATGGGTGATGGAATTAGAACAGAACATTCGACAACCCCAAATGAAGCAAAGGATCCAGCCCAGGGTTTCTCAGCTTTGCACTCCTGACATTTTGTGCTAAGATTATTTTTTGTGGTGGGGCTGTCCTGAGCACTAGAGGACATGTAGCAGCCCCCGCCCCGGCCTCTCTCCACTCGATTTCAGTAGCATTTCCTCCTCCAGCTGTGACAACCAAAAATGTCTCCAGATATTGCCTGGTCAAGACCACTGGTCTACATGACGACCCTCGGTGACGGATAACACCACAAAAAGAGGGCCAACCAGCCTTCATAGATCTGATCTCTCTCTCTCTCTCTCTCTCTCACACACACACACACACACACACACACATATCATTCCTTTGAGATTCTTACAAACGAAACAAAAAATAAAGCCCCAAGATCCCCCAAACTAACTGATCTGAACTAAGCCTCTGTATCTTAATTTCACTTTACAAGACAAATGTGAGGCACCCACATGGGTGTGCATGTACACACACACACACACACACACACACACACACACACACACACACACACGAAATGATCCGCCATGCATTTACAATTCCTGAAGACAGTGGTGGGCACACCCAGCTCCCGGTGCTATTGTCTGCTCTGCGTATTGTGCGTGACTGTTTTCCTTTCTAATTTGGTGTTGAGGTCCCTCTCTGGAGAGTGACCATAGACCTGGCCCACCCTGATGAAGCACCAGGGACTTGGGCGTGGCTGTCCACAGGGTCCCTTTTACCGGGTATTTATGGTGGACAGCCTAATGCCCCCGGGTCCAACCGTGACCAGGACTCCCTCTCACAGGGCACGTGTTTACACTGGTGGAGTCCTTTTGGCTTTGGTCTGAACTGAGTCCAGATTATCCCTACCAGAGAGCTACTGTCTAGGAGAGCCCCGGTCAGGGAAGGAGTTAGGTTCAGTGTCAGTTGTGTGAGACGCAGGGAAACAAAGCACAGGAAGCAACAGAAGCCGTGGCTGTTCTGGATTCCAGAGGAAAGAGCATCCCACCTCACAGGGCTGCAGGAATGTGGAAGCACAAGGTCAGCCAGCAAATGGGGTCTGGGACCTGTGGTTCTGAGTGTCGTCCAGGCAGGTCCTGAGGGGGGCTCTGATTGGTGGGTTTAGAGTGAGCAGGCATGAGATCTGTGACACTGTGACCCAGCCGTCGTCTCTGCTGCGTAACGATGTGGTGCACGTGCGTGGGGTCAGTGGGCAGTCATGTAGTCCATAGCTGTCCCTAGGGAAGTAAGTGGTCAGCAGGAGGCAGCTGTATAAGGCAGATACCTGGGGTGCCCACCTTGAGGAACTGAGTCAAGGAGAACTGGGAACTGTGTCAAAGGTGACGGAGCCCTGCTTCTGGCATAAGTTGATCCTGTACTCAGGATGGACACCAAAGCATCATAAACAGAATTCGCTGCACGTGTGTCTATTTCCACATTAGAAAAAAAAGTTTTTAAAAAGCATGTGCCCTCAGTGGAAGTCCTGACATTTCTAGAAGATTCCCTTAGTCGACTCCATTGGCTTTGCTCCACTGGGCCTGCCTCTAATGCTCAGGGGTCAATGTGAGCTCCATTTCCTGCCCTGGAGCTGTGTCTGCAAACCAGGGCCCAGGAGTAAGTGCAGACGGGAAAAGAAGGGTCAGGCCCCTTCCTCATGTTAATTAGCTGTTAATCATTGTAAGTAATGGATTAACTGATTCATGATTTTCATAAATTTATTGGTCCTCCAGTTAATGAAGATCCTCAGGCGGTTCCTTTTGTCATATATCACTCCTTTGCAGGACCTGCTCCTTTTCCGCTGATGGCGGAGCTTGGCTAAGCAGGGCATGACAGCTGCTCCAATGTGGGGGCCTGAGGAAACTTGTGCAGAAGTTGGAGGAGTGGAGAAGCCCAGGCCCTCGGGCTGGAAGGGGTAAACGTGGACCGGAGAATTAATAATGCATCGCACTTCCAACATGCGGGCCTGGTGTATCCTGCAGCAGGATAATGGTCTTGAAGAATTAACCTAGGTCCTCTTCCTCCCCCGGCCCAGCCACTCTCCTTTCCCAGCCCCTCCCTCCCTCAAAGCAGCAGGCCAGCAAATGCTTGTTGCCTCGGGGGAAGGATGTGGTTGGATAAAAAGCAAGTGCCAGCCCCGCCCAAGACCCTTTCAAAGGAAGGAAGGGGCCTTTAGGAAGGAAGGTCTGGAGAGGAGGTTGGCTCCCTATGCCCAACCTCTTCCGCAAATCCAGATAAGGTTTCCCCAGAGTTAGGAAAGCTGGAGAGATGGTTGTGGGCGATGATCCCCTGGGGAGAGGGACCCCACTTCCCACATCCATGGGCAGACTGCAGAGTTAAAAAAAAAAAAACAGACTGGTGGGGCCTCTGCAGATACTAAAAGACCTCCATGCTCCAGGAAGCTCCCTCTGACCTTGACTCACCTTTGCATGGACTGGTGACAGGACCTGTGAACCAGGAAGTGCCTAGCACAAAGGAGCCCATGAGCCTCAGCAGACACCTGCCTAGGTAGATGGCCCCCAGAGCTCCGCGACAGCTCCTTCTCCACCCCAGGACAACGGGTCTGCAGAAACAGAACAAGATAAAGTCTCTTCCTGGCCCTCAGGTAGGACCAGGCTGCAGGAGGAGGTTGATGGTGCTACGGAAAATACCCCGGCTCAGGAGAGCAGCAGGGGGAGGTACACGCCCATCTCTTCGGGGCTTATTTCACCCTCAATTGTGCTGTGGAGGCACCTTTCTTTACGGTGCTCATTGCAAGCGTTTGGAGAGGTGGTGGCACGTGAGCTCTGTGTCTTGTCAAGGACAACTCTGGGCTTGTTAGGAATATTTGGTTGCAAGTGCTTGGATAACAGTTTATCTGTTCTAACAGGCTCCCCGGAGAGGGAGGATGGGGTCTCGGCACGTTCTCAACCTCAGCCGCTCATTACCATCTCAGAAGCACGTCTCTTTCCTGCTTTCTGAGCTCCTGCTTCACATCTTTGCCAGTCAGTGCCCCTGGACCTTACTCCGCCCCTTCTCCCCTCCTTCTTTGTGGATGGTCACTCCCAGCCCACTCCAGAACGAAACAGAAGCCAGTCTAGCGCATCCTGAAAGCTCAGTCCCCTGTCCTGCCTGTCCACCATGTGGCGGTCATACCCCTCACTTCCCTCTCTGTCCAGTATCATCTCTTAAATATTAATGATATCACTTCAGGGCTTTTTTTCCAAGCCCCAAAGCCTCCTAATGAACCCCGAAAGTTAGACAAATACAGAATAACATGAATAAGAAAATAAAATGTATCTGTAAGTTTGTCAAATGAAAGATAACATTAGTAACAATTTGAGGTATATCATTTTAGTGGTTTTTTTTTTCATTTTTAAAATTTTGGTTTGTTATCTATGACAGCATAATTCAATTATAAATATGAATTACAATTCACATTACACATATAGAGCAACAATTTTTCATATCTCTGGTTGTACTCAAGGTAGCGTCACACCATTTGTGTCTTCATATAAGCACTTAGGGTAATAATGTCCATCTCATTCCATTGTCTTTCCTACCCCCATTCCCCCTCCCTTCCACACCCTCCCCTTTCCCCTTTGCAATCTCTAGGTATAGAATCATATAATTGGCAAATAGTGCTAATTTGAGTTCTTCTTTACCTATCCATATCCCTTTAATTTCTTTCATCTGCCTAATTGCTCTGGCCAGTGTTTCAAGAATTATGTTAAATAGAAATGGTGAAAGAGGACAACCTGTCTTGTTCCAGTTTTTAGAGGGAATGCTTTCAATTTTTCTCCATTTAGAATGATGTTGGCCTGGTGCTTGGTATAGATAGATAACAATGTTGATATCCGTTCCTGTTATCCCTAGTTTTTCTAGCGTTTTGAACACAAAGGGGTGCTGTATTTTGTCGAATGTTTTTTCTGCATCTATTGAGATGATCGAGTGGTTCTTATCTTTAAGTCTATTGATTCAATGAATTACATTTATCGATTTCCATATATTGAACCAACCTTGCATCTCTGGGATAAAGCCCACTTGATCATGATGCATTATTTTTTTGGATATGTTTTTGTATTCGATTTGCCAGAATTTTATTGAGAACTTTTGCATCTATGTTCATTAGAGATATAGGTCTGAAGTTTTTTTCTTTGATGTGCCTTTGCCTGGTTTTGGAATCAGGGTGATATTGGTCTCATAGAATGAGTTTGGAAGTGCTGCCTCTTTTTCTATTTCCTAAAATAAATTGGAGAGTATTGGAATTAGTTCTTCTTTAAAGGTCTTGTAGAACTCTGCTGTGTATCCACTGATCCTGGCCTTTTCTTAGTTGGGAGGCTTCTGATGGTGTCTTCTATTTAATATTTAAAATTGATTTGGTTAAAATGTGTCTATTATCCCAATTCAATTTGGGCAAATCATATGACTCTAGAAATTTGTTGATGCCTTTGATATTTTCTGTTTTATTGGAGTACAAGTTTTCAAAAATAATTTCTAATTATTTTCTGTATTTCTGAAGTGTCTGTTGTGATATTTCCTTTTTCATCATGTATGTTAGTAATTTGAGTTTTCTCTCTCCTCTTCGTTAGCATGGCTAAGGGTCTGTCAATCTTATATATTTTTTTCAGAGAACCAACTTTTTGTTTTGTTAATTTTCTCGACTGTTTCTTTTATTTCAATTTCATTGATTTTAGCTCTGATTTTAATTATTTCCTGTCTTTTACTGCTTTTGGTGTTGATTTATTCTTCTCTTTCTAGGACTTTGAGATGTAATGTTAAGTCATTTATTTATTGACTTTTTCTTCTTTTAAGGAATTAACTCCACACAAGGAAATTTCCTCTTAGCTTCGTGGTGTCCCAGAGACTTTGAAACATTGTATCTATGTTCTCATTTCACCTCTAAGAATTTTTTGATCTCCTTCTTGATGTCTTTTGCAACCCATTGTTAATTCCGTAGCATATTTTTTAGTCTCCAGGTGTTGGAGTAGCTTTTATTTTTTATTTTATCATTGATTTCTAATTTCACTTCATTGTGACCCGATAGAATTCAGGGTAGTATCTCTACTTTTTTATATTTGCTAAGAGTTGCTTTGTGGCATAAATTATGGTCTATTTTAGAGAAAGATCCATGTGCTGCTGAGAAGAAAGTGTATTCACTCATTGACGGGTGGAATATTCTATATATGTCAGTTAAGTCTAAGTTATTGAGTGTATTATTGAGTTCTAAAGTTCTTTGTTTAGCCTTTGTTTGGAAGATTTATCAGTGATGAAAGAGGTATGTTAAAGTTGTGGTCTATTTGACTCTTGAACTTGAGAAGAGTTTGATGAATGTAGATGCTCCATTTTGGGGGGGCATATATATTTATTATTGTCATGTCTTATTGATGACTGTTTCCCTTAAGCAATATGAAATATCCTTATCCATCCCTTTTGATTAATTTTGGCTTGAAGTCTACTTCATTTGATATGATGATGGAAACCCCTACTTGCTTCTGCAGTCCATGTGAGTGATATGATTTTTCGAAACCTTTTACCTTCAGTCTGTGGATGTCTTTTACTATAAGATGAATCTCTTGGAGGCAGCATATTGTTGGGTCTAAATTTTTAAAAAAATCAAATCTGCCAATCTATGTCTTTTTATTGGTGATTTTAGGCCATTAACATTCAGGGTTATCGTTGAGACATGATTTGTATTCTCAGCCTTTTTTGTTTATTTTTGCTATTTAACTTGATTTCTCCTCTGATTAGTTTTCTTTTAGTGTGATACCTCCTGTTGCTGATTTTCATTGTTGTTTTTTAATTTCTCTTCACGGAATATTTTGCCAAAGATGTTCTATAATGCAGGCTTTCTAGTTGTAAATTCTTTTAACTTTTGTTTATCATGGAAGGTTTTTATTTCATCATCAAATCTAAAGCTTAATTTTGCTGGATATAAGATTCTTGGCTGTTATCCATTTTCTTTCAGAACTTAGTATATGCGGTTCCAGGATCTCCTGGCCTTGAGGATCTAGATTGAAAACTCTGCTGATATAAGAATTGATCTCTCCCTATATGTGATCTGATTCCTTTCTCTTGTGACCTTTAAGATTCTATCCTTATTCTGTATGCTAGGCATTTTCATTAGAATGAAACTTTGTATAGATCTGTTATAATTTTGAACATCTGGTGTCCTGTAAGCCTCTTGTATTTGATAGTCCAATTCATTCTTCATGTTTGGGAAATTTTTGGATATTATTTCATTGAAGAGATTGTGCATTCCTTTGGTTTGAAACTCTGTGCCTTCCTCTCTCCCAGTAACTCTTAGATTTGGTCTTTTGAGCTATCCCATAGTTCTTGGATGCTTTGCTCATGGATCCTTACCATCTTCACTGTGTGGTCAACTTTATTTTCCAGATTGTATACTTTGTCTTCCTTATCTGACGTTCTGTCTCCCAAGTGATCTAGGCTGTTGGGGATGCTTTCTATTGAGTTTTTAATTTGGTTTACTGTTTTCTTCATTTCAAGGATTTCTGATTTTTTTTTCAGAATCTCTATTTCTTTCTTGAAGTCATCTTTTGCTACCTGTATTTGCTCCCTTCTCTCTTTGTTGGTGTCATCAATGGTTGCCTGTGTTTGCTCTCTTCTCTGTCAGGGTGATCAATTTTTGCCTGTATTTGCTCATTTAGGTCCTTCTTTAATTATCAGATCATTTTCATGATCTGAACATTCTGAACTCCTTCTCTGACATTTCATCACCTGTGCTGCCCATGGGTTCTGCTATTGTGTCCTGGTTGATTTGGGGCACTTTCCTCCCTTGTTTTTTCATGTTGTCTATGGGATTTCCTTTCTTGCAGTGTGGATCTGAGGTATTACCGTTTCTAACCTATAATCTTGTAGTATCTGTGCAGATTATCTGTATCTCACCTTGATGCTGGGCTTCCAGACCCTGTTGTTGTCTCAGGATGGGTTCTACTGCAACTATAGGTGGTGGAGGTGACTGGAGATAGCAGTGGAGGTGCCCCAAGATGGATGCAACGTCTTTCAGAGGTGGGGCTGAAAGGGTGGGCCTTATACTGGCTTTGGGACGCCTGCTCCAAGATGCAGATGCTTCTAGGCCCTGCCTGTTGTCCCAAGGTAGAGGCCACTGTGTGGGGAAGGCTATGGGGATGGCTGCAGTGTCTCAAGATGGAAGTGGGTTTGGCCTGGGCTCCCAGGTAGTGGTGGTGGGCAGACCTAAGCTTACCCTGGGTCCTGGCTCATGCAAGTCATCAAGGTGGGTCTGGGCTGGGCCTCAGTTCTAGTGGGAGTCTGCCAGTGGGTGGAGGCAGCTCTGGGCTGAGCCTGAGCTCCAATGGGGGTCTTCCAGTGATGGGATAGACTCAGGCCTCCCCTCCACTTTAGTGTTTTTGATGCATATGTTTTATATTTAGGAATACATGAAAAATAGAGATTATGCTGTATGTGTATTTATATCTTGTTTTGTTCACTTGAACAGTGAACATCTCCCCATGTTCTTAAATAATCTTCTTTTATAGAATATTTTAATAGCTGAAACCTTTTATTGGTCTTTTAGCGTGTCTCAGTTTTTGGAAGGGGGGATATCAGGGATTCATCCCAGGGGTGCTTAACCACTGGGCAACCTCCCCAGCTCTTTTTATTTTTTGAGACAGGGCCTCACTAAGTCACTCAGGGCCTTCCTAAGTTGCTGAAGCTGGCTTTGAACTTGCAATCCTCCGGCCTCAGCCTCCTGAGCCACTGGGATTATGGGTGTATGTCATTGCAGCTGGCAGCTTGTCTCTGTATTTATTAAATATGTATATTACGCTCTTATTATAACTAGATCTTGTGCATAACAAATTTTACACTTCTCTGCTTTACTCACCCACTCAGTATTTTTGAAAGAGTAGTCTATGCTTGTTGTCTTCTGTTGTTTTACACAACTTATTATGTCCTCCTTCTGCAGAAGTTGCTCCCGTCCCTCTAGGCTCGCACTGACCAAGGGGCAAAACCCAGTGGTCCTTTTATTAGTGCAGGAAGTGATGATGCTTTGGCATCGTGTCCTGATCCCCTCCTCGCTTCCTTTTCCTCACACTCCCATGCCTGGCCTTTCTTGGTCCCCTTTGTTTCCTCATGCTCTCTTTAAGCTGGGACAACCCAACCTTCTGCCACCCTCTCTCTTCCTCCAAAAGGGTCCTCTGTGTCTTGTGTGCTGACGCCCATCAGGCACACCGGGGACTTCCAACAGCCGATGGACGTATACACTGCTCATCCCAGAGGCTGCCCTGACCCCCTGTCACCCTGTACAAACCAGCCCCAAAGGGGATGCTCAATTCAAGAAACTGCCCAGCCTCCAAGGGAGCCTAAAAACACTTCAAAAGGTTTGCTCCAGTTTTCAAAGACCATGCAAAAGGGAGTCAGGTAGGGTCCCTGACGCTGGTCTCCTCCTACTTGAAGGTCCATCCCAGCCCTCCCCTAAGTCACTCCCAAGCCCTTCATTTCCAAGTCCCTCATAGTCGTTCCTTGTTCTGATTACTTTCTCATCCCAGTTAGAAACCTTAGGTTCTCTCGTTCACAGGTGATATCCTGAGACACCAACTTTTCTAGATTCTATTTCAGAAATGCCTCTGGCCTTTGTTTGCCCCCTTGTTCCTTTCCTTTTGCCTCTCTTACAGCCTCTGTTCTGCTCAACCTCGGTTGGGCTGTTCTGCTTGTTCTGGCTAATCCTCCTGCCAATCGCCCCTCTCTTCTCCAGTCTTCTGTCTGCACTGCTGCCAAGAAGCACTCTGGTGTCCTCCCTCGACTGCTTGGCAGTCTCTGCCGTCACCGATTTGGAATTCCTTTCTTTGGTTCTTAGCCTTTCTTTAATCTGTCTTTCCTTCTGGTCAGCTCTCCCATCACTCTCCTTCATCACACTCTGGCTCTATTGTGTTTTACTTTGTTTTCTGTTGCTGTAACAAAATAACCAAGGTTGGATACTTCATTTAAAAAAAGGTTTATTTGTCTCACAATTCTGGTGCTGGCAAACTGACGAGGTTCCCTGGCTGTATCACATGAATTGGACAAGTATGAGGGGTGGCCTTGCTTTGCCACATCCTGTCTGGAGAGAGCTAATTCAATTTGTGAGAGAAGCATTGACCCCTCTCTGGGCAGTCCCCTTATGACCTCATTGCCTCCCTAGGCCCACCTCTTAAAGACCCACCACCTCTCCACATTGCCACACTGGGGCCCGAGCTTCCACACAGGAACCTTTGGGGACACACACAAACCATGGCAACCACGTCATCTATTTACTGTCCCCATCTTCCCTCTGCTTTCACATTTTGACACTTGTGTTCCTGGTGTTGGACGCCCCTCCACTCTTTCCTGCTCTCCTCCAGCCGAGCAATGACGACGGGCTCTTCAAGGCACAGTGTCACTGCTTCCTCCTTCTGGAAACTTCTTCTATACTCTTCCTAGCCCCAGGCTCCGGCTTCAGGCTCTCCATTTTGCACTCCCAGGAATTTGTTCCTCTAGGATGTCACTTATCACACTGCAGTCGTCTTTTCTATGGCTCTGTGAGCTCAAGAGCAGTGCATTATTCATTCTGGAAAACCTCCAATGCCCAACGCGGAAGCCGTTGCAGAAAGGAGGCCTGATCACCCAGTGAACGAGCTGGTGTTTGCTTTCCGCCATCCCATTACTGGGTGTGAAGGCTAAAGGAGCTTCCGATTCTGGCTTAAAAGGGCGTCCGGTGGAGGAATCTCTCTAAGCAGAGGCAGCAGCCGCAAGTCTGTCTGAAGGAGACAGAGGAAGGAATTTATTGGTATAAAAAGATTCAGTTGCATCAAAGCTACTGCACAAGGGATATTTTCCTGGCTATAAACAAGCATGCAGAGGGTGAAAAGAGAGATTTACAAAGCAGATGTAGCACAGCGCAGTGTCGTCATTCACTTGGTAAAAGAAATCACCTTCCTGTCTGCGCTTCTCCGGACTCAGTCCCTTAGGACAAGAGAAACAGCCATTACCAAGTCCAATAGATCCTTTCTCCTATAATCTCTCTAGTCCGACTAGTTTTCTCTACCTCCCCAGCCTAGGCCGGCTTAGGCCATGTTCCCCTTTCTTCTAGAGGATTGCAACCTCTCTGACAAACGTCAAGCTCCAGCTTCAAGCCTTTCATACATTCCAAGACTGGGGTAGGGGACTTGCCCACATATGTGTTCCTGTACCTTCTATTGTAAGTTTCCTATATCCCTGATAAGCCCAAGCTTATTGGACCTTAGCATGCAAGCTCCTTAGCATCTGAGCTTCTGCAGCTCTTTATTTACTGCCTGAACACGTTAAGTACTCAATAAGTATTTGTTGCATGAAGCAATTACAAAGGAATGTATCAAAATATTTTGAATACCTATTTTTTTTTGCATCAAATATATTAACCTAAGTAAGTATATTTGGACGTGAAAAACCAGGGCTACTTAACAACTTGAATTTAATTGGATTAGGAAGTAGGACTTTCAGTTTCACTTTTGTCTTTGAATTTTCAGTGCAGATTGAGACGTGCCTAACCTAAGGTGGACTGAGAGCACGGTGTGTCCCTGATGTGGGACGAGGCTCTCCACATCTCTCCTCTTTTTTCCTTATTTTATTTTATTTTTGTTTTGTTTTGTTTTGTTTTTAAATCTGCTAATTGGAGGTAGTAATTAGGCGTGTTAGCCAGAAGTGCTGTAAGGAGTGGGTTTCCATCTTGAAGGGACATGTGTGCTTTCCTTAACCCCCGAGTGATTGTGGGACTGTTACCCATTCTCTGGGAAGACTCAGCCAGGCACTGCAGGTGGTTTTGAAGTCCCTTAATCAAAACACAACGAGCTACCCATCCGTTCCCAGCTTCGGAGCTCTCAGAAGAAATCCTCAGGTTTTACATTTTTAGAGAAATAAGGTCAAGCATTATATTTTAAAGCACCTTTATAGGTCAAACCCAGCAGCCTAACTCTTTCTGACCCATGCAAGTGGCTTTTAGCAATTTGATTTTTCTTTCAAATTAAGCAAAAGGAATTTTTATGAAATTTCAAGAGGGCATGCTATAACATCTAGAAATTAAAAGTCAATTTAAAAGAAAAGACTCCTTGAAAAATAGGATGGCAGATGGAGCAGGATTTTTAAAATAATATTTTCATGTAGGAGTGGAGAGTCCAATACTGGCTCTCTCTTCTCCCACTCTAGGTGAGATCTGGATTCTCGTAATAACCAGAAAAGATGGACAGTCTGAGATCCCTGCCATGAAACTGTGCCATGTCCCTTTCCCTGGCAGCAGGATCCAGGGCAGGATTCCTGAAGAAGAATCCGTGGCCCCAGGAAACTGAGGCTTTGAACCGGATGTCAGTGGCAACCTCAGTGAGATACTGAGAAACTGCAGATGGAGGGAGACACACCCCACCTTCTTCCTCCATCCAGCCACATAAAACGCACTGGAACAAGACGCTGTCCTGTTTGATGATGAGTGAGAAGCAGCTGTCACACTGATACGAATTGAGTGAGATCTGGTAATATTGCTCACGGGGCAGAGGAAGAGGAGTCTTGGGGGGCAACGGAAGGGAAGGATAATCCTGTGTGAAGGGAAGAGAGATCTGGAGGGACCCATCAGGGTATGGAAGGGGCTGCGGAGAAGTGTTGACCCCAGGAGATCTGGAGAGCCATTCCCTCATTCCCAGGGGGGATAAGCAGCATTCTCAGAGTAGCTCAGGCGCTAAGGGAAGACACCAGAAGACCACGAGAAAAGGGGAGCAGGGCGTGTCCAGCTCCCCTCCTCCTTTTCAGCATACACACTTGGTGGGGGCCAACACGGGAGGCGGGGGGCAGTTTGCACCCTGCAGACTCCCGGGAGGCTGAGCTGATGCATTAGAGAGGAGTTTCACGGGAATCAGGGTTACGGTTAGATTGTGCCCCCCACCCACAATTCATAAGTTGAAGTGTCCTGACCCCCCAATACCTCAGTGTGTGGCCTTACTTGGCAACAGGGTCTTTACAGAAGCCATCAAATGACAGTCATGAGGAGGGACTCTAATCCAGTACGACTGACATAAGAGGGGAATTTGGATACAGACACAAATGCACGGGCAGAGACCATCGACAAGCCAGGGAGAGAGACCTGGGCAGATGCTTCCCTCGCACCCCCCGGAAGGGGCCCACCCCGCCGACACCTTGACCGTGGACCTCCAGGCTGCAGGTCTGTGAGGTGCTGTCTGTGGGTGAAGCCTCCAGTCTGCGGTGCTTTGGGACAGTGGCCCTGGTACTGTCCCCGGGCCCTGGAGCCGCTCCCCTCCTCCAGGGCATGTGAAGGAGGCTTCCTTGGCGTGAGGCCTGGAAACCCCAGCGGTGCTCACCTACACGGGTAACGGCTCACATCCCGGCTGACCCTGTGTTTCTGCCATCTTAACAAGTGGCGATCGTCGACTCCTGATCACTGCACGAGCTTTACGATCGGCTGTAAACTGACCCGACAACCTCCTAGGCGTGAGCCGTGGTCAGTTCTGCGCCCGAACACACTAAGATGCCGTGAGTGAGAGCCGGGCAGCCCTCCCTGGAGGTCTTGCCATTCTTCTGAGACTGGTCTCCCCAGCCCTTTCTGGTTGTGAGGGTTGGGAAGGCGGCCAAAAAGAGTGGGCCAAAAACATTGCCTGAGACACCCCGCTCTCCTGGACCCAACACTCGTGAAATTTCCACCGATCTGAACGGGACAGCGGTCAGCAAGAGATCATGCGTTCATCCTTTGTCCATCTCGAGATGCTTCTTTGAAAGGAGTCTCCTTTCTTTCCATTTCTTTCCCTGGAATGCTCATTAGGGATTCCCCTCATAGGGTGGATGTGGCACAGAGATGCTCACCCTAAGAATGATCTGGCAACAGAAGAAAGTATTTGTTGGAGAATTACGAGAGAGAGAGAAGAGAGGGGAGCCAACACGTGGGCTGAAGTAGGTGCACAGACGCAAGTAAAGGGACATGCCCTGCTCTCTCTGACTCATGAATCCATGGAGGCCTTCCCGTCCTCTGTGGCTGGGCTCTAAACCCGTGTCTAAGCCCACAGCTCCAGGTCTCGGGTGAGTGTGCGTGGCTAGTCCCTCAGCACTGAGATCCTGATAGGTCTGTTGGAACAGTCAGTCAAAGCAGCGGAGAAAGGAGAAGCAGCAGAAGGACTCAGAGGCCAAGCGAGTGCCCGAAGGCTGCAGCTCTGCAGAGGTGGGCAGATGTGGACCCCGTCACATTGCTCTAATGTCCTCTTCCAAGGACCTCCCAAGTGATGTACACAAACAGCCTTTTGACCCGTCAGGGAGAGGTCCTTGCAAACTTAGCCTTTCTAAAAGGACATGGAGCATGGCGCCTAACAGCCTTGGATTTTGGAGTCAGGCCCATCTGAGTTATCACCTCAGCTCTACCATCCCGCAGCTTCGTGGACCAGGGGGAGTTCTTTTTGACCTCTTGAGTCCCAGTGTTCTTAACCTTCACCTTCACCTTCAAATTCAGAGTGGGCATAGAACTCTCTAGGAGTAAAATGAAAAAATAAACAGATCGTGGCATATTCGTGTCCTGGGAACTTCCGGAGCGATGGGCATTAACAATCTGTAACTATACACAATTCTGTGGGTGGATGTCACCAGCACAATATCGAGAAAAAGAAGCCAGTTCCAAAGGGCACAGAACGCCTGGCGGTGAAGCTGACCGCCTGGTGGAGCCAGCTCACGCGGTTAGAGGTCAAGGTGGTGCTTACCTTGAAGGGAGTAATGCCTGGAGGGGTGGCTGGGCAGGACTCGTCTGTGTCTTGTGATGGGTGGGGTCCGTTGGTGAAACTCACTGAATCACACACTTTAAAATCAGTGTCATTTTCTGCATGTATATTTTACTTCAATCGAGAAATTCCAAAAAGCAAATCATATCAGTACCTAACTCTACACAGGTGACGCTTACATGAAACCGTGAGTGCAAAACACCTAATGATAGCAAGTGCCCGACACATGTTAGCAACTTATCATTACCATTTTTTACTATTTGGATGTAGGAATTGGTGACAAATTTAGCACCTCCCCCAAAGACCTGTCCCATCTGGGCAAGCCTGTGACACCATGAGTTTTAAATAAAGAGGTACATAAACGGCCCAGATCCTTATCAGAGGTCAACCTCTTAGCAACCCTCATGTCTTATTTTAGTGGGGGGGAAAAATTCAGCCCTGAGTCCTTTGATTTGAGATAAGATAATTTTCTATTTTTTTTTTAAACAAAAGCCCACCCTGCATCCTCCATAGTGTGTAAAAATAACTTGGCAGAAAAGAGCAGGCCGTTTTCTGCTGTTCTCAGACTCATTTATACTTCCTCTCGCTTCCTCCGTAGATAAAAATAGAGGTTTAATCTACTGACAGACAAGAGCCTTCCGAAGTACGAACTCCATTTGGAGCTGTTTCTCTTTATTGTTGATTTTCTGTAATACAGATGTTTTGGGCATAATGTATTCTCTAGAACGTCCTCTGTCAGCCCAGTAAAGAAGACAAACAGCAGCCTAATCTTGAGAACAGGGCTCCTCCATAAACCAGCTGACATAAGCTCAATTGAGCTTCACCCCACATAAAGATTTTAATAAACAAACCTCGCTGGTCAGCATATCGCTCCGGCATATTTAAGCAGATCACGTGCTGCTCCTTGCTCCTCTTTACAGTTCTGCAGCTTTTGCACAAAACAAGCTCTGGTTAACAGAATGCAGTGAGTCTGAAGAGGAGGAAAAGTCTCTTCCCTACATGCCTTGACAGAGCCAGGGTGTGACAGCGTGGAACACGGGGCTGCCCAGAACCGGGGCTCGGCTCCCAGCCCCAGACTGCAACTTCTGCAGCTGAGTCGGCATGAAGAGGAATAAGCTGGGAACCACCTTCTGACCCACTTCCCAGTTCTTCTCTTCTTTATGTTGGGTTAAAACTTCGTTCACTCTTCTGGCCTTTCATTCATCTACCAAGTCTGTTCTTCTGGCTCCTGGATCCGACTCTCTGAATTCCAGCCTGGAAGAGGCCCTTTAAGACCTCTGGGAATTTGGACACATTACATAACCTCTCTTAGCCTGGCAGTTGCTCATCAGCTACAGGAGGATCAGAGCCCGCCTACCCATGGGGTTGTCAGGAGGATTTATTGTGCTGATGTCCACAAAAGCTCTTAAACGGGAGCTTGGCCAGTTCGTAGTAGCTCATCAGTAAATGATCGCTATTAACCTGTTTCTTCGTGAACCAGGCTTCTTCTGAATGGTTGTTTGTGCATCTGCACATACACAACCACTCACCCTTTGTCAGGCAGGGAGACAAACTTTGGGTCCAGAGGGATTGAGCATGATTAATCGGATTCAGGGAATCTTAAACTAAGAAGGGTGGCTCCTAACTGAGAGGCAGAGTTTAGAAACTCGTGGTTTTTCTCAATTTCAGCAGCGTGACTGATATTTGGGGCTTCGTAGTTCTCCGTGCAGGAGGGCTGTCTTGTGTAGGAGGTTTAGCAGTATCCCTGGTTTCTACCCATTAACTGCCAGGAGCAACCCCAAAGTGTCTCCAGAGCTTTTGAAACGGCTCCTGGGGACAAAACGCATCCCTGGTTGAGAGCCACTGGGCTAGACCGGAGACGTTAATCCTAGAGCTCAAGTGGGAAGGCATAAGAAGTGATTTATGAAAAGAGAAGGGACAGAAAGTCCAAGACAAGTGCCTTCCTTGCTCTTTTCCGTTACTGTAAGAAACCACCTGAAGTAATCAACTTTTAAAAGGAAAGCTTTGTTTTGGCTCTCTGTTTTGGAGGTTTCAGTCCCTGGTCAGTAGGGCGCATTGCTTTGGGGGCCTGTGGCGAGCAGCAGATCATGGGGGGAGGGCATGGTGGAGACGAAGCTGCTGACCTCGTGGTGGGAGGGAAGGGGCCGAGGTCCTAGCATCCCCTCAGCCACCTAACTTCCTCCCACTAGACCTTCCTTCTGAGTCTCCACCACCTCTCAGTAGCACCGTGGTCTGGGGGTCAAGCTTTTAACACACAGGCCTTTGGGGGCCACCTCCTCAAACCCCGACACTTAACTTATATGGGGCTTTGGGAACTGATAGGAGCCGGGTCCAAGATCCTGCCACCTCCGCCGTGTCTGCAGGCAGTTGCTACCTTTATAGGCAGTGACTTCCTGAAAAGGCCCGTCTCCCAGGGACGTGCAGAAGCAGAACAGAAGAAGAGGAAAGGACTCCGTTCCCAAAAGGCCTTAAAAGGTGATGGAATCTCTAATCAAACCCCCGCTTTTAGATCCAATCTTTGGAGATCGATTTACGGCACTTCATAAAAGTTCCCGAGTTTTATTATTTTCCTTCCCAGGTTTAAATCCAGTCAGTGTTTAACCACCTTGGGCTGCCGATTTCCAGCTTTCTCCTGATTGTGTTAAGTCCCTGAGAATTTCATTCAAGTGCTTTCATTTTTCCATTTCTCCACTTGTTTTCATCAAACCATGGAGGCAAAATGCAATAAAAAGATTTTCAAATAATTGCAGAAACATCACTGTACAGATAAAAACGGCAACATGGCACCTCTCAGCTGCAGGCTCACAGCACCACCAAGCAAGAGCCCCAAGTGCTCAGGGTTTCTGTCGGTCGGATAAACGCCAGTGGAGAGGCACCGGTGTAAAATGGGAGAATGGATGGAGTGTGCAGAGAATTTCAGTCCGTGTAAGTTGAAAATCACTAGTAATTACGACAAGGTGAGATCCAGGCACCGGGTCATGCTGTATGTGTTCTCTTCTTAATTAGATTATAAATACTTCAAGGGGAAGGAAGAATTATTTTTTAAAAATGCATCAGAACCCTTTTTACTGTGCATGCAATAAACACTTATTAATTTCTAATTTAATGGGTAATGGGTAGAATAAAATTAATCCTTTCTTTCGAACGAGGAGGCTAGGCTTAAAGTTGCCTGCAATTTTAGATCCAAACCTGCCTTGTAGGTGGTTAAGGAATGTTGTTACATATTACATACAGATATCAGTATATGGGTAAATATATATATGTGCATATATATAAATATATAGATATCTAATTTAGAGACAGATACAGAGAGATTGAGATAAAGATATAGAGACAGATATAGATCGATCTCCCTCTCTCTCTCTCTCACACACACACACCTGTAAGGAATGTCTGAGAGGGAGAAATGTAAGTTATTAAATATAAATCTTCATCCATTACTTTTTCTAGTTACTCATTTAAGTTGAGCTTCTTTTGGTGCCAAAGGACCCACTATGGGGCCCTCTTGGTCTTTGGCCTCACTGTGCCCATATCTTGCTTAGGGCCACGTCGGCCATTGCAAGACACTGTGTAGCGGATATTTCAAAGCCCAGTCCTGAGGTAGGCGTGGGTGGTGAGGAGGATACCTTGAGGACAACCTGGGTCAGAGGGGCCCTGGGCTGGTCCCCTCTGGCTGCGAGCATCCTCCACATTCACATCAGTGAGCCCTACAGATATTTCCTTTCCTGTATTTGAAAGAAGATTGAGAAGCTCAGGTAGGAAATCAGTTCCTTTTAATTCTCCTTCATTTCCTTATAGCCTGTTTGACCTTTCCTTAAATTAGTAATGGAAATGTCTTTCTCGCTGCAATGGATAGCTGTTGACTGAGCACAACGTGCTGATTGTTTTCCAGTGTTTTCTTCCAGTCTGCTGTAGAGAACCACAGGGCCAGCGGGTGGGAGTATTCAGGAGGGAAGTCTGGTTTGGTGCTCATAAAGAGAAGTTCTGAATCATTAGGGTGATGGAGCCGGCTGCCATGTGAAGCCCAAACCCTCCATCTCTGCTGGGAAAGCAGAGGTCGCAGATCCCCTAAGGGCCATTGTCCACCAGTGGCAGGTGAGTGGAAAGTGGGTGCAAGGCCTCTGCTCTGGGTCCTCCCGAGCGGTCATCTGAGACGGGAATGGATACAGGGTGCCCCAGGTTCCAGCAGGGAGGGGGAAAGGTGAGGCTCTCACTTTCCAGGAATTGAAAGAGGGTTGGATCATATCGGCTTTTCTCGAAAATAGACAGATAAAAATTAAACAGTTTGCCTTTTCAGATCTGGTTGTTAGGAGATGACTTTGGCAGCGATGAAACCCAGAGTGCTAGCCTGCTCCAATTGGGAATGAAGGGGAAGGAACTTTTCATAGATGGTCAGAATGTCCATGCCAAGGGGTTTTCCTTCTGAGTCAGTAAGCTCAGAGGTCTCCTGCTTGAATCTTTCTGTTTTTCCTTCTCTGTCATGAGCCTTTAAGGCATGTCTTGCTATACTGCTCTCTGATGATACTTTGCCTGTACTTTCATATCATTGCTAATCTCATTGTACCATCATTCCTCCAGAGCTGGGGGCGCAGTTTCAGGATGCGACCATCGGCAGACGCTCAAGCCCCTCATACAAAGTGGCACGGTATTTACTTAGAACCTACACACATCTTCCTGAATGTGTCAATCATCTCTGGATGACTTGTAAGACCTAATAAAATGCAAACGTCATGTAAATAATTACTAGGCTATATTGTTTAAGGAATAATGACAAGAAGTCTGTACAAGTTCAGCAAACAAGCAATTTTTCCCCCACAAATACTTTTTATCCCAAGGTTGGTTGAATTTGCTTATGCAGAACCCAGGGATATGGAGGGCCGACTGTATTCTAATTTGTTTATTTTTCTATCTTCCCCGTCTCTGGTCCTTAGCACAATGCCTGATCACTGTAGGCTCTCAACCGGTGTTTGTCATAAAAATGGTACAAATACATCAATTCTGGACGAAGAAAAAGAATTCTATAAGATAAATCGTGTATCATGCTACCATCTCCCTCCGTGAGATGATTAAACAAAATTCAGCATCTGCATTTCTCTGTTCTTCAAAGGATGGAATTTCTTGCTCTTCCTGGAAGACTGAATTAGGAAAGAAAAATGGGCTGAAACCGATTTTGGGTGCAGAATCACTTGCATAAAAGAACCCAGTGTCGGTGTGGGGATTCCTGGTCCTGAAGAGATAGATAAGGTCAGCACACATCATCTTCTTGTGGCTGAAGTGTAGTCTGAGGTACTACTACCCAGTCCAACTTCACCGTCCACCTCATCGTATTTCTCAGCTGTAAAATCTGGTATGAGAAGGGACTATCCTCTGTAGTACCGATTATGGTCACTACTGTTTTTCTTTGTTGAAATATTCACTCAGGATTTCACATGAGTCATTTTGCAGAGCAAATATTAGACTTTCTAACATGGTGTTTCCCAGTGGCTGTTTATCTCGGGCAGAAAGAGTTCTTACCGGGCAGCCATCAAAGCAGGGCTTTCTAGGAGATGTCACAGCTCTGCTTTGGCCTTTCTTGGACATCTGGTAGCTCCTTGTCAATTTTCTTAAAAACTCTCTTCTTGGATTTAGTCCTTTTTTTTTTTTTTCCCCAAAGATAATGGCAGGGCACTGAAGAAAATGACTAGTTTAAGATGATTTATCTGTGCCATATTCACTGAATTTCAACTACAAAAAAAAAAGTCATAAAAAAGTCCCTTTACTATAAGATACAATGGAAAGAGTAGGGGTCACTCAAAAGCAACGGAACAGCATGTTATTTTTGAATCATAGTGTTCCGGGCAATCGGTACCTTGTCTATTTACACGACTCATGCCACGCCTGGTGTTCCGAGATGCACATGATCCACAAGTTGCTTCCCAAATTATGGAAAACTTCAGCCACAGAAAGGAATTCATGCTGTGAGATAGAGACTTCTAGAATCACTTCATGAGGTGTTGTTTGATGTCTCTGTGCCTGGGACCTTATCAGCTTCACCCTCCAACCTGCTTAGGAAATGTAGAAGCTGGCCTTAGGGGGACTGAAGGAAAGCACCCGTGTAAGCCGGGCCGTCTACCTAGAGAACCAGCCAGACGGGGGCTCGTGTGGGAGGGCAGGCACGGCTCCTGTCATGGCTTAGACATGAAGTGTCCCACCAAAGCTCATGGGTGAAATGATCACATTATGAGAAGCAGCACCTCATGGTGGATCCGTCCACGGATATGGATTAGCTGGCCAGTGACTGTAAGCACGTAGGGCATGGCTGGAGTAGGTCCCTGGGGCACACCTTGGGATTTATTTATTTTTGTCCCTGGTGAGCAGAGCTCTCTCTCCTTCCTGACTGCCATGTCCTGAGCTGCTTCCCTCCACCATGCCCTTCCGCCACGATGTGATGCTGCATCCTGGGTCCAGAGCGATGGAGTCGGCCATGCATCAGCTAAGCCCTCTGAAGGTGTGAGCCCCAAATGAACTTTCCCTCCTCTCGGATTTTCTGGTAAGGTCTTTTGGCCGCAGCAAGGAGAAGCTGAGCAAAACGGCCCCACGCAATAAAGTATTAAAATGCTTAAACAACTCCGCCGTGGTGGAGGGCGTCGGCTCCCTGGCATCCATTCAAGTTGTTGATTTGTGCACAGATCCATCAGTGGCTTCAGGGAGCTATCAATTCTGTCCGCGTGTGAGCTGTATTCTGACTCTGAGACGCTCCCTGCTCAGACTCCAGAAGCCTCTCCACCCCTACCCCGTGCTGGGTTTCTACCAAATGTCTCCTCGTATTTTAAATACACAGACATCCGTGGCCTAGAGAGACTTCTCCAGGGAAGAAATCTCTGCGGTCCCCCTGTCACCCTTCTCACTCCATCAGTGTTCATTTTTCTGCTTAAGCAGATTCAGTGATATGAACGAAAAATAAAAAAATAATAAAAAAAAGACAGCGCCTGGAATATGGGAATTACCCGGGACACGGACCAAAGCATTCTTGAGTGATGGGACATTTCCAAGATGTTCATACCATCTATTACATTGTGCTGTGACGATCTACTTGTTCTCTGTGACTCATCAGATTAACAAGTTCTGGAGGGACAGAGATAACGCTTTATTCATCTTGTGTCTCCAATGCCATGTTACTATCCAGCATTCCAGTGCACACACAATATTCAGCACATAAAGGTTGAAACATTCGCTATGGTGTGAAGAAGTATCCCCCAAATGCTGTGTGTTAAAGGTTTGTCACCGGCCTGTGGCTCTCCTCAAAGGTGGTGGGACCTTTAAGAGACAGATTCCAGTGGAAAGAAGTTAGGTCGTTGAGGACATGCCATTGAAGGGGACGTTGGCAATGCAGCCTCTCTATTCCTCTTTTTGCTTCCTGGCTGCCATGAGATCAGTAGCTTCCTCCCCAAATGTGCTCCCACCAAGAGAGACTGGGTTGCCACAAGCCCAAAAGCAGTGGAGCCAACCAACCATGGATTGAGACTTCCAAAATTGTGAGGAGACATGAACCTTTCTTCCTTACAAGTTGATCATCTCAGATACTTTGTCACAGTCGGGGAAAGCTGACACAGTGCTGAACAACTCTGAAGTACAATGATTCAGTTCTGATTTGGGGCAGACATCCATCCCTAGAAGAGTGTAGTGGGTTCCTTCGTGACCTCCCAAAAGATGTAGTCGCACCCTAAACCTCAGAATCTGTGAATGTGGCCTGATTTGGAAAAAAGGACTTAGCAAATATAGTCAAGTTAAAGAATCTTAAGATAAAGTCCCCCTGGATTATCCAGGCAGACCCTACATCCAGTGACAAGTGTCCTCGAAAAGACAAAGAGGGGGACACAGAGAAGAGGAGAAGGCTAGGTGAAGGCAGAAGCTGAGACTGGAGTTATACAGTGTCGTGGATGGACTTGGGAGTCCCCCAGAGTCTCATGGGTTAGAGGACTGGTCCCCAAGGCAATGTTCAAAGGTGGGGATTTGGGGAAGTGATTGATTCATGAGGGCTCTGACCTCATCAATGGATTAAAAGACAGGGCTTCATGTGGGTCCCTGGGGACATGCCCTGGAAGAGTGTACATTGTCCCAGCTCCTGACTCTCTCTCTTTCTCTCTCTGCTTCCTGGCCGCTGTAAGGTGAGCAACTCTCCTACACCGTGTGCTACCACTGCAACACTTCTGCCCCACTATAGGCCCAAATGCAGCCGAGCCAGTGAGTGATGGACTAAAACTCAGAAACCATGAGGCAAAATAAGTCTTTTCTCCTTTCGGTTGTTTTTCCTCAGGTATTTTGTCACGGCAATGAGAAGCTGACTCATACATGCAGGTATGAGCCAAGGAAGGCCTGGAACCGTGAGAAGCTGGAAGAGACGAGGAAGAGTTTTTTAAAGCTCCAGAGGGAGCGTGACCCTTCTGCTACCTTACTTTTAGACTTTAGGACTCTATGAGAGAATAAATTTGTATTGTAAATCCCCAGGTTTATGGTAATTTGTTATGACGGGAAATGAATCTTAAGGGTAACCTGCTTCAAGAACTCCATTCAAACCAACACAGAGAGCTGGGTTCATGGCACTGGAAAAAAACAGACATGGAAAGGTGTTTTTGAAGGACTCCTGTTCACAGAGTCCTGGGAACATGGACTGAATTGAGAAGAGGGGCTAGGAGAGATGGATCTTATCACAGGGGCCATGAGGAGCCAAAAGAAGTCTCAACCTAGGCTGAAGAGTCAAAGTAGCAGAAGCTTATAATTATGCTCCACAGTTGCAGAATGCGGACCTGCAGCAGGCACTGAGTAGGCACTTAAGATGATCAGAAAAGCACTTCCAGTGTTTGCACAGAGCAAGAGAGAAGTAGCCCAGAGAATAATGGGAGGAGGGTATGGAAGGACTGTCATTTCTCCAAGCCAAGCCCTTGAGAAACCATCTTTTGTCACTGCAAAGTGGGAAAAAAGGACTGAGGCAAAGAAGCTTTCTCCTCCCAAGTAAGCAGGAGGATTTGGCCCATTCTGCTCATTCATTGCTCGAGTGTCCTGCCCTGTCCCCGCCTGCCGTCTCTCTGCCCCGAGGAGACCCCATGCTCATGCACTTGGTTGGTGCAGAGCTGATGGCCCTGGGAAGAGCCAATTCTTCTTCAGAGAGCAGAATGGCACAAGGCAGGGAAAGGTCTAAACAGGGCCACATCCAAGAGAGCCGAGTGTTTCTTGTCTCAGAAAGACAAACCAGGCTTCGGGATTCCAAGCAGCAAGGCCTCTCAAGTTCCAGCACGCTGGGGCTGGATTACATTGCCCGAGTAGCTCAGCTTGCTTGTCTTTACCATGAAGAGGTTGATGAAACCATCTTCAAGGTCTTTATCACCCTCAGATCCGTGATTGTTGCCTGGCTACTGAGCCAAAGAAATCCACCCCCTGGAAGGTCTTCTGACTCACACCCCAGAACCCATTTGAAATGTTTTATGATATACTCCTTCCCACAAAACCAAATAGGGCATCATCTACGACATGATGTACACGGAGACTGTATTGCTAAAAAAAAAAGGGGGGGGGGCGGGGGGGCTGCCTGATCTCAGTGTGGTACAATATGGGCATTGAGTGGATAAAGGTTGAATGAACGGGTGAGGGTTGGTATCCCTTTTTAATAAAAATACAAGAGAATTTTAATACAACGGAAAAGTCCTACATGATTATAGCAGGATACAATATGGACGTTCAATGAATGAATGTTGATGGAAGTTAAGCATTTTGCCATATGATCCCTTAAATCTCAGTTAGGTACCTGTGTGGTGATGGAGTTTGTTTTGTTCAGCTGTATCCACTCTCTCTAATCAGCCGGCTGCTGGGGAGGCCCACTTCCGCTCTTCCTTCCATCCTCTCCCACAACAGTTCGGCCAGCCTCTTGCCGTGCTGGTGCCAATCCCTTGTTGACTCACCGGGGAATGAGTTTCCTCCATCTGTGCCGTGGGCTGCACTAGGGCTGCACCAGGGCTGCCTTGAGCCTGCTCCATGTTTTCCACCTTTTTCCCCCCTAGACTTGACTATTTGTGTCTGACCTTACTATTTGTGTCTTCTTTCCTTATTTTTGCTCCAAGATGTGAGAATGATTAATTGTTTCCAAACTTTGCTTCTGACGTAAGAGACCTTTATTGCACTTGTAAGGGCAAGCACCCACGATGACACTCTGCATCTTTTATTTATTTAGGAGAGGGCCAGCTTTCCCTTAGAACCGATGACACTCTGCATCTTTTATTTATTTAGGAGAGGGCCAGCTTTCCCTTAGAACCGATGACACTCTGCATCTTTTATTTATTTAGGAGAGGGCCAGCTTTCCCTTAGAACCTCAGGCAAGAAGACAAACAGGGAGAACTCAAAATGGCGGTAGGAGGCCAGGCGGTTAGCCGAGAGCACCTCACCAGCCCAAAGTGTGACCATGCTTGGTGGAAGCTGGCTTGGAGCCAGGCCTGCCCTAGCCAGTGTCATTTCTGTGTAGAATTCCCCACAATCACATCAACAGGCCATGACAGACCCCATAACCACCCTGACATCGGGGCATTGGTCCAGTTTCCCCTGAACGAGTGCTCAGGTCTCCTGGGATGGGTGGAGGCAGCCTGCTTCTCCCCATCCTCCTGGCACACCCGTCCCTGCCCTCCCCTACCCGTGAGACCACCTGTTATGGAGGACGCTGCCCAGTCACATCAGGACTGCCGCACACCTTGCTCACGCAGGCAGTGATTACCCTTCTGGAAAAAAAAAAAACAAAGACAGCAAAATAAGGCTTTTGATTGATGAGATGAGGCTTGTGTCACCCCCAGATTCTGTAAGTTTGTGTAATGAGCTGCAAATAACCACAGTGCAAATATTAAGTAGGCCCGAGGAAGGGTGTCCCTTGTTTGAACAGGTGGGCACACCTGTGGGTCGAGGCCATCTCCGTGGGGGATGAGGGAACTGGGACACTCATTCATTCATTCATGGAGCATTAATAAAAAGCACCTGAGATACACAACTTATCAAGAGAAAAGGTCATCATTTGGGCTCACAGTACGGGGGTTTCCGTCCATCACGGTGAGGTGGGCGGCAGTGACCATGGGGAGGAGAAGTGCTCACTACAGGCCAGGAAGGGAAAGGAGCCAGGGTCCCTCGATCTCCTTCAAGGGCACACCTCAGATGACCTCAAGATCTTGCCCCAGGCTCCCCCTTCTGCAGGCTCCACCATCCTGCGCCCCCCTGAGGTCCAAGACTTTGACACAGGGGACTTCCTTCCATCGGTATTCATCTGTCTGAAAGGTCCGGATCCTGCGGGTACCTGGAGATGTGAAGTCCCAGTCTCTGCCTCTCCTCCTGAGCCCTCCCCCTTCACACACACAGTCCACACACTCCGCGGACGTGCAAGGAAGGAATGCTGACATGGCGAGAAGTGCTGCGGCTGAGGGACCAGCTGACTATTATGGGGTGCACCAGAGGCAGCGGTCAGCTGCCTGCCTGTGGCCAGGGAGCCTTCTAACGGGGGACGTGCAGCCTGCGACTTCAAGAGTAAAGATGCACTTACTGATCTGGAGGTAAATTAACTCAGCTTTCTGTCACTTGTCCCTTTTTGATGGTCACATGAGCTTGTCAAGAGCCAGAGCTATGTGTCTTGTGGGATTTTGACCCAGAACCTCATGCACTGGAATTGCTTATTGTATTCTAGCCAAATAAAGGAGAAAAATGTATAAACGACAGGTCCTGATACTCTTTCTGTGACACACCTTGGCCAGCATGGTCAAGATTGTGTTTGGTTTTAGGTGACAGAAGGCAGGGAATTCTGGCAGATATATATTTTATACAGAGACGAGGGGAGTCCATCTGGGGTCTGGCAGAAGCTGCCTCTGGGCCTGTCTAACACAGGTTCAGAGTCAACTAGCGGCTGCTTGTTTGCCAGTGGATAGAAGGCCTCCACAGCTTCCCCTGCTGGTTTGGGAAGTGGACTTCCAATGAAGAGATTCCTCCCAAGACCAGGTTCCTGGGGAAGCTCCTTGGAGGCCCTGCCTCTCTCTCTCTCTAGGTCCTAGATGGCGTGACCATGATGAGGAATCACCCTCATCATCTAATTGGAATGTGGATAAAGGTGACAGCAGGTGACATGCTGTAGCTAAAGTGGTACTGTTCTTCACAGATCAGTTTGACTGATCCTGGGGCCTGCCTTTCTAGAGGAGCCAGGAGCCCACATGTGAAGACATCATCTCCAATAAAAGCCGACACCTTTCATTATAAAATTGGATTTTTGAATTAAAATGCAAACATGAATATATAAAAAAGGAGCTAAATAAATACTGAATAATTCGTGCTAATGGTTGATACTGGACCCCAAAACAAAGCAAAATAGGGCAAATGATAGGAACTACCTGGGTGGCCGGGCGTGGGGAGAGGAATAAGCACATGGCGAGGAGAAAATGGAGTTTCAAAGAAAGAATTTCTCCTTTGCTTCCTCCTTTTTCTCTAAGGTCGAACAGAAAGAAGCCTATGCTATAAGATCCAATTTCAGAGAATGTCATAGTCTCCTTGCTTTCTGACCCAGGCTAATTTTCAAGAGCAGAACACCCACTCCTCCCTCAAAGATCAGATCAAGCTGCCAAGGCAAACCCGGGGATCTTGAGGGATTTTGTGGAACTAAAATAAGTCTTCCTTTTTACATCGAGCGCTTTTTGCATGTGTGAATGTAAAACATGCCTTCCCTGTAGAACATTTAGATACCACAACAAAGAGTAAAGCTTCCGGGTGGGGTGGTGGTGCGGGGGTGACCGTCTTCAATTCTGCCATCTTTAATGTCACAGTGCATTTTTTTTTTCCTAAGATGAAAGGGAGTTTTAGGGACTGTGTCTGCCGCAGTTGAAACTCAGGACGTCACAAAGCATGAACAGAACCCGGGTTTGTCACGCCGCATGGGCAGAACTTGGGATTGAACTTCTGGGGGAAGGAATAAAACCACGCTGTATTCTGTGAGCTGTGTGTGCGCACATCAGGGTTGGGGCCTGTTGTGTTTGGCCTCCACTTTTTCCTTCTGTGCTCCTAGGATATAGGTTACTAGAAGAATCCATGGGCCACAACTGAGCTTTGAATTAGATGAATGCTGTGGGCCATGGAGACCTGAGAAACTCGGGGTGTGTGTGCGTGTGTGTGTGTGTGTGTGTGTGTGTGTGTGTGTGTGTGTGTGTACCAGCACAGAGATTAAGTAACCAAACTGGGAACGGGGTGGGTTTAGCAAAACACTCCCTTTGCCGTCTTTATGACTTGCAAATGAAGCCTTTCTTCACAAAGTGAGGCTGTGGGCGAAACATCCAGAAGACTGAAGGGTGGTTTTTGCACAGGGCCTGCTCAGCCTCGGTGTGGTTGGCTCTGCTGCTGCGGTGGAGTGCGGGCTGCCGGCGAGGCCTCATCCTCCCGGCTGTTCAGAAAGGGACTGGCGACCACGAGATCATAAATATCATTTGCTCACATGGAGTCCCCGGGAGCTGCGCTGACCACAGAAGTCGCGGTCCCCAGGACGCTGGGAGCGCTCACAAAGCAGGCATTTATGAACTGGTTGGCTTTGCATTAATTAATTCCCCAGCCATTCACCAACAGTAACAATCCCTTCAATTAGAGTCCAGGCCCTGGAAAGCCCTGGTGTTTATTGGAAGTGACATCTGCATAGCAAAGTGTGACTGTGTTAATATGGAAAAGCACAAAGGGACCCAAAGTCCCTCTCTTGCCCAGCGCCTTCCTCCCCGCGTAGCTTTGGAGGAAGAGAGAGGACTCCGGCTCTTAGGAGGGTTTAATTTGTGATCTCTCCTCTTTGGTGGTTAGCTTGTCACTGAAATGTTCTCCTGGGCTTCTCTGGGGAGGGGCGAGCTCTGATGTGCGGGGTTGTCACGAGTCTGTGGAGCACTGAAGGGATCTCAGACAACTGCGGGCCCTGACAGGCAGCGGACGGAGGCTGAGCAGCGCAGGATGGAACACAGATGCACGGGGACCCCACTGGGGAGGCCTGGCACAGCCCGAAAAATTCTCTCATCAAAGACAGCAGAACTTGGAGGCCGACTGAGAGCGGGGCTCCGTCAGTCTTAGAGCTAAGGAAGCCGAAGGGCGGGGAAGTGTAGGAAGCAGGGCTGACGGGCGGATCCCGGGGCAGGGCGAAGCTCTGTCCTTCAAACCTCTGTTTCTTTAACTTGCAGTTTTAGGAAGCTGACTTTCAAAATCTCTCACCCTTTCCTGGGTGGACACCACACGAGATGATACCAAGATGATTAAGAGAGAGCTTCCCCTTAACCAGGAGCAAAGAGGATTAAACATAAGCACATTCACAAATAACTGTGAGGCGGGGTTAAGCCCGGCCAGCGCTGAAAGAGACGCAGAAATCAGGGCACGGGGACTCAAGCAAGGAGCAGCCTGTCATAGCCAACTGGCCCAGCTCCCGGGGCATTTACGACAAGTCCTGAGAGATGGGCAGGGTCTCGACCTGCAAAGGGGGCGTGTCCTCCTCCAAGGAGACAGAGAGCCATCTGAGGGCATGTGCTCCGAGAAGAGTTGAGGGGCACACCTGGGGGTACAGCAGGCGGGGCCAGTCATCAAGGGCTCTTGTCAGCTAGGGGACGGGGGACCTGCCCATGTCATTCTGGTAGACAATGGAACCAACAGGGTGGCACTTTCCAGGGAGGGACCAGGGCCAGGACCAGGACAAGGCAAGTCAGGGACAAGAATACACAATGTTTTGAAGAGACGCCCTCGGTGCCAGCCTGCCCTGGTGGGTCCCTGCTATGGTTTGGATGTGGTTTGAGTGTGTCCCCAAAGGTCCACGTGCGGCAGGCTTGGTCCTCAGTGTGGAGCTGTTGAGGTGGTGGAATCGTGAAGAGGTGGGGCCTGGTGAGACGTCAATAGGTCACCAGGGACCCACTCCTGGAAGAGATTGAGGTAATTGTCTCAGGACTGCAGTCAGTTCCCTCAAGAGTGGGACCCACTCCTGGAAGAGATTGAGGTAATTGTCTCAGGACTGCAGTCAGTTCCCTCAAGAGTGGGTTTTTATAAAAGATGAACTTGGGCCCCAAGTCCCTCTTGCTTCTTGTGTTGCCACCTGATGGTTCTTTCTGCCCCACATGTACTTCCACCATGATGCCATCTGCCATGTGGTGATATAAACCAGGAGGCCTTCCCCAGCGGCTGCTAGATGTTGGACTTTCAGCCTCCAAAACCAGGAGATAAATAAAGCACTTTTCTTTACACATCTCCCAGCCTCAGGCGTTTTGTTATAGCAACACAACGGACTCAAACAGAATCTGATGTGTGCTTTCTGCTATTCCAGCTCAGCCTGGGGTGGGATGAGCAGCGGACAGCAGTTTTATGATGAGAGCTTTTGTTCAAAAGACTCAGTGTAGGATGGATGGGGAAAGTGGGGGCGGGTGAGACAGTGCACACAGAGTTGATAATGCAGAGAAGTCACAGCACGTGGGGGACAAGGAGGGACAGACTCAGGGCTTCTTTGAGAGTCAAAACAGAAGCAAGCAGCAAAGAGGAGCGGTGGTGATGGCCGCTCCCACCCCCACAATTGCTAGCTGTGGGCCAGGAATGGTCTCAAACTTTGGATGCTTATTAATTCATTTAATGATGCTGGACGGAGGCCCTCACTGAGACCCAGAGAGCTAAGTTCAAGTGTGGCTCTGGGAGGCCCTTGGGTCTCAGCTCTTCCAACTGTAACATGACCAAGTTGTACTAGACAATTGCAAGGTCCGTGACGACTTAGGGCCCCATGTGGCTCGTACCTTTGCTAATATCAGCTGAACCCCAGCCCTGGGGACCCCACTGGGCTTATCCAAGAGTTCTCGGGCCAGGAGTCACAGGAGGCAAATCCCTCTGTATAGGCTTATCTCCCGCGGGTTCCTTGTGAGTGGCTTCTAGCATTTCTAAGGTTTCAGGAGAGCCCAGGGTTCTGCCTCTGCCTGTTCCACCTTGTGTCAGCCGGCTCTGCGGCCTGGCCCACGTCCCCCCGCCCCCGTGCCCTCAGGTCATTAACAAAGCTCCCCAGACCCTGGCAAAGCCCCTACAGCAGAACGGTCCCAAGAGAGAAACAGTGGATTTAATAAGCTTCCCCTTAAATGGCCTCAAATCCCTTCCAGTTGATGACGGGGGAAAACAGCCACACTCAGGACCATCTCCTGGTGCAGGAGGTGAGCGAGGGAAAGAATAAAGAAAGTTCCCGAGATCCCGGGCCTCGGGGACCAAATTAAGAAAGCAGCACCGCTTATTCAAAATCAGATGAATGTCAGCAGAATGTTTGTCAAACAAACTTGTCATTATTTGTCACAATTTGAGGAAGCCTCAGTCAGTCGTCACACTTGAGCATGTAACCGGGTTATTTATAGCTGCCAGCCGTGGCGTGTTAACTCATGCGGGGCCACGGTTCGGTGTTATAAACAGCTTTATTTATAATGACTGTGTGGCTATAAATAGTTGGGTTTGCTGGGTGTCACAGAGCAGCTCTGGGATGTGCTGCCAAAGCCCCAGCCAAGGGGGGGCGTACTGGCTCGGAGCTGGATCCTGGCCGTGTCTCCTCCTGTCTGTGGACCATCACTGAGTGTCCTTGGCCAAGGCACGTTCTCTTCCTCACTGTCCCCTTTGGAACAGAGGGAGACGTGCACCACCGTGTGTTCCCCAGAGATGGTAGAAGTTACTCACTTAATTAACATCTGCCCCAAGATCTCTGGCTGAAAGGGAACGGGTTCGTGGAACTCCGCCTCCTTTGTGCCTATTCATGGACAATGAGCTAATTACGGTCTCCTTCTCCTGCTCCAGGGTGGAGGGAGATATCCTGTTATTCCAGGGAACAGGCAGCTCTCCAAAGGTTTGTTTATAGCTTCAGATTTAATTTGAACGACAGCGTCGTCTAGTCTAAAAATAAGAGGTTGTCAGAAATTTAGAAATTTACTAGTTCCTCGTGTCAGCAGAACCTTGTCGAAGAAGCATGGGGTGGGGGTGAGGGGGAAAAGGGGAATATGTATACATAAATTTTACATGTAAAATACATAGGTGTGTCAGCTTAAAAACCCATCATTATGCCATCTGGCACAAGGGTAGTATTGTCACCATCCGCTGAACACCCTCCACCTCTGCCCTCCGGAATGTTCATCTATTGGTCATATGGAAATTTCCTGTTTTCTACTTATTCCTACCCCATCCTTAAATGTTTTCCATTCAATTTTAACTCTGTTAGGCTCAATTTTATTTTATATATATATATATTTTTTTTTTTTTAAAAAAAGAAAAGGTGTGTCCGTGAAAAAAAAATTTATTGGATCTTAATTTGCAAGATTAGTTCTGGTTCATTTTATTGCTGTAATTTAATACTCATAATGATTTTCTGACACATATGTCTTAGCAGCAAGATCTACTTCCTATTCATTTTTCATTTCAATACAGCTTAAGTACATTAGGCAGGATAGTACCAATCAGAGAGGACAGGGCCCTGCAAGAAACTGACTTCATGCTGCCATCTTGGCTCCGTGCCTGCGCTGAGGCACGTCCAAGCATCTGGGACTAGAGGAGACGAGTAAGAAATCCTTCTTCCAAAGGGACAGTGTTTTCTTTCTCATTTCTGTCTTCACCAACAGCATCGCCGTCACCACTGCGATGCTTTCTCTAAGGGTGCTGTGGGTGGAGTCCTCATTGATCACGTTCCGCTTGTGCAGAAGCGAAGAGAACCTGCTCGGGTGGCCCAGCGGTTCCATTAGAGCTGATGGAGTCATGAGCGCCAAGGGCCCAATGTTTTGGGGCCCTGAGAGGAAGCTTTGCATCCTGATGCAGGTGCATGGAAAGTATCCTGGAGAAGGTGGCCCTCCAGGTGAATCCCACAGGTGGTGTCTTAGGGCAGTGATAACGTCTGTTTCTGCACAGACGCCGCCTGCCGTAGCAGCCAGGTGGTAGCTACATGTAGAGCGGGTAAAGGCAGGCTTTACTTCCTTTAGGATTGTGACCGCCCTTCTGAGAATGCTGATGTTGTTCATTTGCAAAACATAAGGAAATGCATAAAAGATTTTAAATGGTTAAAAATAAGTATCAAAATGACACACTGGAGCTTCCCATGACAAGGATGAGCGCTCCCTTGGGTGATGGCCAGGATGCCCAAGGCCAGGGGGTGGGCAGTGGAACGGACCACGGTGCGTGTGAAGTAGATTAAACTTCAGCGGTTCCTATTTACTTTTTTTTTTTAAAGAAATTTTTGTTCTAATTAGTTATACATGACGGTAATTTGTTCTAATGAGTTATACATGACAGTAAAATGCATTTTGACACATCACACATAGATGGAGTATAATTTCTCATTTTTCTGGTTGTACATGTTGTGGAATCACACTGGTTGTGTATTCCTGTACGTGCGTAGGGTAATAATGTCCGATTCATTCTACTCTCCTTCCTACCCCCTACCTCTCCCCTCCCTTCACTCCCCTCTGCCTAATCCAAAGTAACTTTACTCTTCCCTAGCCCCCGACTCCCATTGTGGATTAGCATGTGCATATCAGAGAAAACCTTCAGCCTATAGTTTTGGGGGATTGGTTTATTTTGCTTAGCATGATAAGCTCTAGCTCCATCCACTTACCTGCAAATGCCATAATTTCATTCTTCTTTAAGGCTGAGTCACATGCCATTGTGTATATATACCACATTTTCTCTTGAAGGTACCGTTACCCACACACGAGGCTGAAACCTCACCTGGGTTCTGTGCTCTCTCGAAGGAGGCAGCCTTAACCCTGGAGGAAGAAAACAAGAATGTGGATACACGATGTTCTACCAATTCTCTCCCTCATTCTCTTTCCTTTCTTTGCAATGATTTTTGAGGGAGATTATATGTGTTTTCATGATTATTTTCACCATTGAAAAAAGAGAGAGTCTCCATGCTTGTTTTAAAATAGAAAGGATAAATATATTTTTTTTTCCTATTGCTTATTGGGTGAAGTGGGGATTTTTAACATTCTTGTGATCAAGCAAGTAATTTCAAAGAAAATTCTTGGAATTGGAAATGTGTTTGGCCAGTCAATAATAGCTCCCATCTCAGTGATATTACGGCGATAACTATATATCCTGCACCTAATGTTCCCATTCAAAGAAAAAGAATCAGCAAAACAAATTTTTGCAACACAATATGTAAATCTGAGAGCCAGCTTACATTTTATATTTTTGTTTATTTCTAAGAATTTTCCCCAGTGCTGAGTTCCAGCTGAGGAGGATGTGATATAAATGTATTAAGTAGTTTAGGGTCTCTGTCCACCAGTTCCTAGAACTGTAGATGTTTAGAGCTTCAAAAAACCATTAGGACTTTCTACTCCATTTCTCTTCTTTTATAGAGGAAAGAAACTGAGCCTGAGGGTCCAAGTCACTTCCTCAAAATCATTTGACTTCTAAGAGACAATATTGGGAAAGAACTGATGTTTCTTGCCTCACAGAAAAAAAATAATTAATATTTGTTGAAAATGGGCAGACGTGTCCTTATTTAGTCACAGCACAGCAGTTCAGGATGATAAGAGTTCTGGAATCAGACAAGCCCAGGCTAAATTCTGGCTCTGAAACTCTCTGTGAGATGGTGGTGTGTTGCTTCTTTTCTTCATTTGTCTTAATTTTAAAAGATTCTTCTTTTGCAGGGGCTCACTGGGATGCAAACCCTGCTTCTCTTCTTTTATCCTCAGCAACACAATGGCACGGTAACAGAGGTGCAGGAGGTGGGGTGACGCAGTGCAGGCCTGGTGTCTTGTGAGGGCTCCTGGTCCATGGACCATCTTCGGCACAGAAACAGCCAGGAGAACAGAACCAGAAAAACCAACCCACCAACCACAAGAGTTTCTTACCTCCAAACTAGGTTCCTCTGGCCCTGGCGGGATCTGTCCCGGTGACGTCACTGGCGAAGCCTCAGTGCCTCCCTTCATGCACACTTATTATCCTGGGCCCTGGAAGCACACCCCTGAGAAACATAGGGGCTTTGGGCACACAGACAGAAGTGACAGCATGGAGGGGAGGAATCGGGGGACAGTGAGGGTCACCAGGAGCAACGGGACTCTGGGATGCTTAGAGGGTCTGGGCGCTGGAGTCTGGTATGGATCCCACCTGCCCCTGCTATACCTGCAGCTTTGCTCTGGGCTTAGCTTCGCCTGGAAGCAGAAACTCCAGGTCGGAGGGAGCTGGAGCAGATGGATAGCCACAGGTGCTGTGGGAGGTGGTGGAGGCTTCAGAGGCAGGGCCTGGTGACCTGAGCAGAGGTGGCTGGGACCCAAGCCCTGAGGTCGGGACCCGGGCAGGAAGGGGCTCTGAGGAACGGAATCTCATTAAGGAATTACCCGTAGAAGACGACATCAGGCCAGTGGGGGCTTAGCCCATTAGAATTTGGAGCAGTTGTCTAATCACACAATCCCAGGGATTTTACTCCTGTCCTGGGAAATACTATTTGCACATAAAATCATCCCATTTAATCCCTCAACCGCCCTGGGAAGTTTTTATGGTATTTTGCAGATCAGAAAAAAATGGAGGCCCAGAGAGATTTAAATCACAGGCTCACAGCCCCAGATATCAAAATGCAGCACTGGTTTCAGATGTCTGTCGACCAAGCTGGATTTTCCAGGGATGCATTCCTCGGTCCTTCCCCTGTGGCTCGTGGACGGAGAGGTGACTGTGACTTCCTGTGCCTGAGAGAACTGGGGCTGGCCAAGTGAGCCCAATCAGGAGCCAGGCAGCATGTACTCCAGTCCTGCCCGAGGCCTCGAGACCCTGGGCTGAGCAGAGAACTGCTTTCTGCCTCAGTTTCCCATTCTGTAAAGTAGAGTGTTCTCAGCCCATTTGGAGTTGCTACAATAGAATGCCAGAGATCGAGTCATGTATATTAAAAAAAATGATTTCTCACAGTTCTGGAGCATAGCTCTGGCATCTGGTGAGGCCTTCTCCCTGTGCCATGGCATGGCACAAGGCCTCTTGTGATGCTGTGTTTTGGAAATAACTTCAAAAGGCCCATGTGTCCAGGCTTGGTGTCCGGCCTGGGGTGCTATGGGAGGTGTGGAACCTTTAGGAGGCAGGACCTCATGGGAGGAGCTTAGGTCCCTGGGGGTGTGCCCTTGGCGGGGGGGGGGGGAGGGGGGATAAGGGATCCCATCTCTTCCAGTTTCTCTTTTCTCTTCCTGGCCTTAATCAGGTAAACAGGCCTCCTCTGCCACATGCTCCCACCATGATGTACTGTGCCACCACAGGCCCACAGCAATGTCACCATGCAACCATGAACCGAAACCTCCAAAACTGGGAGCCAAATAAGTCTTTTCTCCTTACAAGTTGATTATCTCAGGCATCTTGTCACAGTGTTGGAAAGCTGACCAACACCCATGGCAAGAGGGAGTGAGTGGGCTGACCCAGGTCTCACCCCCTCTTCTTAGGAATCCGGTAATCCTGTCCCTGGGACTCTGCACTCATGACCCTACCTGGCCCCGATGACCTCCCCATGGCCCCTCTCCCAAGACCACTGACATACGATTTGGAGATTCAAACCAGAACAAGTACATTAGAGTTCTCCGGAGCCACAGAACCAACAGGAGTTTATTTTAAAGAGTTGGCTCAGGTGAAGGCGGAGGCTGGGAGGCCTGAGATAGTAGGGCAGTCTGGCAGGTTGGAGGCCGGGGAAGGGCAGCAGGAGCCTGAGGGCTGTGTGCAGCAGACTCCCGGCAGGGGTGTGGGGGAACCGGGCGCCTCAGTGTTCCCCTTTAAGGCTCTCTGCTCTCAGAAGGGGGCCCTCTCACATTAGGCTGGGGAAACTGCTGTGCTCCGATTGAAATGTTCATCTCATCTGAAAATTAACCTCCGTGCAACGTGTTGACCAAATTCCTGGGTGTGGTGGGCTCGTCGAGTTGACCCATCAGTGGACCATGGTGCGGGGCCCCTAAGATCCGCCTCCTGAGACCGATGGGACTGGGTGGGGGAAAAGGTAAGTTCTCGCCAACAATCCCCCATCACTCCTCCCCCAGTGGGCACCTCACTCATGCTGGCTCCGAAGACTCAGATGTGCCAGGGGCCCCTGGACAGTCGGCAGGTTTGGCTTCCCTTCCATTTCCTTCTCCCCTGTGGCTGCAGGAGACTCCTCCTCCAGACTGAGCTCTGGCCCCCAGTCATTAGGATGCTGGGTGGTGTCCTCGCTGGATGCCCTCGGGAAGCCCCAGAGGAGAGAGCTGCGGGGACAGAGTCCACCCCAGGGTCTCTGCTGCTGCCTAGACTCGTGGCAGGAAGCGAGCACCCTGCTCTTTAATTCTCCTTGGCAGGGCTGTGCTGCCTGGTGCTGCTGCCAGCTCAGCAGCCGGCCCCGGGGACCGCACCTCCCAGCTCCCAGCCCCAGGTGGATGTCCCTGGGTGAAAGCCTTTCCTGGAAGAGGGAACACAGGCAGCCCTCGCAGCCTGCCTCCTTTCAGCTCCAAATGGGGCTCTATCTCCTTTGCCCAGCTGCACCTCGGGTGGCCCTTCCCTACCTGACAGAGGGAGATACCTTTGACAGCCGGGCGCACGGCGGGCGAGCGCAGAGCACCCGCATTCCGTTTGGCGACAGGGAAATTCTCATTTGGCTTTGGTTTATTGGGGGGATTAAAGACTGGGATGAATGCAAAAGATCCAGGAGGACAATGGGAAGGAAGGCTGGGGAGGAAGAGGCCGGAGGGAGGCGCGATGGGGGGGCAGACCCGTGGAAGAGTGGACTAAGCCTTCCTCCGATCCATGTCTGAACCCTGACGGGAAAGGTCATGAATTTTAAAAAAGTGTCTCTCCAGCCGACAGCCGCAGTCAAAACCAGCCCTCGTGGAAGCTCCTGTGCCACAGGAGGCTGAGCCAGGGAGTGCCGAGGCCGGGAGGCAGTGAGCACTGCCCGCCCATGTCAGCAAGTGGCATGAGCTAAGGTGGGACAGGCTGCCCGGGCAGCTGCTGACTGCAGCTGGACGCCACCGAGGCTGCGTGCAGGCCCCTGTCATCTCGAGGAGGTTTCCACCTCCCATGTCCGCCATTTTCTGAGTAGGTCACTGGGCACTGATGGCTGCTCACCTGCTGCAGACCCCTGTGCCCACGCTGATGGTGGGGGGAGGGGTGGGGGGGCGCAGCAGGCCCCCAGCAAGGGTGCCTTTCCCACCTGGCTTCAGTGATGGCCCAGTGCAGGGACAGGCAGGCAGGGACCTGCGTTGACAGCTGCTCCCAAAGGGGAAGGTGAGGAGGCTCAGAGTCTGCCGGTGGCCACTTTGTCGCTGTCTGGGTCACTGAGTGGCTGCTGAGTTTTCTGGGATGAAGGAAACCTTGGTGACCGTGGTCCTGGGGGCCCTGGGAGGATTGTCAGTGTGTTTTGCTCTACGAGAAGAGCATGCTCTTGACAAATGGAGTGTGGGTGTTTTATTTAGAAATCATGTATATGTGTAATATCAGATCTTAAACAGATATGCTCATTTTTAAGGACCCGGAAGACTTGCACCCATGTGACTTATCTGTACTTTGAGAGGAATATCAGAATATTGAGTTTTCTCAAATCAGGGATGTGGGTAATGAAAACCAGTGGGTATTTCGGGAGCCGGAAAGGAGATGAGAACGGGACCTGGCCAGCCTCTCGGCCCCGCTCCTTGGATGATAGGTGAGCCGGGAAGGCAGCGGCAGTGGCCCTGGGAAGAGGAGCACAGCCAAGCCTGCAGGAGAGGGCTTCAGAGAACTGCCCCTGGTAGTGTCCCTTGTATGGTGTCCTTCCACCTTCCCAGAGGTCGGAGGTCCTTCGAGGGGCCTCACCATGACCACCCTGGAGTCCCAGTCTCTGTTATGGGGAGACTCCTTTTGGAGGCTGTGCTGGATTAACCAGCCCCTCCCTCATTTGAGAAAAAGACTGTTGTATGTAAAAGACACAATGATTTGCCATTAGAGCTAGGAAAGTGCGCATTTCAGAACACAGAGCACCTTCACAATGTGGGGCAACCACCCCCCAGCATCTATCTCTTGGGTGTTCCGAACAGGGACCCTGCGCCCGCTAAACGCTGGTGTTCCCCTGCCTGCTGTCCTGCCCCTGTGGGCACCATCCTCCTTTTCGTCCCTGCGAATCTGTTGCTCTAGGTACTGCTCAGCGTGGTCCCTCTAGGTTTCTTCTACTTGGTCCAACGCCTTCGGGTTCATCCAGGGTGTAGCGTGTATGTGTGTTTCATTTGCTTGCTGTTATGGTAAAAAAATTCAAAAACGCTATTATTAAAATCACTTTAAGTGGAATCAAACACATTCACCATGTGGTGTGACCGTCACTGCTAAAGGTTTTCCATTCCCTCCCTGAAACTCGATAGTCATGTGTGCAAAAGCTCCTCTGCCCTTCTCCCTCCAGCCCCTGGGAACCTCACTCCATTCTCTACCTGTGAATTTGCCGACTCTGGTCCTCTTGGGGCAGTGGAATCACACATTATCTTCCTCATGTGGGACCAGGGTAGGTTAGAACAGATACTGGAAAGTCTCCTCGGACGGACGGCAGGCCAGCACACGGTGGCACAGAAGGCTGCGGGTCTCTGTTGGCAATGGGTTCCTCAGGGAGGTGGTGGCTGGTATGAGAAGACCAGCCGGGAGCAGGACAGGCTGGACAGGCCCCAGGGCCCCAAAGGGCAGGTGCTCTGTTGGGGAAGACCTGGCAGGGTGTCCAACTGCCAAGAAGGCTGCAGCAGCAGAGGGATGCCCTGGAAGACTTGTTTCGATTCCATCCTCAGTGGGCATCCTTCGAAAAATCGGACATTGCACAGAACCTGCCTGTAGAAGGGGAAACCCAGGATGGGGAGACTGGTTCTGGCAACAGGCAGGAGAGGTCCTGTGGCTGCTCCATTGTAATATGTGAAACCTGGAGCAAGTTGCATGTTCTAGTTCTCCTCCTAGAAAAAGGGGCATAAGAGGAGTAGCCATCTCGTAGGCAAAGGAAAATAATAAGGAAATAATTCAAATAATTATTTGTATTATTAAGAAGTAAGGAAAATAATTCAAAACGCAGAAAACTATTCTGCCCCATACCGGACCTGTGGTGCGCATTCAGCAGTGACAGGAGTTCTCATAATCATTCATTTTGATGTTACATATCAGTCCCTTATAGGTTTTGCTAACATACATTTCAGAATCGAGTCCAAACAGTTTTAAGACATTGACCTTGGGTGTCCGCATGCCCTAGGGATAGGTCTTTCTGTGGATTTGCTGTTTGTGCATCTTGAGAAATCAGTGGTTTGTTTCCCTGGTGACATCTCAACCTACCACTCATTTTCCTTCCTAAGTTGGATGGAAATAGCGACTCGGGAAGTGTGAAGTCCTCTGTGAGGGATTAAATAGTAAACTGCAGCCTAGTTAGCTGGTCTATTGCAAGGACTACATATTTATAGATGTGATGCTAGTTAGAAAGGTATAGAAGGAGTAATTTTAAATCTCCCCCAGATGGCCAAGGTCACCAGTAATGGTACACAGCAGGTCTGGGAAGCCCTGCAGTGGAAGCAGGTGCGCTCTGTCCTAGGCACCTGCCCACAAGCCTTCAGAGGATCTGTTTGAGGTGAGGACTGCTGTTACAGTTGGTAGATCTGGGTGGTGGTCCTCACGGTCTAAGGATGAGCCTCCTTCCTTGGGGTGACATATGACCGTGGTTCAGACCCACGTAGGGGCTGCCTCCCTGCCCATCCAGAACTATCACCCCTTTGATGAACTTGGAATAGAAGCCCATCCACTGATCCGAGTTCCCCCAGCCAGGGGTGGACTCTGTCTCTGCAGCCTCCTGGGTCCCCTTTGCCACTCCTCGAAGGTCATCCATGGATTTTTAATAACAGCCGACCTCCAAGCCAAAGCTCCGTGGTCTTGGTCCCTTTCATCTCAGGTGGCCCCGCAGCTCCCATACACGTTTGCTCAACCCCCAGGCTCCACTTAGCAATGGGCGTGTCGGGGAGGGTGATGAACGTCCATCTGCCCACAGACCCCAGTTGGGTGGATTAATTAATGATTATAGAGTACTTTGAAGGTTGCGGGGCTAATTATTTAGCCAGTTCCCTCCCTTCCCCCAAGTTCCCTTGACAGCCTTTTGTCTCTTTCCCTCACGGGGTGTCCTTTGAAGTGAATGGGAGAGGATGAATCAGGGGTCAGTTAATAGGGCTGGCCATTGCAGATGGCTGGCCAGAGAGAACCGTCTGGATGCTGCTCCGCGGCAGGGGCGGATTCTCTCTGTGGAGACCAGCAGCCTGACAGAGCTTTCTTTTTTATCAGAATTGGCCAAGGCTCCCAGAACGCTGTGGCTGCCCAGCGTCCTGACCAGACATAACAAATGGCAGCTCCCCTTTGGCTTGGACACGGCCTCATGTCCTTGTGCTTCTGCCGTTTGCTCCCACTTTGGGTGTGAAATCCTGTACCCGTTAATTCATTCTCTCATTTTGCTCTTCTTCTCCTTTCCCAGAGCGGGGCTCCACGGGAAGAACATGCATGTGATGCTCCCGTTCCTAGGTTCCTGTCAGTGGAGCATTCCTGATCTGAAAATCTCAATCCTGAGATATTCTGAGCATGATGTTGACATTGAGAAAGATTCCCCCATTTCGGAGCATCTTGGATTTCGAAGTGTTTGGATTTTGGATTTTCAGATTAGGGACGATCAACTAGCAAAGCTGCATGAATATCCAAGAATCTGAAAAATTCCAAAATCTCAAACACTTTCAGTCCCAGGCATTTCGGATAAGGGATACTGAGCCTGTACCCTGTTAGAGAGAAAGATCCCGAACCACAGAGGGGAATACTGGGTTCAGGCTGCCTGTAAAGGAGAAGAAGATCACATCATTTAAGCCTATATCACTTCTTTCTCCCAACAAACCATGATTTTTAAATAAAATATAATTTCCTAGTATTCTAAAACCTTGACTCAGGCCTACATTTTTAGGTAGGCAAACCCAAGGAAAAATAAATATTATAGGTAGCAGGATTGTACTTCCACACCCCCTACCTGAGCTCAAGTGGGTCTTTCAGGCTTCTGTGGCTAAACCTCCTGAGTTACCTTAATGTTCACATCCGTCTCTGTCACGTTCCTTGAGAAGCCGCTGCATTGTAGAGATGTGTGAAATACAGAGAGAATACAACACCCTGCTAGATAGTTTAGTTGTGGGTGGGTGGGGGGAACCCACGAGAACATGTAAATATGGCAAAATAATGTTTTGATGATGATTTTGCGTTTTGCTCTATTCCTACGGTCCCTGGGACCAACAGGTAGAGGGGCCCTTTGTCTGTCCTTGCCTCGGGATATTTTCAGGGCAGAAAACAGAAGCTGATTGAAGTCAAAGGCTTTTGTCAGAGTTCCAAGCTCTTTGTAGAAAGGATGTCAGGGTTCCCAGAGGTGGGCTGGATAGGGAAGGACTTTGAGGGCAGCAGAAGGCAGGGGAGATGAGTCCGGCTCAGCGAGAGGACTTTGGGGGGTGATGAAGGAGGAGACGAGGAAGACGAGAGGAACATGGAGAGACCGTGAAGTGGAGGGTTGGCAGGAGTCGTGAGGCTCCAGGGATCCTGGCCCAGCTCCCCAGAGTGAACTTGAGGCAGAGGAGCAGCTAGCCCTGGAGGCCCCTGTGGGCTGGGATGACCCTGGGGACCAGGAAGGGCTGAAGGTGGCCAGTGAGCGGGTGGGGCGTCCCCATTTCCTTGGTGATGCAGGAGGTTTGCATAACCCTGTGGGGTGGGCGCTCAGAGTGGGATCTGAAAATAAAATTTAAAAAAACTTACACTGGGATGATGGATTCTGACGCCATACTCATGACATAACCACGACACAATGAAAAACAGGGAGGGGTCTGGAGACAAGTAGAATAGTCACTGACTAATAGACTAGGACAGAAAGTGGGCCGGTGGTGGCCAGGGGCTGGGGGAGGGGCAAGGGAGAGGTCGCTTTGGATGGGGGCAGGTTCTCTTTTGCTGGGTGAAACGAGTTTTGGAGATGGTTGCAAAAGACTGTGAACACACTCCCCACTACCGAACTATGCCCTTAAAAGAGCTCAGTGTTTAATTTTAGGGGATGTGTATTTTATCACAATTTTGAAAATAGGGGGTTTGGCCCAAACGGTGTCAGATGCCAAAGTGGAGGCAGATGTAAGACAGTGGGGTTACAGGGGTTGGGGGAGACTCTAGACTGAGCCCCAAAGGATGAGTGAGCAGAAAAGAGGTGGAGGGATGAGGGGAGCAGAGGGAGGGAGGTGGGGGAGGTGGAGCAATGACACACAGACATGCATGATCACGCACGCGCGCGCGCGCACACACACACACACACACACACACACACACACACACGGAGTCCTGAAATGCAGCAGGCAGGGGGAGGGTAGCTTATTAGATGGGTGATCTAGAAATGGCTGCTGTGGGGAGGATGGGGGTGAGTCCAGAGGCAGGGCCACGGCCGGGGCTGTGCCTGGCCATTTTTGTTGTTCTGAGAATCTCTGCTCTTATCTCACAGTCAACGCAGGAGCAGCCGCACGGAAAGCTCCTTCCTCCCCAAGTTGTCGTACCTCTCACCCCAACCCTTGCTCCGCCTCTTCAGTGGGCACAGACGCATTCCCACGCACAGAAGACTGTCCGTGTTTTCTGTATTCTGCGAGTTCTATCAACCCAGGCTCCCGTCGGTCTGAGGTCTCCCGGCTTGACCGGACCACGAGGGCTGCTTATGGGGGCAGAACAGGGCTTCCAGGGGCAGGAGTGAGCGCTCACGGCTTGGGGCGAGCCCCACTCTGATGAGTTTACAGCCTCTGTCACCTTCTCCGAAACCCCAGGGACAGTAGTGACCTCACCTCCCTGGATTGTTATGAGGATAAATGAGTTAATAGTCACAACCTAGAGAGCTGCTGGACGCAGAGCTGGCGCCATGAACGTGATTGTTAACTCAAACCCGACTTAAAGAACTTTTATGGGGATTAAAGGAAATGCTGACGGGGTCGTTTGGCCCCGGGACCTAGAATACAGTAAGCACACAATAAATGTTGGCGTGGACTGTTTCGATCGAGTTGTTTACAGTTGTGTTGGGATGACCTGTGGGAGAGGAGATGAGAGGAGACGAGGTTGGGGGTCACAGGTTTTCCTAAAGAAGTCCTCCCTCCCTCTGGGCCATCGTCCTCCTGTCCCCGACATCTCACCTGTCCCCCACACTGTTGTCATCATGGCTACCTTTCTGACTGACGTGGATCTAGTCAGGTGTTTCTGTCAGCTTTTTTGTTGCTGTGACCAAAAGAGCTGAAAGACCAACAGAGAGAAGAAAAAGTTAACTTTGGCTCCTGTTTTTAGAGGTTCAGTCCAGGGTCAGCTGAATTGGTAGCGCTGTGAGACAGGTCATCGTGGCAGAAGGAGTGTGATGGAGGGATGCAGCTCAGGTTGTGACAATCAGGAAGCAGAGAGAACTCCATTCACCAGGGACAAAATGTCACCCCCAAAGGCACGCCCCCCGGTGACCTACCTCCTCCCGGCTATCCTGCCTGCCTACTGTCACTGCTCAGTTAATCCACATTAGTGGATTAATCTACTGATTAGGTTGCACCTCTCATGATGTAGTAATCATTTCACCTCCGAAAATTCTTGCATTGCCTCACGTATAAGTTTTTGGGGAACGCCTCATGGCTACACCATAATATCAGGCGACTCCTGGACTTCCTTAAAGATCTGTTATCGATCCTTGTTCTAGGTTGAACAGTGCCCTCCTAGAGTTATATTGAAATCCTAACTCCCGGTACCTCAGGATGTGACCTTTTTTGGGAATGGGGTGGTCACTAGATACAACTACCGATATCCCCCATCTTATGATGTTTGAGCCTTATGCTTTCTCTATGATGATGGGAAGGCTTACCTGCACACCATTATTCTCACTGTCCGTACGGTAAGTGATGTGAGCTGTGCAACCCTTCGTTACAGAACAGGCCTTGTGTTAGAAGATTAAGCTAAGTGTCAGCATGTTCGAGGGGAACAAGGCTGAGCTCTGGTGTTGGGTGTATTCAGAGCGTTTTCAACAGATGGTGGTTTTATTGGGATGCAGTTGAAGAGGGTCTTAGGTAAGATGATGGCATGAGGGGCCATCATAATGGGGTCCTGTAACCAAGACACACAGGTCCAGGGGAAATGCCATGAAGATGGAGCAAAGACGGACACGATGTCCCTTCAAGACAAGGAATGCCAATGATTGGTGGCCATCACCAGGAGCTAAGGGAGAGGCATGAACACCTTCCCTCTCAGCCCTCAAAAAAGGCCAATTGTGCCCACACCTGGACTTTGAGACACCATGAGCAGATGCCAGAGAAGAGGAGGGCAGGCCTGGAAAACTTGCAGGGCTGGGGACGCGGTCTTGGAGGCTGTGGAATCCAGGGAAAGACTTATCCAGAGTTGGTTCCCAGGGGGCTTTGGAGGACCAGGAATTGAGGGGAGGCTTTGGGGAGCAATGCTGGTTGCTCTGTGATGTGGGTCCCCTGCTCTCTCTCCCTATGACATGTTGGGTAAAATCAGTGACATTCACGCCCTGCCCCCGCCCCACTCTCCTGCAGGGGTGGCAGCCGGGCCCTTGCCTGTGGATGGCTCCGAGGACACCAGATCAGAGTCCTCCAGGCCATGCCTGCATTCCTGTCCACGCTGTTCCCCTCACTTGGGATGCCCTTCCCCTCTTTTCTGCTCAAATCTCTGTCTCTTTCAAGTGTGCCCACCTCCATGAAGACACCTGTACCCCCTCCCTCTTCCTGTTCCTAGGCAGAATCCCCGTTAACCACTGCCTCTGGATGCCCACGCACCGTCCCAGGGGCTCTGCTGCAGGACTTCTGGCATCATGTCCGGGGGTGATGCCTGGGTCAGAATTTGTCTTTGCCACCGTCTCGACCCTGTCCCTGCTTGGAGCACAGAGCCAGGCACGCAGGGGGCACTGGGTGGCAGGATGAGGAGGAGAGAGGCATCTGAACCAAGAGGAAAGGAGGTAAAAATGAGGAGGGGGGCAGAGAGGAGTTAAATGATACCCTTCCTCCAAGCATCCCTCAGAGAAGTCTAATTTACATAATTAAAATCCAAATAACAGGAGGATGAATGGCGAGTGAAGCCGGAGATAGACTTGTAGAGATGGGAAGGAATCTCACAGCCAAAGAGGAGGAGGAGAAGAGGGGTTTGCAGATATGTTTGTACTCGAATTAAAAAAGAAAAAGAGAACGTGGGAGAGGGGGAATTAGAGGAGGGAGAGGATGGTCGGAGAGCCGGGGGAGAGAGGCTGAGAATTTTAAGTTAATAAAAGAAACAGAAGGGGGGGGGATTCTGGGGATGGAAACAGAATCCACAGGCTTCTCCCAGGTACTGTAGTGGGTGGGTGGGGGGTGGTGAACTTGGTCTAAAATCTAAAGAGGCTGCGTCTACAGGGCTGGGGAAGCTCTGGAGCAGGTGCTGCTGAGGACAGGGGAAGATGGAAGGAGGAAATTGGGAGGACGGGCAGGGATTGGAGACAGCACAGAAGCTCCCCTACCCCTTTTGCAAGGGAGGGAGGAAACACGGTGGATAATAATATACTGTAGAGATAAATTAATAATACTAAGCTACCTCACCAGGGTGTTACCAGTGTTAATTAATTAATTATTGTTTGCAAAGCACTTTGAAGGTGGAAAGGCTCTATAATTATTATGAATAAAATGTCAGAGATAATAATCCAGCAGAACGCAGTGACCTCATCAGCACCTCATTTGCATAAAGTAAAGCAGCCATTCAGGGATTCTCTGCCAAAGGGGAGACCTGCTGGGGACGACAGATGCCGGTCTGGACGCCCTACCTTCTCCTTGCCGCCTCTCTCGGTTGGCCCCGAAGCTGTGACCTCTGCTCCCTTGGCAGCGGGTTCCACTAGACGCTGTGTGAGATGATGAGGGTTTTATTACTTGGGAAGCTCCGTGGGCCACCAGCGGGGGTCTAGATGACAGGACGATGGGTCTCGTTCTCGTGTGACGTTTTGCAAGCTGTTCTGTTTCAGAGGGGATCAAAACCACGGCCGTTCCGAGGCGTCCCCTCAAGAGTGGGAGGGACGTGAACTGTGAGAGTGGAGAGTGCGGGGACTCTCTGGGTGGAGGAGGGTGCCTTCCACGTGCTGGCTCAGGTTCCAGGAATCCCTAGTGATCGAATCACCATCTGGGGTGGTAGAGCTGACATTGGAAATATGGAGATGGACAATAAATAACCAACAACTCCCCGTGAATGTACAGGATGTCAGGCAGCAAAGGTGGAGAAGGAAAATCTAATCGAGCCAGGGAAGTGGTAAAGGGAAAACTGTATACGCTGGGAAGGCAGGAGACCAATGCCAGGTCGAGTCCTGGGCGAGGTCTTCGGGGTGTGGATCCTGAAAGGAAAATGTTTGAGGACATCTACTTTCTGCCAAATCGCCCCCCCCCACTGCCAGACCTGAATGATGAGGCAAAAGAACCTTGTTTACTAACCGCTGTCCCTGTATCAGGGAAACCACACAAGCTTGCCAACCCATCCCCCTTCCTAACAACATGGAAAAGAGAGAGGAAAAGAGAGAGAAAGGGTAATTTTTGTAATGGGTGAGCATCATCACAGTTACGCACAGTAAAGGAAGCTCAAAGGTGATTCTTGAGGAGGGACAGCATTTCACATCATCCCTTGATACCCATTTGTACCTTCAAGTAGAACAAACAATAACAACTTCTTTTCTCTTCTTGGGACACAAGAAGACTCACCTTGTGTTTGTCTCATGGATGCTACCTGAGAGACCCCAGCTAACTCCCAAGGATAACAGTCCCAAGGGTCAGGATGCCCTTGACTTTTGATATAAAATTAAAAAGTCAGGCTATGTGGGACCTAATATGTCCTCAAGGAGACACACGAAAGAGGAGGGGTGAGTGGGCGTCAGCAACACCCCCCAAGAAGATTTCATCACTCCACCCTAACGTTCTCTCTAAACCTAGCTCAACTAATCCTCGGAATCTTGCTCCTATGGATGACACCCCGTTTCTGCCTAAGCATTTGGCTCCTGGCTCCAATCCCACGGTCTCTGGAAAAACAATACTGGGCTTCAGGCACCTTTTGCTATTCTCGGATTTGGGGCAGTGACTCACACATGGGAACCTGCTGGTGGACTTATGACAAGACCCACTCCCAGGGCTTCTGCCTCAGGAGGTCTGGGCTGGGGTCCAAGAATGTGCATTTCTGACAACTTCCTGGGTGATGCTGTTGCTGCTGGTCCAAGGACCACACTTTAAGAACCACTAATTTGGAGAATTGAGGAGCCTGTTTTGAGAGAGGAAGATAGAGGGTGGGGAGGGAGAGAGAGAGAGAGACTAAGGTCGTGAATACAGATCAAAGGAGACAGATATAGGGGGCAGATGAAGAGTGTGACTTCTAGATACAGAAAGCCTGGCGCGTTGGAACCCATGTTAAACGTAGACTGTGCCTGGTCAAGAGTGTCACTCTCTCCCTGCCCTTGGGGCTGGCTGGTCTCCCTCCTCCTCCATATTTCCCACCTTCTACACCAAGCATCTGCAAGAGCTTTCCAGTCTCCAGGAATGCTTAGTGATAAATGAGATACTTGGCAAGGAGTGCCTGGTTCAGAGGCAGGGGCTCGGCTGTTATGAACAATTAGGATCTCCACGGGCTATCCAGAAGAAAAAAAAAATGTGTCCTCAGAGTCCCAAGGTATTTATTTGCACAGAGACTTTGCCAAGTCCTGACTTCTCTTCCCCTGCCATCCCCCCACCCTGCAAGTCAATGGCTTTGAACTGGGACTTCAAAGAGAAGCCGGGCTCTTTTCTTCAAACAGGTTTATAAAGAGATTTTGATACAAGACAACAATACTTGTCAGCAGTGCCCAGTTATCGTCCTTCCCTTTGTAGTTTTATTAGGAAATAATTTCCCTGCCGGCTCTGCTCCTGCTGGCTCTCCTTGTCTCCCCATTTGCGATCAGATCTGTCCACCGGAGGGGCTGCCCTGTGCCAGCTGGGGGCTCCAGGAAGACACCCCCGGTTGGGTCTCCCTGAAGCCCATTGACCATCTGCCCCGCCCCTGCCCTCCCCCTCTTTGTAGCAGACCTGGGAGGGGGTGGGGGTGGTGAAATGCCATCTTCTCTAACCTGCCCCTTAGTGCTATTATTCTATTAAAGAAGGGAGAGAAAGAAGGATCTGGCCAGGAATCAGAAGAACCATTTAAGGGGCCCTTGGAGGACGCCCTGCGTTCCAGGCTGGTGCAGTCTTCTCAAGACAGGAGAACCAAGGAGCCCGGTTTGCTGTGGGGATGAAGCAGGACCCTTTGCAGAGGTGGGGTGTGGCTTTTCAAAAGTGAGCATTTCATCTTCTTCCCATGTTGCTGGTATAAGTGACAATGAGTCTGTGGGCAGAGCTTGGTGGCAGGTTCTGAGGGTACACAGATGACAAACACGGGGTCCCTACAGTTCTGTTCTCAGGGGTGCATTGGGCACACAGCAGGCTTCACAGGGGCTGTTTACAAAGGGAGGGACCCTGGACCCCAGGAGCTTGGTAATGCAGAAGTCGGCTCTTGGTCACCTGCTGTGGGGTGACGGGGAAGCAGGATGGAGGGACAGTGTTCCATGGTGGTGGTTTCAGAATGGGGCCATTGGAGGCTTTTCCACAGTAGAAAGTGGGACCGAGGGAGAGTAGAGACGCAGGCAGGGGGAAATGACTGGAGAGATGTGATCCTGGGAGAGGGGGACAGAAAGGAATCTGGGCAGAAGGCGGAACTTGGCTGTGTAGGAATGGATACCTCCCTTCCTTTTTGTGAAATTGGAGAAGAAGCACAAGAGAGGATGTTGACCGTGCAGTGGGTGGGAAAGCAGAGGTCGTGGGCAAGTTCAACTTTTCTGTCCTTTATTTATTTTCCCCTCTGGGAAACCAAAGGCTTCTGCTGAAGGGGCTGGGGCTGCTTCCGTGGGGTTTAGGAAGTTAGAAGCAGAAGGATTCAGGAGATCTTTTAGTTCCAAGCCAGTGTGGTTCAGAGGGATTTAGAAGTTTTCCAGGTGATTATTATGTGGATGGACAAGAGCAGAGACTGGAACCCAGGCCTGCAGGGTCCCAGGCCTGCAAGGTCCCAAGCCTGCGGGGTTCCAGGCCAGAGCCTGCAGCTCTGCAGAATGTGTGCTGCATCCCACAGGGAGGGTGGGCATAGCCCTGCTTGGCCCCCACCTGGGAGGAGCCAGGGCAGCTCAGTGAGGCCCCTGCAGATCCGTGACCGACCTGCCAGTGACGGGCTTGGTTCCAAAGCCCTGGTTTTGCAGACAGGACTCAGGTTGTTGCAGAGAGGAGCCTGTCGTCACCCAGGGCCACCCAGACCACTGCGCAGTGAACAGAGGGCTTGGTTCTATGTGACTCACATTGCTCATTGCTCTCCCCACACTCTGCAGGGTTTGGCTGATCTGGGATTCCTCCTCTTCCCCTCAACAAAGGAAAGAGTTAAATGCTTCCACTGAAAAGCCACAGGTTAGAACCAGCCTAAAAACGTGTAGTTTCTGTGCAGAATGTGCCAGGTCACAGGAACACAAGAGAACGGATGCTCACTACCCGGGATCTGGCTGATGTATGATACCTATCGTGCAGATGGGGAGACCTGAGTGGAGAGATGGATGATTTCCGAATATTCACCCAAAGGCAAAAATAAGCCTCATTACTTGATATGTCTTCCACTTCTTCCCAGCCCCCTGCTGAGGACTGCACATCCCATGAGGAGTGAAGTACCGACCAGGAGGAGAAAAGCAGACTGTGACCCTCCACCACCAGGCCTGGCCCGGGTGAACCTCAACCCCAGCCACTTAATTTTTGAGGCAACCAGTGGGAAAAAAAATGAAGATAGAATAATAGCACAAAAATTGTGATATATTTTATGTATTTGAATTTAGGGGTTGGCCAACTATGACTTACAGCTTAAATCTGGCCTGAAGCCTGTTTTTATACAGCCTGTGAGCTAAGAATGGTTTTTACATTTTAAAAGGTTGTAAAAAAGCAAAAGAAAAAAAGAAGAAGAAAGAATGTGCAGCAAAGACTGTGGCTTAATGTGTCATCTAACTTTACAGAAAAAAGTTTGTCAACCCCTGATAACAGATACATGCTTTATCACAAAAAGACAAGGATGCCGAATTGCATTATTCACTAGACATGCAAAATATTTATTTAAAAATATTCATTTGTTAAGTACCCAAGGGAGTGTGGCCTTGTAATATCCGTTCCAAGTTGCTTGCCCGCTGCTATTTACTCCAACCATGTTGGCTAATCTCATCATCCTCACTTGGACATAAGGTCAGAAGTAAACTTTGGAGGTCTTTGTGACCTTGAGGCTTTGTCCGTGAGGTCCTCCTGGTTCCCGATCCAGGGTTTCCTTTGAGCTAGAGAGAGTAGCTGCAGGGCCTACTAGCCAGTATCCTGGTGCAAACAACTTGGTGTCTCAGTTTGCCTGACCTGTACTATGAAGCTCACCCACTGGTGGAGTGAGGGAAGCCCACGCTATCAGGTATGTGTAGCAGATGTGGCCAGGGCCATAAGGGTATGACTGACCAAGACCCTGGCTCCCTGACCAGTGCGTGCGTCCCAAGCCTCCTGATGGTTATTGTGAGTAACTGAAGGGCTTAACCAACCCTGTAGACAGGATGGCCTTGTTGCTGAATTGCCAGGCCCTCTGGGCAGAAGTGACTCTGTGCTTTGGAACTTCCGCATGGAAATGGCCAAATCAGTTAGCACTGGTGACACCCAGTAGCTGGCCAGGAGGAGGCCAGCACACAACCGACATCAGGTGCATGGCCAGGCTGCTAGGTCAGGGAGGGGTGCGGGCTTAGGGCTCCTCTCCTGGAACCAGAAAGGCAGAGCCGGAGGGCAGCGTGCCAGAGCACGTGGGTGGTGACATCACAGATGGGCTCAAGTCTTGTCTCTGCTGTTCATCAGTCATGCACCTTGGACAGGTGTCCGAGGGTCTTGCATCTTTAGTGTTGTCATCTATAAGAAGCAGGTAATAATAGGCCCGACCTCATGGGGAGGTTGGGAGGCTGAGAAGAGATTTGATGCCAAGAAACTGGTCAGAAAGGGAAGGCAAAGGCCCTGGAGTTCTAACCTCATGCTTAGTTCTGCATTCGTGCTTCACCGGCTCTGAGGGGTATCCTCAATGAGGAGAAAGAGATGGAAATACCCATATAGTCACAGAGAGTGGGACAGAGACAGGGAGGCAAAGAAGCAGGAACAGTATAGAAAAGGAGAAATTTCTGGGGGCAGAAATTTCAACTAGAGTCTTCAGTACCGCTTAGCAAATTATAAGAATCAGAGAGACAGACTGTGGTGGCGCACGCCTGTAATCCCAGCGGTTTGGGAGGCTGAGGCAGGAGAATCTCGAGTTCAAAGCCAGCTTCAGGAACTTAGTGAGACTGCAAGCAACCTAGTGAGACCCTGTCTCAAAATAAAAAGTAGAAAGGGCTGGGAATGTGGCTCGGTGTCTAGGCCCTCCTGGACTCCATTCCTGCTACAAAACAACAGCAAAAATAAATCAGAGAGCCACGAAGACAGCACTTATCTCAGGATCAGGTAGTTCACTCATCCGTAGGTACTTGTGAGGGAACAGAGACAGAAAGCCCTGGGCTAAGAGACTGACTCTGACTTTTAATTGGGCAATCGATTGATGTCCCCTTCGCCTCGAGTCCCTGCTCTCTAAACAGGAGTCATCGCAATCATCCCAACCCACAGGCGGGCTGAGCACATGAGGACGGGAGCCTGTGGCCTCAGAGCCTGGCTTCAGGTGTGACTATAAACATGGAGACCAGGTTGTGTGCCTCCACTGGTGTCCCCATGATCCAGGTCTCTACTAAACGGTGCCCTCCGGAGCCCTGAACAGGCTTTTCTTTGTGGAGATCGATTCCTATTAAATGACGACAGCAACGACCCAGAACCTTCTCGCCTGGGTCGCTGAAGTCAGACCCGCGCAGCTAATTTCCTGTTTCTCCCACGGCTTGGTTTCCCTTGCTCTTGGTTGGGGAAAAGTCAGTTTTGAAAACGCCCCTTGAAATCCGTGTTTGAAAACAGGAGAGCATCGGCATGAGCCTATTAAATTCTAACAGCTCTGCTGGCAGGTAAAGCACATTTATAGACTCACAAAGTACTCACGCTGTTTGCCTTTCGGACTGCTGGGGCCATTCTAAAGAGATTTCATGCTTAAGGTCAAGGAGTTTTGAGGGGTGGATTCTGTTTCTCCAACTCGCTGGCCTCATGTTGTCCTTGCAGGATAAATTGCAGGATTGTTTATCTGCCTCTGGCTGAAGCTGGTCTTGCTAAGAATACACGGCTCCTCTTCGACACCAAGTATCTATGTGTGAGTGGTTGATCCCTCACAGGGATGAGAGCCACCTCGGGGTTTTTCTTATCCTTCCTCTGCCCAAATAGTTGAATGTCCAAAAGCTGCGGATTTAAAAAATAAAAATAAAAAAAAAAAACAACAAACCAACACGTAAAAATTCAACTTTAAAATCCCGTAGGGTGTGGGATTCTGGGACCACAGAAGGCTATTTGATTGAGTGAGTAAATGTCTCAGCCTGAGACATTTTTTTTTGCTGAGGGAGAAGGATGGAGAACAGACAGAACCAAGGCAGAACCAGAGTCAGGCTTTTCAGGAAGGGGACAGAACACGTTGAGAATAGAACAGTCCTCGCCGAGGGTCTCAGACAGAGGAGGAAGGCAGAGTGACAGTGGTTACCGAGGCTCACAGTTATCTCTGGTATTTACTAGAAAGACCCTCCAGGGTAAAGTATTTGGGATTAATGCATTCCAGAGCCGGAGGAAGCTGGACCGATGATGTGAACCAGAAAAGTAGGGGATCCGGGGTATCCATCTACATCCTGAAAATGCTTCATTGTGAATTTTGACCTGTGGTTTTCAGACAGTAAGGAAGCAAGGAATGCACCGTCTGAGTAGAAAATGTAGTTTTCCACATGGTGTCGGGTCAAAAAAAGGCATCAGAACTTGAGAAACCACGTTTAGGCGAGACTCTGTTTTCCTTTGTGGGAATTCAGTGCAAAGAGTCCATAATCTTTTCGTATGGCAAATGTCATGGGTTTACAAAGGATTTTTCTCCCAGGCATACACAGAAAGACATAAAAACCCCATAATTAAATGCCTGCTCTGACCACAACGTCAGACTGTCTTCAACTACCTCTTTACATGCACCTAGAAAGATCCGTCTCCCAGCCCCCATGACAGCTCGTCGAGGTTCCCCTTCCGCCTTCCTGGCACCGCCGCCGCAGAGCCAGGCTCCACTTGAGAAGACACGCGATGGCCCAGCAGCTTGGGAGGCTGAGGCAGGAAGAGCTCGAGTTCAAAGCCAGCTTCAGCAAAGGCGAGGTGCTAAGCAACTCAGTGAGACCCTCTCTCTAAATAAAAGACAAAATAGGGCTGGGGAGGTGGCTCAGTGGTTGAGTGCCCCTGAGTTCAATCCCCAGTACCAAAAAAAAAAAAGAAGAAGAAGAAAAAGACCAACAATGGAGGGAGAGATCCCAGGATATTGCTTTTTACTATGGCAGTGTCCTTTACTGATTTGCAGACTGGTGACCTCCTTTCCTCTCTAACCATGTCCAGAGTGAGCCAAAGTCCAACATGGACAGCAGTAATGGAAAACGAACACCCTGAAGAATCAGAGAACAGACCTCTGGTTCTCCCTGGGCTGCACTCCTGCGTGGCCCTGTCTGCCTGCCTCACGTGCAATACGCTGGCAGCATCTTCTAAGGGAGACAAATGAGTCTGTCCCCAGGCTGTGCTCCCAGGCCACTTCCCAGAGCGGAGCTCTTCTGAGGAGAATAGCAGACGGAGGGGCTTGGCTCTGCCGAACAGAGTAAGTCAGCCTCTGAGCTCCATTTGACCCCTGTCGGCCCAGCTAGAACATTTAAGTTGTTCAAATCTAATTTTAAAACGAATGCTGCCAGGGGAGTCTTCCTGACCAGATACGAAAAGCGGCCCCACCCCTGCACACAGCGTTCTGGACAGCCCATCGGGAGGGTTCGGACGCCCCATTCTGAAAAGGCTTCACCACCTCTGCCAACTCGCCCAGGGCCAGGCTCGGCTTCTTCTTAGGGGAGAGCAGGGGGCCGTGTGAGGTGCCACGTGCCTCTCTTTCCTTTGTAAATCCCTTTTTGCTTTTTGTAGGATCTGTAGATCGGGGTCCAGGTGAGTGTCCCCGCTTCCTGTCTTCACGAAACTCTTGTCAACTGTTAATTCTTGCTTCTCCGAGTCGGTGTGAGCCTTCTTTCTTGACAGAGTCCTAGAACTTCTGAGTTTGGAAGGATCTTTATGAAGTGCACCTATCCTGATCCCCATGAAACAGCTGACTTGGGGCTCAGGCAGCTGGGAGGAGGAGCCATGGGGCTCAGTCCCCCTCAGGAGCAGCACACAAGCCAGGGGGCTCTGGGACACACGGCGACGGAGCTACTCCTAGAGACAGGTCAGCGAGACTGCTGAGGGAATGCAGTGAGCAGTTGGGACCTTGATTTTTTTTTGAAATGCATTCTCCACGACAGCCACATCGGTGTCCTTTTCTCTTCTTTTTCCTACAGAAATAGGAAACAAACCCAGAAAACGATTCTCTAGAAGGCAAGGGGCTGATCTGCTGCCTTTGGCTGCTCGGCAGATCCAGGACTGGGTTTGGTTCAACCTAGAACCCATGGGAAAACCGGGGTGCTCACAGGACGTGGGCAAAGGCAGCCACGGCGCAAGAACACTTCATGGAGACGCTGAGCTCTCTGAGAAAGGAGTGGGTAGTCAGGTGAACCAGAAAGACCCGTTCAGCCAACTCAGAAGATGGGCATTTTTGATGAGAGCATTAACCTTCTCTGGCTGGCTGTCATTTCCAAGTGACAGCAGCGTGCCTGGCATTTTCAAGAAGTCTTTCATCTTTTAGAGAAAAATGGGAACCAAGGGTCACATCTGAGATATTAAAAGCAGAAAGGAACCTTTAAGCAATTTGGTGTCCTTTAACCTCTGGGTCCCCCCCCCCCGCCCACCACTGAAGTGGTACATATTTAAAAATTTAATGTAGGAAATGTTTTGAAAGAACAGGTTAGAAAAATTAGTATAGACTTGCCTTCAGAATGTCAGAACCTGATGGCCACGAGATAATTTCTTTTGGGAACTGGGTCCATGTCATTTAGGATTCTGGTGGTTCTAAGTGACAGAAAGCCAGGAGGAGCTCAGGTATCCGAATGGTCTCATTATAATTGAGGTTCTAGGTGGCCTCTCTCTTCTCTTCCTCTGTGTAGATTTGATTTCCATGCAAACTCTTCTTTCTTGCAAGCAACAGGGAAATACAGACTAGTAGGTTCAAATCCAGTGGCAGTCAGAATCTTCATTCCAGACTGCTGATGTGAAAGTCTTTGTGGTTCTAACTGACCGAGTTTGTCATCCTTGGAATAATTACTATGCAGGGGATATTGTCAATTGCCCCTCAACCTTTCTGTGTATGCGAATCATCTGAGACATTTTTTAAAAGGCAGATACTGTAGCTCCATGGTACAGTTTTTTGCTGAGCATGCACAAAGCCCTGGGTTTGACCCCCAGCACTCACGCAGATACATTCAGAGGAAGAGGCAGATACCGTCTCAGGAGTCTCAGGAGGGACCTGAGATTTTGCATTTCTAACTAGCTCCCAGGCAAGGCTGATGCTGCTACCTCAAGGACCGTGCTTTGAGTAGCAGGATATAAGCAAGACTCCCTGACCTTCTTGATGTGATATTGTCCATCCCTATAGCCTAAGGGTAGCTTCAGCTTCAACTTTGGACAAAGCTGAGAGTGAGTAGGTGGCAGGGGAGAACATTTTCTCAAAGCAAAATGTAACATTGTAACTGCATGGGAGACAATTTAGATTCTGATGGCAAAACTAAAATATTTCCACTTTTAGGCTTTCTGGGTGATATTTGTTAACTGTAGAATAAAATCTGGCTGGTGATGTCCAGGGTTGCATGAGTTTGTGCCTCAGTGGTACCCCTGACAGCAATGAAAGAAGTGACCCTTAGATGAAAGACTGAAGATAAATACTCTCTAAACACTGGCACATGACTATCCCAATGCCTATCAATTATTAATTGAGGAAGGACCAGCATGTGCTTGATGAGGGTAGAGATTTTGTTTAAGCACCAGCCCAGAGAGACCTGGAAAGGAAACCAGAGGAGAAGCATGAATTATAAATTCAGATCCTGCCAGAGGAGGCTGATGGAAGCCTGGAACTAAGAAGGAGTCCCGGGGCTGCAGCCTCCGGAACCGTCAAGAGGAATTGAACGTGCAACTCAGAGCTGGTACCCAGCAGTGTGCTCAAGCTCCCTAGGGGCTAGCGTCCACCCTGCTTGTGGAAGAGGATCAATGCGAGGGCAGGGCCACAACTTGGTGTCTCTTTGGAGGAACTTAATGTTTCTTTGACATCTATCATGTAAGTAGGAAAAAAAAAAAGCATATGCCTAGAGTTCTGTCTTTTATTTAATCACTTTGAATATGTGGAAAGGAGATAGTGAGTCCTTGGTGTCATCTAATTAGTTATGCTGTGACATACAAAAGAATATTCTGGAAAGCCTTTATGAGAATGTGGCAGGTAAGGGAAGGGTTGCTTAGCCTAGATATCTGAATATCAACATGTAATAGACCATAATAATAACCAGGATAATCCCTGCTGGCTATAGAATGTTCTGGTGGCGTTCCCAGGTGGAGAACTGTCGTGAAGATCGTGTTTTTGGTGATTTTAGGAATGACGGCAGCCTCAGTTTCCATCTCTGTCTTTTTCTGCCCTTCCTTTCTGTTTGCGTCCCAGTGCCCCGATCTCCTTTGGCCAGGGCAAGCAATCTCTCTGGTTGTCTCGCCCTCCCTCTCCCTCCTCCCCCAGCCCTGTTTCTCTCTCTCTTGGAACCTGAGCCGTTGGCATCTTGCTGCGGGAAGCCCTGGCACTGTGCAAGTCTCTTGCTTGTGTCTTATCAGGTGAGCCCTGTGGCGTCTCTCTGAAATCTCCAGGCAGAGGGATTGCTGAGCCGTTCACGTAGGGGTGACGGAACTTTCCACTCCATCCTCGCGGGAGGCTCACTGACACCAAGTGACAGTCGATAACAGGGAACAAAAGCACCCAAATGTATTAATGTGCCGGGGCCCCCACAGGAAGACGAGCGCCCAGCAGGGAAGGCAGATGAGGGGCTGTAGGCAGTTTTAAGGGTTAGAAAATGGTTTTCAGGGGAATTTAACGGGCCCAAAGAACACACAGTAGTTTGTCACTAATTCTCTCTAGAAGTTGAATGAACAAAGGACAGACAATAGCTGGTGAGAGTGTGGTGACATTAAATGTGGTGACATTCCTCAGGCTTCCTTCCTGTGACAGGAGTTTCATCTGTGGAATCTCAGGGAGGGATTCAAGGCCACTGTGTTCCTTTTTGGTAGTCCTGGTCTGCAGATAGAAAAGGGGATTTCAGAGAAAGTCCCTCCCTCTGCTGGGGGTCATGGAGGGAACAGGGCAAGACTGCTTCTAAGGCCTTCTGGTTTCCCTCCTTTGCACGTGCTCAGCATATCAAACCACCATACACTGGGAAAAGGTCTACTGAGCCTCACCACGGGCTACAGCAAATGAGCTGCAGATGCACTTTTGGAGTGATGTTCTTCCATCCCAAACACATCCTGGTCTCCATAGTAGAGGTGCTGAGTCACAGCAATTTTTTTTCACATTTGGATCACACCAGGTGGGGGTTCTAGAGTCTTCATTGGTTCTACAGGTTCTGAGCACCTGGAGACCCGAACCCGAGCATCTGCCCATTCCCATTCACCGTCCTCTGACTTTCTTTAGCAAAGATGCTTCCCGCTCTTGTTTGCAAGATGCAAATCCTCTTTACAGAGGCGCCTCCCCACTTTCTCCCCAGTCCAATGGGATATGCAGAATCAGATCAATTCCGGGCAGTGGACTCGGGTGACAACAATGGGAGAGGGAACGAACAGTCATGAGTCACTGTGCTCTGTAGTACCAACCGTGAGCCCAGCTGGCCTTCAAATTGAGCAGAGGCACATGGTCCCTCTGATGGCAGTGCTCCCTTTACGTTCCCCTTGCTAGCTGGTGACAGCACCCAGGCCACAGCTGTGCTGTGCATTTCCAGAGCCCAGCCTGGTGCCTGGATCACAGAGGCACTCAGGGCCACAATGAATGTGTTCGTTCATCTTTTGACAGCAGTGGTCCACGAGGTGCATACACGGCTGTGCTTTTAGAGCCGAAATCTGTTAAAATGGGACTGTTTGGAAAACAGTGAATGGATTTTTTAAGAATATATTTTTAGTTGTAAGTGGACACAATACCTTTATTTTATTTATTTATTTTTATGTGGTGCTGAGGATCAAACCCAGGGCCTCACACATGCTAGGCAAATACTCTATCACTGAGCCACAGCCCCAGACCAGTGAATGGATCATGTTTTTTTTTTTTAAACTTTTATTGGTTCTTTTTAGTTACACATAATATTAGAATTCATTTTGACATAATTATTAAAGCATGAAGTATGAGTTGTTCTAATTCAGTCCCTAGTACATCACCTTTCTTCCCCTCCTTCTCCCGCCTTTCCCTTCCTCTACTGGTCTTTCTGCTATTTATTTACAATTTCTTCTTTATTTTTTCTTCATTGGCCTCTTGTGGTCGTGCATGATGGTGAGATTCACTGTGGTGTGTTCATATGTGTACATGGGAAAGTTACGTCAAATGCTCTCTCTGAATAGATTTTTAATCTGTCTAGCACCTAGAAAGTAAAATCAAAGAGAGAGACGTTGCTTAATTGAAATAACAAGATATTGTAGGATCCCCAGATTCTAGATAATTGAAGACTGTTTGGAGTGCATGGTACTATTTTCCTGAAGTGAACTTCTTGATGAAATACAGCGAATAGAGAGAGGAGCACTCGGCATGCTGTCTTTAGGGTAGATGTCCCCCGATGGTCCACATATTGGAGCGTTGGCCCTCAGCCTGTGGCGCTATGGGAGGTGGTGGAACCTTGGGAGGTGGGGCCTGGTGGGAAGCTTCAGACGTGCCCCTGAAGGAGGTCTGGGGACCTTGGTCTCTTCTGCACACTCTCTTTCATCATGTGACATTTTCCTGCAGGCGTGTGATGGACGTCAAAGCTAGCTGGACTCCCAGTTTGCCCTCCCTTAGCCCCCTCCCATCTGGTTTTGATTTGCATTTTTCTGTTTTGCATGTTCACGTGCCCATTGGCCATTTGATTGTCCTCGTGTATCTGAGGTTGTTTTGCATATGATTCTGGCAAACAATATATATATTTTTTTTAGTTAGAGGAGAACTTTTTCTACTTAAGGAAGAACTTTAGACCTCTGACTATGGTTTTCTTACTTAAAAGCAGGTCCAGCTGAGAAGTCCCTATAGAAGGAAGGACCAGGCGCTCAGCTCCCTTCCCATCTGTGACCCCTGGGGCTTCCAACGAACCCCTTGAAACCACCACCTTGCAGCACAGGTAGTGTTAAAGAATCAGTGTAACGAGCGAGCCAGTAGAAACCCTCACAGACACCTCAAACATATTTGCTAGCATGAAAGCATAAAGATAACCACAGAAATAAGACTACAAAAGGTGTTTTCACAACAGACATCATGTCACCAATTTCCATTAGGCGTCCTTGCTCAGTGGAGATTTCTCATGATCTGCTTTCCTATAATCACAAGATGCTTTCAAATTGGTTTTGATTCATTGCAGAAAATACATGCACTGAGAAGCAATGTGTGTGTGTGTGTGTGTGTGTGTGTGTGCGCGCGCGCTCGAGCGCACGCGCGCAGGCACATGCACATGTGCATTTACACATGTGCATGTGCCTTTCATCCAAAAATGCTCAGTGACGTCCTGAATCCCTCCTTGGTCTCATAGACACAAAAGTACTCAGAGATTTCAAGTGGAAAAATTTTGTGGTAAGCTTTATTTAACACAGCTGGGAAGGCCTTTTAACTTTTTTTTTTTTCCCCAACACTCCTCACACAGGAACGTTTTACTAGCCCCTTTTACGCCCTCCACACCTCCCTGCATCCCACACCCTGGAGGGCTGTTGGGGGCTCGGGCTTCCTCCCCCCCCCTTTCCCTTTATTCCTCCCAGAGCTTTATGCCCAAACCTCTATTTCTTTGCTGCCATCTGCTTTATCTCCCTTTTCTTTTTCCCAATCCCCAGTTTCTTTTTTTCTAATTATCCCCAACAGGGGTGACTTGCAATCTGTAGGTATAAGAATCTAAAAGATGTAAGCAAGTAAATTGCAAACGATGGAATTTGGCAAAGGAACAGAACTCAAAAGTAGGGAGGGATTATTGCAATCTTTCCAAAGGAGAGATGGTTTTAGGCAGACCACTTGATGAAAAGCCTTCAAAAAAATTTTGAATAGGTATAGATTTATTCTAAGAGTAGAAACATGTTTCTTTTATTTGCAGGAAGACAGGCTTTCTTTCAGATTGATAAAAGATTCTTTTGCATATTTACTTAAGTTTAAGAATGACTGTGCTTCTCTGGAAAAACTTGAATTGGTGAGTTTGGGAATCATTAGATGGCTGATGCTTATTAAATTAAAATATTTTATTGGAGGACTTTGTTTTCCCATCAGATCTGGGAAAGCAGGAGGGGGTACATAATGTATCAGCCCTGCTCCTTTCATGTAAACAAGTGCTAGAATGAAGAATGGAAGACAGTCTACCACGACGCCTTTCAAGGAGCAGTCCACGGATTCCTTGGAGTCCCAAGTCACAATCTATGTGTCCCTGAAGTCAAATGAATTTTTACAAGAACACTAAGATGCTTTTTGCTTTTTTTTTCCCCCCAAAATATTGGCACTTGTACTGTTGATGTAAAAGCAATGGGGGGCGGGGGTAACATCTGGGGCTTTAGTACAATTCCAGGCACAGGTGGAAGGCTGCGTGAGTGATCTTGAATATTTCACCACACTTGCAAGAAAAAGAAAAACCAGTGTCACTCAGAAATGACAAAGCAATAAACATCATTAATGTTATTGGATTTCAAGTGGGAAATTTGAATAAGACCTTTTCTGTGAACCAGAAACGGGGGACAGCAGAATGGTGGTGACCAAGGAGAAGATCTGCAATGACTTGAGCTAGCCACCAGCCACCTTTCTTTTCATGGAACACTATTTTTATTTGAAAGACCAACTCTCAGACAAACTATGGTTCTATGGCTCTTAGAATTCTGTGTGTGTGTGTGTGTGTGTGTGTGTGTGTATGTGTGTGTGTGTGTGTGTGTGTGTGTGTGTGTGCGCGCGCGTGCGCGCGCGGGTGCACGTGCTGGGGGCTGGGGTGGGGAGAGAATGGGGAGGAAACCCAGGGCCCTGCGGCGTGCTAGGCAAGCCCGATACCACTGGGTTCAGCTCCAGCCTTATGGTCATTTACACTTGGATATTTTCTCAGAAACGAATGCAGTGGGCTTCTTACTTCAAGGAAAATAACTGAGAGTTTTTTTATAGCCAATGATGAAATTGAAGTTTTTCAAGTGAAAATTAGGAATTTTGACAACTTGTCTCCTCCACCATGAACTTGATTGCTTCCTAATACCTGAAGACTCATAATGAGACTGGTTGTAATATTTGCAAATGTGATTCTTTTTTTTTTTTTGTATTTTATAAAAAAAATGTGCCTACATTTGGAGGATCTGCATGTTTCAGTGAATTGATCCCCCTCCCGTGGCCAAATGAATGGTGTTACAAAACCATAGATTGGTAAAAGAACCATTGAAAATATAAGATAAACCAGCATCCAGATTTTAATGTAACAGAATGTTAAAAAAAAAAAAAAAAACAATCATTGATATGTTTTCAGATTCCACATTCTGTAACTTTCAAGAAACCACCCATGTTAAGTTTTGGAATCATATCGAAAAAGAATATCCACAATTGCATGAAAAGGCTATTATTAAAACGGTCCTCCTGTCACAGGGACGTATTCATGTGCCTGTGCGAGGCCAGACTTCCTTCATATACTTCAACCAAAGCAGCATATTACCAAGTCGGAGTACAGAAGCCGATATGAGAATCCAGCTGTCTTCTATTAAGCCAGACGTTACAGAGATTTCTAAAAATGTAAAACATTGTCATCCTTCTTGAGTGTTTTTGTTTTAGAAAAACAAATTTTTTTTTCATAAAAATATTTATGCTGGCACATGATGGATGTATTTTTAAAAGGATAAAGAAATAGTCTTAAAATTTCTCAGTTTTTGTTTCTCACACAGTACATAGCCTGCATCAACAAAAGCTCTTTAAGCTCTACCATTATTTTTTTTTAGAGTGTAAAAGGGTCCCTAGGCAAAAAAGCAATAAGAGCCAGCAGTATTCTATAGGTTCCTGGCCTGTGTGACCAAATGCCCCTCTTCTCATCAAGTGCCTGTGCCTGTGTGTGTGTGTGTGTGTGTGTGTATGTGTGTTGTGTGCACGCACACACACTTGTGTGATAGGCAAAGGTTGAAAACATCAGATCTTTGCTTCACAAAAAGTTTGACAGCAGAGGTTATAATGACCATTCCCAGTGGAGGTCAGCTCAAGCTTGCTTTCCAGAAAGTTCTAGTGGCCTGTTTCATGAGCACATAGAAGACTTCAGGTGAAACTGATGATGGAGGCAGAAACAAAAAAAACACAGGTGTAGATTCAGAAGTTTAAAAACAAAAAGGATTTGGCTTCTCTTCCTGTCGAGCGGGCATGTGGCGGACAGTCTGAGGTGGTCCCTGTGGCCCCTGCCTCCCGTGTCCATACCCCCGTGAAACTCTCCTCCCTGGGCAGGGGCTTGTCTGATCCATATATCAAAAGAAGGAGCGATGCTGAGTTAGATCACACCAAGGCTGCCACACCTCGATTGCTCGTCCTCTGTCACACTGGCTGGCCATGCAGGGCACACACAGCAAAGACTTTGTGTGTTCCCAGCTGACAACTGATGAGAACCTGGCACCGGCTGAGAGCAGACTTGCCTTTGCCAAAGCCGTAGATGTGACAGAAATCCCTGACCAACACCTTGATAGCTGCAGGTGAGAAGCAGAGCCAGAGCCACATCTGGTGGCTGACTCACCACATCTGTGAAATAATAGAAGTGTGCTGCTTTAGGATGCTAAATTACGGGGTGACTTGTTACACAGCAAGTGATAACCAATGCACGTACACACGAATATTCGTGGGAAGCTTCATGATTCCAAGATGCTTTGAGATATCCCTGAAGCCCATTCACGAACCGTCTATGGATCTTGTTGCAAGTCCCTGCTGTAGGAAAACCCCTAAAGAAGAGATAACAAAGGAAGAAAGAACATAGCAGCAGGAGAGTGAGGGGTAGAGGGAGAATCCAGACACTGTCATCAGAGGCCAGCAGATCTGGCAAGTAAAATACAGACCCAGTGCCATCCTGAGAACAAAGTGTCACTAGAATCTTTATTTTAAGAGGATGGATTCTGTGGAGCACGGTGCCACATGCCTGTAATCCCCGCAGCTCGGGAGGCTGATACATGAGGATCACGAGTTCAAAGCCAGCCTCAGCAACAGCAAGGTGCTAAGTCTCTCAATAAAATACAAAGTAGGGCTGGGGATGTGGCTCAGTGGCCAGGAAGGAAATTTTCAACCCCCCCCCCTTGGGGCATGGCGGCAAAGAGCTGAGTCACTAAGTAAAGGAGTGTAAAAGGGAGGTCTGTGGATTAAAATATGCGCACACGTCCAAAAGACTGTTAAATTACTGAAGTTCTAGTATGGACCCCTGTCATTTCCGTGTCCAGAGGTTGGCTGGCTTGGGGCATGATGATGTCACCAGGTGTCTTCCTTGGCTTAGGGATGGCTCCAGGCTTCCAGAAGCCAGAGAGTGTTGCTCAAGGAAAAAAAAAAATCACCTTCCTCTCAGTGCCCACATAGAAAATCCAAGAAGGTCTCTGGTGGCTCTTTGTGGGACGCCATTTTCTCCCCAGGTACCCAGCACTCCACGGATTGGCAGAAGGATAATTACCCAGAGGAAATCGGGGTGTTGTTGTCAGACAAGGAGAAACAATGTTGGGCAGATCAGATGACATATGTCTCCCGTAGTGAGTGACAATAACCAGGGGCTGCGGGATTGTTTAATATTTAAAGTTATGCCAACCTAATTCAATAACTTGAGACTTGACGCAGCTGCAGAGCGTTTGTCTCCGGCAGGTCCCTCATTACGGGGAAATCTGGGTTGTGTGTATGAATCGGCTTGGGATGATGGAGTCTAATGAATAGAGTCAGGACCAGGGCTAGCATGGGCGAAGTGTCTGGGAATGGAATTCAGAGGCTCCGATTTTTTAAGGAAACAGCCAGTCCTCCCTCTCTCCGTGAGTCAGCATCTGTTGTTTTCTTCTAGAACACAGAGTGGCTCCCGGAGCCCACATCCATTGAAATAAAGGCTGGGCAAAGGCTTCGAGGCAGGAATGCTTCCCATGCGACTCAGTGGAATTTCTACCACTCTCAGGGGCCCTGGGAGAAGCCTTGGCTTATCTGGAGATTCCCAATATTTTTGGAATGGGGACTTTGGTTCCAAAGGACAGAGATTTAGTTCCCAAACACCCAGAAAGAGATCATGTGACTGTTCTATCGTGATACTCTTAGGTTGTACATAATGACTTATGATTTAATAAAATTAAGAATGATTGTGACACACAAATGAATAGCAGTTTGGTTGAGACCCACAGCAAGGCAGAAATTGGCAGGAGGAGCCCCTCTGACGACCCTCTTTTCTCTGGGTCTGCCTACAAAAAAGTGTCACAGTGGGGTTTTGCTGGATATCGGAAAATGCTAAATAATAAAGCAACAAATAAGCCACGTAGAATAAAGGTTAAAAAAAATTTCCCACTCTTGTGAAGTTTTTCAATTTTTAATTATCACCATCGCGGCATGTGGACAGGATAAATAGGTAGTCATCGACTTTAAAAATCACATTGTACTGAAATTGCTTATTTTAAGCTCTGAAAATAGGATTTTTAATTAGAAAGATTCGCTCTCAGTGACATTCTAGGCCCCTCTTCTCAGGCCAGAATCTGTATCAGCTGCTGATGGATCACCCCCAGCCCTCTTGGTGGGAACAGTGCTTTTCACTTGGTGGCTAAGGCACGTGGTAGGGACACATTTTGTCTATCCTCCTCGTACTGAGATCAAGCAAAATCCAAAGGTGTACCCTGGATCCAACTCACAGAAAATGATGACGGGGCTTCTGCTCCATATGTTTGCTTGAGAATCAGGTGTGGGTACTATCCCCGGATCCCAAGGTTTCTCAGCTGTGCTGTCATCGATGCTCCAGACTCGACTTTTTAACTTTCACCAGGAGTTTACCCAGAGCTCTGTAGTTTATGAAATAAATGTTTTGGAAAACTGGCATTGAGTTCTGTGCCCTGAATGAATGTTTTCCATGGGTGGATGTCCCTCAAATTACACTAAAACAGATTATGAATATTCCCAAGATTGCAAGAGGAAGGGGACAGAGAAGTGATCGGGAGCATTTTCCTACTCATGACCATTCTTTTGAAAGCCAGAAGTTTCAGGAGAGATCTGCTTTGGTTCTTCTGGACTATTTCCTCTGATTTCTGGAGATGATGGCCTTGGAGCGTCTATCCCACATTGACTTTTGAGAAGGTTACACAAAGAAACACTCACATGTCCCTCAGATATCTTCTCGGTGGTTTTTCTGTCAATTCCATTCAGTTCAATAAGGATTTTTGGAGTCAACTATGTGCCACAACACTGCCAGGTGCCAAGCACACAGATCCATACATTCTGTCTTCTAGAATTAGTGGAAGAGGCCCAGGGAAGCTGACCAGGCACGTACTGGTTGACCTGTCTAACTCCAGGGAGACATGTCCCAAGCACTCACGTGTATTATCTCATGTGATGACCTTGGACATGGCTGTCCTCATCTCAAAGGCTCAGAGACATTAAATGTTTTTGCCCAGGCTGTGCCGCTAACATGTTGTGACCTGAGATTAAAATCGAGATTTGGTTCCATGCTAATTTTTCCAAAATTGCACTATTCCTTCCCCCAGTACTGTTCAGTGTGCTCTATAATTAAATCCTAGAAATTGTGTTTTTTTCTCTCTCTCTGCTTAAGGTTGATCCTGATAATGCTGGGGGTGGTGAGGAGTGCCACTTAGCTAAGTCTAAAACCGATCAGTTCCTATACGTTGGAAATCTTAACTCTGATATGAATCTTTTGAGATTGGAGTTCATTCCATCTCTGAAGAAAAAAAAAGTTATGAGTATACCATGCACATGTGTTGTGGGTTTTTCTAAACAAAATGTCTTTTAAAGAGAGGTTGTGGGAAGACTGAAAGAGTTGTTGGGCCATAAGCAGCTTTTTACAGGGTGATGTTCAGAAACATTCAAGAATCGGCATTTCAGGACGCAGGGGCTCGGAAATATTTTTAATCTATTTCACTGATGTTAAATCACATCTGGATTTGACCAGGGTTATCAGCAGAATCTTTACTCAAGCCCATTTTATACCATCACTTGCAGTAGAACTTGCATTACAGATTTTTTTTTATTGCTAAACTGTGATAAAAAAATAAGTAAATAAAGTAAAAAAAAATAAATAAAGCGGGCAAGCTGATCTTGAAGGGTTCATATAAAGGCACGTTCGATTCGACCACGGGTTGGTCAGTGATCTGTGTAAGTACACACAGACCCAACATTCATTATTTAAACACACAGGAATAATTGTATGAATACAAGTACGTAGCATGATAGGCAGTTGGGCTATTTCATGAATAATAGATCGGTTAGTGAGCATTTGGTTTTATTTATCGTTCAGGTCTGAGAGCACTGGTTTGCTTCCCTGGGAGCAGCCTGTAGCTGGCCCACGCGCAGCACTGGCCCTGAGTCAATGGCAAGTGTGTGGAGGCTGCAGGATGAGCTGGAGTTTGTTTAAGACGAAGGCTGACGACATACCTCTGGCCTCACATTCCAGAGGGCTCGGGAGTCTGCCAGCCCCTGAATGCAGGCCTGCTGCAGGCTCCGCTGCCTTTACATGGGATTTCAAGGTGAACCAGGCTGCAGGGTTCAAAGGGAGACTCAGGACAGCATAGATTTTTCTGCTTCCCACATTGGTTGATTAGCCCTCTACGTGGTATTTGATTAATGTCTGAGAGCTCTAATTAGCAATGTCTAATCGGCTCCACATACACAAGGTTATTGATTCCGGGCTCCAGAAAACGAATCTGATCGTGTCCCTTATCATTAGCAAATGGTTGCTGCACTGAGACGCAGGGCCTGGCCGGTCGTGGAGAGGGAGCCCATTAAGAGGACTTTGAAAGAGGCAGAGTGGGGTGGAGGCTAATCCTGAAGCCCCCTTGCAGTGGTGTTTGGTAGGCACTGTGTTTTATCTCTTTTGGGCTCTTTTGATCTTAGAGGGAGAAGAACAACCAATACACAGAAGTTTTCTAACTTTTCCAGAAGGAGAAAATGGACACTAGCATCAAATGTGTGCCATTTGGGCCACAGAGAAGAAAAGTCAGGGCTGCTGTCATCTGTTACCTTCTGGAATGGTTATCTGTTGACTCATCTGTTGACTGTTGCCTGCCTCAAAAGATGGCATGTATACTATTGTAACAAAACATATCGCCACAACTCCCTTTGCAGATCCCTTCTACAGAAATTGCAAAGCAAAATATAAAACAAAAAGAAAAGATGACACTGCTAATGATATTGGCACGGCACTAGAAATGTGTACAAAGAAAACATGACTTATCTGGGATTTTATTTTCCTGTTTTCAGGGGCACTTTTAAATCATGAGCACGGTCTCAGTAAGGATGGTCGCCTTCATTTCTCGACAGATAGCCCTGGTCTTATTTGTTCTGAAAATATCAAAGCCTAAAATTTGATCATTTGGAAATTATCTTGAAAAGCCCCCAGGGGACCATAACTTCAGCTACAGAGGAACAATCCACTGACAGCACCATCTGCGTGATACCGTCTCCCAGTGATGACGCACCCGTGAGCATCGTGCCATTGTTCTCCTTAGCATTTGTTTTGCCCAACCACCTATTGAACTGGATGGTAATTATTGGTTTGTCTCTCAGTCTCTTTTAGTAGCCTGGACGGTTGGTCCTTGAGGATGGAGCCTCTTGTCTCCTTCACTGGTGTAAAAACTGGTTATGTCCTGAGTGCATGTGGCAGAGTGACATGGTCCCATTTCCATCAATACTGCAGATTATCACAGGCAGAAGTCCCATATCATTGGTGACAAGATGCCCCTGTGCCTCCCTAGAGCTCCCAGATGTCTCCTGTGCATAGTTCTCTGTGAAGGTCGCCTGGGCTGCTGATACTGCCTCCCCTTCCTCAGAATCCACCGTGAGTCTGTTGTCTCCAGTGCGTCCAGGGCTGCCCACTCCCCTTGGGACAGTCCTGCATCACCTGTTCTGGCATTTGATACAAAGTGGGGTGTCATTCCTTTCCCTGAAAGAGGACTTGGAGATAGAAGTGGGGAGGAAAGAGAGGTGTGAAATGGAAATGAGGTTGGGGTTCAAGGGTTCAGGTGGGAACTTGTGGACCTAGGAAGGAGCTTGGGTTTAACGCCAAATGGAGCAGGAGATAGTAACTAAATGAGGGCCATGATTTGGTAAACTGTATTTAAACAGTTTCTCTGAGTGTTGGGAGCATGGTAGAATCATCCAGCCAAGATGATAAGCAGATAACTAGGAGGCCATCGCAGCTATGCAGACAGCATAATGGTGACATGTAAGGTATTGGAGGTGGAGATGGGAAGAACTGGCTATGAATTAGAGACAGACCTTGTGCAACTCTCTGTAGAAGGACCAAAATAAGGATTCCTTCTACATGTTGACTTTGAGATACCTATTGGGTAGACGACTGGTTATGTCAGGAAGGTAGTTGGATATGTGAGTGTTGAGTTCAAGGAGGAAGTGAGAGCTACGGACAAACTGGAGAGTCATCAAAACTCGGATGGGAGTTGAAACTCTGACTGGATGAGCCATGAGCCTGCAGAAGTTGGAGAAGCCTGAAGCCTGCAAAAGTTTTGAGGTTTCCTCTTACTTCACTAGGCTCTTGTGGATGAGTCTAGTTATGTCCTGAGTGCATGCTGCAGAGTGACATGGTCCCATTTCCATCAATACTGTAGATTATCACAGGCAGTAGTCCCATATCTTCACAACCGACTCCTGATAATGAGGGCGCGAAAAGAAGTCTGAGAAAGAGTCTGGTGAAGTAGGAGGAAACCCCAAAAGGAGTGTTGGGAGTCGCCCCAGCTTCCAAAGACTAACTTCCCCATCCCCCAAGAGGAGCCATCCAGTGGTGAGCCCTGCTGGCTCACATGATCCTTACCCACCAATCAGACTAGCCCTGCTGGCTCACATGATCCTTACCCACCAATCTGACGAGCCCTGCTGGCTCACATGATCCTTATCTACCAATCAAAAAAGCACCCCATGCCAACTGTCAAACCCTTCAACCATTAAATTGTCATAACTGTCAACCCCCCCCCCTATAAATATGCAGAACTGTTCCTTAATAAACGGGCATTTTCTCCGATGGTAAGCCTTGATCGTTCTTTCAAGGAGTGCATCTTAAAACTCCAGAGAGCAGAGAATTTTAAGATAGAGGAAGTGGTCAGTTGGAATGGGGAAACTGGGACAATGCGCATTGTCCAGTCCCAGGTGAAGTCCAAGTTCTTGTTGAGGGCCACAGCTGAGTTGGGATGACCAGGGCATTTTTGCCAGAAGGGAGTGGTTGAGAGGTGACACCAGCAAGCCATTGAGATTATGATGGTTATGTTAAGCTGTGTATTCAATTGTATATTAGACCCCTGCTGTCCACCTCCTGTACTTTGGAGTTCCCGAGGGGATTCCTGGGGAGTTCGCATTGGTTGGGGAAGTGCCAGAGGAGGGATTTCCGGAGGAGGGATTTCTGGTTGGTGTGTGGTGTGTCCCGGGAGAAGGCACGCGGGAGTTCAGAGAATAAAGGAGTTCCTGTTTTGAAACTACAAGGCTGTGTGGCAGCTCGGTTATTTTGTGCCCAGCCAGATTGTGGCAAGTTCTCATTTCACATTCTAAGGCAATAGGCGTAACAGGAGCACACAGCATCCTAACATGAATGAATTTCCCAAGGTGGGTTTTATCTGGTCTTAGAAAACACAGCAGGCAGGCAGGACACCTACAGCCGGAACTACAAAGAACCCGCTCCCAGTTCTCCTTCTTCAATCCTAGAATCAGGCCGAGCAGCCTTCATTCCCCAGGAGAAAAAGGTTTTCTGGCACAGGCTACCTAGATCCACATAGAGAGAAAAAGGCCTATTGCTGCCACTCAATCTCTTAAAAACAAACAAACAAAAAAGGAATAAGGACAAAGGAGAAAAAAAATCAACAAAGGCTTTGGCTCAAGTATAGGTAAAAATTTACAATAAGGGAAGCTTTTGTTCTCATTGGAAAATATGGCATTGCTGTCTTTGCGCAGCTTAGCTCTGAAAAGGGTGGGTGTTTGCTTTGCATTTAGGTAATTAAAGAGTCCACCCAGGTTGTTTATTCAAACAGGAACAATTTGACCCAAAATGAAATTCAGGTCTCTAACACTTTTGCTGCATTTCAAAAAAAAAAAAAAGAAAAAGAAAAAAGAGTCTTTTCACCTTTAAACCAAGTTATTCCTTAAGGCCCGTGTTGGTGCACATGGGGTTTTCTGGTTTTCCATTGCTATTTGTTACTCGGGCAAAGGGGGCCCAGTGACAAAGTGGGGGAAACACTTGATTTAATTAGAAGATCTGGATTCTGGGGAAGGTCATTGATACCATCTGAACCTGAACGTTCTCCAACGTGCCACCTCCAGACCCAGGGGTTTTCGAGTGATGTGTTGCAAAAGCACGGTTCAACAGGCAAAAATAATTAAAACAGACTCTATTAATTTCTCACCTCTCTCAAATGATGATGTTAGAGGGGAAGCAAATACGTGGCTCTTGCAACACATTAAGACCCCTCTTCCCTCAAACCCCACAGTGGTTCTCTGTCTCCTGAACATCCTTCCCTCGGTAGCTGATGGGATTTGCCCCTGGCCTGTCCCCAGTCTTTCGGTCTGTGTCCCTTCCCAGAAGCAACTCTACCTCCACAAAAGAGGGAGCCGGGGATCCTGGGCTTGGAGGACTAAAAGAGGAAGCCAGCTCTAGATGATTCTTACACCAACACTTTCTGGACCATCCCGTATTCCAAACAGGAAAAACCATGTCTGTTCTACAAGAATGTTGGAACAATTAAATGAGACAAGTACTTGTAAACTCCCTGCAGATGCAAAGTGTCATCATGATCTACGCTGCACAGCATTATTTAAGGCCCTAAGCACAATTTTCTTTTATCTCATTCTTACAAAAGATAAGTTTTATCTTCCTAATAAACACACACCTGCTTTCCTTTTTAAACACAAATCCCTAAACAAATAAAAGGTAAATTGATGCCCTTATAAAAAGGAGCTAATATGAGAAACATCTAGAAGTAACTTTGGATGCATTGTTAAGTTTATTAGTGACAGTCATGTATATAGCACAGTGCAGAGCAATAAAAATCAGTGCTCATATTGCTCATTTAAAAATAATTTTAGTTAACGTGTGCATTGGGTATATATACACAGCACCTTCAATGAGCTGGTATTTCAAAAGGGCAGAATTTAAGAATTTTTTCTTAAGTAGAACTTCAGTAATAAAAATCTGGAAATACTAGTCTTATCACTCAAAAATTGAAGTTTGTGTGATTTCACAAGTGTTGCTGATTCTTGTAAAAGAAGAGAAAATCGGGTCAAGTCTGTATCATCTATTGTTGCATAGTAAATTACTCTAAAATTCAGTGCATTAAAGCAACAGGCATTGTCGTTTTTATGGGCCAGGTAGGTGGGAGTAGTTCAGGTGGGTAGTAATTCAGGAGGCAGGCCATCATGTTGTGTAAGGGAGTGTTAATCACCTGAAGGCTTGGCTTGGGCTGGAGAGCCTGCATCTAGGATGGGCCCTTACCATATGGTGTTTTGCAGGAGGCCTTGGTTCCTTGCTGGATATTGGAAGGAGGCCTTCATGTCTCACCTTGAACAACTCTTCTTGGGAATGCTTGAGGGTCTATGCAACATGGTGGTTGGCTTCTTTTCATGGAAGGATCTGAGAGAGCCAGGAAGAAGTCTTGATGCCTTTTATGTCTCAATCTTGGAGGTTAAACATCAATGTTTCTTCTGCAAGTGTTGATTAGAGGCAAATTACTCAATACAGCCCACACTTAGGGAAGGAGAATTAGACTCCACTTTTTGGAAAGAGGTGTTCCAAAGGATTTTTGGATCTGTTGTAAAATCAACACAAGTTCTTTGGTACAAATTACATTTTTCTATTGATTTGTATTCTGTATTCCAAACAGAATATGAGTTTTTTTTCCACATTAGGAGTAGCTATTTACGTTATTAGATTCTCAGAATACAATTTGTAAATCTGTTTATTGGTTATGGAGAAAATGAGTTCAGAGGCATAAGTAGCTTCTCCCAGGTATAGACAATTTCAGTGTCTGGACCCAGTTTTAGATTCAGAATTCTGATAGGTAATTCCATGTGTAGTCAGATTGCATCTAAATAGTGATAGCAGAAACAGGGCTCTTTCATTGCACCATAACTTATTAGTTCAACATTTGGCTACATTTGGGATCTCAAACATCTGGATTTAAATTGGAAACATCTCATCACAAACTCAGATGTTTCCAAATATAGTTTTTTTTTTTTTTTAAAGCTATGCCAACCCCCTTGGTAAATGAGTAACTGTATATGAGTGTCTACCCCATTAAAAATCTAATTCCCCTCCCCAATTTATATTATTCTGTGTGGAAAGTCTCCAATGTAATCAAGTGTTAAATTGAAAGTTTGGACTGGAGCAACGAGATATAATAGATGTCAGATAGCAAAATGAGGTGTGAGTCAGGGCATCGCGATGCACACTTTGCAAAAAGGTATCTGGAAATTGATCACACTGACATCTGCCTTCCCCTTCCAAGTTCCCCCCACTCCAGGGAGGTCAAGTCAGGGGGAGTCTTACAAGGAGGATTTTTGGAGGAAGGCATTCGAGTAGTATGAAAGCAGAGAGGGGCCTCTCGGATTGATTAGGGTTGTCCTTTGCAGGCAAAGAGTGCGAGAACTGCTACCTACCTGGCTTGTGACGCTGAGGCTTCACCTAAGAGAATCAGAAAAATTCACAGAGGGCTCCTAGAGTTTCAGCAAGGAATCTTTAGATAGAATTTGGATTTGAAATGTCCTCCAGAGAGCCAGGTGTTAAAGACTTGCTCCCCAAAGTGGCGTAAGGAGGTGGGCCTAGTGAGAAGTTTTAGGTCATTTGGAGGTGTGCCCTCAAAAGGGGTCGTGGGACGTGGATCTCTTCCTTTTCCTCTCTCTTTATTTGCTCTCATCACAAGATAAACAGTTTGCTCTGCCGTGCAATCCCACCACGATGTGCTGTCTGGCCACAGGCCCAAAGTGATGGGGCCAACTGGTTATGGACTGAGACCTCCAAAACTATGAGCCAAAGCAAACCTTTTCTCCTAATAAGTTTATTTAACTCCCGTATTTTTATTACAGTAGTGGTGAACTAACACGGCCACAAATCAGGTTTAAAGGGAAAGCAAAAAATAAAAATAAAGAAGCTTATAGAAAAGCTCCTTGCACTTTTTCTGTGTTTAACACATGGTTCCACTAAATATATGTCACAGACATCTTCATCTTCTGCATTTTAAACACAGTATATTGAGTTATTAAGAAAAGGTAGTTGTTTTCAATGGTATCATGACTAATGCAATAATGAAAGAAATGGATTTGTATACTACCACATATTCAAAGAGATCAGAAGCAATGGTGTCCCCGGGGTTTATGGAGATATATGGGGTTAATTACCCCTGACTTACAATTCCTATAAGCATGCTTCCAATTTTCCTGCCACCGCATTTGGTTGCTATGTTGTCTATTATCACTTCCACTAATTTCTTGAGGCTCCTTTATATTACCCCCTCTCTCCTCTTTGAACTGAGGGTTAGTGGGGAGAAAAACTTGTTGGAATTACGATTTCAATGAGATCAAATGGACTTTGGTTTCTTTTTTTATTTTTCTCTGCTTGTTCCTCAAAGACCTACCCAGAGAAAGTTTCTGAATAACTGACTTAGGAATATGGGAATTCTGATTCAACTTATATATTAGGTAAAAAAACAGAGGCCTATACACACAAGGTTTTCACAGATACCAAGTATTTGTTGATTAAATTTAATAGTACTTTTCTTCAGCTATTTTGCATTAATTAGTTCATTCTTCTGGTACATATTGAGTGCCTACTATGTGCCCAATGCTGAGTGTGTATTTATTAATGTGGGCATGGACTGAGTTCTTTAGTTGGTTGCTTCCATTTAAGTTTGTGGGCTCAATCCTAAATGGCGTGCTCTGTAATAAGGACCAAGAATTTCCATGTCTGTTGAGGATGGCAAATCTCTTGTACCACTTAGGCAGATGAAGAAGCAGTGAATTTAGCACCAGATGGGGGAGGAATTCTAACCCTACAAGGGGCAGAGAACTTGCTGTGGGGCTTGATAGTAATAAAACCAACACTTTCATTTCCTATGATGCTTTAATTTTCCAGATTGCTTTAGTAACTATTTTCATATTGTGTTTTCACAACAACCTTCCGAGGGACACAATAGCCACTCTGAATCCTGTTACAAGTGAGATTGAGTGTTCTAACGGCTCAAAGCCAGTGACCAGTCAGGGCTGGAGTCTCATCCGAGTTCTGTGAAATCCAGTCTTCCCCTCTTCAAGCAGGCTCTAGATTCCGCTCCTGGGTGTTTCATTTTTGCTTGTGTAACATGGAACCTATTTTGATGTAATTCCGTTTACATATTTGGAGACTATGGCTGAACATCTTCAGAGGCAAAAGGTTTCCCAGAGCTTGAAATGTGTCATTAGTGCTTCTGTTTGGGAGTCTCTATGGTTCTGATCTACTGTCCTGTTTAATAAAAGAGTTGAGATACCAGAGAAAGAACGGGAGTCCAAGAGTGGTTTTTGTGGACTGAGCCCTTGGCACGGGTCCCTGGCATGTGCATGGTGCTCAGGAAGGAGCCTGGTGCTCCAGAGAGTCATTCCTCACACTTGGGGCCTCGTGATGCCTCTGCTGAGACTATAAGAAAGGACCTAGGTAGGCAAAGGCCAGATGTCCTGATTGCCGTAGGCTTAGACGCCTCAGTCCTCTGCAGGGCAGAGCCACAAGGGTAAAGAGAATTTGCCGACCCCAATGACGCTCTCGATTGCCAGGAGCTCAGCTTGTACCTAGAGAGCTGTCAGACCCCCTTTTCTGGTCAGCACCGGGGGAGTCAGCGATGAGCCAGCCATCAGGGCTAAACACGCATTTAGGGTTTGCAGCCAACTCCACGTCTCCCTCATTGCACGCATTGTGTTGGGACAATGGTCTGATCAAATGTTTCCTAATTTCATTGTGGACTTCCTTTCTCTAATGAGTCCCTTTCTCCCAGCTCTCAATAAAGAAGATGTTCAAAAATGTGACACACACTACATATGGGTCACCCACATCTGGGCTTTTCATCTTAAAAGGCAGGGGCGGGGGTGGGTGGGATGGCTAAACAAGACGTGGCTGGCTTTTCTTATAATAAGGGTGACTGGAGGAAGGCGGGTGGAGAGATGAAGGATGAGACAGAATCATGCACCATTGTTAACTGAACGACAGGCAGATCCACTGGGAGTAATTACAATAACGATTGCAGTCCATAACTGACTCAGAGCTGCAGTGCCCCTCTCTGCGCCAAGTTATCGAATTTGGGCACCTGGGTTGCACCTATGAAGCTGGCATTTACCAAAGGAACCCACGTGCAGATGGCTATTTGCATGTGAAAACTGGGTAATTGTGCCTGTGTGCGGGTGTGTGTGTGTGTGTGTGTGTGTGTGTGTGTGTGTGTGGCGGGGGGAGTGGGAGCTTCTGCACGCACTCATCAGCCTCTCCTCGGGATGTCAAGAGCAGTTTCTGGTCCTTTGGGGAACTGGCCTGCAGTCTGAGTTCTGGGCATGTATAGGATGCGTGGCTGGGGGTTAGGGCTGCCTCTGAGATGAGCTGTTGTAGATGTATGTCTGACCCTCTGAAATGTGCTCAGCACTGGGATGTGGGAAGTAAGAGTACGAATTGTGAATTCAAATTCGGCCACTTGCAAAGGCCAAGTGGCATGAGAGAGTGGAGTCTGTCTGAGGAGCTGCAGGGAACTGCGTATTTGCACAGCACTGTGGCAGGTCCATGCAGATCGCTAAGGAAACTGAGACGCGAAGTCGTGAGGTTCCATCTCTGACCCATCAGAATGTGAGCCAGTATTGTCCACTTTACCTGTCTTGCCTCTGCCATCTCCCAGGTGTGCTCAGGGAGCTCTCGGGGAAGATGGGATCCAAAGGATAAAGATCTTCATTCATTCTGCCTAAGAGTTTCCCTCTTTCATTGGGAGCCACACTGCATCCTGAAGAGAAGAAATCTCTACGCCCAGTGTTAGAGGAACGTGCTCTCCCTAGCCAGTGCCTCCGGTGGTCAGCACTGACGGTCACAGAAGCCATGGGAGGCCAGGATCCTGTCAGTCTCCTACCCCATCCTCCACCATGCCCTGGACTGAATACTCCAACTGGCGTGCATGCTTTCTCCTGGCTGATCTGTCTTCTATTCTTTCTTCAAGCTCAGATGATCTACGTATTCCTGGAAAAACAACCCCTAGAGAGAGGTACTGGTCTTACCCCACGGAGTGAACCACAGAGAGATTAACAAGCTCACCTAACATCACAGAGCCGTCAGTGGTGGAGCTTGGATTTGAATACTGCAGGCTGCTTCCCCAAACCAGAGCACAATCGCCCAAAGAGAATGATCCACATTTGTGGTTTTTTTAAGCTTCTGGGGCCCCTTTGTGTATAGCAGCTCCAGTGGTGAGTCTAGATGCCTGTTCAAGGTACTCAGTGAATTTTTGATGAAGAAGATGAGGAATTTGTTCTGACCTTGGACAGATCATCAACCAGCCTTGGGGTTAAGGTGCATTTTTGGTAGTTTCACAGTGTTATCAGAGGAATACTGTCAACAACTGGGAGAGGTGGGTGACATGGCCTTGGGGCCATTTTTGTGCCCCTGGCTGACCTCAGGTGGTCCACTATTCAAAAGCAGTTCTCATCAGAGGAGCAAGAAGAACTTAGGGAAGGTGGTACTGTGCCAGAAGAGGTACTGTGCACGGCTGTGCTGTGTATAAGACCTGTTGCAGACCCACAGGTCCCATGGCCAGCGTCAGGGGAATCCACGGTGTGTTTTCTACTGGGGCTCAGGCGCTTCTCCTGCTGTCCTTCTCTGCTCCCCACAGTCTTCCCTGCCCCTCTGCAGTGGGCTCCAGGAAGTGAACCCACTTCTCTCTCTTTCAAAGTTGCCACCATCTTGCCACCATCAAGACAAAAGACCATTTTGTCTTGAAGGCATTTACTGATCATAACAAACATGAAGAAGCAGTCGATGGCCCAGCATCCTTTCCGTGTAGTTTTAAATTCCTGGGAACATGAATGGGAGCTTCAAAGGTCTTTGACCTCCTCTGAAGGTGGAGTTCACAGAAGCTCCCACGGTCTCCTGATTTCTCCTTTAGCAAGGTCCTAAGGATCACTCCCTCACAGAACTTCTCAGCCAGAATACACAGCCTGACCCATGGTTCCCAGCAGGTCCTGGACTTCCCTGGAGACCTTCAGAGTGAGCTGTGCCAACTGGTTCATTGACTGTGGCTTCTCTTGCTTGCTTGCACTTTGGTCCCCAAAGACAGGCTCCGTTTTTTGCTCTGATGTCCCCTTGTGTTGGTGGCTTAGCTCCCCAAGCCTGTGCTTCTTGTCTCTACTAGCAATGCAGAGCTCACCTTGGGGACTTGACTTGGGGCTTTCCCCCTTAATGGCACCGAATTCTCCTTATCATGGATCCCAGGGTCTTTAGGAAGATGCAATTCTTACTTGAAACCATCTAGAGGTTAGCAAATCAGAGGGTAGGCGAGTGGGCGGAGCCGTCTGTCTGGGGAGATTGTCTGCATTGGAAATGGCTTGCTACCAGTCACTGAGTCATGAAGTGAAGAATTCCTGGAGTTGAAGGTCACCTCCAGATCATGTGCAGGTGCCAGAAGAGGACATCCAGTGTTCTTCCTGTGCTTTCATGGTTTGATGTTCTTTGGTGACTTGGTGCCAAAAAAAGCACAGAGAGACAGCTGGGAAGAGGTGGGGAGAAGAAAGTAGGATCAGAGCACGTGGGCAAAGGCAGCCGAACCTGAGAGCAAGGCTTAGAGACCGAGCCCCGGGCTTGCTTTGGGAAAGGCAGGGTGTGATGAAGCAGGGGAGGGGAAATCATTAAAGTGTGACCAGAGACTGAAAGCATGTCAAGTCCAAGCCAAGAGCCGTGCGAAGCGAGGGAGGAATATCGGCCCCTAGATGTGCTCTCTTCGGTCAGGGTGGCCTCTTCCTGCTCTCTTGTCTGCACTTGCTCAGACGGTTGTGAAAGATGAGGCCACCCATCAGAAGCCATAAGTCCTCAAAGCCTCTGTTATTACACTCTTTTTCCAGCCAAATGATTCCTTCACATGGGGCAGACCACCATGAGCTCCTCCTGGGAGGAGCTGCTCTGGAAAGATACAAGATTTAGAGCAGATGAGGAGGCTAATCACCGCCATTTTGGCAATCATGGAGGATCGCCCGCACAAGACACTAAAATCTTACGGTGCTGGTGATTCGTTTTGTGGGAACCTGGCACTGATTCAGAAGACAGGGCTTCTGGACACTTGGCAGGCAACACTGGGATTGTCATTTCCACTCTTTAAAATGCACGCCTGGTATAAAACAATGTCAAGGCTACAGCGAATCCAATATAATGGTGGTGAGCCCTTGTCATCTGTGGGTGGATTTCCTGTAGTGATTGACTGGCACAGAAAGTCCATCAACCTCGTCTGCTGTGCCAATGATAATATACTGAGGCGATTCTACGAGAGCCACTTTGTCTGTCTGTCATTAATTACATTCGATATCCAATCAGTGCATGTAAAAACAGTTGAGTCTTTCTCCAGTGCACTTCTCCTTCAGTCAGTCCAGTTGGGTCTGATCTGGATCAGCATTTTTCCAGGTCCTGGAAGGACTCTGTGTCTTGGTCTAACATCTCCTGGTCCTCTCCAGGAGTAGTCTCCTTCTTATCAACATGAAGACCTCATCTCTTATTTCAACTCCAGATTAGTCTTCCTCCTGCTGTGGGTCTTGCGGACCTCACCACCTGTTATGGACAGTATCCAGCTCAGGTGGGCTGTCAGACTTTCCTCCCAGAGTGTATCCATCAACTCTCCATTCTTGTTATCTTTTTTAAAAAATTAAGTAGTGGGATATCTTCTCCAAGTCCCTCTTGCCTTCATCTCAGAACACTCCCTTCTAGGACTCTTCTTGCTGAATCAGATTGGAAGCTTGCTTGTCACTGAGCGACTACGTCATCTCTGACACTGGACCCTGAGGGAGGCTCATGCAATCTATGTATATATATAAAATAAAAAATAAATTTATTTTATAAAAAGCGTGTGAATAGATGGAATTTCAAAGTCAAATACAGATCTTGGTGTTATTAATATGATTCAATTAACTCTGCACTCCCAGTTTCTGATCACTCAAGGTGAAGCACTTCCTACTTTCAGATGTTTCTTCTTCTGTTTCTCAAGTAGCGTGTCTAAGCTTCAACTTTCTGATTTTCACTTTTCTATAGTACATATTGACTCTCTTCTATGAAAGATAATTATTGAGCTTCCAACTTTCCATTCACCGTAAAGACACACACACACACACACACACACACACACACACTCACTCACTCTCCTTTCATCCTCCTGAGTTAATTATGTATCAGATATCTATTACTGCATGACAAATTACTGCCAAGTAGTGCTGTAAGACGATAAACACATTAAGTCTCACAGTTGTCATGGGTCAGGAACATGAGGTGACTTGACTTGTGGCTCAAGATCCCTCATAGTCATTGTGAGGTTTGACCAGAGATGAAGAACCTGACTTCCAGGTCACTGCCCTGAGTGGCCTCTGGGTATAGGTATTGGCCAGAGGCCTCCATTCTTCCCCACCTGGACTTTTTTTGCGAGATGCCTGTGTGTCCTCATGACACAACAAGTGTGTTCTCCATGAATGAGTGTTCCAAAATGTGCAAGGCCAGGCAGAAGCTCTGGGGTTTTTTGTGACCTTGCATCCAAAGTTACCCATCATTGCTGCTATTGGAAGTGAATCACAAAGGGCAAATAGTTAAGTCTTTTGGAGGTAAGGGGTGTCCCAGAATTGGTGATATTGTTAAAAACTACATAAAATTTTTGCAATTTTTTATTAAATAATATTTGACATTTTTATGACTATTGTATTAGTTTTGTGTTGCTGCTGTAACAAATTACCATAAATTACCAAGTAATCTTAGTGGGTCAAAACAATACAAATGTATTATCTTATAGTTATGGATGCCAGAAATCTGAAGGGGTCCTCTTTGGCTAAGATTAAGTTGTAAACAGGGCTGTACTCCTTTTGGAGCCATAGGGAAGATAGCTTCTTGCCTTTTTCAGTTTGGAGTCCAGAGCCTCTCTTGTACAACTTCCTGTTTCCTCAGGTAAGGGGAAAAAAAAAATCACCAGACTCCACGGACTAGTGGACAGAATCTGGCTCTAAATGCTCCTTTTAAATCCTTTAAACCACTTCTATTTTCCTTCCTTGAGGGGGTCTGCATCCTGAACATCTGGGACCCCTTCAGGATTCTTCACGGAGAGCAGAATTCTTTTTGGCTTCCTCTGCAGCAGTATTAAGTCTCAGCTTTCCCTGGTATTCCAGTCAACTGCAATCCACTTCTCCTCAACTCTCTATTCTTGTTACCTTTTTTTAAAAAAAAAACAAATAGTGGGATATCTTCTTCAAGTCCCTTTGGCTATGTGGGTTTTTGCTGCTTTTTAGTTGTTGCGTATGTCTTTGATTTCAGCAGAGAGAGAAGAATGGGTGTGTTGACACTTCTGCACTGGAAGATGATTGCTTGGTTTCCACACTTGGCTAGTTCATCTCACAAACACATCAGTTTGTTTATTTTTCCTATAGATGTCTCTAGAATGTTCTAAAAGGGAAGCTAGTGCAGTAATTGCCATTGTGGTTTATTTTACCAAGTATCTGGTGAGGTGGCCTGATTTCATGGTTTGGTTTTCACAGCCCTGTCCTCAGGCTTCACTGAGGGGGTCTAGCAGGGCAAATAGTGCTGTTGAACAGGAGCGCCTCAGGCACACGGCCTTACACAAATGAGACCACAGTTATAAAAAACACCCTTGCTGGCTGGCTGGCTGCAAAATGTGGAATTGCTCTCTGGATTCTTTTCCCACATTTGTTTTCCCCCCTGAGAATCTCTAGGGATGTTTCCACATATCCAGAAGTCAGTTCTGGTCACTTATAAGTTCATGAGTAGCTAAGCCAGCCCAGGCCACACAACAGTCCCCATCTGGAAATTTCCACCCTGTGTGGATCTGCAGTGAGAATGTTTCTCCCCAGTGCTGGTGCTGCTGGAGGTACCGTGGTCCACGAAAACCAGTCAATCCTCTCCTGGAAACAGAGACTGAAGCCTGGGCCCTGACAGCAGTTATCCCTGGGAGATAAGCTCTGGTGCTGGACACTTGGGAGTGGAGGTTCTCAGGCCTCTCGGTGTCATGACCTCCCTCCTACCCTGGCAGGGCTGAGCTTTGAATTTCCAGCTGAAACTTTAATAGACCTGCAAGGATGGTGCTCCCATCGGACAGCAACCTCCATTTACTCACAGTAGACCTTTGTTAACCTGTCCAAGCAACATCTCCATGGCAAGAGGAAGAAGGAATACTTTCTCCCCTCACCTTACATTCTTTCAGCAGCAGTTTCATAATAAAACTTCCTGGACTCCACCTAATCTGGCTGCATGAACTCATTTCCACACTTGCCCCAGCATTCACCCTTCCCAAGCACTCCCACCCTGTTTAGGGAGTTCCCTCCTGGAGGCCCTTGGCTTTCTCTTTGTAACCAGGTTCAGAGCATCTAGGTTTGCTATGAAGAGTGGATCCATTGCTCTAAACCTGGGACCATGTGGGCTTTCCAAGACCACTCCTGTGCAGCAGACACGCCTCTCTATTCCAGAAACCCCAGGGGGATTAGGGCTTAATTCCCTGTTTCCTCCATGGAGTTCCTGAGCTTAAGTTCCTGGATTAAGTGCAAATAGATACAGGAGAGGATCCCACTCTCCTGCTCCCTGTGTCCAGCTTCACTGACTGACCATGGCCCCTGCTAGGTGCACCGGAATAGTGGAGGATATTTTGGTTTAAGGCAACAGTCTCCAAAGGGAGCTTTGCAAGGTGGGATGGAGGGGAAAATACAGTATTTTTATTTATTTTTTAAATCTCATGCTTAAAATATTTCTGGCATGCATGTTTTGCATACATATGTAGATGCTACAAGCCAGGGTCAAACAGTTATTTTTCCTGAATGTGAGACAGTCTGACAATAGTCGGCAAAATGGCAGAGTCCCCAGGAGAGATCCGGGGGGGAAATGCCAAGAGACCCCAGACTTCCATTTCACGAATGGATTTAGTAATCTCATTGGAAGACCCAATGTCATAGTTTCTGAGTGGATATTACACCTGTTCACCCCTTTTTAGTTATCAGGGGGAGGACAAAACAGCTTTGCTTTCAACTTTCTGGAGATTCACACGATGTTTGCTTCCCCAGACTTTTAGACCCGTACAATATTAAGATTTTAAATGAACAGTGTTGAACTCAGGACATGAGTGCTGTCACTAACGTAAATCTTGTCACCTGTGTTGAGATAGATCCTCGGGATTTTTTTTTTTTTTTAATATGTGAAGCAAAAATTCCCTTTAAGTTTCTAGATCATTTTGCATTTAATTGCTTTCGTCTGTAGGAGTCTCAGGTGCTTATAGGTTCATAGGAATGAATCCATTCATCACAGCAAACCGAGCCAATTTATCCCCATCAAGGCCTGTTTCAGTGTGGTCGGTAGAAGGTACTGACCTACCAGGCCTGGCTTCCCCACAGGGACTCAGGTGGGGCCAGAGTGAAATGGGCAAGAGATAATTTGACAGCACAGATCCCAGCTGCGGGGTCCGTGCAACAGGAGGGTGCACGTGCAGGGAACAGGGAGGCTCGACTTTGCCTCTTAAGGTCAATGGCTCAGGTGCAGTGGGACGCAATTCGAGGTTTCTTCTGTCTAGAAGTTGTGTGTGCTGCACATCAACTACTGAAGCCAGCCTCCAAGAGGACCCCACTGGTCTCCACCTCCCCATGTTCCACCTTGTGTAGGCCCCTCCCATACTGGACAGGGGCGGGGTGGTCTGTGGTCTGCAGAATATGGCAAAATGATGGTGACTCACTTCCAAGGTTAGGTCCTAAAAGACACTGTGGCTGGGCTTTGGCTGCTGTACCTCCTTCTTTCTTGCCAAGTTACGCTGTCTGGGGAAACTGAGCTGCCGTATCAGAGCAGCCCTGACCTCGGGGGTAGAGAGGCAGTGACTTGGATAAGTGCCCCTCAAAGGCCCATGCCTTAAAGACTCGGTCCCCAGCCTGTGGTGCCATAGGCAGGTGGTGGGACCTAGAGGAGGTAGGGCCTAGTGGAAGGAAGCCAGGTCCCTGGGGTTGTGCCCTTGAAGGAGATTTGAGGACTCCAGCCATTTCCTCTCTCTCTCTCTGTTTCCTGGCCACCACGGGGGGAGCATGTTCTTTCACCACACACACACACACACACACACACACACACACACACACACACACACACCCTCCATGATGGCTGCCTCAGCACAGGCCCCAAGGTGCCAATCACGGTTGATGGACCTTAGGCTGGTTCCGTAGCTCGGCTGTTGTGAACTGCGCAGCTGTCGATGTGGGCACGCAGGGACGCGATAGCCTGATGACGTCAGTGAAGAATTGCCTTCTGACCTGGAGGAAGAAACAGATGTCCTTAAGACAAAGGGGGAAGGGAGAAGAGTCTTTCAGCAAGCACTTATGTACGTAAGGGCAGGGAATTGGTGCAATAAGAAAGTAACGGGAAAAAAGAATCTAGGGCTGGGGCTGGGGCTGAGCCATCAAGCACTCGACTAACGTGTGTGTGAGGTTCTGGGTTTGATCTCAGCACCACACATAAATAGTTTAAATAGAGGTACTGTGTCCGTCTACCATATATATATATATATAAAGAGAATCTATTGGAACTTTCTTTTCCCACTGCAAATAGAAAAGACATATAAGAGAAAACGATGTGTGTTAAAATCCGACACCTTCCCAAGGTGGCAGCTGTGACAGATCACCAGACACTCTTAGACCACTTGAAAGCAACACTGTCCAATACGGTGGCCACTAGCTGCCTGTGGCCAGTTTGACTCAAACATGCTGCTAATGTGAAGTACCAAAAGTTGAAGAACTTGACCAAAGAAAGTAAGAAATCTCATTCCTAACTTTTAACACTAATTGTATGCTGAAATGATATTTTTGATACGTTGGGTTAATTAGAACTCTTTATTAATTGCACCGGTTTCTTTTGATTTTTGGAAATGTGCTACTAGTAAGTTTAAAGTTAGCTGTGGTCCGCCTTGTGGCTGGCATGGTGTCCCTCTGGGGCAGGGCTGGCTTGTTGGCTGGAGAGGAGGGAGGAATGGGCTCCAGCCGGCAGCTTCCTCCCTGTGCTGAAGAGTCTGGTGTGAGGTCCAGGGGGGCTTAGCTGGGGATGAGGTGGTGGTCGGGTTCAAAGGAGGGTCCACCGTGTGCCAGGTGGCCCTCTGACAAGCAGCGCCCACTCTCAGCGTGATAACGTTTGCATTACGGCATCTCCTCCCATCTGGGGCCTTTAGTTCAGAATTCTCTGGAACATCTGCTTCCCTTCTTCTTCGACACCAGTCCCAGCCCCCACTTACCTTTGGTTTTGTTTTCTAGGGTTTTCCCCATGTTCAACTAGAGTCCAAAAGTATTAGATGGAACATCCCAGAATAAAGCCTTCTGTCGGCTTTTCGTAAAAATCCACCAGCTTTGTTACAGTGCATCGTGATAACGGTGCAGGTGCATTATTGGTTCATACTGTTAACCTCTGACTGTGCCTTTAAACTTCATCATTAAACGAATCTGCAGGCTAAATGCATACAGGGAAAAAGATGCTGTGTGTAGGGCTTGGTGCTCTTTGTGGTTCTAGGCATCCATGGGACATCTGAGAAAATGTTCTGCCTGGACAAGAGACCTCCTGTGTGTTAGAGCATGAATGGGAGGGAGGCAGAGGGTTGTGCTGAGAGCAAGCGGGGAGAGATACATGTGGCTGGCCACGGAGGGCAGGTGAGACTTTCTCCTCTGGAGGAGTCAGTCAGCCTGGACACACAGAAGGCTGCAGCTCTAGCAACTCTCCATCACGTGGCATGATTTGGGGTCCCTGCAGGGTGACTTTCGAGCTAACCATGTCTTGTTTATTTTCTTGACCCAGGCTCCATGGGGTCGGAAGAGGCAGCAGGAGCTTCCTGGGTCTGAGGACTCTGTCCACTGGCCCATACTCTGAGAAACCTGACCTTGTCTGAGGTCGCCCTGGCCCTGGGCCAGGCTCTGAACGGAGACATTGGTTCTATTCCAGTCTCCCGCACAAATTGCAGCACGACCTTGCCAAAGCCAGCAGCGTCTCTCTGAGTCTTTACATCCTTATTGGTTAACCAATTTCCGGATCTGAATAGCCAGGGAGCTCTTAGATTTGCTTCAAAACATTTTTAAAGTGGCATGTCAATAAGAGCATTGTGCTTTATCAGGTAGGGAGCACTTTGAAGGAGCATAATTGATTGTGTTCCAGGACCACTCTGCAAAACGGCAATATTCATCGGAGGAAACGCGGCCCAGTTCTGGGAATGCTGCAGGGCGCGGAAATGAACTCTAGGCCATCGCAGGATCCCTCTTGCCCCCCCACAGGTTACTCCAGACAGTTCAAATATCTGAGTCTGAACCCCAAGGGGGCTCCCTCTCCTCCTGCAAAGACGGGGTGTGGAGTTTGGGGAATAATTCTCTTCTGGTTTCCTGGCCCTGCCATTACAAAGCAAATAGGGGGGCTTAAATGACAGACCCTGATTGTCCCACAGTTGAGAAGTCAGAAGTCTGAAGCGGTGGTTCCTCCCGAGGCTGGGAGCAGGGTGTGCCGGTTGCCTGGTGTTTGAGTGGCCCTCATCTTCCTGGACCTTCTCTCTGGGTGCACGTCAGTGCCCCAGTCCCCCGTCCTTATGAGGACACCAGTCCAGTGGATTGGAATTCACCCCGATGACCTCATTTTCATTTGATGATTTCCGTAAGGAACCCATTTCTAAATAAAGCCACATTCTGATGGACTGAGACTTAAAACTTCAGCGTATACATTTGGGTGGAGGGGCTCCGTAAATTCTATTCAAGGACATGATTATCATGTTATTTTTTTTTTGCCTCGGGTCATTTTTGTGTGCACACAGTGGGTTTGACGGTGGAGCTTTTTTGTCCTCGTGGAAGAGATGTGACTGCGGTCACCTGTGTTCTTCCTGACGTCCTTACCCTTGGGGGCGGGGGTCCTGGCTCCTCGCGCACACTCCGCCCTGACCCCTGAACATTTCTTACTAAAAGGGACTCATCTGGTGGTTACGGTTTCTGTGCATTCTTTCCTGAAGGAGGAGCTTTATTTCTGGAGGTGCGGAAGGCGTAGTGGACACGGAGAGGACTAGGATCCTAAGTGAAAGAGGAAAGAAAGAGAGAGAGGGAAAGGGTGGGTGAAGGGGAGGTGGAAGGAGGAAGGAAAGAAAGGAAAAGAGAAAGACATTTCTTAAAGGCATTATTGAATTGGAATAAAAGCAAGAAATCACCACAGTTTTACTTTTTGATGGTCCCTTTCTTTCAGAGTTAGCTCAAATTCACAGGGAACTTGCCAGGAGAGTCCTGAGCTGCAGTTTCACTTTACCTGAGGTTAGAGTCTCACGCTGTCATGGCGCCTGTATCCAGTCGCCTTAATAACGTGGGTGCGTCACCCTTAGCTAAGCTCCGGGATTTTTGTGGACTTCACTCATTTCCCACCAACGTCCTTCCTCCTCCCAGGATCCAGTCCAGCTGCCCAGGGCTCTGAACTGTCGCATCCCATTGGTCTCCTCTCAGCTTTCCTTGTCTTCCATGACCTTTTGGAGGGCGCGGCTCAGGGTTTAGTAGAGTCCCTCTGTCTGCACCTGTCTGATGTGATTTTTAGAATTATAGAATTCTGAAGCCAAACACAGGGGCCCAGAGAGGACACCGCTGGCCTTCTCCCGGGGACTTGCTGCAGACTTGAAGACCTGAGCCCTGGGGCCTGGGTGTCGATGGCCTCCCAGGGCGCGTGGGGCAGGGCAGCCATCCAGAGCTTTCCCAAGGTGAGAAACACACACCGTGGGACCATCTCCTGCCCATCCCACCGCTCATGCGTTCAGCTGGGAGCCCTGTTAGAGGAAGGGGAAATCAACTCAACCAGGGAGAAGCCCTGACAGTGAGAAAATGGACCGGTCACAACCGCAGCGGCTGGGGGCCGAGTTTCCCGTGAGAACTTGTAACCATCGGCCAGGCCGCTGCCAGTCGTCACTTGGAATTCACTCTGGGTGCAGGGGCTAAAAAACCTGACCCTCACACACATGAGCACACAAGTGATTTACAGAGATCCTGGGTTAATATCTCCACCAGTTATATTCACACACACACACACACACACACACGCACACGCACACACACACGCACGCGCGCGCCCACCTCAAGATACAATGTCTCAAATCAAAAAAATACAATGGTTGGAATTTTTTTTTAAATTATTACACAGACTAAAGACAATAGTGAACCAAAGCATTAATCTAAATAAATCATGCAGTCTGTGGTCCTGTGAGACGAAGAGCTGGCGAATATGATGGAGAGTTGGAAAGAAAATAAGAATAGAATGAAGTCAGCCAGTCCTGCCCAGCAGTGGACTGTTCTCCAGGAATGGAAATGTTCTAAACACCCCCATGTGGCTAGTGGCTACTGCAGTGTACATCACTGGCTTGACTGCTCTCTGACCAGTGTTCCAGAAGGGGATAATTAGAATGGGAAAAGGTGATAATGATCGAGAATCTTCAGAGTTATTTGATAGTGCTAATATTTGTTCTAGAAAATTCTCATATTAGTCCATTTTCTGTTACTATATCAAAACCCCCCGAGGCAGGGCTGACATAGAAAAATAGGGTTTTTTTGGGTGGGAAAAGAATTAAAATACTGCAAAATGATAGTATGTAAAATAAGAGAGTTTGATCAGAATTAGAGATACAAACATGATCCTTATCTTTCCAAAAGGAAGAGATAACACTAAAGAAGAGATCAAAGGCTTTAACTTGCAAACAACTAGAAACTATAAATGGAATAGAAAAAGAAAAAAAAAACATATTCAGAAGAAGGATACAAAAGACTCAAGCAACACAAGTAGTCAGCTTGGTCAACGGCACCTATACAGAACACAGCTTTCAGCTCAAGGAGAGAATACCTTATTTTGGAAACTTGTGGACCTTTAATGCAGATTACCCAAGTGTTCATCCGTAAGTGCTAGATTCCAAAAGTGTGGGCTCACCCTTATGGAGGTCTCAGTCCACAAAGTCACAAATAGTATATTAATAAACTGCAGAACCTTCCCCCACTCATTTGGAAATTGGACATATGTACACACACACACACACACACACACACACACACACACACACACACCTGTTTCTACGTAAATTATAGGTCAAGGAAAATCTCAATGAAAAATTCAAAATACTTGGACCTGACTAATATTTAGCACACTGTGAATGAAAACATGGGAATGGTGTTAAACTAGTCCTTAGAAGGGTCTCGTTTGCAAGAGAAAAGCAGGAGGGGCCATGATTACTGAGCTAAGCATCCAACTTAAGACGTAAGAAAAAGAACAGAAGAACGGGTGCCCTGGAAAAGCTGTAAAGCTACCGAGGGAAGGACTCAGTAGCGTAATTTCAGAATGTTGGTGCTGGAGAAAGTCGAGCAGAATCCCGGAATCGAGGGTGAGGAGGGAAGGGGTCCGTGGTTATTTTAGATGTCAGGATGTCTTCCAAGGACAGGGACCCAGGTAGCCCACATCCTGAATTCAGAGTGGCAATGGACCCCAGCTGAAGCCTTTCTGTGCACGGCCAACTGTGGCCCGGCCAGGGTGACAGGTTGGGACGGGGCTGGACAAGAGGATGAGGCAGATCGCTGCCTCCAGGGCGTTGGCTCCACAAGCTCTTCTGGAGCACACTTTTCTGATTCTGTGCTCTCCCTGCCCTCAGACCATGTCCTAGTGTCTCCCCGTCACTGTCCTTACTGCCGGCTGGCCCACCAGCCTTCTCTGTCATTGCCATTGAGCCACTGTCCCTCACTCTACCTCTAGGGGCTTTGTCCTGTTCCTCTCGGAGCCTGGCACATGGACAATGTTGGGCAGACAGTCACAGCAGCCTGCTTCTGCTCCCAGCTGCGGGCCTCCAGATCCTCCTCTGAAAATGTGCACAACCGTAGGACCTTCCAGCACTGTGATCCTGTGATGCCGGGACATTCGTCCGTGCAGAGGGAATCCCTGAAAGTAAATCAGTGAGGAAAAATGCGTATCTTCCCCGGATCCCAGATCTTCTTTTTTTTTGGGGGGGGAGGGGTACTGGGATTGAACTCAGGGCCACCTCCCCAGCCCTATTTTGTATCTTATTTAGAGACAGGGTCTCACTGAGTTGCTTAGCCTGGCTCTGAACCCACGCTCCTCCTGCTCAGCCTCCCGAGCGGCTGAGATCACAGGCGTGGGCCACTGCGCCCGGCTTCACACGTACCTTCTTCATAACCCTTTCAGGCCAAGTGAGGATGGTGGGGAGGGGAAAGGTCACACTGCCCTTGGAGGAACCCAGTGGCCTCCAAGAGAGCAAAGAAGCCAATTGCGACTGGGATTGGAGGATCTGTGTGACACAGGAGGTGGCATTTGAGTAGGATTTTGAAGGACGTGAAAGAAGTCAATATTTGGGAAAGGACTTCCAGAATGAGGACCTATATGAGGAACACAAGGGGGTAGGGAGGAGGGTGGTACCTAAGCCCTGTGCATGCCACCCCAGACAGGTGCCATGGGCAAGTGTCACGGTGCCGGAGAAGGGCTGCCTGCAGAGCGTGTGGCTATAGCCGGATCTGCTCCGTGTTCTCTGTAATTTTAAAGGCTTAATGTTCACACTGATTCCATGACTCCCAGGCTTCCCATTTTACAGACGATGAAACTGAGGCTTGCAGACGTCTACAGTGGTAAAGCTTGGGCAGAAACACGGGTCTCACTACAACTATGATGGACACCACCGGGAGAGGACTCAACGGGGCCCAGAGGGAGAGAGAGGCTCAAGTGCCAGCTGGGAATTTGGGGGAGGGAGTGAGCAGATGCGGAGAAGAAACGCGGGGTCTGTGCCTGCGACGGGGAAGGTGTGAGTCAGTCCTCTTTGGTGCTTTAGTGCCTCTTTGAAGGAAAATGCTCATGATGAAAGTTCTGCTTGACGGATGATAACGGCTCTGGAGGGACTGGGAGGGAGACGAGTGTGTACTCTGCATTACCCAAAATGCAGTTACCAGGGAAAGCAGAGAGGCGGGGCTGGTCGCTCTGTCTCTCGGGGAGCCACGCGTGTGTGTGTACAGTGACAGGCTGGTGAGCTGGCTCCCGTGAGCTCCCACCCACCCCCATGCCCAGACACACGCGCGTGTGCGCGCGCGCACACACACACACACACACACACACACACACACTCTGCACACACATTTGCTGACTTTGTGGGCTAAATACTGTTTTCGTGGCCCATGCACTGGGCGTGGATTTGGGAGATGTGCACAGTCAGCCCAAGAGCAGGTCTCAGCACGCCCTGGGGATACATCATAATCAAGGACTTTGGGCCTGGGACAGGTGCCCGAGAGGCTGTCTTAGTCCTGACTCTGCCTTAGTCCTCACTCTGCTACCCCTTTTCCGGGTAGGATGGTCGTCTTTTCTTCTGTGGAAAGGTTTGCTAAGGCTTTAAAAGGAAAGGTGACATGAGACTGCATAAAAAAAAAAAAAAAGCACAGTTCTGAGCAATCCACCTGCCTCCAGGCTGCTACAAGGCCGCCTCCTAGCACCCGCTTGAGCACGCTTAAGAAATCAGAGTTGAAGTGAACGAAGACATGAACGCACCTGAGTCAACGTTCTCCCTTAATGCATAGGCTTCTGTGCTCCTCCCAGAAGCTGGGGATGTAGCTCCTGCAAACTCAGGAGAGGGTGGTTTGCTGCAATGGTCAAGAGAATAGTCCTAGAGAAGGACACCTGGGTTTCAGTGAGAGATCTACTATTCATGGGCTGTGTGACCTCAGACAAGTTACTTAGCCACTCTCTGCCTCAAGGTACTATTTGCAAAATAAGGGTAGTTAAAGTACCTGTTTCACAGAGTGGTGGTGAGGGATCAATTCTTATCTGAGAAGCACTTTCAACAGTGCCAGGCACAGAGGAAGTAATGAATGAATGTTTGTCATCGCCATCATCGTGTCGTCGGTAATTATCACTCTCATTTCCTTTCTGGGTAAATGGAAGCTACAATTAGCAACACGAGTTCCAAGTAACTTCTGCACTTGAATACTTCTTCAATACAGCTTCTCCCTTCTTGGGGCTCACAGTCAGACAGCGTAGCCCAAGGCACCTGACCCTTTGATGCAAACATTTGGGCAGGTGAACAAATAAATGACGAATGTTGTCTTTTGTTTGCAAAGAGCATGAAGTTAGCATCATTTAATAAATGTGTGGCATGATGATTCGGTGCTGTAGTGAGGTTCCTGGGAGAATCTAGATAAATTCAACCGATCAGCAATTCCTAGTCCTCATTTGGCCAGCAGCCTCATGGTCCTGCCCCTCCTGGGCTGTCTGATTTTCCTAACCTGGAGCTACAGAAGGACGCCTCGGTGGCTGGCTTGGCGGAATCCTGCTGCTCTAATAAGCAGTAGGCAGCCCGGAGAGTCCCCATTTGGGACAAAGGGCCGGTGGACCGTCGAGGGTTAGCTGTCTTCTAAAAAAAAAAAAAAAAAAAAAGCATTTCATTACCAAACCACCTGGAGAATAATCTCATTTAAAGAAAACATGTAGCTAGTCCAACTGGCAAGGGACCCTGTTCTTGACACCCAGGAGCCCCAGGGACATCCCAGCAGGCGTCATTTTCCTGGCTCAGACAGAGCCAAACACAGCTCGTCAATTTCTCACATGTTACAAGCTGGTAGAGGTGGGGCAGGGCAGGGGAGGGCAGGGTGGAGGGGTGGGTAGAGTCACCTCCGTGTCCCACTCACGGAACCTGCCACCGTCACAGGCCTGTCTGTAAGTTGGCCTTCCCAGAGTCAAACGTGTGACTCTCAGGACATCATTCTATTCCTTCAGGGCAAAGTTGTCTGTCTTCAGAGAATTTCCAGGAAAATGAGCCAGAGTCCAGTTGGCAGGGAGAAAGAAGCTGCCCCTTCCTCCTGCCACGTGTCCCCAGGAGAACTCCCTCTTCCACGTGGAGTCACCAGATCCCTGGGCCTTCAGCGGAAGACGCTGCTGGCATCCAGCTGCGTGTGAGGCACCATCTACAGAAGAGCTGGACTGTGGTGGTCGAATGGCTTATGGGCTCTAGGGGGGAAGGTGTCCAGGGCACCCTGTGGGAGCATCTTTAAGAAGAACCAGGGGACAGGGCTGTTGGGAGAGCAAAGTCCCCATGGGCTCCCTAGGAAGGCAGAGAGCGAGTGCCACTGTGTGATGTAAGTGCAGTCCCCCTCCCTGTCTGTCCCTAACTCTGGGACACTAACTCCAAAGCGTTGGGAAAGGATCCACTCACGGGTCCACTGGAGTTCAGGATGTGTTCAGCCTGGGTCATACTGACAAGGCAGAATTGGAAAAGGGTAGTCCCAACCCACAGTCATCTGCTGGACAGGGGACTGCCCCATTATGGATTGCCGCAGAGAGACGCATCTCATTCAATGAGTGACCCATCTCCCATCCGAGATGATGGTCAGATGCCTACCTGTCCTCCACCTGCTTAGAGTCAGAGAGGCCTCCCGCTCTCCCCCGGGGACAGAAATGTGCTTCATGCGTTACGTCAGTCTACTCTTCATTTTTAGCTTTCTAACATATCAGGGTCTAAATGTCCCTGGAGGTTGTCCAGTTTTGGTTGATGCCCGACCTTCATTAGTGAGCTCCCAGAGTCTGCCTCAACGCACAAGGTGGTGAGGACTCGGCTTCCAGAGGAGGCTGGGTTTATTTTCTGCGAATTCATTGCTAATATTTGGTTCTACATAGGAAAGTCTTTCAACCTCCTTCAAGCCTCCAGGTCTTCTTTAAGCACTTTGTAATTAAAAAAAAAATGAGTTTGATTCCTTTCCCACAAAATAGATTTCCAGTTATTGAAGGCAGGCATCTTCTCCCTCTGTCTCCTACAAACAGGCAAAACGATTTCTTCATTTGCTTTGCATACAGCTTGTTCCTTCTCCCCAAGTTATGTTCCATACTGGATACCCAACTCCTCCTTCTACCTGGAACCAAGAGACAAATGCAAAATTCCAGCCCCTGAAACATCTTTTTTGACTCTGATTCTTCCACATGATATCTGCAACATCACAGTCTAGGTCTGCTGAGACAATTGACGAGCAGTTCAATTTTGCATGTTCAAACTGCATGTTCACCTAAGTCACTGATAAAACCATTGAGACATGTGCTGGGCTCTGAACTTATTTCTCTGACAGGTCACCAGGACCCTAAGAACTCTGGGTCTGACACTGGATCTGACACCAGTCCATTAGTGATATTCTTTTTTTTTAAATCAATAATCAATTATTTTAATTACTTTAGTACAAATTAATTTAAAATATATGTTATTGATACTATTCATAACTTTGAATTTCCAATCTAAATTTTTTCAAGTATTTATCACATGTATATCCTGCTGTTAATTTTTTTAATATGTGGCAGTGAAATGTATTACAATTCTTATTACACATATAGAGCACAATTTTTCATATCTCTGGTTGTATACAAAGTATATTCACACCAATTTGTGTCTTCATACATGTACTTTGGATAATGATATCCATCACATTTTACCATCATTTTGGGGGAAAAGGCACACTCATACACTGCTGGTGGGACTGCAAATTGGTGCAGCCAATATGGAAAGTGGTATGGAGATTCCTTGGAAAACTGGGAATGGATCCATTTGATCCCAGCTATCCCTCTCCTCAGTCTACACACTAAAGACTGCAAACCAGCATACTACAGGGACACAGCCACATCAATGTTTATAGCAGCACAATTCAAAATACCTAACTGTGGAACCAACCTAGATGCCCTTCAGTAGATGAATGGAGGGAAAAAATGTGGCATATATACACAATGGAATATTACTCAGCCATAACATAGAATAAAATCATGGCATTTGCAGGTAAATGGATGGAGTTGGAGAAGATAATGCTAAGTTAGCCAATCCCATAAAATCAAATGCCAAATTTTTTCTCTGATAAAAGGTGACTGATGCCTAGTGAGGTAGAGAGGGGGAGCATGGGAGGAATAGACAAACTCTAGATAGGGCAGAAGGGTGGGAGGGGAAGGGAGGGGGCATAGTGATATTCTTTCAATGTGACTTCTGAACACTCAGACACCCACCAAGATGCCCTAAAAGAGAGTCTCTGTCTTAACCCCAGTGGATCATTCAACACATGGGCCACTGTTTTGCTGAAGTCTGGAAACCTGGATGGAAACGCGTGCACCTTGTCTTTATCTGCCAACCCCCCACTGAGGACTGAAAATGAACTGGACTAACAGGACTTGTTCTCAGGAACCCACGCTGGGTCGAGTAATCGCTCTTTGTCATTTGGGTGCCTATTATAACATTGCTTTAGTCCGACATTCTGGAATCTTGTCGGAGCTCCATATCAAGCTCAATCATCCATAGTTTACAGAATCCATTTTCTGTCCATTTTAGAAAATTGGAAAGAGAGCGATTCATTTCCAGCCATCTAAGGCCATCTTCCCAAACAGCAGGCCTGTCCGGCCTCGGAGGAGCTTCAGTAATATCCCCAACATCGCTGGGAAGTAACTTGGTTTTGGTTTTGCCTTTGTTTGTTTGTTTGAGGTCATTTTATTTTTACATTTAGGTTTTTTTCCCCACACTTTTTTTTTTCTATTGGTGCATTATAGTCATACGTACTGATGGGGTTTGTTGTTACATATTTGTACTGGCCCACGATACACAATGTGATGATGTAATTTGGTCAATATTAATGTTTTTGGTTGTTTTGGCAAAATTCTCTGTTCCCTTTCCTATACATTATTTATTTTTTTGTTTGTATCCTTCTGGTTTTTCCCTTTAAAACTTTCACAGTAATTCTTTGCAAGCACAAATATTAGAATCTTCTGGGGTATTTTTTAAAAAATTCCTTAGGTTGATTCCCCCCACCTCCCCAGGCAAAGCAAATACAAACTCCAAGGAGCAGTTAAAGGATTTGCATTTTTAATTTTAAGTCCCCCACTAGACAGCCGAGGTCGGAACTACCACAGAGAGACACATCACTTGCATTTGTTTCTCTGTGTGTGCTGGGTTCTGGTATCTGCTTTAGATTTTCTTTTTCATATTGGCCTCACCTGATCTGCTTGGTGAGCTTTGAAAAGAAAATTGCTGAAACATCCTGAGTACAATGAGCCTCCCTTTCTCATGCTTTGGAAATAAGGTTTTTTCCTTTACCTTTGGATTTTATTCTGAATCACGCTTTCCTGTGTCTGCTGGTACAACTCTGCAGATTCGGCGACCTTTTCTCCCAGGCTTCTTGGTTCTCTGTTATATACTTCTGCAATCTACTGGGTCACGATGAAATCTGGAACAACCATTTTTTTCCCATTCTCTTGCTCAATCTTACGAGAAATGTAACAAGACAAGTTTTCTGCTCCTCTTCGTTTGGCCAAAAGAGGTTTCCAGTCGATGTGAAGAGAGATGAAAATACACAGCATTATCAGATCATGCATTTGTGGCATTTAGGAAAAATGGGTTAGACATCCATGGGTCCTCCTGTTCAATCCATTGGCCCTATGTCTATCTGAGGCATTCAAACGGGGAATTGTAAAAATGTCCATTTTAGGATCCAACCCCTAGAATTCATCACATAGTAGGGGCTCAAGAAACTGCATTTTAAGGTTCTCCCAAGCAGTTTGGATGATCAGCTGGATCGGAAAGACACTGACCTGTCTGCAGCAATCTCCCTTGTGTTTCTATCTCCTGATCTATTTGCTCGTCAACAGGCACCTGCCTCCATGTTCATGGTTTTCACGAAGATGTCAGTCTTCTTGGCAGAACATTCTAGTCAATCTCTTCCCCTAACAGGCCTATTTGTCTTGAATAGAGCATATCTGTCCATCACCATATTTCAATTTTGTTTCTCTTCCTTCCCAAGCATGGTGAAGCAGGGTCTTATTTATTGCCCTATCTTGTAAGAATTTCTTTCAAATGATCTCCAACTCATTTTATTATTCATGCTCCGTCGACTGGCATAAAACAAGACATCTAAGAGTCTAACTTTTTTTTTTTTTAATCTCCTGTTCCTCCTACCCAATGGCTTTCTAGTGGAAAAAAAAATCGCCAATGAGAATTTATCATTCTTATTTATTTTTTTTTAATGTCGTATCTTCTGATTTTCACATCACGAGAAGTGATCAATCACAGCTGATTTATCCGGGCATTTTTATTTCTCTTCATCTAGGCTTAATATTTAAGACATCCCTCTTCCTTTTCTCAATTGTCTTCACTCTTTAAGAACTTTCTATCATGAAAGTGCTCCCCAAATCCCAAAGTAGAGAAAGACCAGCACAATGAAAACTCAGGTACCTGGCCTCAGGGGTGTGCTGATAGTTCCTTCGGGAGTCAGTGTGGAGATGGAGTTGGGAGGCTTGGGAGGGTGACAGATGCTCAGAGCTGATGGCATGCAAAGAGAGGGGAAGGATCAGGGCTGGCAGGAGGAGTCACCAGACAGTGATGATGCAGAGCTCAACAAGGAGGATCCAGATCAACCCAGTCCTCCGAGGGTCCTGTGTGGACAGAAATGGCCGGGTGCTTGGAACATGGTCTGACTTCGTCATGGCTGAGGCCATCCAAAGGAGACTGTGCCCTCAGCTCAGAGTGTGGCACAGCAGGGGGAGAGGGTGGCTAAGGATGGCACTCTTCAACCCTGGTAAACACGCCTTCTCAAGCCAGATCTGCTGCAGTTTTCAATTCACAACTGCAGCAGAGCCAAAGAGCAAAGAAGGACCAAGAGGCATCCAAGCGGATGGCCCAGATCCACGTGTGTTCCTCCCTGACGCCACTGTGTCACGGCAGCTCTATCTTCTCCCCATCAGGGTCGATCACCAGGTCCAAGAGGGTGACTCTGTTTCTTACTTTCTAGTCCCTGGACAAAATAGTCAAAAGTGCCCAGGAAGCAGCCCTATTTTGTAGCTCCATGGAATCTCTAAAGGTATTTTAAATTTTTATTTATTTATTTTTTTTTAATTTGAGACTGCTCTCACTCTGTTGCCCTGGACGGGCTCAAATTCCTGGGCTCAAGGGATCCTCCTGCCTCGGCCTTCTGATTAGAGGGAACCATAGGCACCTACCCTTGTACCTGGTTAAGAGCCAGGTCTTTTGCAAAGCCCAGAGTTCCACAGGTTGGAATTTACAAAGCTTCCCAGTAGGTCCTGGGAGTGATGGCAAGACAGGCTCTTCTGGTTACATCTCGTGGTTCCCAGATCCGTGTTTGATCCTGTTGAGGATGTCGAGTTGTCCAGCTTCGTGTGTAAGCATCCGACTCACCACATTCTCTATATCCTGGAGGATGGCATTGTATCTTTGCAGGTGGACTTTGAGGTCCTTCAGCAGCCCATTCCGAATGGTTTCTGCAGGGGGCGGATGGGTGTTAATAGAGCTGACAGGGACCACCACCCCTGCGTATTTAAATTTTTAAGAGGGACTCTAAACCACCAAGCCCCTCCTCAAACGTGGTGATGAACCTGACTTTCATTTTACTGTCCTGGCGGGAGGCGTAGCCGGGCAGTTACAGGTGTAGCCTCCATGTTTCCCCACTGTGCTGGATCTTACCCCAAACCAGGGGTCTTATTTATTGCCCTATCTAGTAAGATACAAGGACATACCTAGGATCTTCTGCATTGTGGGATTATCCCAGTTGCTGAGTATGCAGAAGACACCAGGTATGTCTTTGAGCTTGTCCACCTGTCCTCAAAAAGTCCAGATAGTCTGTGCTCCATAAATATACACAATTATTAAATCTCAATTTAAAACAAGCCCAGATATTTTCCTGTCCCTAGTGTACAGTCACTCAAGTCAATAACCACACACCCCTAAGGAAATGGACCGTGGAGCTCTTTACGATATAAACTTGCCGTGTGTTGCAAGGTCCCTCCTCTGTAGCCAACAAACTGTGGGTCTGAAAACGGACTCTGGCCTGGGAACTGGACAGTGGCTCGTGACTTCTTAGTTGAGGTCACCATCACCTGGGTCCTTCTCATCCGATTTCTCTTCACTTGTTGTTAAACAATGCCCTTGTTTGCTGCCTATCTCTTGCCATTGTTCCTTAAACCATCTTCACAACCCCCTGACTCCTTGGCTGCAGGCCCCTTGGTGTTGCTGATTATTTGGGTAATTGCAACCCCACGAAGGACTGCTTCTACTTCTCTAGTGTCATGCCATCAATGTTTCTATTAGTGAGCCACACTCTGTGACAGCTGCTCCTCCTCATCAACCCTGGCCTGCAGAGGACAGACACTGCCGAAATTCCTAGGGATCCCGACGCCCCTCTCAGCACCTTCCCGATGGCCTTCCTGAATTGGGTGCCCTGGGTCCTTCTTGGTGAACATGAACTCTGCTGGTCCTCGGATCTCCTAAGGTCTATCCACCTGAGCTTGCTCATTTCTCTAAGCCTGCCATCGTTAAGCCTTTGCCGCCATCTGCCATGACAATTTATCCGAATCAATCTTGCTCAGCGTGGGCCCTAGTTTTCTCCAGCCTTGTAGAAGCCATGCTAGCAGCTGGGGGTTCTCACCAGGGTACTAGAAACCATATCCCCAGACAGGGCCTCAGGCCAATGTGCCCCCATATCCAGTCCCATCCAAGGGCTAAAACAGCCTTAGACTCCTCTGTGGATGCTCCCCAACTTCTACTGGTACCTGTTAGCTATTTCTTATAGATTCTTTGAGGACATGGTCCCTCTTTTCCTCTATTAGACTCGTGTTACCCCAGGTGGGTTATGTTCAGACTTATCTGCAGATACTGACTTGGTAGCGAGATGCTGAGATGGAGAGAGAGGTGCAAAACCCCAGAGAAAGGAAAACACAGGAGCAGAGCAGGGCATGGGGCTTGTTGGGCATAGGGCATACGACATTGCCATCTGTAAGAGTGTCTGTGTTATGGTTTAGATGTGAGGTGTCCCCTAAAAGTTCATGTGAGACAATCCGAGATATTCAGAGGCAAAATGATCAGGTTATGAGAAGTGTGATCTAATCAATGCTTAATCCAATGATATGGATTCACTGGGTGGTACCTATAGGCAGGTAGGATGTGATTGGAGGAGGAAAGTCTTGGGGGGTTGCTTTTGGAATATATTTTTAGTTGGTGGATGGAATATGCATTCTCTCCCTCTGTCTCTTTCTCTTTCTGCTTCCTGGTGGCCGTGTCCTGAGCTACTTTTCTCCACCATGCCCTCCTGCCATGTTCTGCCTCATCTTGGGCCCAGAGCTATGGACTTTGCTGTCTATGAACTGAGACCTCTGATACCTAAGTGCCAAGTAAGCTTTTCCTCCTCTAAGATTGTTCTTGTCGGGTTTTGGTTCCAGTAGTGAAAAGCTGACTGAAAAAGTCCAATACTCTACAGAGGAAGTTTGGAGCAAAGATTGCCTATTGCAAGAGTCCTGCTCTGTTCCCGGCTAGGGTTCCATGAGACAAGTATGGCCTTGGCTCAAAACTGAGGTGTATCTGGAAGGCCTGACTTCTGGGGGTTGTCTCTAACCACTCTCTTGGCATCTGGGCAGAATTTTTCTTAGAGACAGATAAGCCTATTTCTGTGTCTTTCCTAGAAGGATCATCAACATTTGCTAGACTTGAATTATTAAAACGTTCTCTACGTGACCAGTGAGATGCTGGGCGAGTTCTTTCTTTCCTGATTTCATGAAATGCATTCTGTCCTCGGCCACCGTCCTGCCATTTTGGCATCTTGGATCATGGTCCAGCAAAGATCATTGTTCTCCCTGTCTTCCTTTTTTATCCCTAAATCCCAGCTACTCACATGAAGAAGCGACTGAAAATGTCACCTGTGCTTCTAAACCCTTCATTTTATTGCTTCACATTTTATAACCCTGAAAAAGACATTGCTGATCACCCCACATGGTTTTATTTGTACCTGTCAGAATAGTAGAGATGTAGTTGGCACGCTGAATAAATCTTGGGGTGGATTTTTGTCACATTCCATGTACTCGATCCAAGAATTTCAGTTATGCCTGTTCTACGAAGGCTTCCCTCCACCTCGGCACGGTTTCCAGTGACAAAGCTGGCCCCTTTCTTCTCAAGCTGTCGAGGGACTCCCTGGCATTCATGGAGGCTTGGTCAGACCCTCATCATCCCACTCTGTTCTCTGGCAATGTGAGCCTCACCTTCTCTGGACAAATCTCATGTTACCTGCAAACCTCTAAGGAGGAAAAATCGCTGTATTTCTCCCATCTCTCTCTGTTGACTCTAGTTTTACTTTTCCCCTCCGTGATGAACTTCTTATTTTTCTCATGATGGCTTCCAGTTTCTCCAAGATTTCTGCTAATATACAGCATGCAAAAAGGCAGTTCTGATGCGATGCCCGGTCTCCCAGTTATGAACGCCGGATCGCGGGTGCTGTGAAAGGTTTCTTCAGCCAGGGATAACTCCTGCTGGCTTTCACTCCTCCTGGGAAGGGTTGAGAGCCTGAAGGGAGGACTGTTGACCCTTGGAATTTCTCTTTGCAATTTCCTGGGCCAGATAATGAGGCTTGCAGTTCCAGACTCTGATAGACCTTGTTCTCAGGACCCTATATTAACTATACGGCTTATCCAACAGGTCTCTTGATGGCCTTGACCAGAGTCAGTGATTCTGCACTGTCAGATTACCTACCACCAATTATCAATGTTTACTGACTGTTTATTAAATGGTCAATAATTGATACCACTCTGCCGGAGCCACCAGATTTCAAAATGCTACGGGGCCAGAGGGAAGAACTCTCAGGGTCGTAGTGATTCATGCACCTTCTCCCGTGTGCCAGCCCGTGCTATGCTGTCAGCTTTAATTTCTGCCTCCCCGAGCTTAGGGCAGCAGGAACAATCCTTCTAAATTGACAATCTCCACATGCAAAAAGGGATCAACGTTTCCGTCCGCGTGGAACAATCAATTCTTGCAAAAAGAGTAAAACAATCAGTTCGACTCTTTTTCTCCCCACTTAATTGTTGTGCTGAATTGACTGATCAAAGAGCGACAGATTGTAAGGTAATGAAAACATACTGTTGGCCTCTAGTCACATCAGGCAGGAAGCTCTTCCGAGGGAACCCCGAAAGAATCTCTATTATCCTGGTGAGTCTGTGGGATGCTCGAACACTTCCAGGGATGGGGAGAGCTCTTCTGCATTCAACACGCTGTGAGTCCATTTATGAATTATTAATCAGGGTCAGTAATAAAGGTCACTGGGGTTTGGTATGAAGGTACTTTACTGGGCACACACCTTAGTTTCATCAAAAACTGTACCTGAAGGTTAGTGTCCAGGAATAAAACCCAGAAAATAAAATTTCAGGCCAATCTGGGACATTTCTTTCAGCATCCATAGTTTTGCTGTTGAGAACCCCTCCTATGCCCCATGCCATCCCCCACCCCATCTCATAATCCCTGGGACCTCTGCACTGTATCCCTGGTACCATCTGGACTGCATGCATGTAGGTATCCCAGAAACCCTCCCTTATGTGCCAAATATCTGGATAAGGACCTGTTGGGTGCCATCCCCAAACACCCTCTGTCCTGAGACTCTTTCTGGGAGAAAGAGAAACCCCAAGGAATGAGGCTATCTTCATGGTGCGGGAGGGGTTGATGAGGATCCACGGCATGATGTCATCCCACCACCGTCACCAGGGACCACCACGAGGTGACTTTTCATATGGATTCGTCCATCCACCCATTTATTTTCTGTCTTAGAATCTCAGGCAACACATATGATGCATACAAGAAGAAAATAAAAATTACAAGTTATCAAAAAACAAAAGCAAAATTGTTAACAGCAGAGGCTAAAGAGATTAAAAAGGATGAGCTTAAATGCCAAAAACTTAGGAGAATGGGAAAAAAATGCATAGGATCCTACCCTGTATTTTACTTATAAATACCATAAATACATCACAAGTTTGTTTCTGTGCTTTCTAGTAGATGCTCAGTTTGGTAATTAACAGAGCCCACAAAAATTAATGAATACTTATTATTGCATACCGAGTATTTATAGGCGTCATGTTAGGCCATGAATGACATTTGAATTATAGGATTCAATTACAAAACAATTACAAAAACAAAATGCAATTATCAAAACAAAAGTTCCTATTTTTCAACCATTTGATTGACAAAGATAAAAAAAAAAAGAGTGATGTCTTGGTCCATTTTATGCTGTTATCACAGAATACCGCAGCCTGCGCCGTCACTTAGAACCAGCAGAAATTTCTTTGACTTCTGGAGGCTGGAAAGACCAAGCGAAAGGCAACCGTGTTGGACCAGGGCCTGCGCTGAAATATCCCACGACAGAATTTGAAGCAAGAGAAGAGAGTCAGAGACTCCAGCCCTTTGTAATGGCCTGAGTTCATTCAAGGAGTGCAGGCCTCCTGACCAAACCCTGCCCATCTATGCTTTTGCATGGGGATGAAGTTTCCATCACAATTTTTTTTTTTTGGGGGGGGATGCATTCAAATCATAGCAAATGAGAACACCTGGAATGGAATGGGCAACCTCAGAATTACGTGTTGGGACTGAAAAGTTCTGCAGAATTGTCAGAAGGCTGTTTAGCGCTTCTATCAAAAGTACGCTTACTTTGGCCTTATCATTTCATTTCTAAAACTGCATCCAGAAGAACTAAATGGTCAAGTGTACAGAGATTTGTGTCCCACAATATTTATTCATATTTTATTTTTAATAGTAAAAAATATGAATGTCTAATCCATTGGAGAGATGTTGAGTAGAAAACTTTGCATTTATCAAAAATGAGACACAGCACCTGCTGCTCTGACCCAAACAGACACCCAAGGGGAATGGTGTTTATAAAAGGTTACATGGGATGTACTCACATTTTTACAAAAATGAGAGATCCTATTTGCAAAAAATATCTTGAAAGATGTACATTTAAAAGTCAACAGTGGCTGTTTCCAGAGAGTGGGATTATAGGAGAATTTTGCTTTTTTCTTTGCATTTTTCTATAGTTGACAATGAGAATTTACTTTTTTTCTCATTAGTAGAAACAAAAAGACAATCTTGTTCATGCTTCTACAAGGTGACAGAGTTTATCCAGCCCAGCCTCCTTATTTTACAGATGAGAAACCTGTGGTCCAGAGGGGTGGTCTCAAGCTTCTTATGAAATGTTTGTGTTATTGTAATTGCCGTCTTACTCTGTGTGCTACCACACAGACATACATTAAAGGCCAGTGCTGAGTTATACTCCTCAGCATTCACACAGCCACAGATAACATTCAGCTTAAACTTTCTTTCTGTGCTTGATATGAGAAGGGACTCGAGGGGTTTCATGGAGTGCAGTGTTTGCATTTTGTGATTTGCTCTTACCCCAATAACTAACAATCTGTTATAGTTTGGATGTGAGGTGTCCCCCAAAAGCTCATGTGTGAGACCATGCAAGAAGGTTTAGAGGTCAAGTGGCAGGGTTATGAAAGCCTTATTTGTGAATTAATCCCTTGATAGGAATGAACTGAGTGGTCCCTGAAGGCAGGCAGAGGGTGGCTGGAGGAGGTGGGTTCCTGGGGTCATGCTTTTGGGGTTTATATTTTGCATCTGGCGAATGGAGTCTCTCTGCTTCCTGATCATCACGTGAGCCGCTTTCCTCCACCACGTGTTCTGCTTCACCTCGAGACCTGAGGCATGGAGCCAGCTGTCCATGGACTGAGACCTCTGAAACCATGAGCTCCAAATAAACTTTTCCTCTTCTAAAATTGTTCTGGTTGGGTCTTTTAGCAAAAAAGTTGGCTAAAGCACAACCCCAGCAGTGATGTCACCCCAGCAGTGATGTCACCCCAGCAGTGAAGTCACCTCAGCGGGGGCTGTTCCCATCTCTGAATCTCCACCGATTGGAATTTGGCCGCCGCCCTCCTGGTTGCTATTTTTCTCTGACATCTCAACACGCCAACTCTAATGTGCTTTGAAAAGGGACAAGGCCCTGCTTTTGTGTCACTGTGTCCTCAGTTTCTAGAACATATTCCTGCATGTGCAGAACCATAGTTAGAGAGAACACTGACCTGGGTTACTGTCCTGTAACCCAAAGCAAAAACCGGTGCAAAATTGTGACTCTAGAACAAAAGTGAGCAGGAGGTCCCTGGGGGACGTGGCCCACGGGGAAGCTGGCCTCACCCACCCAGACTCGGGAAAGTGGTGTGATTCTGATTCCATCAAAAATTCTTTAGGTGGCAAGAGGAGGGGCTGATGGGAGAGGTTCTTTGGCTTCCGTAAACCGAGGCTTGGAGATACAGCAGTTCCTTTTTACTTTTATAGCTCTGGTGAATCATTTATTGGGGCCACCTTTTCATTCTCCTCCCCTTGAAAAAAACATATCTCCATAAAGCATTTATGACTGAATAAACCATTGCGGATGGCCTGGTGGAGCAGCTGGTGCTCAGGGCTCCTCTGCTAATGCACTTGCCTTGGGAAGCCTAACGCTCCAGAGAGTTGAAAATGGCAGTTGGCAAAGACAACTTTGCTAAACCAAAGGTCCTCGGAGGCTGACTGAGTGTGTCACTTGGGCTTGGGGATGGGGACGTGGCAGAGGCAGGACAGGCTAGGTCTGCCTAGAAGAACAAGGCCCTGGAGGAAGGAGAGACTCACCCAGAACGTAGCTCTTCTTCCTCCTGAGGGCACCTGTGAGCTGGGCCTGTCTGGAACTGCAGGGGTTGGGGTGGGGGTCTTCAAAGGACTCCAAGTTGTTTGTTCAGATCCTCAAAGACTAAAGCTCATTGCTTCTCCTCCGACTCCCAAGCATGGTTTAAGCATAGAGACGTGGAGGACTTGGTCAAATTTGTCCTCTGTCCCTACTCTTCTCATGCCTGGGCTTTGGAAGAGCACTCCATTGCTTCCACAAGATCTCCACTAATCATTTCACCAGCAGCGATGCAGTGCAACTAGGAGCTGAATGGGATGAAGGCAGAGGAAGAAAGACGCCCTTCCTCTGAGTCGTGAGTGAGAAGAAACCAGATGTCCCACGTCAACGTTCTCCCATCAACACAGGGAGGAGAACACCCAGTGTTTCTCTCCATAGCCACACATTCGATCCCATGAGATTCTGTAGAATCTGAGATTTTACAGATTTCTATAGGGAACAGACCTGATCCCAGCCCTCATGAAGGATAGGCTGGTGAAGAAGCAGATGTCAATCAAAGGATTGCAGCCATGTGACAGCTGGTTCACCTGGAGTGGAATTTAAAAGGGGGTCATCAGGCAAGGGTGCTGCCTTCTTATGGGGGCCCAGAGAAGGCTTATTATTAGTGCTTGCTCAGTTCAAGGAATTAATTCCAGTTCAAATGAGCAAGGCCCTGCTGTAGTGACTCTCAGAACCCAGGGGACAGATGTGCAGTTTGTTGAGTGCCTACTCTGTACCAAGTGCTTCACACACCTCAACCACCGGAGTCTCCAGAGGTCCTGCAGGGCGTATCCATGATCCTCAATGACAAATGAAAGCCTAGAAAAGGCCAGCCGGTGCTCACGTGCTTGGTGAGTAACAGAGCACAGGTTTAAGCCCAGCCACACGGCAGCAAGTGACAACTGGTTCACCCGCCGTGAAAAGGAGGCACCAGGGAGCCATCGTGGGAGGCCGAGGATGGGAGAGGAGAACAGAGTTCCTGAAGAAGGAGGGGAAGGGAAAGGGTGCACAGTTAGAACTCTGGTCAGTTCAAGGTCAACTATGGATCGTGAATTATGTGCCTCAGTCTACCCAGGACAGGTCACTGGGGCAGTGGCCAAAGGTAAGAGGCAAGGCCAAAGAAACTGAGGCAGAGTCTGATTCAGTGACCATTCATGTACGCTGAGGACAGTGTTGTTCCTGAGTCTCGGAAGGGGACCTCTGAGGACAGCAATGACTTTCTAGCTTGTTACACCTGAAGACGGCAGCAAGTTACGAGGCCTCTTGGCAATCGCAGCTGGGAGCCGCCCACGTTTGAGGTGTGCAAAGCTCTGGTTGACTGAACCCACAGACATCTCTTGTTGATTGTTTATTTCTAAGGTACACTCAATCACAAAACTACGGACTCAGTGTCAGTCCTCTCCACAATCCTACAAAGGGGTTGTTTCCATTTTATAGATAAAGCGTGGACACAGAAAAGCAGAATAACTTACGCAATCGGATAGACAGTTCCTGGCTCTTCCTTCCCGTACCAAGTGCTTCAGTTGCTAAGTGGGAAAGTGAGATTTGGAATCCACCACTCCTGAGCCCAGGTTCCTTCTCTCTTCTGCTCTCAGTGTGCAAGGGAACGGAGAGGCCATTCGCTTTAACCTAGGAGTTGTTGGTAAAATCATTTCCCTAGCATTGAAGGGAACCGTAACTCACGTGCAGCTCATTTTTCTGTTCAAGATATTTAGTGTTCACTTACGTCTTTCATCTCCCACGGATTAGGACCAGCCTGGATGTAGGAGAGGATATCGTGGTCAGTGCTACATGGTCCAGGGAAAGAACCATTTGCTCCGCCTTGGTGTGGCCTGAGTGGGAGCCTTCAAGTGAGGCCACAGTGTGGAGAAGGAGGCGGAGAGGAGGGAAGGATGGTTGAGAAAGGGAAAGCTGGTGACCAGAGCCATGCCATGGCCTCGCAAGTTCAGATGCCCCGGGGGTAGCTTGACTGTCCTCTCTCTAAGCGCAGGTGACCCCTTTGAAAGGCACCCTGGTTGGGCTTGGAAAAGACCAATAGGAGGAAAGGGACCAGAGTGACTCTACCAGAGCCCTCTGAGCCACACTTAAAATTAGATGAAGCAGTAAAAGGGCAGCTCAAGGGGATCGGTATCCGGGTGTAAATTAATGCCGACTTTGTTGGAATAACTTGCGCTCTTCAGCCTTCGCAGCTGTGGAGTCTCCAGGGAGTTGTCTGGCGACATGTGATTTTACATATCTGACAGCTAAATCAGAGATCCAAATGCCAAATCCTGCACTCAGGAACATTATGTGGATTTGTGACACTCCCAAGGGGACTTTGGATCCATAAAGCAATGAATGGATTACAATGAGGCATAAATATGGTGTTTTCATCGGTGACATACACTCCTGCTCTATTATTTCTCACGTTGTTGTGGGAAAGGAAATCCATGCCCCCTCTCTCAGGTCTGCTCTCAGAAATCAAAAGGAAAAACAAGAGATTTAAGATTAAAAAAGAATAAATAAAAAGCCTCTCGATTCATCAGAAATAAACTAAGACCAAAGCATGGTCATTCCAGGGAAGTGATTTGCAGCATTGGTAAACTCCAGGATCAGACACCCATTGTCCGGATGCACCAATCTCAGACTAGTGTGTCAGTTCAGACACTGACTAGCTGTGTGATTTTGAGCAAATCACTGCCTCTCTCTGGACCTCAGTTTCCTCATTGGTCCAGTGAAGTCCAAAGTTATGGGTGTACACTCCCAGGAATGGGTGAGATGATGCACTATGTGGTATCAGAAGAAATCTTAGAACCTTCTCTGTGCTTTTAGGATGTCTAATATTCTGTGTTGTTCCAATGCATGTTATATTTTAGTACACATCCACTGCTAACAAATGAATAAAAATTATGCACTGGAAAGATGAGTTCTTGCTAGAAGCATGTGGACTCAGGGTTTGGAGGTCACGATGTCACCCATCCTGGTCTTTCCATAGGTGAGGGGAAGGACCCTCTGGATTTAGGGGTTCATCACTATGGAGCTGGGAGAATTCTCAGCTGTTCTTAGATCTCTCCATCAGGGCGGAGTGCCCCCAGCTGTCCAAGGAACAAGGTTGGTGCTCATTTACGTTGGGCCCCAGCTGGGTGGGCTCAGAAGCCACAAGATGCAATTAATGGGTCCCTGAGTGTTGTACCCTCCACAGCAAGCACAGCGCTGAGCTGCCTTGCAAATAATCGTAATCCCTTCTATTTGCTTCACACCAAAGAGCTCCGAAATCAGTTTCAAACGGAATTCTATATGTCTATCACCGGGAGAGTCGGGACAGCTAGCATTTTCCTCGTAGTCACAGAAGGAAAGAGATTCAGAACAGCATAATGACTTCCCCATGGCCACCCAGCTGCTATATGACAGGGCTGCCACCAAAATCCTGGTCTCCTGATAAGGACTCTAGGGCTCTTTGCACACTTATGGCCAAGTGTCAGTGTGTTCCCTGGGTCCCCGGGAGGAGGAGGTGGCTGTGTGAGATGGCTCTGTAAATGCAACCCCCAGCTATTTAAAAAGCAGCCCAGCGCTTGGGGCCCACTGTCGGAGGATCAATAGCATCCTTCTTGTGTACACAAGACCTCACATCGTTCAGGGAGGCCTGGCAGGGAGAGAAAAGCAGATGCATGGGCTCCTCGTGCCACCGGCTGTCATGGCTGGCTACGCTGCCGTTCCTGACAAGCACCGCGTGACAGTCTTGCTGCACAGTTGCGGAGAGCAGCTTGCTAGGAGCAGGAGCAAAAAGCCCTGTTTACAGAGGTGAGGGAACAAAGACAGTGCAAAGACTCAGAGAATGTGGTCGCAGGAAGGCTTTGCTCCAGCCAGTGGGTCAGCACCCCCCTCCCACCAGCCACCGTGTGTCCTTAGATCCCTCCATCTAGTTCCTGCCAGGAATGGGACCCGAAGCTCAGGAGAGAAGCTTCCCTTTTTGCTGTTCTTCATTCAATGACCTGTAAAAACATTGTATCTTTTTAAATCCGGAAGTGGTATCTCCAAGGATAAGACGCATCATGGTGGTACTTATGGGGTTGCAGTCAAACTCAATTTTGGATGGAAACTCAAATGTTTGTATGTTTCCTGCTCCAGATTTTAAATTTCTTAAGTGTAGTTAGCCTGTCTATAGTTGGCCTACTATAATCTCAGACCTCTTCCTCCCCCCACATACACACAAATTCATAGCAAATTATGCCATACTTGTCTACTGATGAGTGAATCGTAACCAACATAGCAGCTGTCCCTTTGGGAATTTTTTTTTTTTTTTTTTTTTTGCCCTTCATTAGCGTTAAAGTAGGACTCAATACTTCTTAAGATTCGCCATCAAGGCTTACTTTAATTAATACTTGCCACACCCCATCTCACCAGCAAAGGATAACCATCAGAACATGTAAATAACTACAAATCAATAGAGAAAGATAATAATCTAGTCAAGAAATGGATGGCCAAATGATTGAACAGGAAATGCACCAAGGTAGAAACCTGAATGCAGAAAAAAGATCTCCTTTTGAAATGCAAGTTCCAAATTCTGAGATCCTGTTTTAGTCCCTTCAGATCGGCAAACATTTTGACCATTTGTCGGCAGGGCTACGGAGCAGTGACCTACCTTACCAATGAGTGCACGTGGGTGCGACCCTCCAGCGCCACTGCGTGGGAGGGAAAGTGCCCGCCCAGCAGCGGTTCTGCCCTCCACATCTTCTGGAAGTCTTTCTCGGGCCTTTCTGCAGAGGCTGAGCCCCAGTGTCCTGGCGCATCCATCGTGTGAAGCGAGAGGACTGCTTGCCTGTGCGTCTAGACTGCTGCTGGTCATGTGCTGCCCGTGGGCAACTGGAAAGCAGTCACTCCAGTCACCTTCCATGTCCTGGAGTTCAGAGGAGGACCTCCCAGGGTGCAAGGCCGCACCCCTGACATGCACACAGGGAGACCTGGAGAAAATGTCACGATAGCTTTGTTGGGAATAGGGAAAAGGTACCTAGATGTCCTTCAGAAAAGGGACAAAGTGAATTGTGGTGCATTCCTTAAATGGGACACTAAACATCAGTACGAGTAGGTACAAAAAGACACAATGAACGAAAAACTAAGCTGCAGATACATGCACATGGTAACATTCTATTTATATGGAATTTAAAATTTTAAGATAGGCAATGCTCAATTATGCTTTGCTCATCTAGACTTACATAGCAATATAAAAGAAGGGCATGAAGATGACGAACTCCAGAGTCAAAAGGGCAGCTGTTCTGATATTAGTCTCTGTACTAGACTGTGCTATAATATAATTATATATATTATATTATATATGTTTGTTTACAGAACAGACAACTATTAAAGTATATGACTACCACATACCATCAATATAAACTATATTATTCTTTACATTATTTTCTCAATTTTTCTGTATGTTAAAGTAGATGATTTCAAGAATGCACCATGTTACAGACAGGTAAAATATTCCCCCTCCCCAATCCATTTGTACACAGCAACGTCAGTGAGAGACTCCCGTCCTTATAGAACAGAGAGCAAGATTTTCCTGAGGAAATGACTCTAGACAGACTCTGATCATTCCACTCCCCAGCTCAGAAAATGGTATTCCAGCTTTGGAGTGCTGCTCGACAGAGTCTGGACTCCACCGCCAAGCATTCAAAGTGTCCCAGGAGCTGGCCGTGGACCATTTAGAGGCTGCCCTTCAATCTCACGTCCTCAAGCACTTCACGTCCCATTCAGATCTGCGCCTTCGCCATATTCCAGATTCACCCCCCCCCCGGCCCCCGCTTCCCATTTCCTGCTGTTGCCAGGCACAGTTCCCTTTCCCGAGAACTCCTTGCCTCGTTCTTGCAATTTGACATGATGTACCAGAGCCTTAATAGCATGCCTCTCTCTGACACCGCCATTCTCCTACAAGGAAAACAAGTCAGATGTGCACATTTAGCTTAAGGATGTTTACTGTAGCATTGTCTCTAATGTCAAAATATTAAACATAACCTTAAAGTCAGAGGAAGGTGTCAATAAATCCATTCCACAGGGAGCAGAGCACTTGAAAGCACAGGCTCTGACGTCAAAGGCAGACGACCCAGGTCCAGTTCCTCCCTGTTCTGGAACTTTCTGGCACCTTCCAGTTCTGTGATCTTAGCTTTTTCTGTGCCTATATATTCAAATCTGTGAAATGGGAGTAGAGTTTGTTAGGGGGAGTGGTGAAATGTGTGACTACTTGTTAATGCACTTGCGGCAGTAGCTGGCATATTGTAGATTTCCTTACAAACGGTTAACCGGGGATTGCAGCTCATCTGCAAACTTCCGAAGTGAGGCAAAGCCACAGTCTACGTTGATGTCTTGATGAAGCCTGACATGGCACTTGGCCCAAGAGAGGGTCAAAATACGTTGAATTCAAGAATCAACAAATTCCAGCTGTGTGTCTTTCACTTTTGGATTCTGAAGTAGCTGTTATGGTTTGGATGTGATGTGTCCTCCAAAAACAGTTCCCGTGTTAATGCAAAAACATTCAGAGGTGAAATGATGAAATTCTGGGAGCTGTGACCTAGCCAGTCCATCCACGACTGGGTGGCAACTGTAGGAAGGTGAGCTGAGGCTGAGGAGGTGAGTCACTGGGGGTTGCCTGGTTCATGTTCCCTGCGGCCCTCTCCCTTTGCTCTCCCTCTCTTCTCCCCAGCCGCCATGAGTACATAGCACTCCGCGGCCACTCCCTCCTGCCATGATGTTCTGCCCACCTTGGGGGGTCCAGAGCAATGCAGCGTGTGAACTGACCCTCTGAAACTGAGAGCCGAGATAAACTTTTCCTCCTCTATCTTGTTCTTTTCAGATGTTTCTGTCACAGAGACGAAAAGCTGATTGACAGAAGTGGGACAATTTGTGGAGGGTGACCCAGAAGAACACGGGTTTGGAAAGGTAGCCTCATCAGGCACGTAATAAGGGAACTAGATGATGGCCGAAAACCAAGTCCCTCTGGAACCGTGGGCCAGAGTGGACCGAAGAGAAGGTCCAAGGGAGCTAGAGTCAGAGGGACCCAGAATGAAGTAACTCTGACACTATGTAGCTGGGTGGCCTCAGGCCAATTTCCATAAGCTCTGGTCCAGGCTTCCCTCCTCTGTTAAGAAGTGTGACGATATCCACCCTCATAAGGCTCTTGTAAAATTTCAAAATAATTAATATTAACAAGTAATAGCTTGCGCCAGGCACCGGTCTAAGCTCTTTTCATAGAATCTTATTCAACTCTCCCGACAACCTAGTGAAGTCGTGTCCTGGTGGCTTTGTTGTCTCCCAAAGAATATGTTGAAGTCCTAATTCTAAGTGATCTTCTTTGGGATTGGGTCTTTGCAGATGTAATTAACTAAATTAAAATGCATTCCTATTGGACTAGATGGGATCCTAAATCCAATACGACTGGTGTCCTCCTAAGAGGAGGGAGACGGGGACATGGGGAGGGGACCCGGTGAAGACAGAAGCACAGGGCGGAGGCAGGGCACAGCTGCATGCCCAGAATATGCCATCATGGCCACCACTAGGAGCTGGGAGCAAGGAGGAAGGACTCTTCCCTGGAGCCTCCAGACATCTTGACTGCAGACTTCTAGCTTCCAGAGCTGGGCGAGATTAACGCCTATTGTTCAAGCACCAGTGTGTGACAACTTCTTAGGGCAGCCGTAGGAGACGAATACATTTACCATTACTTCCCCCGTTTTACAGAGGTAGACACTGAGGTTCAGGGTAAGTTAGCAACCAGTTCCCACCTAACTGGGAAACTAGCTGGCTTTGAAACCAGTGCTGACTCTGGAGTTTTACTCTGATTTTTTGAAATGATGTTCAGCTGGGTTTCGAAGAGTTCCATCATTTTCTGGGGTCACAAAAAAATATGGGTTTTGAATTTTAGATTTTTGAAGTATCTCACCATCCACCATCTCCAAGAGACCTTAATCTGTGAAATAAAAGTGATCCTGTTGCCTGCTTATCTCAAGTCTTGTCCTCATTAACCCAGCTGTCTGTGCCCAAATCATGTAATTTCCACAAATGTCACCCTGCCAGGCCACTCAGCCCTGCTGGGTCACAGCAGGCTGGTGACAGAGGCTCTTCCTCCATGACTCTTGGGGATAACGTTCAAACGGCTTATTTGGTGACACCAGCCTTAGACCGGCTGCCCTTCCTCTCATAATGGTGCCCTCTGCCCTCCCACAACCACAGCAGAGATAAGCTGTTCCCTGTAGAACCCAGCGCAGAGAGAACACGGAGGTGAATCAATGAAATCTGAATCACCTTCAAACTCCATTTCGCCCCAAAGCTCCCTCGTCCATCAAAACGATTTTTCCCAATTGCAACCATTAGAGAGGTTTTCAGAATTGAGCATCATTTCCATTTATGCCATTTGCCTCTCTCTTTCTCTCTTCCTCAGTCTCTGCAAATATTCAGAAAAAAATGCATGTCAGAAGCAGGAGAACTAAAGAGCAGGCGCAGACCAAACTGGGATTTCCGGCCCCAGACTCCCATAGGCTTGGCTTAACTGCTTGTGAAGGCACCGATGCTTTTTGCCCTGTGATCTGCAGCTTTACCAAGAGCCTCCCCAGCATGATTCCCCAGGGAAGGCAGCCATAAGATCCTCCTTGGAGGAGCCCTGGTCTGGGTCTGCACAGGCAGAGCAGAGAAGCCTATTCATGGCCCCGTGGGTTCCATGGAGCAGCCGTTGTTATTCAGGTTGATAAAAGCTTTCTTCCCCCAGGAAAACTCCTCCACCCTGGCAGCCGTGACCTTGACTCAGAGGTGTAAGCTGAGCCCAGGCACACCTGTACTTCTGACAGACGAGCCGGGCTCTGAAAAGCCCCTGCTGACAAGCTTATCGAGAGCAGACACCTGCAGAGGGGCCCTGCACCCCCTTTTTTTTGTGAGCACTCTGACAGCAGCCTTGATCCAACAGGTCTGTGTACATGGTCACAGAGAGATTACGTGGAGGTTCACAAAGGGGCTGGATTATGCCAAGTCCCAGCGTCATGCTTGGAAGGAGATACAACCAGCCATTCATAACCCCCGCCTCTGTTGGGTGGAATTCGTTGCATGGCCCTCCCTGGTTTTGCTCCAGATCAAAAAAAAATCCTATTTTTGCTCCAGTAAGAGAAGGAGAGAGCAAAGACAATGTGGACTTGTTAACCCTACTGTGCGATAGCACGTGGGGAGGAACTTCATATTTAACCTTCTGTTTAATAAATCCTAACCTTCTGTTTAATAAATGGGGCGGAAGGGCTGTTATCCTGATTTTACAGATGAGAAAACTGAGCCGGAGGGGACTTAAGTCACTTTTCAAGACGGCATTTCTCATTCCTGGTCGGGCAGGATTCGAAAGGGCTTTCTTATCGGCTATTCCCCAGCCCATGACCCAGGAAGCCCAAGGCCCCGCCGGGGTGTGGGGTAACGGATTCTGTTTGGGGCCCTCCATTACGGGGGCTCATGTTGTCATGCATTGGCTGTATGGAGGGTCAGTCTGCAGGCCTGAGCCTGTCACCCACTCAGGCAGAAGGGCCAAGAGGGACCTGACAGTCAAAGCTGATGGGAGTTGCCTTTAGACGCTGTCAGCTTGAACTAGATGCAAGTGTCCCCAAAGTGCCCATTTGGAGGCACTTCTGCTTAAACTTTAAAATAGTGAGTGGTGCTCAGCCAGAGGCAGCTGGTCACCCTGGAGACGCTTAGCAATGCCTGGAGATATTTTTTGTCATAACCAGGAGAGGGTGGGGAGCTACCGGCAGCTAGTGGGCAGGGGCCGGGGACACTGCTGAGCATCTTAGAATGCACAGCCCCCCCACCCCCACCCCCAAGATATAATGATCTGGCTCAACATGTCCACAGGGCTGCGATGGAGAACCCCCGTTTTGAACACCCTCTCACCAAATGTGTGACATTCTTGGCCCAGTGGCCAGCGCTTGACAAATGTCAGCTGACATTAGATGGCTAGTTGGCAAGTGTTACTCCACGGGTCAACTGAACTGGTGATGTGTGGTTGGTGGTCCCTGGGTCCTCCTGGGCCACGTGAGGAGGGACTGGATGCTTTCCCTCCTAGCAACAGCACAACCCGCGTGCCAGCACACAGTGGCATGTGGCCAGCCGGTGCCTCCAACCAACAGGAGGCTCTCCTTACCCTGAGTGACTGCCTGAGAATCAACCCCTATGTTGAAGGGGTTTGTTTTTGCTTCTCAAAGCCGGGAAGCCTGGTAGGCGGCTAGCCTTGAGGGGTGTGGACTGAGTTTTGAAAAAAAAAAAAAGGTGTTTGGAGGCTGTACTCTAAGACCTCAGCAGCAGGGAGGGCTCTCAAGGCCACCGGGTCCTCGGAGTCACTGCAGGACTGCTATTTCCTAACGTGTAGGATGAGAGGGGGATTCTTGTTTTCAAGGGGTGGTGTGAGAATCCACTGAAATAATGAATGCCAAGTACTTAATCTGTAAAATATATTGATACTTAAACAGGAACAGTCATTAGGAAAAGTTAAGAGGGGCTGGCTGCTGTGCCTTGAGTGTCCCCAGAGACTCAGGGACAGGAAGCGTGGTCCCCAGTGTGATGGTAATGAGTCAGTGGAATCTTGGAGGTGAGTCCTAATGGAAGGCAACCGAGTCCTGAGGACACTGCCTTGGAGAGAGGCTGCTGGTCATAGAGTGAGTGAGCTCTGGAATCAGTGTGCTGTGACAACGTGGGGCCACTCTATGCACTTGGCCCTTCTGCTTCTGTGCTGTGTTCTGACACAGTCATAAGGAGCCTCATTGGGATGCTGGTGCCATGCTCTTAAACATCTAAAACTGTGAACTGAATAAAACCTCTTTTCTTTGTAAAGTTTGCAGCCTCAAGTATTTTGTTAGAGTAATCAAAAAAAAAAAAAAACCCACTAATACACTGGTCTCAGAGGATTGCCTGGGGTGTGGGCAGCTTATTGGTTCAAACAGAGACCTGAATGCTTTGTGTTGGTTTTGTTCGCCATCCCACTGGTCACCCCATACCCATGTACTTGCCGGCTGTGGTGCAACTGGTTTCATGGACTGGGTTCATGGAAATTCTTAGTACGGAGTAGAGTCAGCCTTTCCTGAGACATGATTTGAGGGTTGAAAAAATAACCCAATTGCCTGAGGACATGATTGAGAGACATGACCATGACTTGTCCTCCCACCAGTCCAGGAGGCAGGCCATGCTGTGGGGGATGGGGTGTGCCTGTCACTCTGCCTGTGCACTAGCTGTAGGACCTGGTTGAGTCACTGGTACTGCTTGAACTTTGAACTCTTCCTCTAAAATGGGCCCAATCATCCCCTTCACAGTAACGATGGGAGGACAGGGTGATGGTGCCGATGGCAGCTCATCAGCTGAAGGTAACTGATCACGGCGGGGACTTGGTGGCCATTAATTTTTCTTAAGGAATAAATAGCTAAGTTCTTCACAGGAGTGAGCATGTGCCTGAGCGGTTCTACTCCACCTGCCTGCACGCGTCTTTCGCTGTTCATGGACGGGATCCTTCTGCCTGGACTGGCTGGCCACCTCACGTCCTCTCCCCCTCTAGATGTCCTCCTTCCGTGTCCATCTTCACCAGCAGTGACCCACCCAGATTGGCCGGCCGCGCTTCTCTGCCCCCTCCTCTCCCTCTTCTGAAGGGCTGCTCTGGCCTGGTCTCTCCGCTCGTCCCATCTTCTCCAACAGCTTTGGTCACTACTATCCCTGAGCTCCAGAGAATGGCCACTGTGCCAACTGGGACCTCCATGCCGTGTGGCTGCCACCAGGCCCACAGGAAGAATCCATGGGCTTCTGCGTTGTTTGGACGTCTGTATTTAGGGACGTCTGTATGTAGGGACGTCGTCTGTTACGCAGAGTGCGCCGGTTTGCATGTGAGGCGTCCCCTAGAGCTCAAGCGGGAGACGCTGCAAGAACATGCAGAGCTGCACCCCGACTGGGGGGTTCGTCTGCTGATGGGATGCGCTGGGAGGTAGCTGTAGGCAGGTAGGATGGAGCCGGAGGAGGTGGGTCCCCGGGGCTGTGCCTTGTGCGTTTTGTTTGTATTTTGTCCCTGGTGAGTGGAGCCCTCTCTGCTTCTTAGGTCCTGAGCTGCCTTCCTCTCCCCCTGCCCTTCTGCCATGAAGCGGCGCCTCACCTTGGGCCCAAAGCAATGGAGTCGGATATTTTTGGACTGACACCTCTGACGCGGTGAGGCAAATAAACTTTTCCTCCCTAAGATTTTCTGCTCAGGTCTTTTGATCACAGCACACAAAGGCTGGTGTTTTTCTGTTTTCCCCTCTCCTTTAAGGACTCTGTGCTCCAATGTGAACTAACATGCTCTCTTGTCATAAGTACTATTTAGCAGAAGGAAGCATGTCTACCTAGCTCTCTCCTCCTTTGAGCTGCTCTGTGACATTTGACTTTGTATCTCCACGCCAGAGCCAGAAATCAGAAATAGGGTAGGCACTTTGATCATGATGAATGAATGAACCTGTGCATTATTTTTTTTGTGTGTGTGTGGGAACAAATTTTCTTCTCTCTACGCTACCAAATCCCCCATCTCCTGCAGGCTCAGGATGGCTGAAGATACGGACAGGTGGACATTCAGCCTTCTTCACAGGGGTCCTGGAAATCCCACAGGAAACCCTGACATTTCTGGTCCGCTCAGTAGAAACCTGGTAACGGGCTCTCTAGCTACCTTCACCAGATGTGGGGGTTGGACCTCATCTTCCTCTCTTATTCTCCTGACTATTCCGGGCTCTATGGCTTCCCCTGGGCAGAGAGAGGCGCTCAGCAAGCTCAGCATCCGTCTATCTGTCTACATTTTTTGTCACCCATCAATTTACAGGCAACTGATTTAACAGTTTATAATTGTCCCGATTAAATGTCCCAGGACTCCTCTCCCCAACCCCTCCCCGGGGGGAAGGGACTTTTCAGGGTTGTCTCACCCACACATTTTAGTCCTTCATCATGTTCCATTTAGCACTTCACCTTGGCTTCTATTATCCTTCCACTGGTTTTACTTATGGGGCTGTTTCTTTCGCTTGTCTTTCTTCTTTTCGCATGTTTTAAGAGTATTTTCTTCCAGATGGGGGCCCGAGTTTTCCCAAGGCCTGCGCTGATCCTCTCACTGTCCTCTCCAGGGTCCAACACAGGCCTAGGCACACAGCAGATTCTCAGTAAAAGGGTCGCCAAATCCCACGGGATCAAACAAAGACCCAACTTTCTAATTCCTCTTCCTCCGCGAGCTCATCCTGGGGACGGAGACCAGGATGTCACAAAATAACCCTGAGTGGGGACTTAGAGAGGGTGGGGGCCTATTCAGGTGAGTGGAAAGGTAAATGGGAAGCAGGCTGGAGATAAAATCACCAAGACCTGACGGCCGCCCACCTGGCCCTCATGGCCTGGTGAAAAGAAACCCAAGCCACGGATCCACTTCAATGGCTCTTGGACCTGAAATGACTCCGCCCCCAGGCCCGCAGGAAAATTCAATTAAAGGGTCCATCAGCAACTGAGGAGCAAAGACAGTGGGGAGGCCCACATTTTCATAAAAAGGAGCCCTTCTCCTCCTGGTCCCCGCCCCGTCCCCTGGGGACCCCTCCCCACTTCCTTATTAGACCAGCCCCTACCTCTAAACTGCAATTCTCCCCAATTAGGCCGCTCAGAAGAGCAGCTTGCGTCTGCTCCTTTCAAACGCACACACACGGTTCAGACTCTGCAGCCCACGGACACAGGCCTCGCCGGGAGAGGAGGAGAAGACGCACGCAGACAGCCCGCAGAGGCTGGGACTGAAACCCCCCTGGGCCAGGGCATCCGCTGGCTCGGGCTTTGCTCTGGGTGCGAATTCTGCAGGCCACCCAAATCCAAAGGTGAGAGGAAACCACACGTGGGCCACCCACTGGGCTGGGGGAGAAGCGAGAAAGGCAGAAGGGAAGAGTTGAACGTGCCGACCCTGACGACCAGCCCGATCCCTGCAGCCTCCCAGGCCCGGCTGTGGACATGCGTGTTGGACAGAGGGCGTCTGTCCACAGGGAGTGATCGACCTGGCCAAGGGACACGTAGCTTAACTGATGCCATCTGCCAGTGCCTGGGGGTGCTGTTTCAAAGTGAAGGGTGGCCCTTCCAGGGGCCCCGGCCTTTCCCCCACATTCCTTCAAAACAGCCAGTACTCGGGACAGTGGCTGTGGGTGACAGGGAAGCCAGCCTCCACCCAGGATGCCCAGCCACACCCACAGGTCCAGGGTCCCCTTGAGTAAGGCCGTGTCTGCCCTGGGGGCCTCTTCTGCTCCCTTACAGGCAGCTTCCAGTAAAGGATAGGAAAGAGGGCCGCTCCCTGCCGTCCTTTGTCACCTCAGGTGACGGGGAGTGGAACCCCCCAGGACAAGGCTGTGGCCTGGGGTCCTGACTTGCCTGGGATGGTGTGTGCACTCCCTGGAGTGAGCTGCTGTAGTGGAGTACCACACTCAGGGGCTTCAGCCACCGACACTTCCTGACAGCCTGCGATCAAGGTGTCAGATGCTGGTATCTCCCAGTGTCTCCACGTGGTGCCCCTGTGTGCACCATACGGTCCCCTTCCTTTAAAACATCCATCCTGTGGCCCATGTGACCTCATTTTAACTCACCTCTTCAGAAAATCTCCCTCCAAACGGTCGTAGGCTGAGGTACGGGGGCTTCGAATGTCAACCTACAAATTTGGGGAGCACAAAGTTCAGCTCATGTCCAGTATGCCTTGGGAGCTCTAAAGACGGACCCTTTATCGGCCAGTTGAATCACCTCAGGAATTTGGGAACTTTGAGCAGACGGCTTCACAAAAGACCAGAACCTTCTAAGGAAAGGCCACAGGCAGTGAGCATTAGCCTCTCCTGTTCTATTATGTGTAAAGCAGAGTTCGGGGCCCTCCACGTGTCCATCACATAAAACTGGATGGGAGAGATCCTACCACGTGAACAGCTTTGATTTAATCAAGTCAGAGTCCAGAAATATTCTGTGGCGGAGCTGGCGTGGCCAGGGCCTCTCACACACACGTGCAGATGGAGGGCACTCGACCCCTTCCAAGCTCACACTCACCCAGGCCCCACCTCATCGTCCTTTAGATGTGCTCACTTGGCCTCCCTGTCCCCGAGGATTGGCACAGTTTGTTCCCTCTTCTCGAAATGTTCTTTGCCTTTTTAAAGCCCTGGAGTATTCTGGAAAGAAAGCAGAGAACAGACTGGCCTTAGAAACACTCTTTGATTCCTCTACTGGGAGAAACCGTGCTGGGATAAACACAGGCCACTCAGGTCCCTTCCCCTGGAATGTCCCCTCCCCCTGTTCCCAAGGCAAATGCCTCCTGTGTTCCACGGGAGGTTTACACTGTGAGTTCTCAGAGGGTGCTGCTGTCCTCTCAGGTTTCCATGGCCTCAGGGCCTTCTGAATGTCCTCGGGTTGTAATTGGGGACGGGTGGGGACAGCCTCCAGAAAGAAGCAGGGTTCCAGGCTCTGTGATGGCATGTTCTGTTCATGTGTCTTCACGCCTGGCAGGTGGCCGCTGGCAGCTCTGTCCTCTACATTTAGGAAACAGTCTGCGTCCTGAGGGCAGCAGGGTCCTCCGGGGACTCAGTGTGGAGATGTGCTGAGCTGTCAGACAGGGACCCTCTGGGGGTTTATTTGCATGATTGCTATACCAAGTGGCTCTGGGTGGGACAGAGTGACAGAGGAGTCCTTGCATGACGGTGAACTGTATGAAACAAATACAGTTGGTGTCGGTTCCGAACAATGATGCTTGAGCTAGTTTGGGGACTTAACCAAGGGAGACGGAAGAAGCTGTTTTCGTGCAGAACTTGATGCTTTGGGCAGCCCGAAGGTGGGAAGGAACTCACCACTTTTGCACAGACCCAGCATTGCTCTGGCTGCTCTCAGGTGGAGAGCAGGACCCCCATCCTCTTCAGGTGGTCACAGCTGTGCCGAGGGTGGGGCTAATCCTGCAAAGGCCTTGTGAGGTCAGCCCATTAGCACAACTCAAAATGTCATGCAGACCATGGGCAGTGAGCAGACCAGACTGGCTGGCATGTGCCAGAGGGCATCCTGGATGATACCCTGGCTGATCCAGCATCGCTGCATAAAACAGATCAGATTTCAGTTAGCAAAAAGTTACCTGAACCCAGGGCCTCTAGAGTCCTGAGGGACACTTGAGTTGCATGCATCTTGGGGGAAATAATCTTCTCCTTCCAATGCACACATTAGGGCTATGTCCAGGGTAGGCAGCCTGAGACAGCTGAGAATCTAGAGGAAAAGACAGGAGCAAGGATGTGTTGGCTGCCCCTTCGCTGCCCCCAGGATGGGATTCACAAATGCTTCCAGTCTACTGCATCTGCGACCTTGAACTTAGTACTGTTGCTCTGTTCATGCTCTCCCCTCTCCTGCAGCACTAACTGGTACAAAGGATGCATCCACAGAAGGGGAGGGGCCCTCGCTGCCATTTAGGACCAACCCTTCCCCTGATCCCAAGTGAGGATTCATTCACCTCCCGTATCTCCGGTTCTTTACAATGTGGGTTAAACATGCCGATGGTGATAAAAACATACTGACAAATCCAAACTCTGCTTGACCTACGGTTTCATAATCCAGTGCTCAATCCCCATCCCCTACTTCTCTCCTGACATCCAAGTCATTCATTTTTGGAAGCACCTAGTGAGCACCTGCTGGATGCCACCAACTGGGCTAAGCTAGGTACTGTAGCCAATAATTTATTTTAGCGACTTTAAAATGAAAACGTCTAAAAAGTCACATCTGAGACTACTGCCGGCTATGAGGTTACCAAAGGAGAAAGTGTAGAGATGCACCCTATTGTTATGTGTATGAAATCACATGTATAATGTCATGTACGAAACTGCAGAGATGAACCAAACAATGAGAAATGGTATTATTTGTTGGGCTGGTGGTGTTAAGCATAAATTATTTTTATTTGGGCATAGTAAGTGTTCAGTATGCTTAGTGGTGCAGTTAATTACGTTGAAGAACAGGTCATAAAAAGATACTCATCTGGTAAAATATTAACAGTAGGGTTCTGCAACTGAAAGTATATTGCTCCACAAAAACCTGCACCATCTATTCTCTTGGCTCTGTGTTCATGGGAAATCAGGATCTGCTAGAAGTGTGTGTGTGTGTGTGTGTGTGTGTGTGTGTGTGTGTGTGTGAGAGAGAGAGAGAGACAGACAGACAGACAGACACGTACGGCTCATTTCCTCCTTCTCAAGCATCTCACCTGCTAGTCTTCTTCATAAAACTTTCACTCCAAGGAATAAATCTCAATCTTCCTGTCTTTATATTCCACTTCGCTTCTTTATTTTAGAAAATAATTTCTCTCTCTTTTATTTGTGGGACGGCATGAATTTGAGGATTATAAAGACCCCAACTCTATCCCAGTCATTTAACTGGGAAACGCCTGACTGGTTCTCATTGTAATGGCGTTTCATGAACTGGACGTACCTGTGCCTTACTGTCCCTCATTATTTGTGTTCCACCCTTCTGTCCAGATGGCTCAAAATGGACCTCCTCTCTGAGCAGCTGAATGTGGTGGCACACCTAACCCCTTGGGCCCTTCAACACCTGGCATCTCAGTCCTTCATGTAGCAACTCAACTTTACAACCTTGCCTCTGCAGAGATGTTTGGAATGCTCAACGACCTATTCTGACCAGTCAGAATGGGCGGGGACATGGTGGGGAGGGTCGTGGAGGTCTCCTGAGGGGCACTGCATTCATGCTCCAGTCGCTGATCCTGAGAGAATCTTGGAGAAATCCGGGGATTGGGAATAGAGTCAGAGACACTGGGGAAATCTGGGGCCTGTCTGGAGACAAGAGGCCATTAACAGGGAAACATGGCCATAGCTGTCTACACCAACATGAACCACCAATGTCATTTACCTGTAGGTCTGAGATCTCTGAATACTTCCATCCAGAACAGAAATTCCTTGAGATATACGATTATGTCTTAAACTTCTGAGTGTGCTATGGGACCTATCCCAGAGGCATCTTTGGAGTAGGACTTGTGATTTGGTGCCATGTGATTGGGGGGAATGCCAGGTTGGGGACAGTTGGTGCTCAGGGATGAGCAGCACGGGACTTTATAAATCAGAAATTAAATTGAGCTTCCCCATACTCAACTCCCATGAGAATTGATTTCTTAATCTGTTTGAGATCTGGGTCTTTGTGGGATCCACCACCTAACTGGCTCCCCATTTCAGGACACTTGGAATGTGGGAAACCTGGGGAGATGCTTCTTCAAGGCAAATTAGCACGTGCAGAGTTCTATTTCTTCGTTGTGTTCCGTTTAAATTCAGGTAAAAGTCACGTTACCCCTGCTTAGAGCTAATGGACACATTCTACTCCCTCGTTCCCCACTTACCATGGGGGCACAGTGGAAAGGGTGTGTGCAGAGTCTAAGCCAGGCACACTACCTTGAGGTCGAGAGTGCGACCTCTACCTCCCGTGGCCGTTGGAGGTAGTTGGAGGAGTTCATTACTACCCCATCCAGGAACATTGGGGGCTTTTGTGGAATCTGGGAATCGGGCCACTGTGACTAACATGGCTTTCCCACTTGCTTCAATTCTCAAAGGAAGACGTTGGATTCTGTTTCAGTTACCTCTGGCTGATCTGTGAGTGACTCAAAGTGAGTGGTTTATATCAACTGTTTGTCTGTCCATGAGTGTTCTTCTGCGGGTCTCACGGGTGTCCTGAATTCAGACAGTCTGGTGGCAGCTCTGCTGGGACTGGGCCATCCAAGATGCCTCCCTCCCACGTCTGCTGATGGGCCTGGGCTGCCGGCCTGCCTGCTCTGCTTCTCTCCCAGGTAGCCTCTCAACAATATGTCCTGGATGTCTACCATGGTGGGCAGTGCTCCAAAAGGAGCGAGACCTGAGGCTCAAGCACTCCCTGAGTCTCTTCTTGGACTGCATTTGAGGATGTCCCGCCAGCCAGAGCAAACTCATGGCGGGGCAGACAGTCAGTGTAACAAGCAACCCAGACCACACGATCTCTAAGGGCCTTGTGATTCCAGTACTGTTTTCCTGGGGACATGAGCTCTCAGTTTGGAATATCAAATTTAGAAACACAGGCTTGGAACATGAGCAGCCTGCAAATTCCTCCCAGTCACTAGGACAGGAACGTAAGGTTGATCTTTTCCCCTGTGACATGCAGCTGTTTCATACATATTAACACTCTAAAAATTTTTGGTCCCTTTGGGACGGCACTATGTGTTCATTTTAGTTAGATCTGATATGTGAAAAACCGTTGTTGGAAAGAAAGAGTAAAATTTGAACTCAGCTCCACAGGCCTTGAACTTGACCCTGGGTAAAGAGTATGTGTAAACGGTATGAGTGTGGTGTGTGTTTAACAAAGACTTGCGAATCAGTCTCTGTCTAAGGCCTGTTAGTAAGGTCATAGAATGGATCTTTGAGGGTCTTGGGAGATGATCAGGTTCTGAGGGTGGGGCCCTAGTGGTGACATTAGTGTCCTTACAAAACAGGAGCCAGAGAGCTCTCTTGCTGACTCTGCACCATGTGGAGATAAAAGAAGTTGGCCGTCTTCAGACTAGAAGAGGGTTCTTACCAGGATCTGAACATGCAGGCACCTCTGACCTTTGACTTCCAGCCTCCAGAGCTATACGAAATAAATTTCTGTGTTTTTTAGGCTTCCCAACCTAGAGTATTTTGTTATAGAAGGCAAAGCTAAGACATCCTCTCTCCGTAGGATGGAAATTATAAGAAATATATTTTAAAAGAATAAAGCCATGGAAGCATTGGGAAATGGGAAAGAGTACATTTAAAAAGAAAACAGATGGGATTTGATGGGGTTCTTCAAAGTCAGCTCTGTTTTGATACTTTGTATTAGATGATTCTTTGTGATGGGGGGAGTGGCATCCTGTGCATTATGGGATGCTTAATGCCATGCCTGACCTCTGTCCACTAAATGCCAGGGACACTTCACCTAAGAGTGACAACTGAGAATGTCCCCAAATATTGTCAAATGCCCCCCAGAGGCAAAATTACCCCCAGTAGGGAGCCACTTGATTTGGAGGATCAAGAGTGCAGAGGAGGCTGCTTACTCAGGCACTAGCCCTATGAAACTTCCCAGTTGATGACAAGTTACAAAGGAATGGGCCGCAGAGGTGTCTACAAGGTGAGCAGGGAGAGCAGGATGCCTATAGATAGCTGGGATCGTCACCGTCTTCTACCCGTGATCCCCCAGAGAGTGACTGGCCTTGAAGGTTGGCCTGGACCAAGCTCCAGGAGTATCTGTGAGGATGGTCCTCTTGTTTAGATTTTGAGGCTGGAGAAAAAAAAGATCACCCCACCCCCACCCCAACACAAACACACACACACACACACACACACACACACACACACACACACTTGCATGGAAGGAAAACCAGAGGTCCACTAAAGCTCCCTGACATCAAGTCATTCCCTTGGAAGTGTGACCTCCAGCCTCTGCAGCAGCTCCCCACCCGCCCTCCTCCCCACCCGGCCCTCCTCGCCATCCAGGGAAATGCCTAGAGAAGTAAGGGAGATTAAATGGTGGCAAGAGAAGCCCAACCCAACCACTGATTCTGCCAATGCATTAATTAGTTCATCTTATTTTAAATAGGACCATCAGCAGAGGATTATCAGACATTTTACGACTTTTACCTACTACAAAAGAGAAGGAATATAAAAATAACTAATAATATTTCTCCTTCATAATCAAGTGGATTAAAATTAAAGTACAAAGGAATGCAAACCATTCATTTTTACCCATCAGACAAAATCTAGAAAGAATGGTAACATACAGTGTTGGTAAAGCCATAGGGGAGTAAATGGAACTCTGATGTACTGTCTCCAAAGAAGACAGACAAATGGCTAACAAGTTATCTGTATGTTTAAAAAGTGCTTAATATCACTAGTCATCAGAGAAAGGCAAATCAAAACCATTCTGGGATATCACCTCATCCTAGATAGAATGGCTATTATCAAAAAGACACACACACACACACACACACACACACACACACACAAAATAATAATAATAGCAAATGTTGGCAGGATGCAGAGAAAGGAAAATAGTATACACTGTTGGTGGGAATGTAAATTAGTAAAACCATTATGAAAAACAGTAGGGAGATTCCTTAAAAAATTAAAATTAGAACTAGCATCTGACCCAGAAACCCTACTACTGGCTATTTATTTGAAGGAAATGAAATCAGTCTATCAAAGAGACACCTGCATTCCCATGTTTACTGCAGCTCTATTCACAATGATAAGACATGGAATCAAGCTAGACGTTCATCAAAGGAGAAGTGAATAAAGAATATGGGGTGCACAGATACAATGGAACACTGTCCAGCCATAACAGGAATAAAACCCGGTCATTTGTGTCCACGTGGATGGAACTGGAGATCACGGTAAGTGAAATAAGCCAGACAGAGAAACAAACATCACATATTCTCACTCATTTGTGGAAACCAAAATACCAACCTCCTGAAAAGAGGAAAATGGTGGCCAGTACAGACTAAGAGGGACAGGGAACAGTAGGAATGACATCAGATTCCTCCAGGGGAGAAATCAGTTTTGGTGTTCTGCAGCACAGAGGAGGGTGACCACAGTCTACAACAATCCATGATCTATTCCAAAATAACCAGAAGCGTATGAAGTTCACCAATGCACATAAATGATACCAATGCACATAAATGATTAATATTTGGGAAGTACTTATTATCCCAATTTGATCATTATTCACTCGATACATTTACTGAGATATTCATTGTATTCTACCCCACAAACATGTACAAATAATTATGTCTCAGTAAAAACAATTAAAAATCTTATGGGAAGTCAATTTGGCAATACCCATAATTTTTTTTAAATGCATGAACTCCTTAGCTTAGAAATTATCCTTCTAGATACTATCCTGCAGAAATATTCACATAGGCACTCAAAAGATATATGTGAAAGGATGTTCCTGGCCACAGTTCACAAAGTGTCAAAAAGCAAGAAGCATTTAAGTGGCTTTCATTCGAGGAATAATTACAACTATTTAATAAACCGTGCCGCCCATTAGTAGGATGAAACGGGTCTGACTGCACTGATGTGGAAAGATGTCAGCTATTGAATGTCGTTCAGTGCGTGTGTCCACAGGAGATGCACAGGAATGCACCAGGAGCCTGGCAGAGGCGGGTGACGGGGAAGGGGAAGGGAAACCACTGACTCTTCACTTGACAATTGCACATCATTTGAGACTTCTACAAAGGGCACAGGCTACCCTTGTGAGCTTAAAAACGACTCTTCCAAGAAAAGTAGCACAGAACATTAAATCTTACAGAGTTCATACAGATGATATCCACTTCTTTTATTTAAGGAAAGGAAACCAGAGCCCCAGCCTGGATCAAGCACACCAATGTGTGTCCTGATTTCTCATCTCAAGCTTTTCCCACTTCTTACGCTTCTTTTGAATTTCTAAGAATTCTATAGCATTTACCTTAAGCCATTTATCAAGGCTGTTATCTTAATCGTGGCAGTGCTTATTTAACCATCACTGAGTCTTATAACGTATTAATCTACCATGCTTTATAGAATAAGCATGCCTTACACATGAGATGTCAGGCTTTAAAAAAAAAATCCTTACATAATTTATTTCTCGGAGCAGAAACTTTTCACAGGTTTGGAAGGGAGGTTTCCCTGTAGTAGATCCAACAGTGCATTCATTTTGGCAATTTGTTCTGGAAGATGACAGGGGAACAGAGGTGGTTAGGGAATTTGCAGTGGTACGAGGGTCCCTGGGGACAGAATCTTGCCCTACAGGCTCTGGAGAGAACGTGCTGTTCTCCAAGTCTGCATTCCAGCAAAGGCAAATGACGGGACTCCTTGGGAGGAAAAGGGAATTGATTCTTAACAAACCAAAGGAGGACGGAGTGCAAGCAAATGTAACCCTGTCTGACAATGCAGGAGACAAGGGAAGACCCGGTGTGGGACATGCTTTCAGAAGTGGCTTCCAGGCAGGTAAAATCGGAGCCAGACCCTGAAGGGAGGAAAGGGAGAGAAGTTTTCGCTGATAGAGGTTCTCCCTTCTGTCCTTGGACAGGATCTCACATCCGATTTCTTTCATTTAATCTTTACTTATTCAGCGTGGTTGATCCCGAGACTCTTGTTAAGTCGGAGTGAAATGAGACAATAAAACAAAAACCACTGCTGACCACTTGGAGTCATGGAAACGTTTCCCAAGATGGTGACAATCATTTTCCTCAGGGGTAAAATGGGCCCTTTCTTTCCCCATATTTTTTAATCGGTGCATTCCTGCTGTACACGTTATGGGGTTTGTTGTTCTGTACTTAGGCGTGCACATTTCCGCTTTCCTCTCCTCCCTTTCTCCTCTACTGGTCTCCCTCCATTTCCGTGAGGTCTGCCTTCCCTCTCCTCACCACTGCCTTGCTTTTCTGTTTTCCTCTGTGGCTTCCACCTTGGAGAGAAAACATTTGACCCTTGACCTTCTGAGTTTGGCTTACCTCACTTAACATCACGGTCTCAAGTTCCATCCATTTTCCTGCAAATGACATCATTCTATTCTTCATGATGGCTCAGTGAAACTCCATGTGTCCATACACCACATTTTCTTCATCCATTCATCTGTTGATGGACACCTAGTCTGGTTTCACGGTTTTGCTATCGTGAATAATGTTTCTATAAACACGGGTTTGCATGTATTATTTTAGTAGGATGACTTTGATTTTTAGGATAAATACTGAGGAGTGGTATTGCTGGGTCATAGGGTGCTCCCATGACTGGTCTTTTGAGGAATCTGCGTACTGATTTTCTTAGTGGTTGAACTAATTTACAATCCCACCAACAGTGTAAAAGTGTTCCTCTCCGTCACATCCTTCCCAATATTTATTATTGTTTGTAATTTTTTAACATTTTGTTTTTTAGTTGTAGTTGAACATAATACCTTTATTTATTTGTTTTTATGTGGTGCTGAGGATCGAACCCAGGGCCTTGCACATGCTAGGCAAGCGTTCTACCGCTGAGCCACAACCCCAGCCCCTGTTGTTTGTATTTTTTGATGGCTGCCATTCTAACTGGGGCAAGTTGAAATCTCTGGGTAGTTTGAACATTTTTTCACGTATTTGTCGGTCCTTTGTATTTCTTCTTTGGAGAAGTATCTGTTCAGTTCATTTGCCCATTTATTAATTCGTTTTTTAGTGTTCTTTATATATTCTGGATATTAATCCCATTCTGTGGGTTCTCTCTTCACATTCTGAAGTGTTTCCTTTGCTGTGCAGAAGCTTTTTAATTTGATACTGTTCCATATAATAATTTTTGGCATTATTTCCTGAGCTTTAGGGGTCATATTGAGAAAGTCATTGTCAATGCCTATATGCTGGAGTGTTGCCTTTCTTTTTTTTTTTTTTTTTTTTCTAGGAACTGGATAGTTTCTGGTCTAATTCCTAGGTCTTGACCCATTTTGAGTTGGTTTTTTTTCAGGTGAGAGATAAATGTCTAGTTGCATTCTGCTACATATGGATAACCACTTTTCCCAGCACCCTTTGTTAACAAGGCCGTCTTTTCTCCAATGTATGTTTTTGGTACCTTTGTGAAGGATCAGATGACTGTAAATGTCGGGGTTTGTCTCTGTCTTTTATCCTGTACCATTGCTCTGTGTTTCATGAGACTGTAGTACCATGTAGATCTTGTCGCTACAGCTCTGTAGGATCCCTTGAAGTCAGGTATTGTGATGCCTCCGCATAATTTTGTTCTTTTGGGCTTAGAAGTGTTTTGGCTATTCTGGGTATTTTATTTTTCTGAATTAATTTTAGGACTGTTTTTTTCTGGTTCTGTGAAGAATGCCATGGGTATTTTAATGGGGATTGCACTGAATCTGTCATTGCTTTTGGTAGTATGGCCATTTAACAATATTAATTCTGTCTATTCATGAACCTGGGAGTTCTTTTCTATCTTCTTCAATTTCTTTCTCCAATGTTCTATAGTTTAATTGTAGAGGTCTTTAACCTCCTCAGTGACATTTATTTATTTCTAGGTGTGGGGTTTTGTTTTGTTTGAGACTATTGTGAATAGGATTGTTTTCCTGATTTCTTAGTAGATTCATCATAGGTGTGTAGGAAAGCTACTGATGTTTATGTGTTGACTTTGTAACGGGCTATTTTGCTGAATTTGTTTATTAGAGCAGCAGTGTTTTTATTTGTGTGTGTGTGTGGGGGCTTTTTGGATCTTCTAAGTAAGGATCATATAATTTGAAAACAGTGATAATTTTGCTTCCTTTCCTATTTTTACCCTTTTTATGTCCTTTTCTCCTAATTGTTCTGGCTAGAATTTCTAGGACTGTATAGAATAGGAAAGGTGAAAGTGAGCATCCTTGTCTTGTTCCTGATATTAAGGAAAATGCTTCAGCCCTCCCCCCCCATTCACTATGATGTTGACTTTGGGTCACCATATAACCTTTATGATGTTGAGGTAGGGACCTTCTATCCCTAGTTTCTTCAGTGTTTTTATCATGAACAGAGGATGAATTTTGTTAAAGACTTTCTCTAAATATATTGAGATGACTAAATAATTTTTGGTCCTTAATTCTATTGGTATGACATGTTACATTTAGTGACTAACATACGTTAAACAATCTTTCCATTCCTAGAACAAAACCAGCTTGATCAAGATGTATAATCATCTTAATATGTTGTTGAATAACAATTTGCTAATATTTTATTAAGGGTTTTCTTACCTAAGTTTTCATCAGGGATATTGGTCTGTAGTTTTCTTTCCTGGATGTGTCCTTGTCTGGTTCTGGTTTTGGTATGAGAGTGATACTGGATTCATAGAACGGATTTGGAAGCTTTCCACCGCTTTCTAATTTCACAAAATGGTTTGAGAAGAATTGGGATTCGTTTTTTAAAGGTCTGGTAGACTTCAGCTGAGAGTCTATGTAATCCTCAGCTTTGACAAGTAGCTAATTTTTTTGTTTTTTACTTGCCTTAATCTATCTTGTTTGGGGAGGTACTAGGGATTGTACCTGAACTCATGGGTGCTTAACTACTGAGCCGCATCCCCAGCCCTTTTTATTTATATATTTTATTTTTTACTGAGATACAGTCTCAATAAGTTGCTTTGAGGCTTGCTACATTGCTGAGGCTGACTTTGAACTCATGATCCTCCTGTCCAGCTTTCTATGCAGCTGGGATTGCAGGTGTGCACCACCCCACCAGCCCTTGATCTATCTTTAAAATGACGTCTCCATTTTCAAATGTAAGCCAATTGGAAGAACTCAAAGAGAGGCTGTTATTGAGTATTTCAGAGAAAAATACCCATTTTTCAAAGTGATGATCTCTGTTCCACAGCTCAAGCAGCATTTGGTATAAACACACATGAAAAGTGTGCACACAACATGGATGTTCCATGTTGTTTAGAGCTAGAAACTTCTCTAAGAGAGGGTAATACAATCCACAGCTGTCAAAATACCACCAAAATACTCGGTAGGGAATATATCATGTATATGCAGAAACTCTTAATTTTCTCCATGTTATGTGTAAAAGCTGCCAAGTCACTTTCTTCAAAGGAGCAAGGTTTCTGCTTCTTTGCAAGTGTGCTGTTTATTTGGGGGCACAGAGTCTTTGCTAAGAGGTGTTCACTGCTCTCAGAAGCACTTTCTGGGTCCCCAGGAGGGGAGGGGAGGGATGGAAGTACTGATATCACCTGCTGATAAAGCCAGGAGCAGCTAACACCTCTCATCACTAGGAATTCGGACAGCTCCTGGTGCAGATGCATGGTGTCTGCTCTGAGTTCACTTCTTCCCTGACCACAGCCCACCACCAGGATCATTTGAGAGAAAAAAGAGATCATGCTTAGGTTTTAGATCAGTGGAGTTCTTATCTCTAGGGGGGTGAACAAGATATGAATTTCTATTGAGCAAATGGAAAATGTGGGCCTTTGCCCCAATCCAGACAATGTTGTCATCAAACTGTGTACCTGGGCAGCTTGGTGGGTCACACCACACAGTGCCTGTGCTAGGTTTCATGATTTGCTGTCGCCATCTTGAAAGCCTTACCAGTTGTTTCGTGAGAAGCCCCTCGTGATCACCACGTGGGAACCGGATTCCCCACACTGTGCAGCCGGCCTCGTGTGCAGCCCGGGGTCCCTCACCCTGGTTAGGAAAGGAGCATGTTGGGAAGGCCTTTCTGATGCTCACTCTGAGCATCCGTGAGAGAGTCAAAAGCCCCAGTTGTCTACCCATGGCTCACCTTCAAGTCAAGAGAATTCTCTAGATAGGCCTTTTGAATAAAAGTACTTCACAAGAGCACCAGAGAACAGAACTGGGCACCCACAGAAGCAGTGAGGGGGGCGGGCCTTGTCCAAGTTCTAGTCCTTGGCCTTCCCTGGGTGGACACGGTCAAAACCTGGGAGTGAGAGGGACTATACTCCTTGTGATTGTAAGAACATCACCCTTCTTGGAGCCTGCTAACCAGTTTATTTTCAAACTATGGTTTCTGCCAATCTGGACCATTTGAACTACCTAATTGGATTTGCATAAAAAGCTTTTGGGTTTATAAACTTGCTTGTTTAAAAACAAACAAACCTAAATCTCTCTCCCCTTTTGGTCTACAAAAATACCCCTAGCTATATAAGCTCCCTATTACTCAGTTAGACAGATGAGAAACAGGATGGAGAGCTGTGAATTGTTCTCATTCACTGTTTCATGGCCTCACTTGAATGTTTAATTAAAATCTTTTATCCATTTCTTCATAGTTGAAGAAATGTAATACCGTGTGCCTTTGTAGTTCTCAACACCTTGAGGTGTGGTCTGGCTAGAACTAACTGGTTGGTAAAGCTAAGATAGTTCATAGAGAAAACAAAAGAATATCCAAAGCATATCTAAACAATCCAGTATCATAATTTAAATTTTTATCAAAGTAATATGTATCTATACAGAATTTACAGGTCAACTAGCACTGCAAAGCATATAAAGAAAAGAAATATATGTGTGCCCCTTTCACCTACCCTCAGTATGACTGAATCCCATAACCCAGAGGCAACCGATTTTAATTCTTTTGTTTATTTATTTATATTTTTTAATATTGATTTTTTTTTTAGTTGTAGTTGGACACAATACCTTTATTTTATTTATTTATTTTTATGTGGTGTTGAGGGCCTCATACATGGTGGGCAAGCTTTTTGGAGTTCTGTTTTGGTGTTTTCAAATGTACCTCTCTGAATAGCATTTTGTAGTCGTTACTCGAGGGTTGCATTATATACCTAACTACTGCAGTCCACTGGCATCGTTTTACCAGTTCGGGTGAAATATAGAAAACTTATCTCCCTTTGTGTCCCATTTACTTCCCCATTTATGATATAATTATCTAAACTATCACTTCTATATATATATAGAACCACACCAGAGTCTTATAATTTTTATATGATTCTCTAACCACTGCGTTAGTTCAAATTCCATCACCGTGACAAAATACACGAGGTAAACAAGTTATAAGGAGAAATGATTCATTTTGGTCCACAGTTTTTTTTTGTCCATGGTGATTTGGCTTGGTTACATTTCTTTCCTGTTTAGATAACTTATTTTATACATTATTTTAAGGTGAGTTTTTTGGGGAAAAATGTTTTTGTTTCCTCCATTAGAAAATGTCTTGATTTCTCCTTCATTCCTGAAGAAAACTTTTGTTAGCCATAGGATTCTGGGTTGGTGCCTCTTTTATTTTAGCACTTAAAAAAATACTTTAGCCCTTCATTCTGGCTTCCCTGGTGGGTGACAAGAATCTTTCTGTCATCTGAATTATTTTATGTTCCTGAGTCTCTGAGGTTGTTTTCTGTTCTTTGCTTTTTGTTTTTAGTTTTTTATCCATTTTTTTTAAAATTTTCTCTTTAATTGTGGTCCGGATTAGGTAATTTCCATTGTTCTATCTTCCACTTCCCTGATTCTTTCCTCTACCCCATCTCTTCTACTGGCTTTTTTTTTTTTTTTATACACAGAATATTTTATTTTGGTTATCTATTTTTCCATTCTGAACAAGTTTCCATTCAATTCCTCTCAACATCTATTTGCTTGCAGAGATTTTCCACTGTTCCACATTTTAGGCATGTTTGTTAAAGTTCATCATGGCTGCTTTAAAGTCTCTGTCCTTTAAAAGAGTGTGGGTCTTGAATTCTTCCTCTCTGACATGTCCGAGTTTTCTTATGGTCTAGACACAGGATACCCCGCAAAGGCTCATGTGTGAAATGATCAGGTTATGAGAGCCTCAACCTCATCAGTGCATGAATCCCCTGTTAGGGATTAACTGGGTGACAGCTGTCGGCAAGCAGGGTGTGGCTGGAGGAGGTGGGTCACTGGGACATGGCTTTCGGGTACATAGTCCCTGGTGGAGACCTCTCTCTCTGCTCCCTGTTGTCGAGCCCTGAGTTGCTTTCCTTCTCCACATTGTTCTGCCTCCCTGGGGCTCCGGGCAATGGAGCTGGCCATCTATGACCGAGACTTCTGAAACCCTAAGACCCAAAGAGACTTTTCCTCCTCTGTGCCGGTTGTTCTTGTCGGGTCTTTTGGTCACAATGGTGGAAACCTGACAAGAGTGAGTCCTAAGCTCCAGTATCTCAGAATATGATCTTATTCAGAGACGATCTTTCCAGAGATAATTGAATAAAAATTAGTTCATTAGGGCAGTCGAGGTGGGGAATGCAGGAAGGGGTGGCTATGTCTAAGCCCAGGGAAAAATGTGGACCCTGTCCTTCCCATTATCACCCTAAAAAGGATCCAACCCTGACCGCACCCTGACCTTGGACTTTCAGCCTCCAGCACTGTGAGACTGTAAATTGCTGTTTCAGCACTCCACTCATTCTAGAATGTTCTGGGAAAGGTTTTCCTTCATAAGCTTGCAAAGGCTGTAATTTTGATTTTCACCTTCAAGCAGCATCCTCCGCCTTAAACTTCCTCAGTCCCAATTCCAGTTAATCGTTGGAACAAGCAGGGGAAAGGACGTGTCTCTCTCCTGATATAGCTTTACCCAATTATTTACCCATCCCGCGTTTGTTCATCTCAATGACGACGGAGCGCGGATTCAGCACTCTGGACTATTGATGGAGGCTGCTCTTGCCAAGCTGGCAGTCTGGTGGAGAACACACACACAGACAATCGAGGTCGGGTGTGGTGCATGAGCCAAGCGAAGTCACGTTCAGGGTGCTGCAGGGTTACACAGAGGCAGCCACAGTCTCCCTGGAGGAGTCTGGCAGCCCTCCACCAAGCGGTGGCTTCTGAGTGTGTCTCCAAGGATGAGAAATCCACAGGGTGGAATTAGGGAGGACAGGGCATTCCCAGGAGATGGAGGGGTGTTTGCCAAGTCTGAGGCAGTTGGGAAAAAAGGGGCATCACGCAGAAGCACAGCTGCAGGTCCGGCTGTTTTGGAACATGTCATGCCACATTGAATCTGCAATTCACCTGCCTGTGTCTCCCCAGCAGACTAGGAATTTTTGAGGGATGGTGAGTATGTACTGTCCTTTGCTGTATCCTTGACGTTTTGCTCAGAATATGTTTGGACATGCAATAAGTATATGGTCAATTGAACAGGAGAAAGAATATCAGAACAAGAATTTGGATTTTTAAAAAATTTCTAATTTTGAGAGAATTTGTATAGAAAATTAAGCAGTTAGAACTTTCTATATCATCACTTCTCTAACTTTGTCATCTCAGAACACTTTATGCACTGTTAAAAACTCTTGAGGACTCCGTGGGTCTTTTATGAAGTCAGTGATATGTATGGATATTTACTGTGTGTTAGTATTAGCTCCCTAGAGCTGCTACAACAAATTATGCCCTAAAGCCACAGAAATTTATTCTTCCCCAGTTCTAGAGGCTGTGAATCCAAAATTGAAGTGCTGGCTGGGCTGCAACCCCTCCAGAGGTCTGAGGTGGAATCCATCGTGTGATCCTTTCCCAGCTCCTGGTGATTGACAGCTGTCCTCGACAGTCTGGAGCCTGGAGTACATTGTTGCAGTTTCTGTCCCCATTGTCATGTCCCCTGCTTCTCTGGGCACCTCTCTGTCTCTGACATCATCTGCACAAATCTCTCTCTCTCCTTCTCTCATAAGTGACAGGCTCACTCACAACCAGGGTGGCTGCATTTTGACTTAATTACACCTGCAAAGGCCCCGTTTCTGAAGATGGCCATCGTCACGGGAACTGGGCTCTAAGGGTTTAATGTAATTTTTGAGGGGGACATAATTCAACCCCCAACAAGAGACTTTAAAAATATTATTACAAGCAAGACAGCAGGGTACATATGCACGTCTTGTTGTGTTTTCATATGGGTTCAAAGGAAACTGTGGGGTTTTACAAAAACTGTTTACTGAAGAGCTATGAGGCTGGCAGGATTACAGCAGGTGGAGTGAAAGATCACTAGAAAGAGCATCAACGCAATAGGAATAAACTCAGTCACTCTCTGGAAGCTGCACCCTTAAAACCCACTGCCGGAGGAAATCCTAGAAAGCAAGAACGCACAAGTGTACATTTTGTTTGCTCCCAGACAGACCGTGTCATCACACACCACACAGGCTCTGGAAAATTCCACCGTAGATATGGGCGAATGAGAGTGTAAGTGGTAAATAACATCTTAGCACCATGATGAAAATGACTTTGATACTGTGGATCCCCTAACTGGGGACCCACAGGGGACATAAGGCTACACTTTTAGAACTGCTACACAGAAAAGTTAAGTAATTTACTGTAGGTTGCACAGCCAGGAATGGAAAATTTAGGCTTTAAATCAAGGCAGCAGTGAAGTTTGATGAGATGTTATCCGATATGGGTCCACAGATAGGTCAACTCATTCACGTAAGATAAGCTTTGAATGTCCACCATGCACCAGGCACATTTCTGGGTTTTAGGGAGCTGGAGGTAAATATGATGGAAATGTCCACCTCCTCATGGAGGCTGTGTTCTGTTTTAGGAGGTGGAAACAGAGTAGAGATGATTAAATCATTGAAATGGAAAATCCAGAAGGAGAGACAGGGGTGTGAGATCAACAACACAGAAAAACAGCTAGCGTTTGGAAGGCAGAAAAATATTTCCACTGAGCTGAGGCAGAAGAGCACCTAGGTAGAGGCTGGTGTTTAGGGAGGAGGGCAGGACGGGCACAGGGCTGGGCGGGAAGAGCATTTTTTTTTTTCCTGGGGAAGTAGGAAGGAAGGCAAAGGGGAGCTCCAATTCCTTCTAACAAGTAATTCGGTACCAGAGGCTACGGTTTGGATGTCTCCCCAAAGCTTGTGTGTTAGAAATCGAATCCTCCATGCAACGGTGTTGAGAGCAGGAACAATTAGGAGGTGGTGAGGTCCTGGGGCTCTGCCTTCCTGAGCCAAGGAATGTGCTATCATGGGGAAGGGTTAGTTATTGCAGGCATGGGTCCCTGATAAAAGGGCGGGTCTCCTTTTCTTCTGTGTTTCCTGCATGTGCTCTTGCCCTCTGCCTTCAGTCATGGGATGATGCAGCAAGAAGATGCAGGTGTGAACACCTCGACCTTGGCCTTCCAGACTCCAGAACTGTAGGAAATATCTCTGTTCATAACTTACCCAGTCTCGGGCATTTTGTTAGAGCAGCACAAAGTGATCTAAGACATTCCCTCGAGATCAGTCTTCGAGAAACAGGGAGACAGAGGAAAACAGTGAAATAAGATTTATTAGTGAAAAAATACACTAAAAAATATCTCCTTTTTAGAGAAAAGTTCCAAGTAATACATGAGTTAGAAAAGCATAATGAAATTTTTTTAAGAATTAATATTTCATAGCGATGAAAATAAGACTAAAACCTATGAGAAGCAGTGAATGTGGAACCACAGTAAAATCATAGCATTCAGTGCTTCTATAAGAAGATTAATGTCCCAGGTTTCCAGCTCAAAAAGTTAGGGAAAAAAAAAACCCTAAAGGACAAACCCAAAGATAATAGAAGAATAATAGTATAGAGCATGAACCAGAGAAATAGAAACATAACTCCTTAGAGATAAGCACGAAAGCCTAACTAAAGTTGGTTCTTTAAAAGAACAAAACAGATAAGTCTCTGACAAGACAGAGCACAGGAAAAAGAGAAGGCAGAAGTCCTGATCTCGTGAGTGAGAAATGAAAGTAATGAGATAATGTAGGGGTCAAGACGAGAAGTGGAGAATGTGGTCAATAAGTCCATGTTGACAAATTGAAAATGGATACAAAGTAGAATAAACAATATACTTTCTAGGAATACAGATGAGTGGAATGAAATCGTGTGTTTTTTGTTTGTTTTGTTTCGTTTTTAAGTAAAGGTGATAGTTAACATTAGGTGTGACTTGCCTGGGCCCCTGGCTGCCCAGATTCCTGATCAGACATTATTTCTGAGCTTGTCTGTGAGCGTGTTTTAGGGGGAGAGCAACATTTGGGTGGGGAACTGAGTGAAGCCAAGGCCTCTTCACTGTGGGTGGGCACTGTTTGGTTCATGGAGCGCCTTGGAAGGAGCAGAGGGAGGTGGAACTCACTCTGCCTGGCCACTCGAGCTGGGACCTCCATCTTGGTTCTCGGGCTTTCAGGCCTGGACTGGCGTCTACACCATCAGCCCTCCAGCCCTCAGACCTGTAAACACTCCACTGGCCGCCCTGGGTCTCCAGCCTGCTGACGGACGATCAGGGGAGTTGTGGACCTCAGTCATCGTGTGAGCCGATCTCTCTACCACATCCACATACGGTCTCCTCTCACGAGCCCAGATTGATACTGTAAAGTCATGATCCACACAAGCTTTACCACAGCATGTGCCTCTGGTGTGCAAGGCAGAAGGCTGGGTCGGGAGAGGTGGACGCAGCTAAGCGTGAATTACCCTTAGTGTTTTGTTCTTACGTTGTACGAGGGAGTTTATTTAGTTATGGCTATCTACCCTTAAAAAAAAATAAATAAGGCCTTGCATAGGCCAAAGATCAGAGCATTTCAAACACCGAGATGGAGGACAAACCCAGTTCTGTGGAGAGGAATAAAATAAGTGTGGGTGAAACCCAAGTAGAGGACAAGGGTGTGTGGACTGCCTGCTCCGTGACCCGCCGTGAGACAGGAGCTTTGCAGGTGGTGATGCCGAGCTCACAGTGGACCTGGGCCGTCCCATCTGCTCTGGGTAGTGGGGTGATGGACAGTCGTGGTCTTCGCTGTTCCGAAGAGATATCTCCACTGTCGTGAGGAGCCGCCCACAGGCAGCCCCCAGTTGTCCAAGGAAGGGGGTACAAATAGACCTTTAGTGTTTTAGAATCCTATACGGGTTTTCTCAGGCCACATAACAAACCACCATGTTGTCTCACTGTCTTAGAACCTGGAGGTCCAGGACCAAGGTGGGTTTCTCCAGAGGCCTCTCCCCTTGGTTCATAGATGGCCTCTTTTCCCCGTGTCCCATGGGGCCAGTTCTCTGTGCCCAAGTGTTCTTGGTATCTCTCCTTTTAGAGGAACACCAGGCATGCTGGATTAGGATCTGCCCTAAGGGCCTTACTTTACCTTCATCACCTCTTAATACAGTCCTATTCTGAAGTGCTTGCATCAGGGCTTCAACATGAATTTTGGGGAAATGCATTTCAGCTCATAATAGATTCCAAGGAGAGTTTTCAGACCCAGGAGGGAATTGAGGGACAAGAAGGCTTCCGTGCCCTGAGTCTAAACCAGGGCACGTCCAGGCAGTTCCCACCCTAGGCTCCAGGGCCTGCATGCAGCCCAGCAGGTGAACAGGACCATCTATCCAGCGTCCATGACCCGGTGAGCCAATTCCCCATGATCTCTCCCTCTTTTTCTTTCTCCTGTTGGTCCTCTGTCTACCAAGAGTGCAGACCAGTAGCCTCCCAAGCACTTGACAAATGTTTTTCCCCCCGTGATTGATAAGCTCTTTATCAATCTTGTTAGCTCCATCAAAACCAATGAAAATGAATTTGATTCATTCTCATCCTCATATCCCGGTGTAAATACACCACCGCCCTGAGACACTACCTTCTCTCCCCCACTTTCACAGCTGAAGACTGATTTTTTTTGTTTTTTTTTTCCTGCAAAGCTGAATGAAGGCGCCTTTGAACTTTTCTTTCAATTCTTAAGGTCTAGTTTGGGTTTATCGGGTGAGAAGAGGAGACTGGTGTTCGTCAAGTGCCCACCGTGTGCCACACAGTGGCATGAAGACCTTACGTGTCACTACACACAGACTTTTCAAGCCTGGTCCTCTTTTAATGCCTCTCCTGTGCCTGTTGGCGGTGGAGGGCATTCGTGAGACGGGCGGGGAGCGAGCCCCTTTTCGGGGAGGTTGTTCTAGTTTTCAGGATTTTAGAAGTCCAAAGGGTGTCTCAGCAGGCCAACGACGGGTTTCCACCCAGGCCAGACCTGGCCGAACTTCCCAGGGTCTTAACCGTTGGACACGTGGGCGACAGAAGCAGAGCCGTCCCTTCCAGACCCCTCCTGCCAGAGTCATGAGGATTGCAAGGCGACACAGCCAGCCAGGGCCGTTAGCTTCCGAGGACACCCTGGTAACTGCCAGAGCCCTGTGGGTGACAAGACCCCCCGGGGTGAACTCTCAGCCTTCACCACAGTTCTCCTGCTCTGCAGCAGTTAGAAATGGAGTTGATGAATTTAACAAGAAACACATGTTTTCATTTAAATTACAATTAGCAATTAGAGAGTTAAGTGTGCCCTAGATAGAATATATGATCGTTGTTGAGTTTGTGGCATAGCTACTTTACTGTTGCCGCTCTCCTTTTTTATGTTTTGCTTTATGATTTTATAGTAAATTTATGCAGAAGCGGCGAGAGGAGCCCTAGCTAAATGAAGCTCCTGGGTTGCAGATTTTTGGCTTCTACAAAGGAAGGATATGAGCGCAGGCCCACGGCAGACTCGTTGCCTGTGCCGTTCTGTTTTGGGAGACGTAGGAAGGCATTTTCCTTGCCCTCTTAACAAATAGGAGCTGGGTAATATGTTGGTGAGGGTTGTGGTATAAATCACATACTTTGAGCAATGATAGGTTGGCTGTGTCTCCATACTGCTCGGTATGAGTTCCTGAAAATTCAGAAAAGGAATAGGCAGCCACCTTCTGCTTCCGGTCTTCCGGAATGTTCCGTAGTGGAATTTGTATTCAGTTCTTTTCAATGGAGTTTATTTTAAAAATAATAAATTAATTAAAAAGGGCCAAGGAAAGGTGCCAACACACACTATTGGGGGAACAAGTCAGGTGTGTTCCAGATGGTGGGGGGGACCTGGCTGGTGGAATGGCGAGGGGGAAATCCACAGGGCTGAATGGCCCTCGTACACAAACTTCTGATCCATAAAATGTTTCCACAGCAGAACAAGTTGGCAGCCATAACAGAGCCATCCAGTGGGAAAGCCGTTCCTGGTGAGGAAATACCCCCACCTCAATAAATAAAATAAAGTAAGTAAAATAAAACAAATAAAATAAATACAATGAGATAGGGTTTATGGCAAAATGACCCCTGGGACTGCATACAGAGAGGACCACGGCCAAGACAAGTAACGGGAGGTAGCTGGGAGACCCGCATACACGACTCTTTGGCATCAATGAACAACCACAGCAGTTTCTAAATTTTAGCAAAACCAGACACCGAGGTGGAGGGAGATTGCTCCTTGGGGACATGTCAGGAATCTGAGACTTTTGGCAGTGCTTGCTGTAGCTGGCAGAGGCCGGTGGCCACATATCACCGTAGACACTGAAGAATCACTCCCGGGGTTCCTTGCAGTCACATGGGCTGGGGGAATGGAATAACCTGTTTTTCACAAAATAGCCAATATTTTATTTGAGTTTTTCTTGCAGCCACATAGACCCTGTCACTCAAACCAACCCAAACGGACCCTTTTTCCTTGTTTGCCAGGGTTCCAAAAAAAGGAAAGTCTCTAGGTGAAAATACCAGAATAAAAAAAATAAATAAGTTTCCTCGTCTATTATTGCAGAAAGAAAGGGGGTGGCTCTTGGGATGCTACCGCGGTGGACGTGCACAGCTCGGAGCAGAGGCAAACTTCCTGGAGGAGACAGAGCCTGGCCCTACTCTCTCCTCCCGTGTTGTTTTTCATCCCGTGGAATTGTTTGTCTTGAGCATCGGCGACAGGGAGTAAATTTTCCTCGACACGCTGACAGTCCCCGCGGAACATCTGCATAACGATGGAATTTATTTTGTTCATTATGACTGCCGCACAGAGCACAGGGCTCTATTTCACTCCCACAGACTATTTCTGTTTTCATAAATTATCCGGCATGCTCCTCGTACAAATGGCCGGCAGTCTTGGGAGAACTGGCAAATAATCTCCAAGTTGTCTCTGCTTCTTCATTTTGGTTATTTCTATGTCATAAAAGTTATGACAGATCAGACAGAAGAAGGATCAAGGAGGCCTCTAATAAATACTTTTCAACAAGCTGCAGACAAATCTAATAACCGAGCCCGCAGAAGCTTCAAAGCCATCTCTAAATGCTTCCCCAGCCCTGGGAGCTCCGAGGTGGCCCCACCTTTCTGTAGAAATCGGCACCTACTTCTGCTCCAGGGCTTTTGCTCTGTGTGCACGGATGGCAACTTCCTCGCGTGCTTCCTGATCAACTGCCCAGCTCCGTGGCAATCTCTGTTGTTCTTCACGATGGTTCTCGGCTTTGATTTTTTTTTGGAAAACAGAAGAGATATGAAGAGGAGCATTCTAGAAGTGCAGAGCCAAACCAGGACCTCAGGTATTCTGCACAAAAGCATGAGCCGCACGGGAGCTCCATCTGGCCTGACATTTTCCTCCCCCTCTTGCTCTCGGTTTTTCTCTTTCTTAGGATTTGGCACCAACAACACAGACCTGGACCCGGACTAATCATTTCAGAAGGTTGATGTACAGATAAGGCCGTGCGCTGGAGGGTTTCCCAGCACTGTCTTGCTGAAATATGCATCAGCCCCATGGAACAGAAAGGTTTGAGGAGGAGGGAGAGGAGGAGTGTGAAATCTGACCCCAGGAAACATGCTGTGCCTGAGAGGCTCTGGGAACAGAACCAGCACGGGGGACTTGGGGGCTCGGTGGGGAGACTGTCACCAACCCGATGACAGATGAGCTGTCGGAAAAATCATGAACCAAGAACCATCCCAGTCCTTCCATTGTGAGAGACCGATTCTAGGATGGAAGTTTTCAGGCCGCTGGGGGATTTGTTCTTGTGGTGTCCGGGTCCTGGGATCGGGTAGCCCTGGACAGTGGCGGGGAAGGAAGGAAGCACACAGTCTAGGTTCTCTGTCCACAAGGGTCATCAGCATCATTTCTCCATGTGCTTTGTGATGCTGTGCTTCACATCCATCGGGAACATGGTGCAGCCACAGAGACCTTGACCCAGGCATCCCGGGACGTGGTGCACAAAGGCCAGTTCTCTCGGCTGACATTCCAGCAGGAGCACCTCCCAGGTGTTGTCTGCCACCCTACGCCTGGCCGGGTCCCTCCCCTTCTGTTCCTATTCTCCTTCCTCTTTAGGGTGGGTCCTATCTGCCTATTCCACCCAGATGGACCCTCTAGCTCAGCCTGGACCTGCCAAGCAAGAGGCTAGATTATTTAGACACAGTCCTCGAAAAACTGCTAACGTTTCCTGGGGAACAAGAAAAGTCCAGAACGGAAGATATCAGAGATTCACAGAGATGGGTGAGGGCCAGGGAAGGACCCAGCCCAGAAACGAGAGCAGAGAGGTATTTGTTTCCTTTCCTTTCTGAATTACAGAGGTGGAGACTGATAACAGTAGTAAATTTCTCAAGCTCATCCTATTAAATCTTTTATACATCAGATACTATATCTGATGCTTTTCTATGTTTTGCCTCGAATCCTCATAACTTGGTGAGGCAAATAGCATTTCCTTCATATCACAGATTACGCCAGAGATGCAAGTTGCATTTTTCATAAAGTGTGCCAGGGTGGGCACTTCAGATATCTTTTATTAGATTTTTTTTTTTACAGCACTATACGATTGTCAAATTATATCTGCTTCATAGATAAGGAAACTGAGGCAGGTTTTCTATATAGTAGCAAAGCAGAAAGCTCATAGTTACCAACTTGGTGAACAAAGGGCTCTTATATACAGTGTCTAAAGTACAAGGCCACATCCCAGTCACTTGGGAAAGTCAGCTGCAGGCTAAGGTACTCTGGGTCCTCTACCTTTCTTTTGGATGTTTTTCTGGAAATTTCTCCAAATCAATGATCCTGCTATCTTGTGATGTGAACCCTCAGGCCTATGAGAGTTATTTAGAAGAAAAAGAAGAAGCCCATGAAAGGAGGGGGACAAACTTCTCCAAAGCTCAGAAACACAGGGCTTATTAATTAGATAGAACTAGAAGGCAAATGAGTGCTAAATTAAAAAATTTATTTTTAGGCCTCACTTCTGCCTGCTGGCCTGCTCTGCTCTCCCTATGGTATAGCAATAATAAAGCTATTTTTTAAAAAGAGCTGCATACTTTCCTTTCATCACTGCTGAACCCTATTTATTTATTTATTTATTCAGGAAGGGCTGGGGATGGAACCCAGGGCCTCATGCATGCTAGGCGAGCACTCTACCCCTGAGCCACATGCCCAGCCCTGAACACTATTTATCGAGCGTCTACATGGGTGTGCCAGCCACCGTAGAGTACCATGATTGACAAACCCATAACGTGTACATATGGTGGGGGCCTCTGGGTGCCTGGGTGCAAAGCTGCAAGTTGTAAAATAATGGGTATTTAGGGATTGCTCTTCGAAGTGCACCTCGCTGAGACTTCACAGGACAGAGCCTGTGACCCGCCCCACACGTCTCCTTCAGACCCAAAGTTCTGAACACACTGGGCTGTTTGTTTCCCCAAACTCACAGCATGAATTCTTCCAGCAACGGCAGGGAAATGTCTCTCTGTTCCCTAACTCCCCTTTCCCATCCTCGTCTCCAATTAATAGCAAAGGTGTCAATCATCTTGCAAATCAGAGATCTGCTACGTTATTAGAATCTCGTTTCAGGAAAAGGCATTCCCAAGCCGAGTCCTATGGAGATTTCTCGATCCTTCAGAAGCCACGGGGTAAGACTGTCCTCCAAGATGCATTTCAGGAGGTGGTTGGGGTTCCCCTTTCATAGCCAGCTTTCCCTAGTGAGCAGTGGGACCCGGGAGGGAAGTGGGGAGGCAGGGAGAGGAGCAGGGGGTTCCTTCCCAGGGCTTGATGCTGTGAACCTGCTCCAGGCCTCACCTGATGCCACTCACCTGTGAGCAGAAGGTGCACCGCTCTGAGGACTTCTTCTTGCTTTTTCTGTCTCTTAATTCATAGGATCAATTCCATAAAGGAAAGATCAGGCACTTTACCTGTTTCATGAAAAGTAATCAAGAGCTAAGCCTAATAGATATGAAACAGAGAACGATAGAGTGGACCCTCCATATTTGTGGGTTGTTATCTGCAGATTTAACCACCGAGGGTGGAAAATATTTGAAAAAAAAAAAAAAACATGCATCTATACCGAACATGTGCTGATTTCTTTTCTTGACATCACACCCTGAATGTTCAGCTTAGCAACAATCTACATGGCATTTATACTCCATTAGGTATTGCAAGTGATCTAGAGATGACTGAACGTATTCAGGAGAATCGTGGAGGTTAGAGGCAAACACGACAGCATTTTATTTCAGGGTCTTGAGCATGTAGCAGATTTTGGTCCTGGAACTAATCCCCTATAGACACCAAGGGATTGTGATACTCATTTGTCACATACGAAACTTAAACATTGGCTGTAGGTTTGCTTAAATAGTCACAACTCAGCACTGGGCAAAACATAATATTTTCATTAGGTTTTTTTCCTTTCCGAATGACAGTTCAATTTGCTTCTCAAGCCTCATCAATATAGATGGTTTAGAAAACATGGAAAGTTTGATAGTTCAAGTGTAACTGTCTCTTTATAAGAACCTCAGGCCCGTGCAGGAACTTTCCAGACTCTTCTGATTAAATCAGTTGCTTTACCTGATATTTTTCAGTCAATTCGAAAATAAATTCCTCCGTGGTTGCCCAGACCTCAAGATGGCACCCAACGATCCTCACCTCCCAGTATCTGTGCCCGTGTGTGGTCCCCTTCCACATTACATCAGTGTTATTCCTGTGACACTGGAGCATGGCAGAATTCACAGTGTGCGATTTCTGGAACTAAGCCACTGAAGATGTCACTGCTTCCTCCATGCTCTTTTGGACCCTACTCCCAGGAGGAAGCCAGCTGTCGTGTCTTGAAGTCACTTACGCAGCCCAGGGAACTGAGGTTCCCTGTCGACAACCAGGTCTGGCCTCGGAAATAGGGGAGGAAGCCACGTTCATGGCAGACCCTCCGGGGCCAGTCAATCCCCCCCACCACCTGGTGGCCTCTTGACTCCAGCCCCACCAGACGGCCCAAGCAAGAGCCATCGGCTACACTTGAGCTCTGACTGTTGAAACTGTGCAAGATATGAAATGCTTTTCCTTGTTTTCAGCCATTCGACGTTGGGGTGATTTAGACAACTGCTGCATGATCAGAGCTGCTATGACACCTCTCCACGTCTTTCTTCCATAATGTCTGACGTACAGGGCCAGAAGCTTGGGAGACGTTGGTGGTGAAGAAGGGGAGATTTACATCTGTTCAGTACCCTTGCAATAGTCCAGTCTCTTTGGTGACTGTTATAGTTTAGATGTGAGGTGTCCCCCCAAAAGCTCACGTGTGAGAAAATGCAAGAAGATTTTGAGGTGAAATGATTGGGTTAGGAGACCTTTAACCCAGTCAGTGACTTAATCTCCCCATGGGCTCCACTGAGTGGTAACTGAAGGTGGGTAGGGTGTGGCTGGAGGAGGTGGGTCTTTGAGGACGTGCCTTTGGGCATGTATTTTCTGAGCCGAGCTTAGTATCCCTCTCTGGTTCGTGGTGGCCATGTCCAGAGCTGCTTTCCCCTGCCACACTCTTCCGCCATGATGTTCTGCCTGTCCTCAGGCCCCAAGGAATGGACTCGGCAGCCACTGGACTAAGACCTCTGAAATGGTGAGTTCCAGAATCAACTTTTCCTCCTCGAATTGTTCTTGTAGGTCTCTGGTTGCAGGAATCAGAAACTAACTAGATAGGAATGAATGGGTCCTGGCTGGGTCTGGTCCCTGGGTGGTTCCCACTGACGAGGCCCTGGTCAGGGGTGCTTACCTTCTCTTCTCTTGTCTTGGGCAGGGTCAACAGCTCTTTTTTAGCTCCTGCCTGCTCTGCAGACCTCTCCTTCTCATCCGCCGAAGGTCCTGATCAATCACTGGCCTAGAAGTTCTCCACTGTGGCCTTCATCGGCTACTGGTCACTTTGGTGGGGCTACAGCAACCTTCCTGGGAGCATCAGAGCCCTCTTTAGCTACCTGCCTTGTTCCCCAGGTCAGGGGGATCTTCTGGACACGTCCACAAGGCCTGGGTGCTAAGGGAATGTCGGGATTGCCACGACCTTCACGCCCACTCTGCTTCTCCTTATGGGAGAAGAGACCTCGCGTGAGCCTGCCAGACTCCGCGGTTGATGGAGGAGCTGCAGTGCGCTTTGAGGAATGAGGTATGGAAGATGAGAATATATGGGTTTAATATGCTCAAATTATTATCCTCATCACCCATTAATTTTGATTGAACTGTAAAATAAAATCCATTTCCCCCTCAATAAACAACACACACACACACACACACACACACACACACACACACACACACACACAGACACACACGGAACCAAATGCAAGCTGAAACTATACCAGTAGATTTCTTAACAAGTTTTTCCCAAAGAACTAAATCTTGAGCTTCAAAATCTCCCCCAAACTGTACCTGAGCTTTACTGTAATTCGGACTTTGAATCTGAAGGCAAACTGTCTTGAGTGGCAGGTCAGGATGGTACCTGCATGTGGCTGCTCTCAGTGACCTTATTTTCCGGTTTCCTTTCACCCTACATGACCCAAACTATTTGATCACAAACACTCTGTTTTAAAAAGAACTCTTGTTCATGCACTTGGCACTCTCCTGTTTTCATGATCTCCTTGAGGAACTGCTACCCAAGACGGCTCTGCCCACAGAACGGGCGGAACTTGAGGTTCTTTGCAACTGATGGGAGCACCACAGAAGAAACAATCCGCCTCCAGGTGGGATAGGGTTCCTGAGTTTCCCTCAGCTTCTTGGTAATTGAAACAGTCTCCTTAACCCAAGTCATGAATCCCTTTACATTCCTCTTACCATAAGCCTTCTTTGAACGTGCTTGATACTTCGTTTGGAGAGCCACTGGAACATTCTGACCCATAAAAGACACTATTCGTCCAGACATCCAACTTGAAATGAACCCAAGTTCCTCAGGTGTCACCCACAGGTGTGAGCAGATGAGGCAGCAGCAGCAGCAGCTGGAATTCCAGAGGTGGCAAGATCCCGGCCTTCCTGGTGGCAGCCAGCTGCCCCGGGAGTCTGTGTATGGACCTGTGAACAGCTTGTCTAGAGCCTTGCCCCAGGACAACGTCCCCAGCATCCTCATGCTCTGAAACCCACGGGCTGCCACTGTGGCTCGGCGCTCCTCCCCGTCCTCTCTCACTCTGCCTGCCATGTTGTCACCCAGCTCAGAAGCAAAGTCCCTGCTCTGATTTGGATGTGGCTTGATTGTGTCCCACAAGGGTCCAGGAGTTGGAAACTTGGTTCTCAGTGTGGCAGTACTCGAGGTAATGAAGTGTTTAAGGGGCGGAGCCTAGTGGGAGGCTTTTAGGTCATTAGGGTCCCTGCCCTTGGAAGGAATTCTGTCCCCACCTTCTTTAACTTCCTGACTTTATGTGATCTCTCCTCCTTTCATGTGCTTCTGCCATAATGCCATTTGCCATGAGGTGGTTCAGTGAGGAGGGTACTTGCAAAAAGTTGCTTAGTGCTGTTGGGACTTTCAGTCTCCCAAATTGTGAACAAAATAAACCTCTTTTCTTTATAAATTATCTAGCCTCAGACATTTTGATATTGCAAAGGAAAACAGATTCATACAGTCCCACAAGCAGATCACCTCTTAAAAAGCCCTCTCTCAAGGGTTCTGAAAAGCAGAGCAATAGCCCTCCATCTGTTCCTCTGTATTTTTTTTCTCGTTTCATGCAAACCCCACATACAGATCTCCTCATAAGCATTCTTTCACTTAAGACAATATAACACTCAAAAAGATTTCCATAGTCTATTTTCCCATTAGGTTATTCCACAGGATAATTCTGATCTCATTTTAAGCTTACCCTGGAAATTGGCCCAATATATAAAGTAGTCTGAATATACCTATAGGGTCTCTTAAATTGGGTGTTCCCTGCTCCCAGCAGCAAATCCCTCTTATGGGAAATTCTAATAAGTAAAAATTCTTTTTCCTGTGTACATTTTTTTATACTCATAAATTTCACTTTGATTACTCACAATGTCTGGTTGTCCCTGATAAAACTGATCAGAAGGAACTGGTACGAGGGGAAGCAAACGCAGGTAGATGGAGAGGAGAGGCCAGCAGAGCGAGACTTTTGCAATTAGTTGTATTAGTTTTCTCTGGCTCTGGGTGACTTAAGCAACAGAAGTCCCTTTTCCACAGCCCTGGAGCACGGGAAGTCCAAGACCAAGGTGTCATGAGGGCTGGTTGCTCTGGTGACCTCTCCTTTTAGCTTGTAGATGGGCATCTTCTCCCTGTGTTCTCACCCGTCTGTCCTTCTGCACACATCTGTGTCCTGACCTCTCCTCATTAGAACACCGTCACATTGCATGAGGGCCCACCCCTATAACCGAATTCTACTTTAATGACCTCTTTAAATAACCGAGCTCCAAGCTCAGTCACATTCTGAAGTATTGGAGGCTAGGTCTTCACTGTGTAAATTTTGGGAGGGACACGATTTAGCCATAATACTACCTTGAGGGTCAGTGAGGGAGCTGAGAGAAACTCAGGGCAGTTAAGAAGGTTCTTTAGTGAGACCCCGAGGTGCACTGGACTGAGGGACACCCAGGGGTCAAGTGGCTGCAAAGCAGAGTGGAGTGTTCTGTCGTCCTCCACCATGACCAGCTGTCGGGTTCTGCTGGGGGCAGTTGAAGGGGTATATATAGCTCCATGTCCCAAGAAGGAGTTGGAGAGTCCTTTGTGGTGTCATGCATTTTAATTAATGAAAGGCTTCTCAAAGATGTGGCCACCTAGAGCAAGCAGATCATTTTATCTACACAACCACAGTGAGGTCCAAGAGATAGGAACTGACTGGTTGGCACCCAAAGCCGCTATAGTCATGAGGTCAGAAAGGCACAATGTGTTTGAAAAGACCCAGGACAAAGGAATCACTTTATGGTCTTAGCGTCATTGAAAATGTGGGTCAGAAACTTCCCGAAGGGTCAGGAGTAAGAGAAATGCTAAGCAAAAATGGTGTCTAGACCATATTTCCATTTAAGGGATGATCAACGTCACTAGTAACCTATTAGTTTATTATACCGTATTCTATTTTAGTTTTAAAAAAAATTGTATAAGGGTAACAATTGTGGAAATTCAAAAAAATTTCCCTTAAGGTTTTAGTGTCCAAACTCTGAATTCTATTTTCTGTACCGAGACTTCAGTTCCAAAATGGCACAGGGTCATGCTGAGTTAAGGCTGGGAAAATCCATGGGGGTGGCGGGAGTCATAGATTTAAGGTCCCTTTCCTGGTTTATGGCACAGACACGAAGACACACATTCTTTATTTTCATGTTAGGATCCATGTGAAAACATCTTTCAAGCTGAGTACCTGGAAGGCGTGATGACTTGGATATGAGCCGTCCCCCAAAAGGTCATGTGTGAAAAAATGCCGGGATGTTCAGAGGGGAAAAGGTTAGATTATGAGAGCCTTAATTTAACCAGTGGATCAAGCCGTTTGTCGAGTTATTAATTTGAATGGATTCATGGGTGGTAATCATAGGAATTGCTGGAGGAAGTGGGTCACTGGGGGTGTACCCCCAGGGGCGGGGGCTACATTATCCCTGGCTCCGGGGACTCAAGCTCTCTCGGGGTTGTCAGGTCCTGTCTGCTCTCCTGGGCTACACCCTTCTGTCACAGTGTTCTGTGGAGCAGACCAACCACAGACTGGACCTCCGAAACGGTGAGTCAGAATAAACTTTTCCTCCTCTACGTTGTTCTTGTCGGCGTGACACAGAAAGCCAATACAGAAGGGATATTAGCCCTAGCAAGACCTTGGCAATGGTGTGCGCCCATCAGGGCCCTGGGGTGCCAACCTAGCCCTCCTTCACTTATTCAACAGATAGTCATCGGGCACCTTCTAGATGCCAGGTGTTATATCCCCGTCACGAATACAGTAGACAAGAGCTCAGGGGGCTGATGGGGTGGGACGGTGACTAAATAGCAAGGGACTGAGGAGAGCTGGCAGGGAGGAACAGTACGGGATGGGATCATGAGGCATGAATTAATGGGATCACAGGGTGGGAGCTCCTGAATGAGTAAGAGATCCCTCAGCTGCTGCGTGGGTGTGGGATTACAGATGACCAGGATCGCAGGAGGTCGGCGTGGACCACGGAGTGAGTCAGGAGGCCCTGGTGGTCCAGATGGGAGATGACAGACTCTGATGTGGAGGTGATGGGTTTGAGAAGTGGGCAGCACCAAAGAGGAATGAGCATGCTGCCTCCAGGATAGGAGGACCCTCGGGCAGGACGGGCTCCTCTGAAACAGAGGACCCCCATCAAGGAAGTGGACTCACACTTGATGGGTGAAACTGAACTCAGGCGCTGAAGGAGGGGTTCTTTCACTGTGAAAATGGCCACATCCTCCTGGGAAGGCCCATGAAAGACACTGGAAAGGCAGCCGCGGGCTCAATGATTTGGGGCATTCTGCAGGGGAGACAGAGCTGGTGGGAAACCTGAAGTTGCTCGGGCCTTTGCTCCAGTCCACAGTGCGTCAGGCACACACTGGCTCAGCTCCTTCCTCTTCCTGAGGCACCATCCAATATGGTAGCCGCTAACCATGTGGCCGTTTCAATTTAAAAGCATTAAATTAAACTTAAAATTCAGCCACATTCCAAGTGCTTAATTCCCGCCTGTAACCAGTGGCTACCCCGTTGGTTCATACAGCTGTAGAACATGCCCATCATCGTAGCAAGTTCTGCTGGATACTGTTGCTGTAGAAAGTTCTTTTTTTTTTTTTTTTTTTCCTCTTGGATCAAATATTTGTGGGACAATTTCTAAGCAGCACCTGTTAATCTTAGCTCCATCCTGCCCGTTCTCTGCTGCTGGCCAGTTGGTTTGGTCCTCCGTGCTTGTACTCTGCCTGCAGCCTTGGACAGCCCACCTTAGACTATCCGTAGCACCTGGCTTTCCCTCAGCTGGAATGTGAACTCCACATCTATCCCCTTGGCCACACCCACAGCCACAGCCATGTACCAGTCCTAAGCCACAAACCAGCTCTTGGACCCCCGTGGGCTCAGCCCAGGTCCCTTTTGCTAAGTCCAGCAGGATGGATGTTCCAGAAGAGGGCCCATCCACGCAGCAGAGAGCCTGGACAGAGGAGGAATCCTAGGCTCCATGCTCAGTCTCCGGGGAGAACGCCTGGGTTTCTTGGGTAGGAATGCCAATGTGCTCTTTGGAGGCGGTGGTCAGAGGGGAAACAGGGAAGGGAAGAAAGGTCCTTACGGAAGAAGTCAGGTCCTCAGCAGAGAAACAATAAATAAAAGAAAAAGTGCGAGAATCCCATCCTTCGCCTGTACTTCAGAGGGCAGGTTTCCTGTCTGTTTCAACAGGCTCGAGGAAGGAGCAGACAGGCACGTGCCTGCAAAACCAAAACACAGCTGGCAGGTCTAATTTTAGGTCCTAAGCCTTGGCCCTGTCCCTCTGTTCAATAAGCACTGTCTGGTCTTGTGGAGGCTGCAGCCAGAGCAGGACCCAGCTGAGTTCTGAAGCCCTGTGTGTGCCCAGCCGTTCTGAGCCGTTCTGAGAGGGGACAAGAGGTTCTGCCTGCTCGGGGAAGGTCTCCCAGGACTCAGGAAAAGAGTGGTCCTTCCCACTAGCTCACTCTGGGCCTCAGCTTGTCTTAGACCCTTTAAAAAGAAAAAAGAAGTCTGGAAAGGAATCTTCTAAGCAAAATCTTCTAAGCAAAGAGATAACACCAGGCTTGTCTGCTGGCTGTGTGTGGGCTTCCAGGGAGAAAATGCCTGCAACAGTGGTTTCATGGGATGCTAATTCTCCTATTCTTCATCTTTTCTGGAATGATGGAAGTTTCTGGAACCATTCTGCTTGGGTTTGAATCTGGTTGTCATTGTTTTCGTTAAAAGACTTTGAGTGAGTGACTTAACCACTCTGTGCCTCAGTTTCCCAATAATGATGCTAAGAATAACAAATGATTACCCACAGGGAAGGGCAAACGGGATGATGCTCAGAAAGCTGGAGCGATGCGTGGCCCAGAGCAGACATTCAGTTACTGCCAGCTCTTATAACTAACTGAATATTCTGGCTGTAGGCCCTTGGCACGGGGAGTACAGCAAGAAGCAGCAAAGGGCAGTAGTTAAGTGAGTAATCTCCAGGGTTCTCATTGGTTCACAGCCCAGCTCTCTGAACTTGAGCAAATGTGTTAATCTCTCTGTGTTCTCACCATTTTCATGGATAAAATGAAAATAATAATAGCAGCATGATAATCTATCTTCTCCAGATGATAGTTATGAGGATTAAAGGAGTTAATATAGTATATAATAAACACTCTGGAGAATGCCTGGTGTTGCCCAGTGAGAACTTGATACTTTGATAACTACTGCTACTACTACTACTACTACTACTACTACTACTACTATTATTATTATTATATGGATTCCCAACTTTCAAAGGCAAAGAGCACAGTAGCATTCACTGAATATTGAAAGGAGACCAAGTTTCATTGGCTTTGAAGAATAAAAGGGAACTATAGAATCTTACCGGTGCCAATTCAGTTCATCAGTAAATATTTATGGACTGTGGGCAATGTGTCCTGGCCATTGTTATACACACCCCAAAGCACTGGGCTGGTGAGTTCTTGGGTAATGGGGGCTCAGACATGGCGGCCAACACAGAGGCCAGTCGTGCTGTCTCCTTTATGTAGCCAAAGCACTGCCAATACTCTGGGCACAATGGCCTCTCTAGGACATTGCTCATCTCAGCATCAAGAATCCAAAGGAAGCATTGTCTCAGACCTCTGAAGATCTCTCTAGTTGGATTCCAAGTGGAGTTAAGGTCCCGGCCAAGGAGGAGGCTCCCCTCTCCCGCTCCCTCACCTTCTCCTGTGACACACCTGTGTCATAAATGGAAGCAAGTCGCTCTTGTGGGGTCTTCAAGGTCACTTCAATATAGCCATGGAAATTATATTTGGGGGCTGGGGATGTGGCTCAAGCAGTAACATGCTCACCTGGCACGTGCAGGGCACTAGGTTCGATCCTCAGCACCACATAAAAATAAAGATGTTGTGTCCACCGAAAACTGAAAAATAAATATTAAAAAAAAGAAATTCTATTTGGAGGGGCAGATGAAATTAAAAAGTGTCTTATAGGTATGGGCGCCAGAGATGCCCTCATGCAGGGGGGTATGCTGGAGGATGGCCAAGGAAGGAGCATCACCAAGCAGGTGCGGAGCAGAGAGGAGAGAGAGCCCCAGGGCGGATGGCATGTGCTGGGGACCAAGGGGGACGACCTAAGTGAAAGATGGGACAGGCTCTGGGGATGGGCTTGAATGTCAGTAGGTCCAGTCAAGTATGGACAAGAAAGAGAACTTGTGGCCAGGAGCAGCCTTATCACACTGTGCGTGCGCTCCCCTGGACAGGGGCTCAAAGCCTGTCCGAGGGATCAGGAAAAGATGACATTTGAAGAATCGACAATATGTTGCCTCGCTGTGGCTGGCCAGTGGCTCCACAGGGATAATAAGAGGGAGGCAGGAGATGGTGCCCTCGGCCTCCTGCGTCTCCCCGCCTCTGGGTTCTTCCACATCCTGGTGATCTCTGTCCACCCCCAGGAGCCTCATCGTTGACATATGAGGAGGCCACAAGGGCTTTCTCCCCCAGAGTGTGCAGCTGTGCCTCTCTTGAGCCTGGTGAGGCTGTGGAGGGACAAGTTTGTAGGACACGAGGCATGCTTCATCAGGCCTGTGACACCGGGTCTGAGAATAAGAAAAGTCCGAAGGCAAGATCTGGCACCTGTCCTCTGCATGGCCCTGTCTACTTGTGGCTGCCCTGGCCCAGGTGTACACCACCCACCTTCTGGTGTCCCCTTCTCTAGGAACGGGGCCCCTGTGTGGAGTTCCCATCAATACCAGGAGGATAAAGAGGAGAAGAACGCCTTTCACTGCTCTTGAGAGCAAATTCAGCCTCTCCCTGCAGCCAGGCCAGGCTGACCTTCAAGCCAGCAATGCCACCACCATCCCTGGAGTCACGTGCACTAGCTCGCTGGCCAGCCCACAGCCAGAAGGGCATCTCCGGCATGGCAACCCGTGGATTCCCATCCTCTGCACGGATCAAGGAAAATGAGGGAATGAACTCAGTAGTTCACTTTCCGACCCGGATTGGAAGAAGAAGATCTTTGCAGAAGCAGTGACCTTCCCGATGTCTCCACCTCTGGTGGATTTCGATTTTCGTCAATTAGACAGAAAACGAGTTTGCAGGGCCCACAGCCAAACACACCTGAGGTCCTTATTTACCTATTTATTTATTTATTTCCCTTTTCTTTCCTCCTCCTTCCCCCCCCCCACCCACCCCAGCACCTTGTTCTTGAAACTTGTCTGGTTCGACGTAGTTTCACCGGCTTGGTTAAGTATCTTGTAAGGAAATCATTTATAATAAAGCTGGCCTGCTTGGGTTTATCATTTCTAAGTGCGGGTCAGGATTTAGTTCGCTGTGTTAAACTCTCTATGCTGCATGTGATTTGTCAAGCTTTGTCAGGAACAAAAAGTTCCAGGATGTGCAAAGCAGGACGGCTTGGTTTCCATGGAGATACTGCTAGTTAGGCTATGGAAATCCTGAAAAGGCCAGGGGATGAGTGACAATACAAGGATTTAGCGGCTGATCTGAAGAGCCAGACTGAATTAATGAGATTTTTCACAGAGCGTTATTAGCAAGGCTAGCACCGTATGGCTCTTAGGCCCTCGTTTTCTCAGCTGCAGTCTTGGAAAACAGAAATGGAAAGATTTAATTGCTGTTTTTTTAAAAACCCTTTAAGGTTATTTTAACCTATAACATTTTAAGGTTGTAATAAAAATAGGTTTTTTTTTTTTTTTCAATCTCTCGGTTACTGTTATGACTGTGTTTTGGGTGGCAGTTGCCCTTCATCTGCATGGAGATGGGAAATCCAATAGTACTTATTATATTGAGCAGTTAATTCCCACATACTGTGAACACATTACTGTTCAAAGTAGGTTATCTGGCGTTCCATTTAGAGCCAAGGGAGAGATACCATGTCACTGGCTTTATGTCTCCTAGGGCTATATTAATTATTTATTACAGAGGGCTGATGTAAACTGTTAGCTCTGGCAGGTCAGAGTTTGTACATATATCTATCCGGTGCTCGGGGTTTTTTTGGAGTTTGGATGCAGATTTCCGGAGACTACCAACCTGTGTGGATTGTGAGCTTAATTCCCCGTGCCGCGCCTGGCGCCATTGACACCAAAAGAACCTGCTTAGGGAGGACTCTTCTCCACCCGACTCCTGCAGCAATTGCCTCCAAAGTTGGGGAGCCGAGCTATGAGCCAGCAGGACTTCCGCCTCTGCTCTTCCTTGCAAGGGATGATGCTTAGAAATCTGAATCCCCTGCCCTCATCTGAGCCCAGAAATGGTGGGTGTGGTCAGCCAGGTTGCCTTCCCTGCCCCTCCTGAGACAGGACAGCCGGGTGCCGCGGGGACAGTCCACCCGGCGCTGCTCACTCTCGCTGGCCCGCAGAAGGGCGCGTGTCCATATGTTTCCGGGAGACGTAAAACCATAATGTTGCTTCTGAGAAATCCACAACAGAAGCACATGCTCCCCGCATCCTGGATTCCTGTACAGTAGGCTAATCCACTTAAGCTCCCCTTTAGCTTCCCCGGGCGGGAATTTCACAGTCTCTTTTGATTTAGTGGTTTGTAAAATCTCTGATTAAGCGCCTTTGCCACCCCCCCCACACCCCCTGTTATTGTCTCTCTATTCCCTAAATGATTTTGTGGGGAAGAAACCAGAAGAGTTGAAAGAGGGGTCAACAACACGTCCTGATCCTTCCCTACCTTGTTTTTTCTTCAGTGGGATTATTTTAAATTTTATATTATTTTGTTTTCCCCTTGTCTCTGCTCGCCACGTAAAGGTATTGGTTTTATTTAGTTAGTTTTTAAAATTATTAGACGTGGATGCCTACTTTTCCAGTCCATCGGCTGAGCTGATTCCAAATCTGTCTCTGTCCAGATTTTCACATGACCAGTTCCACTTGGTGTCTGAGAATCCAGCACTCAGCGTGTGGGTAGAAGGTCGTGGTAAGAGCAGGGGTGACGGAATCAACGTGGCCTTGAGGCCTGCTTCTGTCCTCTGCTAGCTGTGTGGGCAAGTCACTTAACCTTGCTGATCCTGGTTTCTTCATCTGAAAGTGAAGATTAAATGTCACAGCATACAGGAAACCCCTCTTGCCTGCACATAGTAGACACTCAACACTGTTAGCAACGATCGCTATCATTCATGTTAGAGTGCATATTTTGCACAGCAGAGATTTGTTTGGGGGCATTTTATTAAGCCCTTTGATGTGTATTTTTCTGATATCTCTGCTTAGATTAAGCTTCTTGAAGTTAAGAGCTCAGGTTTTCCATTTATTTTGTAATTGCCCATTGCATCTGGTTTATGCGACGGTCGCCTCATTCTCTGCCTCTTGAAATGCCTATTGTCATGATAGCTATGCTCACACTTACTCCAATTGTACAAATAATGCCCACACCCTCTCATCCGGGCTGGAGTAGCAGGTATAAATTGTACTCCAGCATTCAAGAGTAGGTAATCTGGCAGTTTTTTTTTTTTTAAATCAAATTTCCTGTGGCTGAGCTCCCACTGTCTGCTTGCAGGGAGGACCCGTGCCAATCTCTACTGCCCTGCAGAGCCCCAGAGTAGGACAGGGAGGAAGCCCGGTTCCAATGCTCCACAACTACCTGAGCTTACCCACTCTGGGACTCAGTTTTCTCATCAGTGTAATGAGCATATTAGCACTCTCCCATCAATGATGTCAGTGTGTTGTAGAGGGATAATTAATTTACACGTGTAAGTGCTCATGTCAAGTGTCAGTTTGGTCCTATTCCAGTGACGATTATTATGAACTGAGAGAGGTTTATGTGATACCAGCAAAATGGGACAGTGACATGATCCTTAGTTAGGAACTGTGGCCAGACTAGATGCTCCTCTGTTCTTCATGCTCTGTTCAGTGCAGGATCTCTGTCATCCTTTGGGCACGTGTGTGTATGCTCTGGGCATGTTATAAAGAGGTCATCTGAATTGGACTCAGTACTGGTGCACACCTGGAGCTGTGTCCGAGAATACAGACCTCAGGAACCTACAGGTTGTCCTGCCAGAGAGGGAGCTCCTTCCAGTGGTGGAGCAGGGGTAGGGACAATGTCTTTGCTGTTCACATGGCTGCCCAGAGTCATGGAATATATCTCTCTCTCTCCCTCTCTCTCTTCCTCCCCACACTCCCATGGGCCCATGACCTCGTGGCAATCTAGCTGGTACCTTTAGGAACCAGAGTCTTTAAACAAGGTTCTATCGATTCTCACACAGAATGGAAACTTCCTCATCTCACCACCCTGTTAAAGGTGAGATGTGATAAGAGGGTTGGATGGAGGTAAAGGGCAAGTACCTTCAGTTTCTTTGTGATTGTGTTGGATCTACAGTTAATCTCTTGTGTGTGCTTCATGGTGACTTGAAGGCCACTCTATAATCTGGGACAGCAGAGTTCCTTGGGCTGATCTGGAGGAGTGATACTTTTTTGCAGGTCGATGCACTGGGCAATTCAGACAAATGCCTGAACCAGAATCTTAAAGGGTGGATGGGTCAGAACTGAATACCCAAAACAAAGCCAGTTTACTAAGTCCAAAGTAACTAAATAAGATAAGAAGCTAATGAACTCATGGGTCTTAAGGAGCCAGAGTATGAGGAGATTCCAAGAAGAGGGAGGAAGGAAGGGAGGGAGGGAGGGAAGGAAGGAAGGAGGAAGGAAGGAATAAATGCATATCTAAGTGTGTTATCTAATTTTGAATCAGTTACTAATTCTAGCTCTTTCATTGCAAGGTATGTGACTTTGAGTAGGTTATTTAACCTCTTTAAGATTCACGTCACCGCAAAAAAAGAAGATAGTAAAAAAAAAAGAATTATTTGGTACTCACAACTTTGGCTCTTCTCTTTATCATTTCCTTCCAATCTAATTTTCTGACTCTGAAATTTCACATCTTCCACTCTTTTTGTTCTCAGAGAAGGAAATAAACAGAAACCAATCTTCAGATAAACTAATCAGTGCTAATGGATGTTAGTGATTTAAAGGATTTACCTCTCAAAGGGAGGTGAATTTTAACAGATAAATCCCATTTCTTAGTTCAAAACATACCAAACGTTCAGTTTCCGTCAGATTATGTCATTCCTATGGATTTAATACTTAAACCTAGATTATCCCAAAATGTACTCATGAAGGAGTTCAATAATCAAATAAAATTTTAAACTGAGCACATGAACTTCTGCCTCTGGGAAGATAAAATAAAAGGACCTGGATTTACCTGCATTACTGAAACAACAGCAAAACATACAAAATATATGAAACAACAGTTTTTAAGATTGCTCACCAGACAACCAAAAGCAACGATCACGGAGAGACAGAAAACAAAGGGAGTCCTGTGAGCATTCCAGGTTTCTGCCAAAAAAGAGCTTCCAGGCTCCCGTGCAAGGAGAAGAAACCTGGGCAGAGCAGAGACAATGGAGCTGAGGGTGTGGGGAGATGGTAATGACCAGAGTTCTTGAGACGCCACACAGAGAGAAAACCCTGGGGATCTGCAAAGTTCCACCTGAGAATACAGAAAAGTACAAATCAATGCATGCATGTGAGAAAATGACCCAAGAATGGGGGACAAAAACATCTGAAAAAATAAAAGAACATTCCCTGACACTCACACAAAACTGGGTACAGAGACTGCTCCCCCCAGCCAGACTGGAAAAGCTCCATTCACAAGATATTTAGATAGAATGCTCAAAAGTGCCGTATTTCACTAGTGGGGAATAATTAGCTTTAGAGAAGACAAAGTTATAGACAAGCTTAATAGATAATTAAGAAATTATATTTGAAAGATTAAATTGTTTCCAAATGACGACACTCCAGAACAAAGCTTAAGAACAACTATACAAATACAAAAACTTTCAGTGCTCAAGATGCTCAAAGTGAAATGCACAATGTCTACCATCCAAGCAAAGATTACTAGGCATTCAAAGAACAGCAGCACATGATCTATAGTAAAGAGAAGAATCAACCAACTAACACCAGTTCAGAACTGGCACATGTGTTAGAATCAGTAGACAAAAACATGAAAGTTGTTGTCAGACCTATTTTCTATACATTCAAATGATGAAAGAGTCATGGGAGATATTTTTAAAGACTTAAAATTTCTAAAGAGGAAAATTAATTTATGAGATGCAATCATATATGAGACAGGATTGATGGCAGATTAGACATGGTAGAAGAGAAGATCAGTGAACTTGAAGACAGAAAATCCAAAATAATGACACAGAAAAAAAGATCCAAACATGACAAAAACATCTGTGAGCCATGGAACAACTTCACGTGGCTAACATCTGTAATCAGAAAAATATCTAAAGGCAATCTGACTAAGAAAGTTTCAGAATGATTTCTCAAAATAAGATGAATACAAAATGGAAATGAAAACCAAAAGCCATAATTGAGTAGTCTGGCAAACCTACTGAAATCAAAGACTAAGAGAAAATATTAAAAGCAGACAGGAGAAAATAAAGACATGTTACACTTATGAGAATGATAATTACCCAGGCAATAGACATAGAAGCCAGAAGAACAACATCATTAAAGTGTTAAACAAGGACCTAAATAGCAGTCTCCTCTGGAATTCTGTACCCCAAGATGACCACCTTCAAAATGAAAGCATAACAAAAAATTGTGAGTCAAACAAAAACTGAGATAATAAATTGTTGGTAGAATCAGTCAAATAAAGTACTAAAGAGAGATTTTCAAATTCTAGAAGGAAGCACTGTAAAACAAATAAGGGGTGAAGAATCTAGAAAAAAAAATTGTGGATAAATCTATATATGAACCTTGCCTGATGAAAACCAAACAACATGTCTTTCATGTAAAAAATATATGTGGATTTTTTTAAAATCATTAAAAACAATGACATAAAAGTCTTAGAGGTAAATAAAATAAGTATTCTAAATGCAGGAAGTGGTAAAAATATTAAGATTAAGTCTAATAAATCAAGTTTGCGTTTTGTAATCTCTAGGGCAATCCACTAAGAAAATAATATAAAAGGTGTAACTAAAAAACTAATAAACAGAAAATGGAATGATAAGTATACTCAATAAATACCAAAAAATATATATAGAAAGCAGGAAAAGAGTAACAAAAAATAGAGGGGACAAACAAAAACTCAAATAGTTGCATGGTAATTATTACCTGCACTTATCAATATTTTGAATGTAAGTAGTTCAAATGTTGCAGTTAATACAAAACATTTCACTAAAAACTATATGCTGATTAAAAAGACCCAAGGTAAATGTAAGTGAATGAAAAGTTTGAAAGTGAAGAATATCACATGCAACCACTAATCAAGTTATAGCTGGTGACATTCTGTCATTAGTAGGGGGAAAAAAAAAGACTTCAAGGAAAGTCATGGATAGACATGAAATTTTTGTTGATGAAGAAAACAAATTCACTTGATAAACACATACATAACTTTAAAATATAGAATAATAAATTGACAGAATGAAAATGAAAATTAGAGAAATATGCTATTGTATTGGACATTAGTTTCTCCTGGTAATTTATAGAATAATCAGATACATAGAATATGGCCCATGTGTCATTTAATGAAGTGAACTTCTTGAGAAATGGATTGTTAAGTGATTTTTGTCATTGTGTGAATGTCACAGAATGTACTTACACAAAATCAAGTCAGCCACTGTATCACTAGGCAATATCGTCTTCTGGGGCTGCCAGCATATATGTGGTCCATCATTGGCTGAAGCATTATTTGTGGCATATATTGTATTTGAATAATGCTTTTAACAAATTTGTTCCAATTAACAGTATTAAAAATCACACCCATAAAGTACAGAATATACAAATATTTTAAGCACCCAAGAAATATTTTACTAAAACTAAATAAGTACTGGGCCACAAAACAAGAATAGAAATATACTCAGATAGAATATATTTTCTGAGGTAAAACTAAGCGAGCAACAAATAACAAAATCATAACTAGAGAATATTAAAATGTTTTACAATTTAGCAATAAATTTCTACATGATTAATAAGTAAAAAACATCATATCAGAAATTAAAAAATATTTTGAAACAAATGAAAATATTACATATAAATTTGTGGCATGTGGTTATAATAATGCTATGATGGAAATTTGTGGTTTAAAATGCATATAAACAAAAAGATGTACACATTTTAATGTCTAGAAGAAATTAAATTTAAAGAAAATTTTTAAAAATGTAATGAACTTAAGAGCAGAAATCAATTAAATAAAAGGAAAAAAAACAAGAAGCTAGAAATTTTTTTTAAATTGGCAAAGTTGGGAACCCCAACTAACCAAAAGAAGGAGAAGAAGAAGGTGGAGAATAAAGAGGGGGACGGGGAGGAGAAGGAAAAGAAGAAGTTCTGCTATAGTGATGCCACCTGCTTCACTCTTCCTGCTAAGGATTGCTTTAGCTATTCTGGGTCTCTTGTTTTTCCAGATGAATTTCATGATTGCTTTGTCTGTTTCTATGAGGAATGTCATTGGGATTTTGACTGGAATTGCATTGAATCTGTATAGTGGTTTTGGCAGTATAGTCATTTTGACAATATTAATTCTGCCTATCCAAGAACAAGAGAGATCTTTCCATCTTCTAAGTTCTAGTTTAATTTCTTTCTTTAGGGTTCTGTAGTTTTCATTGTAGAGGTCTTTCACCTCTTTCATTAAGTTGATTCCCAATTATATATATATTTTTGAGGCTATTATAAACGGGGTAATTTTCCTAATTTCTCTTTTAGAGGATTGATCACTGATGTACAGAAACTCATTTGATTTCTGGGTGTTGACTTTACACTCTGCTACTTTGCTAAATTAATTTATTAGTTCTAGAAGCTTTCTGGTAGAATTTTTCAGATCCTGTAAGTATAGACTCATGTCAGTGACAAATAGTGATGGTGAGTGTTCTTCTTTTCCTATTCAGATCCCTTTAATTCCTTTCATCTGTCTAATTGTTCTGGCTAGAGTTTCAAGGAATATGTTAAATAGAAGTGGTGAAAGAGGGCATTCCTGTTTTGTTCCAGTTTTTAGAGGGAATGCTTTCAATTTTTCTTCATTTAGAATGATGTTGTCTTGGGCTTCTCATACTAGACAAAGATGCCAAAATGTGCATGCACATGTGCACACACACACACACACACACACATACAAACACACACACACACACACACAAACTTAGCAAACTTCATTGTTACCAGTACAGTGTTGAAATCTTTCCCCCTGGTTTGGGGAATAAGGTGAGGATTTCAGTTCTTATTTCTACGCAACATTTTATTGGAGAGTCTACTGAAATGAAGAATAGGAAAGTATTAGTTAGAAGAACTGGAAACAAACCTTTTTAAAAGACTATTTTGCGTACAGAAAATATGCTTAACTACATAGAAACTCAAGAACAATCTGATGATAAACATGATACTTAGTGAGCTCACCAAGGCCATTATATATAAGGTGAGGATACAAAAAGTATCAATTGTATTCTTAAATCAAAATGAATAATTAGAAAAGAAAATTTGAAATAATAGACTTTCTTTTTTTCTATTCCCATCTCCCCTCCCTTCCCTTCATTCCCCTTCACTTAGAAATAGTGTTTAAAAACTCCTATCCTCAACAAAGCTTTACTAAGGGAAATTAGATTGAAATAAATGGATGGATATACCATGTTCATTGATTAGAAAATTCAGTGTTGCTAAAGACATCATTTTCTCCCCATAAATCAATCTATAGAGTCAATTAATTCCAACCAAATTCCTAGTGGGTTTTTAAAAAATGTGTGTAGAAATTTACAATCTGATTTAAAATTGACTTGAAAATGCAAAGTACAAAATATAGTCTAGACAATCTTGATGAAAAATATAGCTCAAGTACCAGATATCAGGAAGTATTATAAAGCCACAGCAATTAAAACAGATGTTACTGGTGGCAACTAGATCACGGGAACAGAATGGAGTCCAGAAGTAGATGAACACAGTTACACCGCCTGATTTCCAACAAAGCTGACCAAGGGCAAGGACACTTGGAGCGTTCTGAAATGCTGGTACTGTCGGGTACCTTCACCTGGGCGGAAAGTCCTTGCACATACTCACTTTGTAAAAATTCATTCAATAAAATAAGTCCAAAAGCTAATTTGCTTGTTGAATTCATTTTTATGCATGACAGAACGACTAAAAAGTTGTTGTGACCCAACTATTTACTCTCCATTCTGCCTATGGGATGATGCTACTCTGAGCCAGAAGCTGAGCATTTTAAACCCTATTGCTGTTTGAGACTCTGTTTCAACAGTAGGCAAGTTTTCACATTAATTTTGGTCCCTAGCACTCTTTGGTCTAGCACTATTGCTTGAGGCTGTCAACAAACACAAAGTGCAGCATGAAGACCAGCTTAGAGGGTCCTCTTTTTTTCCTAGAGCATTTTGGTGGGAAAGAGCTACCATCCTCAGCCTTGAAGGTGAAAGGGTAGTCACTGGCAGAATTTCTCCCTTTTAATGGGCACATTTTTCAAATTATAAATTAAGCCTAATCTTTGTTGGGCATATCCCATGCTCCAGGGACTACGCTAAGTACTTGCAATCCAGTAACTCATTTAATGCATAACGACTGTGTAAATCTCTTATTTAATCCATAACAACTATGTGAGGTAGGAAGATTCATTTGTCCCATGCTACTTGGGAGGAAGTGGAGGCACAACGGTGGAGGAATGTGTCAGATATTACACACCAGCAAGTCGTGAAGCCAGGCAGTGGGCAGGGCTCTGCTAAGGCTCTTGTTCTTTACAAACACGTGCTAGGCAACACACAGACAATGCATTTCATATTGCATGCAGTCTTCTTTGTTTGCTTAGTTTCAGAAAATACAGAAGAGAGCCCCTGGCCTGAAGCTATTTCTCTGCAGAACCGTGCTCTTTGTTTGAGGTTGGCTGGGCAAGGGCAGGAAACACGGGGACCCAGCCCCTTGGGCTGGACAAGGAGAATCCTCCCTTCATTCACTCACCTTCTTAGGGTATGGATAGTTGCTTGTTAGGAGAGTTGTACATTTCCTTTTGTAAGAAATTTAAAAATGGGTAAATTAAGGTTTTGAGCACAAATATATACATTACATGTATATATTTTAAATTTCTTTTCTTTTTTTTTTTTTTTTAAGAGGAAACACAGCTTTTCTTACCGCCTGGAGTTTCAGGGCTGTCACCCTCTTCCTTGCTTCAGAGTCGCCATTTTCTGAGCTCTCAGCAATAAACTTAATAAAGATTGATATCAATGACAAATTCTGTCAACTTCCAGGCTGCAAAACTTAGTCACTGTGCAAAATGGACCAAGGAAAATAAATAACCCGAGGAATGATGGAGTGTGTAAATATTGATGTGGACACTGGGTGCAGAGAAGTTAGACGGAGCAAAAAGCAGCTTAGTGATGGCAAGTTCCTCACCCTGGCTGGATACAGAAAGGTCTTTGCATGTTGATTTGAATTCTTTGGCATGATTTTCAGGGTGGGGATGTCTGCGGTAGGTTAAATTGGAAGCTCTTGGATTTAAAAAAAAAAAAAGGAAATTTAGAATACGCATATTCTTTAATTCAATAAAAACTATTATGAAAATAGGCTTGCATGTAGAAAAATTTGAAAATATATCTAGGAAAAATGGAATAATAAAGAATGCCTATAATTCTATTGCCCAGAATATTTGTTGTGAGACTTTTTTTCCATGCTAAATGTATACATTTCTTAATTTCTGAGATGCAAATATTTCAAACTTCGTTATTTCTGAAATCAGATCACATCTATGGGTATATATATATTATATATATATATTATATATATATATATATATATATATATATAATATATGGGTACTTATATCATTTTGTTTAAATCTTAAAAGACTATTAGTCTCATCCCTCAGTATTCATAATGGGGGGTCAATTCCAGCTGCACCTCGACTGGAAACCAAAATTCATGGATACTCAAGTCCCTTTTATAAAATGGTACAGTTTTGCATGAAACCCAGACACAGCCTTCTGTGTACTTTAAATAATTTCTTGATTACGCATGTACTTAATAAATGTTAATGCTATATTAATAGTTGTTCTAATGTATTATTAGGGGAAAATGTCTTTGCTGCTTTTGGATATTTACTGAAAATTTCAATCAATGGTGGAATCTGTGGATATGGAGGTCCAAATGTATTTAGGCTAATGATGTCGCCTAAAACCAAGGGAATATGTTGCTATCATATATTTATGGAAAATATTATCATATTGTGGCTTCTATTTTGTCTATTCTGTTTCTTTCATTATTGTAAAGTTTACACAAATAATGGTAAAAACAAAATTTACCATTTTATGGATGGAACTAGAGTCCCTCATGTTAAGTGAAATAAGTCGAAGTCAGAAGGTCAAAAGACATGGGTTATATGTGGAAACTAGAGAAGAAAAAAGAAAAATGAAGGTGGTGATGGAGCTCCTAAAAATCAAAAAGAGATCAGTAGAGGAAGGGACTAAGGGGCAGGTGGTGGGGAGGGAGTGGACAAGGGGAATGATTTTGGCCACATTATATTATTATATTGTGTGCATATACAAATATGTAACAATGAATCCCATCATTATGTATAACTATAATGCACCAATAAGGAGTGAGGAAATAAAAAATGTTACCATCTTCGCCTTTTTTATGAGTGCAGTTCAGTGGCATTGAGTAAATTCACAATGTTTTCTAATCCATCAATATCTGTTGTCAGAAGGTTTTCATCCTAAAAGGTCACTCTACCTATCAAATAATAACTCCATATTCTCCTCTCTACCCAACCCTAAGCTCTATTCTACCTCCTGTGCCTGCAAATTTGCCTATACTGATTGCCTTATATAAATGGAATAACCCAATATTGATCTTTTTGTGTCTAGCTATTTCACTTAGCATAACATTGTCAAGATTCATCTATGTCGTAGCTTATGTCAGACTTTCATTTCTTCTTTACACCCGAATGAGGCCCCATCATAGACCATATTTTGTTTATCCCACCATCAATCCATGGATAAGGATTGCTTCTGCTTTCTGGTGGTTGTGAATAACACTCTGATCATTGGTAGGGGAGTATCTGTTTGAGTTTCCGCTTTCAGTTCTTCTAGGTCTATACCTAAGAGTGGACTCACTGGGTCGTTGGTAATTCCATGTTTAAGTTTTCAAGGAACCAACATATTGTTTTCCAGAGCTGCACCATTTTCCATTTTCAGCAATGTACAAGGGCTTCAGTTTCTCCACAGCCTCATCAATACTTGATATTTTTTCATTTTTTAATAGTCATCTTACTGCATATGCAGTGGCTGTGCATATTATTTTTGAAATCCACTTTCTTTCTGTTAATGATATATCCCAAACATCATCTCAGGGCCATTGATATCCTTCTATAATCCTTATGAATTGCCATTTTAAAGGCTGTATATTATTCAGTTGTATGTGTGTACATACATATTTTAAAAAATAAGCCTCCATTATTGACTATTTAGGTTGTTCTGAGGTTTTTTTTTTCCTATTATAAAGTATGAGGAAATGAATATGCTACAGCTATTTTTTGCACACATTATTATTTCCTTGGTATAAATTCCTAGATGTGCTATTGTTGAATCAAAGATATGGCATATAAGGCTTTAATTCATAATTCTAAATTGCCTCTGCTTAGTTACAAAAGGAAAAAAATCAAGAGTCCCTCAGTGAGGAAACACCCACATCACCACTGCCAGCCCCAGAGACTTCCCTGGAAAATATTTACACTTGGTGAGAAAGAGAAAATGCTATGAGAATTTGGTCAATGAAACAGAAAGTGTATCCGTCAGGTCTTTTCACCAGATGGCTTGATAATTCTGGAAAGATGAAATTCTTTACAATATTCATCTTGTGTCTGAGGATAAACTTCTCTCAAACAAGTATGATTAGTTTCTGTTTGACCCAACTTTCCTATTTCTCAACTGCCCTTCTTGCCCGGAATATGTGGGAACATTTTTTTTTTTTTTAATAGGATAGGAGCAGATACTCTACTACAGTGTTCCCCTAGCAATTACTTGAACTTGAGATTCTGGAGGATCTGCATGTACTTTCTATAGGAAAAGAACAAAGAGAACTTTTTGATTAGTATGTCCAAAGTGCAGATAATGTACCAAATCTACATCACGGATGGTCTGGAGAATTTTCTTCCTTCTGAAAAAATTGTACTGAAATCATCCCATTTCATTTCACCCTCATCGCTTGTTAGGGTAGCTGTTGCAACATTGATCAGAAAGCAGAAGCAGCCCTCCGAGGTTATTACAACTGCAGGCTGGGCATGCCTAATCTGAAAATCCAAATTCTGAAATGCTCCAAAATCCAAAACTTTCCACAAGTGGAAAATTCCACCGCTGACCTTATATGACAAGTTGCAGTCAAAATGCAGGTGCACTAAAAATACTGCATAAAATTACCTTCAGGCTGTGTGCATATGGCGTGTATGAAATCTAAAGGAATTTAATGTTATATTTGGGTCCCATTCCCATTATGAATCTGCAAATATTTCAAACTATGAAAAAATCTGACGTCTGAGGGGCTGAGAATATAGCTCAGTTGGTAGAGTGCTTACCTCACATGCACAAGGCCCTGGGTTCAATTCCCAGCAACACATACACATATACACACCCAAAAATCTGACATCTAAAACACTTCTGGTCCCAGGCATTTTGAATGAGGGATACCAACTTGTATCTACTCCGTATTTTATTTCCACTTGAATCCCTTGGAGGCAGAGTTTGAGGTTATTGGCTTGGCCCCATAGTGAAGGAAAACCCCAAGCCAGCTCTTCAAAGACCTTCCCGGCCACGAGGAAAACCAGTCAAACAGAGTTAATGGGCAGATGGAAGGACCGTCCCCACACATGAATTCATTGAGGATCTATTATGGGGCAGGCACTGTACTGAACACCATGCTGGATGCTGGGGATCCCCAAGAAACAGGACGGAACCCTTCTCTTTACAGAGCATCCCTTCTAATTAACATCTCAACCAAATATATGGAAGTGTGCTGAGGATGGAGGAGGCCGGAAGGGTAGCTGGGGTGCAATGGGAAGCTCGCAGGAGACCGACTTTCAGTGTGTCTCAGCTCACTTGCTCTGTGACCTTAGGCAAGTCCCTGAACCTCTCTGAGTCTCCTTTTTCTATCTGCCTAGTCTTACAGTGATGCAGAGTCTCTGTGGGAATGTCATGTGGTCTCAGTTTGTGGAAGAGTGGAGGAAGGGAAAGACTTTACAGAGGGGGACGAACTTTGAGCTTTATGCTATTGGCCAAATGGAAATCTAGACCTCTGTGTGTGTGGCAGCTCCCGGCAAATATGGCCACCTCATGGGTAGAAACGTGGGAATTAGAAAGAACAGAAATATCCAGCAGGAAAGCTTAGAGGAAAGAGCCAGAGAGAACAAGTATGCAGCCTGTCCCCAGAGTCATTTTATAGAGCCTGGAATTCGCTGCTAGTGATATTCCCTGGCTTCTCCCTGATGTGGCTCACGGGCTCTGGGATGTTTACTGCAGTGCATTCCTGGGAGGGTGCAGAGAGCCACGTCCAATGTCAGAAAGCTTGGAAATCAGTCCTGGGTTTAATTTTAACTCTTTATATAAACAGTGACCTAATCTGAGGAGGGCTCGGTCTGGCCAGGCTTCCCAGTCCCCACATGTCCCCCTCCTCCCTCCTCTGCCCTTAGTCAAACTGTCTCGCCTTTATCTCACAGATGGACGCTGCAAATAAGCACGGGGTGATCTGTGTGCTCAAAGGAGCCAGCAAAGCAAAACACCCCAGCCAGCCGTGGCCCTCCGCAGGGGTCACAGGAGCCCAGCCCAGGAGCCAGGCACCAGAGACGCTCCCAGGGAGGCCAATGGAGGCAGAGGTTAAGGACTCGACTGCCCATCCAGGAGGCCCCCTGTCCCCCTGCAGCCCAGCCCCGGCTATGATTTATATTTTTCTTGAGCAGTATATCAAATCCTCTCTTATTCCCTGTGCAAACCAAGTGAATTCTGAGTGTGGCCCAGGCAGAGGGAGCTAAGCTCTGGGTTAGGGCTTTGTTGCTCCTTCTCTGTAACTATTATGGGGGCTGAGCTCCCCTTGACTCGACAGGTGGGCAGCACTCTGCAGAGCACAGGAATGTGAAATGGGCCTTCCAAGGACTCAGGTGCAAACTCAGGAGCTACGCAGCCACTGGGAGCCCACAGGTGAGCCCAGTGTTGGGTGGAGGTGGACAGGGGACCAGGGAGAGGCAGACTCCTAGGTGGGCGTGGTGGGAGGAAGGGAGGGAGGGACTTGCAGGGGCTAAGATGCCCTGGCAGGGATTGTCCAGGTCAGGGGTCAGCAAACTCTTTCTGTGAAGGACCAGAAAGTACATGCCATCCGTAGGCCATCCGGTGACTGTCACGACTCCTCAGCTCTGCCAAGGTCAGATGACAGCAGGCAAACCCAGGTCTTGTCTGTGCTCCAGTGCAAGACGATGTACAAAAGTGGGCAGCAGGTGGGCCTGGCGCGTGGGCTGGGTTCTGTGACCCCGATCTAGGGGTCTTTCCCTTTTCCATGTTAGCCATGATGTCCTAGGAGGAGACATCTGTGACTTCCACTTGCATGATTTCCTTGACCAATTCCTCGCCACTGGCAGGAGTTGTAAAGGTCAAGGCACAGGGGCTGAAACCCGCCGCCCGCAGTCAGCTCAGGAGCAGTATCAGAACATTCCCTGACAACTTCATAGCAAATCCTCCTTCCCCACATTCTCTCTCTCCGGGTCGGTTAGGATCCAGAGTTGGCCTCCTACTTTATCCTCTAGGCTTCTTTGTTTCCCTTTTATATTTTCTCTCCTGTTGCACATTCCTTGGGCTTTCAACAGGAGATCCCCAGTCCAATGCCCCTGCCCATAAATCCATGACCTAGCCATTCCCAGTCTAGCATGTTCCCATTCTGGTGCAATCCATAGTCAAGGGTGAGAGCTGGTGTGGTGGTCAAGGCTGGACTCAGCAATTGGACTGCCCGGGCTCAAGTCCATGGACTGCCCATAGTCACAGCCAAGTTCACTGACTTTTCCATTCCTCAATTTTCCTACCTGTTAAATGGGCCTATCTCATGCTGCATGAGTCAAGTAAATGGCTAACACAGGGGGAGCGCTTAGTAGGTCAGCACACTGAAACCCATAGGCATCTCCTGTCTGGGCTGCACTTCTTGATTTGTCTTCACAATATTTTATATTGACAAGACCTCTCGGGATCAGTTTGAATCCCAACTCTTCCAACTCATAACATAATGCACCGTCTTGGACAAGGGTGGGCTGCGTGTATGACAATCGATCCACAAGATGACAAGGGAACTGAAAAAGGCCTGTGGCTGGTGACATCATAGCCCTGCAGCTTCCTCCTGTGCTTGGGGCGATGCTGGTGTGAACATATCTACGAGGCTCCAGTCACAGCGAAGCCCTGCTGTCCCCTACAGGACATGCCAGTCGATCATGGAAACAACAAGCGTGCTTCTGGTTTATCACGTCTCATTTACTCATTATTTTGCATATATAAAAGAGTTCCCTGTGAGACAGAATGCACGTTATGCCAGGAGCAGCCACATCTCACATTGGCCACTTCTCTTGATGACATCGAGAGGCCACGTGGAGTGATTGACCCAGAACATCTGGGTTTGTGTTCTTCACACAGTGACGGGATCCCCTGGTGTCACATTTCCCGGGAGGTAGCCCCATCAGGAGCGATGCTCAAGTGTACCTCTGCTCCAGGTGGTGTGTGGCAAGCCACAGCCCTTTGCAGAAAGGTGAGGAGCCAGGGATCTAGCTGGGCTCAGGTAAGCCAGCGGTCCCCTGGGAAGGCCAGCTATGCGTCCTGCTGCTGTGTGTTAGCCAGGGCCCCCGGCCTGCCACAGCGAGCTTAAGCAGAAGGGAGCACAGCCCCCCTCGGACTGTCCATCACTTCACTAGACACCCTGGGGCCAGTTGAACGGTAGACCCTTCAGTGAATCAGCCTCAGGGGCTGTGGGTGGGAGAAGGGGCAGGTCCTGCAGGCAGCTGCCCGACAACCCTGCTTGCACCCGCTGGACCTCCTATCAGGGCTTTTTCCTGCCCATTGCTTGACCCCCATTTCCAAGTCCTCGGTCAGTGGGACTCTAGCACTGACTAGCAGTAATCCCTGGGCTGAGAGGACACTTCAGGGTTGTCCTCAGGCAGCTCCGAGGTGGTGTGGCCGTGGGGAGACAGAACAGAGTTTTGAAAGCTTTCTTCCAACCTCCCCCTCTGATCCTTTTCCCAGCACCCAGGCCAGTCCCACCTGTGTCAGAGGAAGACGAGCTTCTGTCACCCCAACGACGTCCCTGGATTCTCTTGGATTGTCCCGGGGAACTGATCCTGTACTCCTTCTTGCCCTCTGGCTTTTACTCTTTCTTACAGATGGACTTGAGTGGCAGGAACCTGCACACCAAGCTCATTCCTGATCTTAGGAAGAAACAAAAATAGCATCACGGTGCCTAAGGAGACTCTTCTCCAGCTCTCCGTCCTGGGTCTCTGTCTCCTGTGGGTGCCCCAGTAAGATGTCACCATGTCTCTACTTGAGTAGCTCTGACAACAGGACGCACAAGCATGAAGGGGTGGGTCTGTCCATCTGTTCATTTTTTGAATTTTTTTACTGAGAAATAATATACATTCAGAAAAGAATACAGGTCAGACCTCCAATCCGCCTTCACAAAGAGATCACATCTACATAATCTGCAGCCACTTCTAGAAACATTACAAGGAGATTTGCTAATGTTAATATGATCAAGGTCAGAAAAGCCTTCCTTAAGGCTAAGAGCTCCCATTCTGTAATTTCCAGCAACTCTTTCAGCTCTAAGGAGTTACACAAAATAAGTGCAATGTTTTCTTTTTTTTTTTTTTTGAAATATTTTCTTACTTTCAAGTACTTGGAATAAAACGTTTGCCATCCATTAAAAATTCTCTTTCCCCGTATCATGCAATCTTCTCTCAACCAGTTTTGCTGTGACAAGATGCTGCTTATGATGGTGTGTGGAGGTACACCGGGTTGGAGGGCCAACTGAAGCAAAGAGACATGTGGAGAACAGATGTTCAGAGACAGAAAGTGAGTCTCTGGTCTGGTCCGCAGCAAATACAAGAAGCAAACAGAACCTGAATGGCGTCTGCCACAAAAGCCGTCAAGTTCCTCTCCTCTGGGTCACGGTGGGAAGTCTGGTTGCTCCAGGCCTCCTGGGTAGGTGGACATCAGGTGGACAGAGAGCAAGAGACACCAGCTGATGCACAGGCTGAGGTCCTCCAGGGGACTGGCACGAGTCAGTGGCAGCCCAGGGACCCAGGGTGGTGCAATCAGAGCTGGCAGCTGAGAGATGACCGCTGAGCTGAGGTGAGAGAAAGTTCCGGCTGCTCCCAAGACTCAGGCGACACTCATCTGGGACCAACTAGAGAAGCAAGGCCCCTCCAAGTTCTCAGGGACAGCCCAGGAGACAGGATAAGGTGTGGGGGACCACACGGAATAGATTTACAGACTTTGGGGACAGGAATTAATTCTTGCTGACGTGGATAACATGGAGTCAACTCAGCCTCCTCCAACAGCCCCTCCTCCACCGTGCCACCTGGAGCCTCGAGAAGGGACTGGACCAAGTGGAAGTGCAAAATGAATCAAGTTTGGACACTTTAGACGCGTGTCCTCTTCCAGATTCTTCCATAGCCCATAGAACTTCTCCTTTTCTGCTTCCTCCTCCTCCTTTTCTTCCTTCATCTTCTTCTTCCTCTTTTAAATACTGAGTCCAGTTAATTCAAGGTGTGAAAAAGGAGTCCCCTCATTTATGTTCATGTGTTCATTTAGGCAGGTATTTGATATGCTCTTTTTTAATACTATTTATTCTTAAATTTAATTGTTGCTTTTTCATGCCAATTGTATTCAGGGAACATTGGAAAATAAAGGTGGTGGGTTTGGCCTCCTCCGAGGACAGAATCCAGCTGCTTGCGTCCTACTCGGGTCTGTTTTTAGCTTTTCCTGTGCACATCCTCCTAACCTTTGGTGTCCTGAGTCGTTGCTACATTTGTTCCTGTTTCGGGGCCTGACTCAAGGCCTGTGTCTGTTCCCCATAGCGTTCCAGAGCCCGACCACACAATTTAAAGTATAATGGGTATTGGCTGTGGAGTGTTCAAGCCCATTGTCAGAAAAATGCTGTTGGTTAAGCAGAGGTGGTTGTTTTGGACTTACTGCAATAAGGGAGAACATTGGCCTGCTCTGGAGTCCAGTGGCGTCTCAGGATAGAGAAGTCGGAGGAGGGTTACTTAAGGTTTTAGAGCCGGGTTGGGTGAATTTTGGCGTAGCAGGGAACAGGTTGGGATTGACCTGTTAGTCCCGATAAGTGAGACATTTCAGGAATTCCGTAGTTTAATTACCCAGGGGCCAACGTTTATTGAAGCAAGTCACTAGGTTGTTTTTGCCTGGTCCCAGCCTTGATCCGCTGAAAACCAGGAAAGCAAACTTTAGCCCAGAACGGTTTAATGCAAAAAAAAAAAAAAAAAAAAGGAAACAGGTTAGTTTCAGTTCATATGAGCATGCAAAAGTGGTTTGACTACCACTTCAATATCCAGGGGGAGCATGGTTTTAATATTTTCCCTCTAACTGGTCTGCTCTTCTAGGTGGGCACATTATGGGTAAATAAGAACAAAGCCATTGGTGCAGTGGTTTCAACAGCCTCTTTAGCAAACGCTCAGCCTGTCTAAGTGAAAATGCCCAATCACTCGATATCTTTCACACTTCCGTCCTTTGTAGCCCCCCTCCAAGATGGTGCCTGGGTTTGTAGGCAAAAGAATGCAACCTACGTATCTTCTTGGCAGATGAAAACAATGACAGCTTGGGGTCCTAGTGCCTGGGACAGTGACTCTTGGCCACCTGCTTGCTCATCTGTCCATTGGAGTTTCCAGTTACCCTTCATCGCTAAGAGAATATTTTTTTCTAGTTCCTCTCCCTTGGCCAGAGCTGACAGTTCTCTCTGGGTGACTTGGTGTCCCCCCAGCAATAGACAATCGCAGCACACTCTAATCTCTCGTTCTGTTCCTGAGCCTGCATATTTCTTCCCAGCCTTTGGGGGCCTCCATGATAGACCAACTGGATCTACTCTAGGCTTCTCTGTGTGGAAATAAATGAAGACCAGCCACAAAAGGGAAGCAAAGTCTATTTATTCTAGGCTTGCTCTAGTGAGGGAATCACCTGCTGTCATTGTGTCTGGCAGAGACTCAAAGGCAGGCAGAGAAGAGGGCAGTCTGTCCAAGGGAAGGCTGCCGGTCTGTCCTGATGGGTGGCTATTGGCACAGGGAAGTTGGAGGCAGCTAACGGGAAGCAGGCATCTGTGTGATCAGTGAAAGATGTGTCTCAGTCCAATTTGTGTTGCTATAACACAATACCACATGCTGGGTAGCTTATAAAGGAAAGATATTTATTTCTCACAGTTCTGGAGGCTGGAAAGTCCAAGATCACGATGCCAGGATCTGGCCAGGGCCTTTTTCCTGCATTATCCCATGGTGGAAGGCAAGAAGGTAAAAGAGGGCAGGAAAGCAAGAGAGCGCTGAACTCACTTTTAAAACAAACCCATTCATTAATTCATCCGTGAAGGCAGAGACCTCATGGTCTAATCAACTCTAAAGGTACCACCTTTCAACACTGCTGCATGGAGAATCGATTTCCCAACACACAGATGTTAGGGAACACACCCAAACCATAGTAAGATGCACTCTCAGCTTTGTCTGGTGGGTCTTAAGTTGGAAGCTGAGAAAAATCTTAGGGAAGCTGGCCATTAATCAAGTCTTGGTCCTCTCGTGCCGATCGTTAGTAGTTATCATGTAGATTCCTTGATTGTTGCTAGAGACAGCAGCCGTGTAGTTTCCTGCAAGCCTAACTTACAGTAGGCTGGCTTCCTGAGTTGTTTATTGTTGACAAGAGGACTGGTTTCCTGGGAAGGTTGTTGTAGGCTGTGGGTCAGAGTTCTGCTTTTAAACATGGTCTGGCCACTGTCCATTACATATTCAGTCTCTCACTACCACACAGGAGCTGGTGGACTCAACCAGGCGTGCAAAGGGGACCCTCCAAGCCGTTTCAACCCCTTACCAATGTCTCAGGTGCACAATTTCGTCTCCATGCCTCTGGCCCTTGGTGTTGACATCGACTGCTGTTGGACTCTCCTAACTCAACCCCTTCCTCTTTTCTTCCTCTTTAATTTTTTTCTCTTATCATCTCCCACGACAGGGAGAAGAGGGCTCACCTGCTTTCTTCTGTGGCATTACTTCTTCCGATGGTACAGCAAGTCTCATGTCTAGCTCTTGTCTCCAGGGGAAAAAACTTTCCCACCTTGCAGAACTTGAAGGTCTGGGTGCTCCCCAGATTTGGGGGTGGCAACGGACAGGATGTTTCTCTATCCTGTTGGACAGACTAACACCAAGATTTCCAACCTGTCACCTCGAGCCCTGTCACAGATATCTTGTGTCCAGTTTATTCCTGCCACGTTAGCCACTGTCTAGGAGAGTCTCGACCAGGAAAGAAGTTCGGTTCAAGTGGGTTGGTGGGGTGAGACACAGAGCGGGCAGCACAACGGGACCCAGGAGATGTCTGAAGCAGTTTATTGCTCACAGATCCCGGTGACCAGAGGGCAGCACGTCCGGCAGGGCCAGTGCAGGAGAGAGGCCATCAGGAACACGGGCACCTGAGCAGCAGGCGGGAAGCAGGACCCTGAGAAAGACGGGCTGGGGTTGAAGGTTTCCTTGGCGTCCAGGGCATTGCCCAAGCAGGTCTCCCACGGGGTGTTCTGAGTGGCAGGATTGGAAGGCAGGTGCACATCATGAAGTCACGGTGAGCTTGAAAGATGTTCCCGGTGGCTTATCTGTGCAGCCCACGCAGGACGGGAGTCAGGGGGTGTCCCAAGTAGGTTGCATCTAGCTGCTGCATAAGGAGGTGGTCACCAAGAGGCAGTCGTTTAAGGCAGGTGACAGATCGGTCACCGTGAGGAAGGAGGGGAGATGGAAAACTGGAAACTGCGTAAAGGTGACAAAAATCCCCAATTCTGGAATGAAAAAGAGTCCAACTTACACTAAAAATGAATCTCAAGGCAACCTAAAATGATAAGAATTCACTGCCTAGGACAGAGGAGGAGATAAAGAAATTCAGGTAGGTTTTAGGGGAAAAAAAAATAGTTTCCTTGCCAGTCTATTTGGTTTCAAATCCTATATTGAATATCAAAAGCTTTCTTTCTCTTGGCATACCACAAGACTTACCCCCAGACCTCGGGGCAGATGACCCTGGAGCCAATTAGGAAGAAAAACCTATACTTGCAAAACCAAAAGGGAAATTGCATTAATTCCTTTTTTCTAAATATGGCTCTGATTGCACCAGTTATTCTTCACCACGTTCACATAGAATTCTTTTGTTCCTGCTTCCTTCCACTGGCTTTCTTTGGGGTAGCATAGGTTAATAGGGAGAAATGAAGCTATTTCTTGTGCTCTGTTAAAAAAAAATGATCTCTTCCTCTCCATTTTAACTGCTGGAATATAAAGTCTCTTTTATCTTCTCAGTATAGGGCTCCCCACCTTTTCAGAAGAGGCTCCATTGGTTTTTCTGTTTCTTTCCCATAATTTTGAACTTCCCACCCCCCACTTGCTTGACTCTTAATGGAAAATAGATCTCCAGCACATCACTTGTAAAGATATTGTTCCTGAGGCTCCCTACCTGTCCCTCTACTGGAAGTCCGTCAAGGTCTGTGTGTGCATACATGTGCAGGCCATAATAGGTCCTCTGTCCTTCCTTGACTTGATTGCCCTGACAGACCGCGTGTCATAATAATTTTATATCTGAGTTTGGCTGTTTTTTCATTCCCTCTAGTTCTAACCCGTTATTTTACATTTTCAGAGGCTCATTATGACTCATTGGGCAGCCGAAGAAACATAATGAGTCCAAGATGATTGCATGTGGCGGCACTCCACAAATAGATATTAAACAGCTCATGAAATCTATAAATGTCCTCACTATCCTGGGTGCATTATCAAGCTATGAATCAATAATTCAGTTTTGTATGCTCTTTTGAGATTCTAGCTTTCTTGACTTTTCTTCTTGGAGATGGAGACTATAAAGCAATACAGGGAAAAGAAGGTTGATGGAGGAGAAGAATACAAAGAAAAAAAAAAGAAGAAAATGTTTAAAAATATAATAAAAGCCCTTTCTCAGAACTCTTTGACAGTTGTCCGCATGAAGAACAAACAATATCAGGCACAGAGTATACATGTTCAAAAAACATTTGTTGAATGAGCAAATAAGTTTAATGTCTCTACTTTGGATGGAATTTGGATGTGGGTTTTGATAGTGCCTGGCACCGCCCATGTCTCCGTTCATTAATTCTCAAAACTGAGGAAGGGACTGATATTATCACCACTTACCAAATGGTAATACCAGAGGCCACCAATAAAGAGAAATAGACAAGCTGAATGTTGGGGAAAGTCCATGTTTATTAGGAAGCCTGTGAAGATACCGAAAAAAGAAACTATCAAGGAACCACTAAATTTGGATTCTCCTTTGGGGTCTGCATTTCATGCCACCATCTACCAACTTGCCAAGCCCAGACATACGAGTATCATCTGCACTCACACCCACACCCGAGTCCCCACCACGTTCCCTCTGTTCTCCCACAATTTTCATCTACATCCTCTCCTGCTCCACTGTCATTACCGAATTCCAAACTGTCATTAATTCTTAACTTGGTGAAAGAAAGATCCTTCCAACCAATCTCCCTGTCTCCACTCTTGCGTCTTTTCCCACTACATGCGGACATGATCTTCAGAAACCTAACTGTGGTCCTCTTCTGTTTAAACATCTTCCAGGTATTTCCCTCGTTTTGAGGATAGAGTGGAAGTTCATTTTCAGAGCACACGGAGTCCTTCAGGATCTCCCCTGGATCTCCCTCCGGCCTCATCAACTCACCGTCAAGAAGAATTTCCCGTTCTCCTTGAACATCCATTCTTCGCACCTTCCTTCGGACACCCGTGTCTCTGGGCATGTGAAAGCATTTTCCCTTCTTATCCTTCCTTCGGCTGTAAGACGTCCTTGAAGATCTAGCTCTGTTGTCCTCTGGGACACCTTACCTACTTCTCCTGTTCCCTCCAACCAACACACAATCAAATTTCAGCCCCAAATAAGCAGTATGTCCAAGTGTGATATTTGGGGTGGCATGCTGAGGGCAGATCTGCAGGGGCACAGTGTCCTTCTTCTCTGGCCCACGGTCTCTGTGCACACCTCTGAAATCCACACCCACCCCTGAACTCTAATTGCTGAACTGCTTCTCTCCCTACTTAGTCTGTCTGCTGTTTGAAAAGGAGTTGGGCCTTTCACCTCTTTTTCCCAGCGGCTACTACAGTGCCTGGCGTATGACATGAATGCAATACGTATTCTCTAAAATGAAATAAAAATGTGATGGTGCACAGTGCCAGAATTGTTGGAGACCTCAGAGGTAGTTTAGTCTACTCTTCTCATTTCCAACATGAAAAACAAACTGTCACCTGGAGGCAAATGGCTGTGTCCAAGCATTACTAGGAACAGCAGTAAACTCAGGACTAGATTTTCATTTTTCTGATTCCAGGTTTCCTCTACTCCTTAATTTTAACTGTAATCTCAGGTTGTTCCTTGGAACCAGAACTCATACAAGTTTCCCATAAAACTCAAGAGTCGTATGTTTTGGCAACAAGCGGGAGACAGCGAGAAGGGTTGGATCTGCCTGCTTTGATTCCTTTGCCAAAAACAACTTCTGAGTTCTCTGGATAGCACACTTGCAAACCTCGCAAAGTGCCACAAGTTGGAGTCATGAAACGAAGTGTGGAGCCTGAGAATAACTCTTCGCACAGACTACCTCTGGTGGTGGGTGGTGAGGGTTTTTTTTTTTTTGCTTTAACATCCTATTAGCACATTATCTTTAGTTTCCAGAGCCTTTCTTGGGTTCCAAACTTACAGGTGGTGATGGTGAGTGGGAGGGAGATTGAGTAAGATGTTCCTTCGTTGGGAGGCAAAGCTGTTGGTCCCTCCTCACGCCATGGTTCAGCCATTGGCCACAGCTACTGCTGCTGGTGCGTCTTTCTTCCAGGCAAATGCAACCACTGCTTCTGAAATGCCAAGGAGCAAGAGTCAGGAGCACTCATCACACTGGATCACAGTCACCTGTTTACCTATCTGCCCTCACCCCACTGTGTGCTCTTGAAATCCTTGGTTATGTCTTCTGTCTAGGTAGCCTGAGTGCTGGTCAAGTGTCCAATTTTGCATTCTTTGGTGACTCCCAAAGGAAGAAGAAAATGTTGGGTGGCTTTGAGAACGTGGATTCAGTGGCGAGGAGCTAGATGACAAGACCTGGCCGCCCTCTGAGCCCTCATGAATAGAGAGGGTGCTCCTCCCACCACCAAGTGGCCGACGTGATGATCTAAGAAGATTGTGCACTTGCAACTCCTGTGAGGAGTTGTGTGATCATACAACTTTGGGTAAGTTAAGCCACGTTGGAACCTCGTCGTCCTCCGCAGTAGAATGAGCACTCTAACTTTGAAGGTCTTTTCCCGCTCTGAAATTCTACCGGATTCCCTTACCATCGGATACCCACCTCTCTCCTCTTAGAGGAGAAGCCAATCCACTAAAAGGACAAAGAGAAAACTATAGGGATGATGTAGGATCGCAATCAATTTTTCTACTGCCAAAAGAAAACCCACACTGAATATTTGAGTTTTTCAGAGGACATGTACTGTTTGAAAATCGCCTTCCGTCTTGCATTTAAAAAAAATTTTTTTTTAAGAAGAAGAAAAAGGCAAGTGGGAGAGGCATCACATTCTGCACATAACTTTTCTACTTATAGACAGATTTTTTTGATGCTTTTTTTTTCTCTCTCTCTGGAGGTGTGAGGGAGGATTCCCATAGCTGGAGGAGGGTGGAAGTCAGGGGACTGTGGGAGAAGGCAAGTGTGATCGTGGGACTAAACTTAATTCATTAAAATGTGTGGTTTTTTTAAAAAAACCATTTTGCCAAAAATGAGCTTTGTGGGAAGGAGAAGGCAGCAGGGACAGGGATGCGTGGGGGAAAAGGGAGGAGGAAGAAGGCCAAGAGAAAAGGAAATCTTATTTGTTGCTCAATGTTGAATCCCACATAAGAATGTGTCATGAGCCAATTCAGGGAAATTAAAATGCAAATTGGGGGAGTTCAATCTATTAGGCACAGATAGAGTGGATTGACATTATTATCGTTCCTATTTTTATAGGAATTGTGAACATTCTCCCAAAGACTTCAGAAAGTTTGGGGAAACGAGTTAGCCTCTTTTCTCATTTCCAGACTTTTCTCAAATGAAATGGCAGCCATCTGTCAACATTGTGCTTTTATTCCTTTTGGAATACTGTGAACTGCATCAGAAACCGACTGCATTTGTTGGGGTGACACTAGCTGTTGTAACCAACACCAAGCTCCAGTGACTCAACACAACAGAAGTTGATTTCTCATGCACACAACATTCCTGGGCAGGTATTCCCGGTGGACACGTGACTTTCCTCAACGAGACTGCTGAAGTTTAAGTTCAGTGAACTCTGCTACGTTTGAATGGGTCCCCTCCAAATTTAGGTGTTGCCAATGGGATGGTACTAAGGGGAAGGAGGAGCTCTAAGGAGATGATTGGGTCAGGAAGGCTCTTCCCTTCCAGAATGGAATTCGGCATTTCATCTCGAGGCTTAGCGATCCCCTTGGGAAATAGAAATTCATAGTACCTGGCCCTGGAAAGAGAAAAAATAAGGTGAAAAAAAAATTTTTTTTAATGACATTGGTTCAGAAGCAACAACAAAAAAAATCGTTCTGCATGTGTTCTACTGCCCCAACCCAGATGAATGAGTAAGCTGGGAATGAAGTGTCGGATTGGGTAGCAGGGATCAGGGACCAGAGAACAGGAGCCATTCCAGCAAGGGACATTTCACTAGGTAAGAAGGAGCATGGATTTGGACCATCCGTCATTTCTCCACTGCCCACTTACTGTCATCCCTCTTGGACTCAAAGAAAAATGGCAGCACTTCCTTTTCCAGTGACTGTGTCTCTTTTTCTAAAGGCTTCCAAGGCAGAGCCCTAATTCATCTCTCCTGTGAAACTTTCATGATTGAGGGGAAGGGCACGCATGGGCATGGCCTGCGTCGCTGCACTTCTCTTTGCTTTCCCTTGACCCTTCTCCACTCTGGAATCTACTTCCTGTCCACCGCCAGTCCCTGTGGTCTCTCCATGCATTCATTAGACCCCTGTTTGTGGACCTCATGGGTCTCCTCTCTTAGACACATTTGTTTAAAAAGCTTTGTCGATGAGTTTCCAAGCATTCACCCATCAACCAACAAGATAACGTCCCTTAAAGAAACCCTTTGACAAGCAGAACCCCAAAACCATACCCAGGGTGTCCCCGAGTGTGTCAACCCTCACCAGGAACCAAGGATTTTTCTACTTTGCTTATTAGTCAGAGAATATTGGAAACAACGTTTTAGTCAGCCTCTCCACTGCTGTGACGAAAGGATGTGACCAGAACAACTATAGAGGAGGAAAAGTTTATGTGAGGGTCTTCATCATGGAACGCTGGCTCCATTTCTTGGGGCTTGAGATGGAGTTGAACATCATGGCGGAGTGTGTGGCAGGGGGAAGCAGCTCACATCATGGTGATCAAGAAGCAGTGAGGTATCCACTCACCAGATACAAATAGCTACCCCACAGCCATGCTCCAGTTCCGACCTCCCCAGCCACACCCTTCCACTGCAGCTAATCGCATCATGGATTCATCCACTGATGGGGTTAAGGCTCTCACGACCTGATTATTTCTCCTCTGAACCTTCTTGCATTGTGTCACATGTGAGCTTTGGGGGGGACACCCTCCAAACCCTAACGGACAGCTTATTTTCAGCAGTGCAGAAGCTGAGACGCAGGGAGGTTAAGGAGAGCCTGGACCGTGTTCCACAAGTAATTTGTGAAGAAGCAAGTGGAGGACCCAGGAGTCCTGACTTCCATGAGGGTTCTTTCATTTTCACAGAGTCACTCGGGCAGGGGGAGCCAATGCCAGCAGGCTTTGGGAACCGTGGAGACACTTCAGTGAATCTGTTTAAACACGTGTCCTGTGTGATGAAGTTTTCACCAAAGTCTTGCCATTTCTTTTTGCCACCCAAATCTTTTCAATTTTTGGAATATGGAGGATCGTTTTAGATACCCACAATATTTTCATTAGGGTCTGACGTTTGGTGGGTGACTACTAGTCGATTGATTCTTCTTTTTAAAATTTGTTTTAAAAAGCTAATGTTGTTTGGCAGGGCGTGGTGGCGCGCGCCTGTAATCCCAGTGGCTTGGGAGGATGAGGCAGGAGGGTCTCAAGTTCAAAGCCAGCCTCAGCAACTTAGAAAAGCCCTAAACAACTCCGTGAGACCCTGTCTCTAAATAAAATACAAAAAGGGGCCGGGGATGTGGCTCAGTGGTTGAGTGCCCCTGAGGAAAAAAGCTAATGTTGACATAAATTATAATGGCATCAAAGATATCTAGAGGTCAAATGATCAACAAATGTACAAAATATCAGAGTCAGAAGATCTAAATATTATTTAAAGAAATTTAAAGAAGTCCTAAGTAGATTTTTAAAAAATATTTATTTTTTGGTTGTAGTTGGACCTGATACCTTTATTTAATTAATTAATTTATTTTTATGTAGTGCTGAGGATCAAACCCAGGGCCTCATACGTGCTAGGCGAGCACTCTACCACTGAGCCACAACCCCAGCCCCTAAGTAGATTTTTTTAAGTGAGCCACTTTTATGAATTGAAAGGCTCATGGCTATAATCAAACCTCTCCAAATTGATCTATAGAGTCAATGTTGTACCAATCCAAACCCCGGGAAGTTGGAGGAAATTGAGTAGCTGATTCTTAAATGAATGCAGATATGCCAAGTCTCAAGTATACCCAAGACAATCTCGAAGAAAAAAAGAACTGGGAATCCATCATGACTCATTCTATAAAGTACACTACTTAAATCAGAGTAACACTGGGCCAGGAAAAATGGGAGGATTGAAAATCCGCCAACAGACCCGGGGCCTACATGTATACTTGATTTGACAGCATAGAATCATGATTTCTATGTACTTGATTTCTCCGACAGCATAGAATCATGGGGAAAGGACAATCTTTTCAATAAATGGCACTGGTTCAATGAGACATCTACATAAGAAAAAAAACAACCTTGGTACTTAGCACACACTACACACAAATAAATACCCATTGCAAATGTGAAAGGCAGAATGGTCAGTCTTGTAGAAGAAGGTTTGGCAGACTTGTTCTGAAAAGAGCCAGATATGAAACATTTTGGGTTTTATGTGCTTTGGGATCTGCTGTTGTCTTAGGCACTATGAAAACACAAAAGCAGGACTGCGTTCCCCCCATAAAAGGAAAAGTTGATTCAAAGACATAGATGGTGGAACGGATGGACCACCACTTGCCAATCTCTGCCCTAGGAGGTGACAGGGGAGAATACCTTCATAATCTTGTGTTAAGATTATTAAGCAGCCACAAAAACTACTAACCATCAAGGAAGAGCTACAATAGACTCCTTTAAATCTGATACCTGTTCATCAAAAAAACACCACTAAAATAGAACAGCAGTCTACAGAGTGCAAGAAGTTATTTGAAATAGTGTGACTCGCTATATTTTTAATATAGAATATATAAAACTACAATTCAATAAGGAAGACAATTCAATGACATGATCAGACGTGTCCCCAAAGAAGGTAGCCAAATTGCTAACGATAAATTACCCTTAGGAAAATAAAAGTTGAAACCAAAATGAGACCTCACTCCTACCTATCAGAATGACCCTGATTTAAAAGTCTCCATACCAAATGTTAACAAGAATCTTGAGCATGTGTACTGTTGGTGGAAGTGTAAAAAAAAACCACACCTGTTTTTGAAAACTCTGTGGCAAGTTTCTTCTGAAGCCAAACATATGCAGAGCCTATGACTCAGCAATGTGCCACTTCTCAGCAAAGTCCCACAGGCATGGGTACCAGAGACAGGTAGAGGAGTGTTCTCAGTTAGCATCACTTAGAATAGCTTCAAATTGCAAACCACCTAAATGTCCTTCAAAAAAGGTCCAGACACAAACAAACAAACAAACAAAAACCATGGCATATTTATAGAATGAATACTGAACAGTGTTGGGGTTCAGAACATAGGACACTACAACGGCAGTGTTCAAAGCCAAGATTCTCTTTCTCCTGCCCTCGGGGCTCTCGCTTCTTATTCTCCCCAGAGGCAAGCCATAGAAACTAGAATCCATCTTCCCCAAGGCAGGGCCTAGAAGCCAGACCTCTCTGTCCCCCGAATATCACTGTTTCCCCACCTCTCTGTGTAAGAATTGCCATGGAGGAATTCTGCGACCTACCTTGTTTGACTGTAGGTCATTAGACTTCCAATTTGGAGAGGTTCCTGACCCACACCCAGGAAGAGGGAAACTACAGACAGACCAAGAGAAATCCAACCAGGCAGGTCTTGCTGGGATTCCCACGGGGTCTCCCGCCACTAGATCCTTCCCTTTTGGTACCATCCTGTGTCTACAGGATGAAAGGCGTAAAAACGGAGGGTTCACCCTGCGTCTCTGGGCCTTCAATTTGAGGGCTTCTGCGTCATGTGAAACTCAGGTCAAACGTTTGTTACGGTTTTCTCCTTTCAACCTGCCTTCTGTTTCGGGGTGTTGGCTATGACTCTGTGATGGGCAGGAAAAGGATCACCCCTCCCGCCACCTCTAAAACAGCGGTGAAAATGAGTGAGCTCCCATTACATGTAAGCACATCGACATCTGCAAACAGAGTGTCAAGCGGAAAGTAGCTAGACCCCAAAGAATACAGAAGGCGTGACTATAATGACCTGTGGTCCAAACACAAATAAAGCCTGCTCACGGTGTTGAGTCAGGATGGCAGTGATCTTTAAAGAGAACGGATGGGTTTTGGAGGGGACATGGAGTGAGGTTTGTGGGTGTTGATGATGCTCCATTCTTCAACTAGGTTGATCCCAAGACAAGGGTCTTCATTTTGTGGTGGCTCATTGGACGGCATCCTTGCGAGCCTATGTGTATTTTTTTCTGTACTATGTAATACTTCAATTAAAGGTTTTCAAAAGTCCACTGGAGTTTTGGGGTTTTGTTTTTGTTTGAAACTACTGCCTCACCTTCCAAATACATGCTGTAGTCCCCAGAGCAGGGCAGATTCAATAGCGAAAGAGATGCTGAGATGGAAAAGCAGCCGGATAAAGAGGCATGGCTTGGAAGCACCCACACAATCTCCTCGGACTGGCTCAAAGACTGGGAAGGCTCCAATACGTTCAGCTCAAAATGACACCCGGCCCAGGGACCCCCTTGCAGAAGGAAATAGCCTCCGGGCACAAGAAAAGCTCATCATCAGGACAGAAGAAGTGCAAGGTAATTCTGTTCTTCTAGCAACTGCCCCACGTTGTTGGTCCCTCTGTCCTGCCCTGTCCATCCTCATTTATGTCTTGTTGGAAGCGGCTCTTCACATGGGACGGTGGCTCAGACTTAGGTGTCCCTAGAGACTGGCTGCATCGGTTAATATACTGGGAGATCTATTATTTTCAAATGCCTGATAGTACAGGATTTTACTCCTGAGTCCAAGAACCTTTTATCTTCATGAGATAGAGAGAATTTTATGGAAGATTATTTATTCCATCTCCTTCCTAGTTTTCTCTGCCTTGAAATCTCATTTGAGGCTTCCTAAATCCACATCCTCTGAGCATTCCCCGGTAGCCAAGACCACGACTGGTGCCGAGAACTTTCTCCAACAGAAGCATGTCGGCTCTCTGTCAGTGTCCAGTGGAAGCTAAGGCTGACCCCTGCGACCTGTTTTCATGAGCTTTGGTGGTTACCAGAATGCCACCAGATGGCAGGCAGGGGAGGCTGTAGGTGTGTGCCTTTGAGTGTGGCTCAATGGGAAAACAGCCTTCAGAGTCAAAGGTGCAGACACAATGTCCACACCCACGAAATGCCCAACCTCAGACCGAATGGCAGACCTGCTTAGAATCAGGCTCCTCGGTTATGACATAAAGAAAAGTGTTTGCACTATGAAGAAGTTGTATGTGGTTTCAGACAGCTTTTTCGCAGCTATGACTAAAAGATGGAACCAGAACGATTGTAGAGGAGGGAAAGTTTATTTGAGGGCCCACGAATTCAGAGGTGTTAGTCCATAGGAGGCTGGCTCCATTCCCCAGGCTGGAGGTGAGGCTGAACATCATGGTGGGAGAGGGTGGTGGAAGGAAGCAGCTCATGTGATGCTCAGGAAGCAGAGAGACTCCACTCACCAGATTCATATACATACCCCCAAGCCACACCCCAATTCCCACCTCCTCCAGCCACACCCCACCACTTCAGTTACCACTCAGTTAATCCCTATCAAGGGACGAAATCACTAATTGGGTAAGACTCTCACAACCCAGTCATTTCTCCTCTGAACCTTCTTGCACTGTCTCACCTGTGAGCATTTGGGGGACACTTCACATCCACACCATAACATATGTGAAACGTACGACAACTTATGTGCCCCTGACCGAGGCCGACACACAGTAGGAATGACACACAAGAGCCCTGTTGGTGACCAGGCATGTTTTATGTGCTGTGTACAGTCATCCTTCAGGATATGCATATGATTGGACCCAGGACCCCAGGGTCCCCTGGAGACCAAAGTCCACAGATCTGTAAATTCCTTGCATAAAACAGCATAGCATCTGTGCGTTACCTCGACATCCTCCTGTCTTCGTTAAATCACCTCTAAATTTTCCCTAAGAACTGGCACAATGTGAATGCTTGGTTAATAGTCGTTTCACTGCATTGTTTAGGGAATGATGACAAGAAAAAACTCTGTCCTTGTTCAGTACAGACACAATTTCTGAAAAAAAAAAAAAGTATTTTCCATCTGCAGACAATTGAATCCACCGATGAGGAACCAGAAGATGCAAAAGGCTACTGTATTCAGTGATTCAGTTAATCGTCACGACAACCCCAGGAGTGGGTTCTGTTACAATTACCAACGTATAAAGGAGGATCTGCAGCACAGAGAGGTCGAGCGGCCTGCCGGAGGTCGGATGGCTCTGCAGAGGTGGGGTGGGGGCGAAGGGGCAGTCTGGATAGAGCCCACGTTCCTGCCCACAACGCCAGACGGCACCCTGTGCCCAAGGTGGAGGCCACAAAGCATGCAGTGCTTGCTTCTCTCAACTCTTCTTGCATCTTTTCTCACATAGACTGATGGCATATCAAATTTTTAGGTTTAGAAAGAGAGCGGTAAGGAGAAGCCTTACCTGGCTTACCTGAGTAGTTTCTTCCATTGACAGATTTCATCTTCTCAGTGAAGAATTACAGGGAAGAGGGCAGCTTTGGTGAACTCTAGCCTAAGCAGCAAGCAATATTGAGCACCTATGGTATGTTCAGCTCTGTGCCAGGCAGCAAGCACACATTGAGCACCTATGGTATGCTCAGCTCTGTGCCAGGTGAGAGGAAACAGAGGCCAAGTCAGATTCTTCCCACTCACCCCTCCTCCCAGAGGGACTCTTAGTCCACGTGGAAACACTGGGCATCGGGGTGAAGAGTAAGCTTGGGGCTGACGAAGGGCTGGTGCTCACACAGCGAGTGCTCCCTCCTCCACCAGCTTTCTCAGGGGTTCCAGTGAATCCAGACCCACCCCCGCCCTGAGCCACACCGGCGAGCCCTCTCCACCTGGGTGTTCTCTGCTGCTTTGCCTCTGAAACAGGAGGGACATTGTTCCTAACTCCTGGACACACTTGCCAGCAGCAGCCCGGGACCTTCCAGAAATTGCTTTGCCTTCGTAGAGCAGGTTTTAATTTTAACTCCCTCCCCTCCTCCTTTTCTCATCAAAAGTTAATTAAAACACTGTGCAAGCACAGAACCCACTCACTGTGATTAGCAAGAAAGGAAAGAGAAAAGGAAAAAATGTGTTTCTTCGTTGTTGTATCCCACACCAGGTTGGCAGGGTCCCCCAGGGTTCTGCTGAGGCTGCAACTAGAGACACTCCCTCCTCCAACCAGACCCCTGCCAAGGGCACTGTGCCTTGCTGGCCTCCCAGACCCGCGGGCTGAGGGCAGCGGCCAAGCCCTGCAGCGCACACCTGGACAAACAGAGGAAACTCGCTGCTGCCTCCCTTCCCCACGCAGGATCTCCTCTCCAAAGCCTGGGAAGTGTCCTCACAGGGAAGAGACCCCTTTGGGACCGTCCAGGTCCCAGTTCAGCAAAGCAAGGTTGTCAGCACCGTTGGCAGGGGGAGCTGAGAACAGGAACCAGGACTTGGAGAACTCACTTAGGACCCTTTTTCCTGTTGCTTTGGTTCTCCAGTGTGAGTGGGATCTCCATCGCTGTGACCGATACCTGGGATAAGTCAACTTCAAGAGAGGAATGGCTGGGTGCAGTGGCACAGGCCCCTTATCCTAACTACTTGGAAGGCTGAGGCAGGAGGATGGCAAGTTCAAAGCCAGCCTCAGCAACTGAGCGAGGCCCTCAGCAACTTGGTGACATGCTGTCTCAAAACTTAAAAATAAAAAAAGGGCTGAGGATGTGGCTCAGTGGTTAAGTGTCCCTGGGTTCAATCCCTGGCACCAAAAAGAGAGAGAGGGGAAGGGTCTAATGTGGTCATAGTTCTGTTGCTTTGGGCCCTTGGTGAGGCAGAAAATCATGGTAGAAGTGACGGCCAAGGAAACGGTTCACCTTACAGTGGTGGGAAGTTTCCTAGTTCCTGCATCAATATTCTAGAGTGAATCTAGAGTGAACACTAGGACACTAGCAGCCTGGTGTCCCCCTTGAGGGCCTGCCTTCAATGACCTAGCCACTGGACCCTACTTCCCAAACATTCTATAACCTCAAATCACTGCAGGCTGGAAAAGAAGCCGTGAGCGTGAGTGCTGCGGGGACACTGAAGACCCAGACCATCACACCTTCTCTGAGCCCTGCCAAGACGGATGTCAAGGTGGGATGATTCATGGAACTTCTGGGATTTGGCTCGAGCGAGGCTTCTGAGATAAGATCATACCTTCAGAACTTTTCCAGGATTGGCCCAAGAGCCACGGTGACCATTAGGGCCTCAGCTCTAGTGATCCCTGCACCGTGGGGGGCGGGGCTTCCTGGGTCCACCATCTGTTGGAATCCATGGTGATGCTTCTCCTCCACCAGACCCTCTGGGAACGTATGTGAAAGGCAGGAGGGAACAAGGGCAGTCCTCCTAGATGCCACAGGTGCTTCCCTCTTGGTGTGCGTTCCTGCCTGCTCTGCAGGGCAGTGGGAGTTAATCCCAGGACTCCAAGGGCTGGGGAGGAGGGGAGAGTTGACAGCTCCCAGCAGGGGACAGAGTGGCGTCCATGTGGAGCTCTCTGGAGCTATAGCATTGATTTTCCACTGAAGTCCCCAAGTGTGGATGAATCTACAGGCCTCCTTCCAGGAATTATCTGACTCTGGGGAGACAATAAGAAAGGAACCCAAACTATTTTTGAAAAGTTTTCCAAAGTTGGTGAATGCCATATATGGCCCCATTGGCTTTGAAATTTTCTGGGCTGGAGGGAGGAGAAACACGTGATTGTGTGCGACTTGTTTAGAAGCTTCAGCCAAGGCCTAGATTTCTCTGAACTAAGACGGAGGAAGCAGACTGTCCCCTAGGGCCCTGGTGCTGACTTGGGATCTTGAGTTGGGATCTTGGAAGCGATCCTGTAGATTAGGAACAAAGATGCTGGTTATGCTTGCACAACAGGGTTATAGATCTTTTTTTTTTCACTCTGGAGTCTTTATGCAGGAACTAGGAAACGTGATCTTTCAAGTGGTAATCGGAGCAGAAGGGCTGCTGAGTTTGAGTTTGGAAGCAAACAACTCACTTGTGCCTTGGCTTGTGTCTTAGGTTGGATTCCTCAGAAGCAAACCTGAATAATTCATGGCAGGATTTTCTCCAGGCCAGAGAGGAAGGGTGCTGGGACTGAGCACAGTACCAAACAAAGCCTCAGGGACAGAGACATTGAGGTGTGACTCCCACTGTCCCCAGGGCTTCCTGTGACAGTCACTATTGTGCTGATCAGGGCCAAGAGAGTGCAGCGTCCATGCCACCTACCCGCCCGTCATCCACTGGTCAAGGGCTGTTATTTCTGGAAGGAAGTGAATGTCCATCATTGGTTTCTCAAAGTAGTTCCAGGACCCTGAGGGCGGCTCCCTGCTGGACAGAGACACAAGTGCTGCTTGGCACACCTGGGACTGGGTGCATGAAGATGATAAAGGGCTCCCAACGGACTTGTCCCAGCCCCTGCACCAGCCCTTGTCTGAACTGCCCCAACTCCTACTTCCCAACCCCCACCAAAATATTCACCCGTTGAAGTCCTAAACCCCAATTGGACTACATACACAGATAGGGCTTTTAGGAGGTAACTGAGATTAAGTGAGATCATAAGGGTGGGACCCTCATCCAATAGGACTGGTGGCCTCATAAGAAGAGGAGTCACCGAAGATACCTTCTCTGTCTCTTCCCATGCACACTCAGTGGGGGGCCACGTGAGGATACAGCCAGAAGGCAGCCATCTGCAAGCCAGCAAGGGTCCTTCCTAGGAGCTCAGGGAACCAGCGCCTTGATCTTGGACTTCCAGATCTGTGGGAACTAAATATCCTCTGTTCAAGTCACACAGTCCGTGGCATTTTGTTATGGCTGCCCAAGCTGACAAGATCAGACCCGGTAGCCTGGCTGAGAAGTCATTGCCAATTGTGTACAGAATAGGTTCGCTATCTGCAAGAGAAACTCTGTGGCACACAGGGATCTGGGTGGTTGCTGTGGATTTTCCAGTGCCCTGGGTCCTGCCATAAGCCCACGGTTAAAATCCATCAGTGTCCCTGGGCTCTGTCCCCAGCATTGCCTCAACTTTTTCTGGTCCTCATGTTCTTTGTTGGACTGCATGGAGATTGGGCAAGAGCCAGACCAGCAGGAGGATACCGAGGTACACCTGTGTTTCTCCTCCATTTCCCAGTCACCCCTTCTGGAAAGAATGCAAAACCCAGTTGCCAAAGCATCAGCGTGACTTCCTGGCCATCCTTCAGGCTGGAGACCCTACAGTGAAGTCAGAACCCTCTGGATCATAGATGTCTAGCCAATCTGCTCGCATGACCCAGAAGTGAGACTTGGGCAGATGGTTGTTAGCAACTGAGCCCCCAGCCTATCCTGCCAGGGAGAGACTTCTGAAGTCACAGTCCTTGTCCTGTATGAGCAAGACATTGTTTCTTGAAATCCGAAGCTCACTGTTGGCTTCTCAAAAGCGTGGTGCCTAGCAGGGGCCAGCCAGCCCAGAGAGGAACGAGGAGCGGGATGCAGAAGCGGACTGGGGATTGGTTTCACCTCCTCCTCCGGAAGGCAGGGACAGAGAGGAGTCAGGAGAGCAGAGCAGTGACCCAGAAGCAGAAGGGCCCAAGCTACTGGTTTTGACCAGGTGCAAACCAGCGAGTCATGCCACGCCACCGTGGAGGCCCGAGGTCCCTGCCAAATCCACTTCCTCCGACTAAAAACAATTCCTCGTATATAAACCAAAGTGAATGTATTTTTAACATCTCAGAAAACCCACCTTCCTGTTGGTCTGGGGGCTCCCTCCCAGTCAACTGATGGATGTCAAGAGCAGCTGCAACTGCTTGGAACTTTCCACCACAGACAGGCGATGGTGACCCCAGGTGACATCTCACTGCGGGCGCCACTGTGACTTTGTGTTGAGAGATTAGAATCTCTAACGGCCTTGTGGTTTCAGAAGGCAAGAGAGGCCAGACCTTCAGAGAGGATGCAAGCTTCAAAAGCCACGGCAGAGAGGCCCAGAAGGACCCCCACGCTCCGAGGGGTCACTGGTGTGGTTTCCTGAGCAAGGTTTTCTGGGCCAGAACCCGGCGCTGCTGAAACGTTAGCCAGCGGAAACCAGGGGAGCCCGCCACGCTGGCTGGCAGCTTCCAGATGGGGATGGCATTTCACCCTGGGAGGGCGAGCCGACAAGGAAGAGAAACTGACCACCTGTCACCACGCCGGGGGACTGTGGCCCGCAGGATAACGGCACCGTGAACAGGCATCTTGTCTTTTAAAGGCATACCCACGGCGGGTGAGCCCTAGGTCACAACTTGTCGTTAGTAAGACAACCCTGTGCACCTGCCCAAGCACTCTGACCCGGTCCCCGGACGTTCATGACACACTGCTTGCCTCCTCCTTGCCTTTACCATTTCTCCAAGGAGGTGAGAGATGGGGGTGAATAAGGACTTGCACTAAGAGGCCACTTTAAAAGCTTCAGAGAGTGGTCCACACCGCCAGGAGGCAAGGATAGGAACACGGAGAGACTGCTTAGACGGATCTCTGGGATAAAGAAATGGAGCCGGAGAGGAACTGACCCAAACATGTGCTTCCTGAGTACCATGGCTGCCTCTTACAGGTGAGTGACAGAGGCATTTCCCTGGGGACCAAAGCGAGTGGTGCTGGGCCCTTGGCCACTGTGTGTGCTATGGCTGTTCACATCCAGTTCCGCTGAAAACCTGGTGAAGGCCAGAAACGGGCTCAGGAGGGCAGGACTTCCAGTTCATCTGAAGCTCTTCCTCTTCCTTTGGGGCCTCCTGAACCCTGGCCTTCAGCCCCGGACTCCATGTCACTTCTCTGCCCACGGGTAAACGGAGGAATTCCTCTCAGGCTGCCCGCAGCACCCCTTCCTCCCCCACCCCCAGGAGAGAGCAGAGAGGGCCCGAGGCCGAGCCTGCGCAGAGATGGAGTGCTGGGACGTGAGGTAATGTTGGTTCCCCGTCGACGGCTGGAACCAGCGGGAACTTGGCAGGGCCGGAGGAGGGGAGTGCCGGCTTCCAGGGTGACTTTATGTTTGGCCTGGATGCCGTCCAACCTCACACTCAAGCGAAAGCCTCCGAAATGTTCTGTTACCGGAGAGTGCGTGTTTGGGGGTGAGGGTGGGAGGTGCAGGGGGCTGCCAGCCACCGAGAGGCGTGACACTGAGCCACTCAGCCTTCACTGCAGAACTCAGACCCTCGTGACCACCCCGAAGGAAGCACCCTCACTCCCCAAATCCCCGGAATCCACGTTTCCATCACACGCCTGTCCAAGGGGCCAACAGAACCGGGTTTCAGTTACCGAATCCAGTCCCCACCAGCACAATCTAGAGCTGACCAGAGCTCAATCTCGGGACCTCCCTGACCCTCGGCTTCTCCAGTAGTGAATTGGAAGTCTGAATCCGGAATCAGGCCTCACTCCATTCAGAGCCCAAGGGCCAAGGTGATCTCTGGGTGTTGGTCACTCTTGTTTCCAAGGTGGAGTTGAAGAACGTTGATGGGCTCCCTCCATCCATTCCTGGCTTTTCCAAAGGGCCTTTTTTTTTCCCTATTTCACGCAACCGCCTCTGCAGAGAGAACATGTGTAGGAAAAGCATCTGTTTGCAAAACAGATGAAACATTTGCGTATAATATCATTTTCACAGCAGTTAGTGTAAACAGGGAGAAACTTATCTTCGACAAGTGATTAGGAGTGGCTTTCATGGGTGCCTATGAAATGACAGATTGTGCAATTCTTAGGAAAAAAAAAAAGTCCTTGAAGGGGGAAAGCCCCACAAGCAATCCTTTTTTTGACCTTGGGAGGAAAAATGACATGCTCGTTTGCACGTGGAAGATAAACTCTGCTCCGAAGTTTACGTTCACAAAAACCTTGGTGGCTTGCTCCTAAATAAATCGAGAACAGAACTGTTGATTACTGAGGTTGATGTTCTTTTCCTAAAGTGAAAATATTTGTGTGTAATTAGATTAAGAAGCGATTTCAGAAGGAGGGGGACAATCTGAGTCATCGCCCGGAGTCGACAAAGGCACATTCTGATTTTATTAGCTAGCTGTTAGGACGGTCTTGGGCATTTTATGTACCTCGCCCAGCACCAGAATGTTGCCGTTGAAAGCCGTTCGTGTCCACTGTCGGGACTAATTGAGTGACAATAATACAGCCCTGCTCCTAGATAAACAATGGGCAGGGAGCGTGTTGCTGCCTTTCAAAGAACTGGCTGGGCTCACATGCCACTGTCATCTCCCAGAGGAGATGCAAGTCATTTAAATCGACTAAACTGAATGCAGTTTTGAAATGGAAATCAGCGGTCCCAGTTTGGAGCAGCCTCCTTGTCGAGGGGAAGCTGGAGGCTGAGACCTCCGACAGCTTCCCTTCATTGGAAGGAAGGAGACCCTGAACGAGGAGATTGCAAGTGAACAAGGCAAAGGAATAAAATGTCCCCTGTCCTGTGTTGTGCACAGCGCGTGAGTGCCGGGCAGGTTGACGTGGAGAGATCCGCACACGTCCCAGCTGCCCAGTCTCTCTGCACGCACAAGATGGACCCAAGACAGACGAACAAGCAGAAGGCTCCACAGAGGCTACGAGCTGGGAACTTCCTGACATCCTCACCCAGGAGGAAGGACTGTCTTCCCAATGTGGACTCCTGCCTTCTCCTCTCCCCCAGACTGGGCTCCTCCTTCCTGCTCCCTTGGGAGGGAAGCCAGTTCTAGAAGTGAACCTTGACTTTGCATTGACATTGGGCTCCCGGCTGTATCCTGAGGATAGGCACCTGCAGGCTGCCCCCCACCCTTCCTCTTGCTGAGCTTAAGGCAGACTCATGACTACCAGCTGTTCTGGGTGTCTGGGGCAGGGGCTGGGCGGTGGAGACAATTAGTGAGCAGGAGAGGGCTGGTGAGCAAGGGTGGCTTGGTCAGGTTTGTTGTGTAGACCGAAGTTGGTGCCTTCTCCTCTGATAAGAGTTGGTAAGACTTTTATCATAATTCCCCTTTTCCTGATCTGGGGAACCAGGAGACACCTCCACAAATGGAAATCTCCCTTATGAATACGACTTATTTGACAAAGAGAAAGCATGCCTCTTTTTTTTTTTAGAGCTTTTCCTGCATCTGTGGGTTTCCAGTGATCTCTAGCTGAAAATACGCCCCCACACCAAAGAGGCCTAGTTTAGGTGGTGAGATCTGGTACCTCTCTAGCTCCTCCTGGTGCTGCGTTGATCTGACTCCCTACTCACTCCTCTCTGCTTCCCTCCAGGTCTTAATAATTTCTGTTGCTATAATGGAATGGCCAAGGCTGGGTACATCATAAAGAAAAGAAGTTTATTTAGCTCACAATTCTGGAGATTCAAGAGCATGGTGCTGACTTCTCTTCGGCTCCGGTGAGATCTCATGGTTGATGGCATCAGAGGGACAAAAGCACGTCCAAGAGTGATCACATGATTGAGATAGAAAGCAAGAGCAACTCAGGGGTCACGTTTCCTGTTTTCAAAACCAGCTACGCTTCAGGGAACTAACCATTGAACTATATTAATCCTTCTGAGGACAACACCCTCAAAGGACTGATTGTCTTTGCACTGCCTCACCTCTTATGGGGACACGAACCCTTAGGGGACAAACCACATCTACACCATGAAAAATTCCTGGTTCCATTGTGGCTGACAACATAGTTTTTCTCTGTCCGTTCCTCTGACCCAAACCACTCTGACAGGTGAGAACCACTCTGTACACAATGCTCAGTTGCTGACTCTCTGGGTACCTGTCCCTCTGGTGCACGACCCAGGACAATCAGCCCAAAGACTTCACCAAGTGCTTCTTCCTGACTTTCCCCAGCGTGGACGTATTTCTCTAATTTTTCAAAAAGTAGCTGTGTTGATGATTTTTGGTGTCAGCTTGGCTAGATGATCGTTCTCGGTTCTTTTGTTAAGCCAGTCTTGACGATGCTGTGTATTCTTGGAAACAGCCAACTTGTCCCGTGTCATGGGATTTTGCCGAGAGAAGAATGTTCCCCCAGAACAGATCCTACTCCGGTTCTCATCACACCTTATTCAGAAGCAATTTGGACTTGGAGTTGATACTGGAAGAGGTGAAGCTTTTGAAGGCTGTTGGGATTGGGCGAGTGCATTTTGCAGGTGAAAAGGACATAAATTAGGGGAGCCAGTGGGTTGAATCATCCTCAAGTCCTGACCCTGAGTGCCTATAGGAGGTGAAACGTTTGGAAACGGGGTTGTCACACATACAAAGATTGGTGAAGTCGACATCCAGGAGCGGGGTGGACTCCTGATTTATTGTGACTGGGAGTCCTTATGAACAGGAGGAATTTGGACACAGACACACATACACAGGGAAAACACTGGGGGAGGGTTAGAATTACGCTGTCCTAAGCCAAGGAACTAGCAGCAGCTGGGAGAAAGACCAGGAGCACATCCATCAGAGAGAACACGCAGCAGCTTACTCTTGGACTTCCAGCCTCCAGAACCGCGTGGTGATAAATTTCAGTTTTTTTTTAAGTGACTCAGTTGGTGGTACTTTGTCATGAGAGTGCTAGCAAACTCAGAGTCCCTTCCTTGACCTCTGCCCTGCATTCCCCTCTGGTCCAACACCCGAAAGTTCATCTTGTTGGATTCCTTTGTGTCACTTGGCCCCTTGACTTTGGCCTCCCTGGATTCTGTGCCCAGCCACCAGCACAAATATTAGCATGTGCAGGATGCGTCCCGTCTTAAAGGACTCTTGAACAATCAGGTCGAAATGTGTGAAGTGCCTTTGGAACATCAGCCCCTGAAATGGATGGATCACCTTTCTGCTGTGTGTACTAAGAGCCTTGCTGTTTTACATTCGTCTTTACTGAGAATGTTGACAATGACGAGTTGAGTTTACTGCCCCCCCCCCGCTCTGCCACCAGGCCAAGTGCCTCTTCAAGTAACCAACTCCATAAAGAAAGACCCAGTTTGTTTCTTTCTTCAAACAAAAGTTTCTGATGGATTATGGGATGGAATCAGAAACCCCAGTATAGGAGTCTAGGACCTGGGTTCAATTTGGGGTTGTGCCTCTAACCAGGGCATGATCTTTTGCAAGCTCTCTGAGCACTGTCTTCTCATCCGCAGCAAGTGGCAGCCTCAGGGACGTAGATGGAATGACTTGCTTGCTTGGGCCACTGGCCGGGGCTGGGAGGCAGTGTTTTAGCAATACTCAAGCCACACTGTGAGAAACCATTATTACCAGCATGCAGAGGTTGTCCTTAGAGAGTCTCAGCTCTGGAAAAGGGAACAGATGCAGGGATTCACGTTTGCTTTCCCATTGGGACTAGATGCCAGTTTTCTCCTAGGGGAGAAGTGATGTTTTAGGGGAACATGAGCTTCATCAATTGGGGGGGGGGGTTGGGAGAAGTAGGACTCTTAAATGCCAAGAGAGACGCAGGTATGAAGAGGCTTGTGTTAGTGACAGGCCCCAAAGCATGATCCCATTAGAGCCAGGATAATTTCAACCATGTCTGTTTGGGATTCAAGAAGAGTACAGTCAGGACCTTGGGCAGAGGAGTGAGGAGTGAAAGAGAGAGATGAAAAGAGTAATCATAGAAGGTTCCAGAATATTCATCTGAAGCTGAGTCAGCAGAACCAGAGAGCATATAAATGCCAGTCGCAGTGTTTGTGAGTGACTACTGCTGTCCTAAATTTCTTTAAACATTTTATTTTTCCTTCTAACCTACTGAACTTCTGAACCTGAACGCTTGCTCAGATCTGAAAATCTTCTGCCCACCTCTCATATCTTTTCCTTAACGTGACGTGAAAGGTGGATTTCTTGTTATGAAACTTCCACGTGTGGTCTGAGCCTAGCTTTAGTGGTGTGCGGATCATTCCAGGTCGTCATACGGAAGCTGGAAGTCTGTGACGGGGCTCAGGACACCCTACCCCCTGGCATTTGAGAAAACAGCAGAGGAGGAAGGTCACTGTCACCACCTCTCCCCCTTCACCCTGAAGCAGACCCTCAAGAGAGAGGGTGACTTCCCCATATAGGGAGGAAAGGAGCCAGAAAATCCCCCAGGGACCAGAGTGCCCATGCCCTCTGCTGTCAACAGCAGGGAGGTCCGTGACTTTGACATCCTGGAGGCCACAGACCTCCACCGTGGTGGAGAGATGAGCCCCAGGAAGACAGGTGCAGCTGGCATCCCATGCTCACCTGGCAGAGACCTGGAGGAAGGAGTCCCAGTCCTTTGCTGAGTTGGCAACTGGGTCAGGGTGACAGTGACACCGGGTATTGGCACAGCAGGCAGGATATTTTCTGGTGGGCGTTTGGCAGGAGTCTGCAGGGACTCTCAGTCAGCCCAATGTGTGCACAGTACTGAAGGAAGACTTTTCTTCCACTCCCTTAGCTTTGAATGAACAGGGGCTTGCAAATTAACAGATCAAGAGGGGGGAATTCAAAGCTTTATTTACAAATGCAGAGTTACAAATGCAGAGCAAGTCCCTGTGTACCCAGAGGTAAAGGCTTGTACACCAACCTAACAACAACAAAAAAAGGGTCGGGGGAGTTCAGGGGTTTAATGGGCAAGTGTGGAAAGTTCCATTCGATTTTCTTGATGCTAACGGGAATGGGCAATCTGTCTCCTTCCTGGAATTTCAGGAAATCCCCTAAAAGGGGAGTTAATAGGGAGTTAATAACTGTATAAGTGAAGTTTAGATAAGCTTTTACATGTTCTTCTTTAAAACAATCTTTATGCCAAAATGATGACCCCTTCAATATATATATGCTTACACACGTAAAATATATAATTGTGCATAATGTGTGTGTGTGTGTGTGTGTGTGTTCACATAGAGACATAGACATAGAATAGACTGATGGGTGTTTTCTAGTGGTCAGTCATGAGCACCCTGTTCTGGAGGATACATGTTACCATCTCTACCCTTTGGATCCACACGGGTTCAGCTTCTGATGGATATTATAAACTTATACCATTTATCATCATTATTTTTAAAAATGATCCTGTGTTGTTTTTTTTCTCCATCTCATCCGCTCTCTCTCAAGATTCTGGCTTGCTGTTCTGGGGTCTGCAGGATGAGGACCAGGCCAGCAAGGGAGGAGGTGGAGGAGGGGCTTGCTGAGGGGCTGTGGGAGTGGCGCTAGGCTTTAGGCCCACCCTGAATGTTAGTGGAAATCAGTTCTGTTTGGCCCAAGTAAGTTTCCCGAGGAGCCTCAGCCACAGTAGCAAGGGAGGGGAGGTGTTTCCAAAGGCGTGTGTTCCCGTGTGAGCAGGCAGACCCTAGAGCGGGAGGACTCTGGGCTCTGATGTCACTGCCATCCCCTGGGCTCTGAGGGTCACTGGAATCCCAGTTGGGAAACAGGGTCCACCCTCCCTGGTGAAGATCCCCCGCAGAATCTAAGCAGCTCTGTACCTCTTCCTCCATGGCGAGGCCCCCACTCTCCCACGGTGCTCCAGAGGTGGAATTGTTTTTAGCTTACAGACATTTCTCCTTCCCTCCTCTGGGAGACCCTGGGTGACCACTCCCCAGCGCCCCACCTCCCATCCCAGGATCTTTTTCTCCTGGTTCAGCTGCACCGTGTTTCCCACACCAGCCACAGGGCGCATCCCACCCGGGGACTTCACCAGTGGATTTGTCACCAAAGAAAAAGTGAAGATCGGTTCCATTTCAGAAGGGAAAACGTCCCTGGTCACACCGCGACTCGTCGGTGTTTGGGGTCTCTTGGTCGACTGCTTCTGCTTCTGTTGATCCAGCACAGGGCGGTGCTGTGAATGGATGTCTTTGCTGACACGGATCCCTTCGCCCTGTGAATAGGCGATTACTAAACAATGAAGCTATTACACCAGGAGCCAGAGCCGGCTGGAGCCAACAGATCTCGTACTGTACGTTCACAGAGCTATAATTATCCAAAGTTTTAAAACACAATGATATCTGCTGAAAGGGAACATCTGGGAGGGAACCAAGCCATCCCCGTGGGTCGGATGACTCCACATTAATGGGGTGGCGATTCCTTTTTTTTTTTTTTTTGATGTCACTCAAGTTAACAAATGTGCTGAAAGGTTTAAGTAGAACAAATGTGCAGAGGGGGAAAACCAGATCAAGAGGAGAGATCTGTTCTATAAGATCAACTACAAATTGGCTGCAGAAAGCATTGCAGGCAGCTGTTGTGAACACTAATCGAGAGAAATAAATGCTTTATGAGGTTTTGCCCACATGAAAATAAAAGCCTTTTTTTTTTTTCCAGTTGCCCGTTTCATTTCAAAATCAACTCTTTTAACCTCCAGAGGACCCTGTGTGAACGAGTAGGGTGGGATGCGGAGGCGTCCTAGGGAGGTCTGAGGGGCGCAGGGTCGTGAGGCCAGGCTGGCCCTGGTCACTCCGTGAGGATGAGGGGAAATCTGCTGTCAGGAGAGGCCCGAGACACACTCTGTAAATAGATGTGGCTCAGATGGCAGCATCGCACTCTGCTCTGACAATGACAGCTACAGTATGTTCTCTTCCATAACGGTGCAGCCCACAGGCTCAGACCTTTACCCAGATCCACAACCCAGATCCGTTACTCCCCTTCTCTTACGGTGGGGGCAATTCTTTCTTTTAGGTGAACAACTGGAAGAACAGCTCGCCACAGGACAATCACCAAGCCGACTGGAAAACACCCTCAAGTTCATTGTCTCCTTCTAGGAGAAGGTTTTCACGAAGGGAGTTTCATCGGAGCCCAGGGAGGGGGATCTGACTTGGGGTTAGTCTTTCTCTTTATCCATTCGTGGGGCATCCTGAAAACACCGCACAGGAGTCTGACCGAGGCCGGAAGGCAGGAGCTGGGAGTTATTTGGACCATCTGGGAGGACCATCGAGAGGAAAGTCAGGAATCTGGTATATTTTCCAAGTTGCCTCTTGCTCCCCTGCCTGGCCTTTGCCAATCCCCTGCTTCTGTGAGTCCCCTCCCTAGTTTCAGAGCCTGCTGGTCCCCTCTTTCTCTTGTCTTGTACCCAGGGACACCAAAAAGTGCTGCCCGAGCACTTTCTGCTTTCCTCAACTCTAGGTATCTGCACCATAATCGCTGCAAAAGCAATATGATAGCAACATGGGAAAATTGATAATTCAAAGTAGTTACCAATTAGCCCACGCTCTACGACCAGTTGAGCCACACTCAGCCAGTTCCTCCTCGGAGCTTTCACCTGCTTTTCCACTCCGCTGTGCTAGATACTGGCCACCTTCTAAGTTTAACTTTTAAAGGTAACGCTACCATCAACGTGGCTGTTATTTTTACATAGTGTGAAGGTTCTCTCTAGAAATCTTGGACTCAGATGTCCAGCGTTAGGGACTGAATTGAGTCCCTTTGGCCCAGATTCGCATGTTGAAGTGTTACCACCCAGTGTGACTGTACCTGGAGATAGAAATGTTAAAAAGGTAATTAGGCAAGGACATAAGTGTGAGGTGTCCTTATAAGATAAAGAGACACCAGAGATCTCTCTCATCCTCCGTAGTTACAGAAGAAAAGCCACATGAAGATACGGAAATGCCCGGGGATGTGTCTCAGTGGTAGAGTCCTTGCCTGACAAGGCCTTGGATTTGATCCCAGACCTGCAAAATAGAGGGTGGGGTGCAAGGAATTATCTACAAGCCAAGGGTAGAGGCCTTTGCAGAAACCAAATAGGCTGACACCTTGACCTTAAATTTCCAGCCTTCAGAACTACAAGGAGATGCATTTCTGTTGTTTAAGCCGCCCAGTCTGGCATTTTGTTAGGGCAGCCTGTCGGCTGACTCGCATGGCACTTGGGTGGAAATGCAAGAAGGAGTAAACAGCCCTTGGCATCCAGCAGCTGGCCTGGCACTCAGAGCTGGCCCGTGGTGTTCTTCTGCTCAATATGAACGATTCTTCCTCAGATGAGGGGAGGCTAAGCCAAGTCAATCAGGACAAGTCCAAGGCCACGTCACCATTGTCTAAACCACAAAAATGACCCAAAGTCTCCCCTCTCTGGATAACAGGGGTGACTACTGCTTTTTGGCCAGTTTTGTAGTCAGCCTTGCCTTGGTCTTTCCCGTGTCGGATTTATTCATATAATTGCTCTCACTTCCTGAGAGCGTCCAACCCAGAGCAAGGCTCACTTCCTTAAACCCTCCCCCAAAACACCTAGTACTGCCCCAAACTCTGTCCTAAATCATTTCTGAGATCTTCTTACTGCATAGCCACACAGTTCCCAGGAATGTCAAACCCGGCTTGGTGAATTCTGTGTTCCCAGTGGGCATTGCAGGTGAGCACTAGCAAAGGTGTTTGGATTTTTAATAGTTTTTAATAAGTATTTAGCAATGTTCATTAAAGAAGCTGATAAACTTTTCAAATTTTAACACAACCTGGCCAGAAATTCAAGGGTTAAATCTTCTTCAATTAATTTGATGGTGTAAAATGTACATAGTTTAAACGCATATATTTTATTAGTTTGTAGACTGGACTATTACCCAGGTATTTTTCTACTATATTGTTCCTCATCTATCATCATGTTGATATTCAATTATGGAAAAGTATATATTTTTTTCTCCTACTGAAGGAATTCCAGGGTTTGCCTTCAAGGCAAGAGAAGTATTTGAAGATTGTGATAGTATCAGAGTGTTTTTCATTACTATTTTTGAAAGTAAATTTACGGACTGGTTTTTGGAGCCCTTATAAAAGAAACAGTATTACACAAACATACATCCACATTCACAGCAAAATAAGGAGGAAATACTGACGTCTATCACAATCCTCATTTCTGTAACTGGTTGTGTGGTGGTAAATGGTGTTTCTAACCCCCTTCTCCTCCTACCACCCATTCTGTGTCCCCTTTGCCTTCAGTAAGAGCCTCAGCTGGCCTTGGTTCTCTACCCTGATGGAATCTCCCACACCTTTATTTCTGGGGGCTCTGAACCCCTGGTACTCCTGCTTAGCTTGGGTTGGTATAGTTTGCCATTGACCTTAATCACAGGGCATGGTAGTATGAAGAGGTACCCTGAGGAATCTCTTGTACTCCAGATATACTCTGTACCTCTGTATGGAAGAGTAGTCCAGTTACCCCCTTGGTGGTTAGGATCGGTCACCCTAGCTAGGACAGTAAGTCCTTTGCCTGCTGAGTCAGAGCCATGGGGACTCCAAGGTGGCAGTGGTAAATTCCACTTCAGTGGAACCATTGTGGCGCCTCCTGGTAGAAACATTCCTCCCTGTGGAACTAAGCTCTCTGAGCCTGCACAGCAAACTCATGGGGACAAGAAGCCAAGTTTATCTAGTGGGTCACTGGGGATAATATTCCACCCCTGGATTCCTGGACCTGTGAATCCTGACCATGAAAGAAATAACACATACTGGATCTGATTCAGAACATGTTCCATCTTCTCCAGTCCCACGAGGGCTTGCCACCCCGCTGGTGCGGTAACTAGGTTTCCCGAGGGCATTCACCATTCTATCAATGCTTGATCTTGGTCAAAAGGCCAAGGAGCAATCCCCATTCAATCAAACCAGCTACTTCAGGATGGTGGGGAACATAGTAACACCAGTGACTTCCATGAGCAGGTGCCCATTACTACACTTCATCTACTGTGGAGTTCCTTGATCAGAAGCAACATTATACACAATACCATGCTGACAATAAGGCATTCTGTAAGTCCACGGATGGTAGTTTGGGCAGATGCATTCGGTGAAGGGGAAGTAAATTCATATTCAGAGTAAGTGTCTATTCCAACAGAACACCTCCATGGTGGGAGTGGTTCAGGGTAATCCACTTTCCACCTGCAGCTGGCTGATAACCCCAGAGAATGTTGCCATATCAGGACCTAAGAGTAGTTCTCTGCTGCTGGAAGATTGGGCACTCCTTACTGGCTGTATCCAGATCGCCATGGTGAATGGAAGTTCGTATTGCTGAACCCAGACCTAATCTCCATCCCTGCCACCAGGACCATTTTGTTCACGAGCCCATTGGGCAATGACACATATGGATGAAGAAAGAGGTGGCATCCAGAGAATGGGTCATCCTGTCTACTTGACTAATAAAATCTTCCTCTGCTGAGGTCACCCTCTGGTGAGCTTTCACATGGGCACAAATATTTGACCCTTTTTTAGATAGAGAGGTCTACCCATGTGTCTCTTCTCCAAGTTTTCTTGTTGCTAGTTTTGTGACCATGGTCCCTCCAAGTCCTTCACCATCTGGCCAAACCATCGACCACAGCCCACGAGTCAGCATATAATCACAGGACTGGCCATCTCTCTCCAGGCACACTGAACCAACAGGTGCACTGTGTAAAGTTCTGTCACTGGCAGGAATTCTCTTCTCCACTGTCTTTCGGGGAGGTCCCAGAAAGGGACTGTAGCACTGCAGCTGTGACTTCTCATTGGTGCTTGCCTATCATGAGAGTCATGCCTAAGCCAGGCCCAAGTCTTCTCTTCCTCCATCAGCTGATCATAAGGAACTCCCCTGGAGTCACGTGTACAGGTTTGGAAAGAAAAGGCAGTGTGTAGGGATAATGACCATGAGCCTGAGCAGTCTGGCCACTTCTTCATGCCACGTATTCATGCCCTCAGGTCTTTCTAAGTCCCACCGTATATCCCATTTCCACTTGATGATGGAGGCTGCTCTACCTACCCAGCTTTAGGGCTTCGTGAGTCAGAACACTCAGCTCACGAGGAATAGCTCAGGTTGCCATCGACAGCAAATTGGTGGCCCTTGGTTAAATATTCAGTTTTCACTAAGGTCCAGTAGCAGGCCAAGAGCTATTTCTCAAAAGGAGAGTAATTAGCTAAAAAGAATAGGAGGGCTATTCTCCAAAACCCCAAAGGCCTCCTCTGAAACTCACCAGTTAGAAGCCTACAAAAGGCACAAAACCGTCTCCCCATCTGCCCCTGTCACCTCAAGTACCACTGAATCTGCTGAATCAGATCGCTCCAGTGACAGCAAAGCTTGAGTAGCAGCTAGCACTTGCAGAGACTTCTCTTAACCCACACAAAAGTAGAAGCTTTTTGAACACCTCAGTGAATGAACTGGAGTAACACACCCAAATGAGAAATATGTGGCTTCCAAAATCCAGAGACGTCCACAAGGTATTGTTCCTCTTTCTTGGTTGTGGAAAGGGGCAGATGCAACAGTCGCTGATCTTTCACCTTGGAAAGGTTGCAGCATCATGCCCCAGAGCACTGAATCCCTAGAAACTTCACTGAGGGACTGGTAAAAATTCACTGGATTCTTTTTTTTTATCAGTGATTTATTTCCCACGTACCATGCAAATATCTTATCAATAAGCCTAAAGTTGTTATTATTTCTCTCTCACTGGGGCCAATCAGAATAATGTTGTCAATGTGATGGACTAAATTGCTATCTTTAGGAGGGAAGGACCATTGAGATCCCTGTAAACTAACTTATGATGCAGTGATGAAGAACTGGTATTCCCCCAAGGTAAGATGGTGAGTGCTATTGCTGGATTTGAAAGCAGAAAGCAAACCACTTCTGGTTCTTTATTGACCAGTATGGAGACATCAGTAGTTATATATCAGGTGCCTGAAGATACGTTCGTTTGCTCAAGCCATGAAAGCACACCTGATGTATTGGCTGCAGTTTAAATCATCACCTGCTTAAGCTGCTGCTCATCCACGGTCATTCTCCAAGATGGAGTTTTCTTCTGCAGAGGCCAAGTAGGCAAGCTGGATGGGGCTGATGAGGGAGAAATCACACTCCTGAGTTTTTTTTAGCGGTTGGTGGCATTAATCACCATCCTTTCAGAGATACAGTACTGCTTTTAGTTTAATATTTTCCTAGGTAGGGGAAGTTCGAATGGCTTTCTTTCCTGCCAGATTAGCCCTCACTCCACAGATTAGGGAATCAATGTGGAGATTCTACCAGCTGCTGAATATTCTAATTATGCATCCCGGAACCACAGGATGGGCTCAGAGCCCCACTGAGCCAACGTGAGACAGACCTGGACTAAAACACATTGCTCACCTAACCTCTAACCTCTAGAAGCCCCATTTCCTGAGAGGACGGCAGGGACTCAAGTCAAGTCAGAGATCTAGAAACAAAGGGAAGTGGAAGGATGGGTCTGGGGAGATCCATCATGGTCTGGCATTGTACCCGCCTCGGAGGAAGCACTACCATTTCCTCAGGCAATGCAGGGTCAGTCCTGTCAGAAGGAGGTCGGGGGTGTAGCAGCTGCTAATCCCACTTTCCCAGCGGGTGGGGTGGGTTCTCCCACCAGCTAAGAAGACATCAGCATTCAGGAGCTCCGTGTTGCCAGGTTTATCAAGGTCTCCCCACACATCCTCGTCTTTACCAACTGATACTCTGGCTTTTACAGCAAACACTGCCATGGTGCGAGTTCAACTGGCGTGGTGATTCAGCCAGCTTCCGGATGAGATTCTGTGTTTGATGTCCAGAAACCTCAGTCCTGGAGATTAAGTGTCACCTGAGGAGACACACAGAAGCTTTCAGGGAAACTTCCTGGGAATTTGAACCCTTGTGCTGTTTTCCTTCTCTCCTTGGTCCTGTGACATTTGAGTCAATTAGCCAATCCCATTATCTTCATCAGTTTGCAAAAAAGAAAAAGAAAGAAAGAAATGCTCAAAAGTATCATTTTCACAGTTACATAGTTTCCTTTAAGTGGTTTATTATGCGTATATGATATTTTGCACATCACTATTGCCCAATCACACTGTGGAATATCAGTGCTCTCTTCTCTACAGAAAATAAAGCCATTAAGCTTATTTAAATCTAATCAGATTAGGGAGCCAACTTCAGAATCCCCCAAACCAATTCAGAAGACTCATCCTTAACATTCTCTGCCTAGAGGACCGTTCCCTAACAGTGAAGGTGAACGTACCTAATGCTGCTGCATAGAGCACTTAAAGATGGTTAAACTGATTTTTTTATTTTATGTGTATTTTATCACAGTAGAAAAGAATAAGAAAAAAATACAGTTACGAAAGAAAGGAAGAAAGAAACAGAGAAAGATACAAACCCAGGCTTGACTTAATTCAGGCAAATTGCAGACATCCCCTCTGAGTTTAAATCAATAGAGAGTACTGATCAACCTGATGGCTGAATAAAGGTAAAACTTCAGAGTTTTAAGAAATACAGTGAGAGTCTATCTAAGGCTTTCTATTTTTGATTTTACATTAACCTTTCTTCCCCTTTCCATCTCTTTTCAATAGTTAGGTTTCTTGTAGGACTTAGTCCAAACGTCTTTTCAAAATTTTAGACCTATGATTCTATGCTAATTTGTCCATTTAACTTAAGATTTGTACTGACATTTTCCTCCTTGGTAAAATTAAAATGAGGATTTAAGACGAACCTACTTTTCCAGGTGGAGTTGTAGAGAATAACACACTTGATTCTCAGAGCCTGCTCAAAGTTCTAAGCCACACCAAAGAACCAGTTAGCTCACATTCCTGTAGGGTTGGGATTCAGGCTTAGAGCTCCCTGTGCTCCCAGCCCTGTTGTCTTGGCCCACCTTCCCAGAAATCACAGAAGCAACCTTGGGTAGCAGTTGAGGTCCCACAACCTGCCTGCTTACTCCCCTGAAGCTACTTTGCATTTGTTCTTTTTAAATCTGCTGCCTTGTATAAGGCCTGTAAGGGGCGAGTGCCCGTTGAGACCTTCTGGCTTTGCCTCCTGATGTCCAGGAATCTGCAAAGTGAGTTTGCAGAGAGGGCTCAGCTTTTCCAGCTGAGATATACTTTTGAACTTGGGGGACAACAGTTCCCAAATGCTTGGGAGTTGCCGTGCGATTCTTCCCATCCTGAAAATCTATTAGAAAAAGGAAGAGATGCTTCACTTCTCTCCACCCGCCCCCCAGGCGCTGCAGATGGCAATTAACACCCTACACAGCCCCTCCCCATAACATCATCAATTTTTTTTTTTTTGCCTGCATAGCATCTACTTCACAACTTGAGACATGCCAAATCACACACATTCTAAGTACTTGTTGCTAGCAGCAGATTCATCTTCCTTAGTGGCCAAGCGCAGGCTATATTTGGAATGGCAGAGCACCTAACCCTTCCCTGGCCCGCTTGTACGAACTGCGACACCCCCCAAAACTCACCCGCGTTTCCTTGTCAAAGTCAGGACTCTTCAGATCAATTCTGCAAATCAAAGTGAAAGAAAAGCAGAGAAACACCACCTTCTTCTCCATGAACTCCTTTCTCCTCTGCAAAAAAAATGAATACTAGCAATTCCAGACTGGTGGGACCCTTGCAAATATTTAAGGTGATCAATAAAATATTAAAAATTATCCATTTGATAGGTCATCACAGACGGGCCCACGGTGGTGCTGAGTAACTGCCGGGTATCTCTTCTCTTTTTGTCTCTCTCTCTCTGTTTTTGTTGAGGTTAAATTCACATCACATGAACTAAAACACTTTTAGTTTGTGAATTTAACTTTGTGAGTTTAACCTCAATAAACAATTCAGTACTTTCATAATGCTGTGTAATCACATCTCCATTTCCAAAATAGTTTCATTTCCTCCAAAGGAGGCCCTGTTCCCATTAAGTAGTCTCGCCCCATTCCCTGCTCCCACGGGCCCTTATAAACAATGATCTACTTTCTTTCTGTACGGATTTACCTATTCTGGATGTTGCATACAAATAGAATTACGTCATATGTATGACCCTTGTGGCTGGCTTTTTTCACCTAGTATAAGGGTTCCCAAGGGTCATCCAAGTTTTGATATGAATCAGTAATTCGTTTCTGTTATGGCCAAACAATATTCTGTTGTATGGATATACCATAACTTGTTAGTCTATTCCCCGTTGATGGACATGTGGGTTCTTTCCACCTTTTGACTTTTGTGAATAGTGCTATTATGAGCATGTGGGTGCATTTGGCTGAGGACCTGTTTTCCATTCTTTTGATTATATATATACTCGGGAATAGAATCGCACTCACCCTTCCTTTGTTTTCTCCTCCTTCTTCTCTTAATGATCTCATGTCTACAGGATCCATGGTGATATCTGGTTTTTACATTCTTTACATTGCTTTTTGATACCTCATCTCTAACTGACTAGTCTTAAGAGCCATTTTTTAAAAATTTTCTTAATATTTCATGAACCAGCCTATGGTTTTGTGGAAATTGTCTGTTTGTACATTTGAATTTGCTTTAATTACTACCTTCCCTTTGGATTTGTTTTGCCAGTCTTTGTGTAACTTCTGGAGAGGGCTGCTTAATGCACCCCATCCACGTGACCCATAATAATCCCAAGTGCATCAACCAGACTTCCCAGGTCCTGCACCTGCATCTTTGCAGAGGGCTGCCCAAACTTATTTAGTCCATATGCACAGGGGATAGAAGTGCCCCGGAACTAAGAGCCTTAGTGTAAATCCCTAACGGAAGGACTAAAGGACCCTGTCTTCTTGCCCTCTGGATAAGACAATTCGTCTTACATAGTTTTGTAGAGTTTTACTAGTAATCAACGGTAACTGAGCTACAGCCACCTGCCCTGACAGCTGCCTGTATATCGCACCCCTTCCTGGGTGTCTTCCCCTCCCTGTCTCACTTCTATCTACCTGTTTCTGCTGATCTTTTTGTCTCCCTGTTATGCGCAGAATTGTGACCACCCCAAATTCCATCTATGAATGCTCAGAAAAAGTGTATATTGAAGTCCTGGCCCTAGTACATCAGAATTTGGAGACAGTACAACAGTATTTGGAGACAGGGTTTTTAAAGAGGTGGTCAAGTTAAAATAAGGACATGGGGGCATGCCCTAATACAATCTGATTGCTGTCCTTTTAAGAAGGGATGAAGACACACACACATCTAAGATCATGTAAGGACACAGGGCGCAGAGGCTACCTGCAAGCCAGGGAGGGAGGATCCAGGAGAAAGCAGCTCTGCCAACACTTTGATCTCAGATTCCAGCCTCCAGAACTGTGAGAACGTAATTTCTTTTGTTTATTCCACCCAGTCTGTGGGACTTGGTTACTGCAGTCAGAGCTAATTAACTCACTCCCAATAAAAGGCTTGCCCTTGAATCTCTGGTTCAAGGTCTGCTTCTGGGGATTCCAAATTCAGACTCAAAGTGCATTGATTTTTCAGCTTCTCTTCTTTCCTAATAGATGCTATTGAGGCAATAAGTTCCCTTCTAAGCATGGGTAACGCTCAGATGCGTAGTATTTGGTAGTATAATGATAAGTATTTGTAGCACAATGGTAAGCTTTGATATGCAGTTTTATGATTCAGTTTGAAGTGGTTTCTGTTTTCCGTTGTCATTTCTTCTGTGACCCGTGGGTTATAATGGAAGGTCTCACAGCTGCCTTGTATGTGCCCCAGCTATGATGGTCACCGCTCAGTGGCCCAAACTAGCCACAGGGCTCCACCCAGCCATGAAGGGGCTAGAAGCACAACCTGCCGGGCTGAATGGAAGGGACATTCCATTCGTGTCTATGTTCTATGAACATTTCCTCCTGCTAGAATTTCTTTATAACAGACAATAAACCTGGGGTGGGGTGGGAATGGTCAGACTTTCTAAGAAACACCCTTCCGTTCCAATAGGAGTCTCCATCCCGCTGTCTAAAGCTACTGCCTGCGCTGCCCCACTCAGGGCTTCCCATTAGACTTCCGTGTTCTTGACAATTCTGAAGGTGGAAAACAGAGCCTTGCCTTAGCTTGGATTAGCGTTTCCTCCATGAGTAGGCTCCTTAGGTCTCTCATACCCCTGCGTCCCATATCAGTTTCTATTTTATAAAATTTTGTCTCGAAAAATATGTTTTACCTTTTTTTCCTATTTTAATAAAAAGTAAGTGTCTATTCTATTTTGTAACAAAATTCTTTTTAAATCACGCATGCCTTTTAGTGAGAACTTGAGTCTACCTAATGAACGAGGCTGAACTTAAGAACGAACTTGAAAGTTGTCAGGGGTCAGCAAATTTTTTTCTGGAAAGGATCAAATGGTGATTTTTTTCCCCCTCATCTTTCTTTTTTGCATTTGTTTTCTTTCTTCTTCTCCCCCTCCTCCTCCCAACCTCTCCTTCACCTCCTCCTCCTCCTCCTTTTCCTTCTCCTTTCCGTCTCTGTAGACCAGGTGGTCTCTGTTTTTATTACTCATTCTGTCAAGATAGCTTAACAGCAGCAGTGGATGATAAGGTAGGACTGCGCTTTTGATACAAATTTACTCTTAGACAGTAAAATGTAAATTTTATATAACTTTTATGCATCGAGGAATAGGACTGTTGTGATTTTTTTTCCTCAACCCTTTTTAAAAGTAAAAATCATTCTTGACTGAGAGGCTATGGCAACTTTGTGACACCAAAGTTGATCCTAAAGACTAAACAAAAGTGACTAACCGAAGTGAGGCTGAGGGCCTTGGCTGGGTCTTCCAAGCCCCCTCCTCCACTGTCATGCCCGACAAAGGTTTTATTAAGTAAGTCTCCTGAGCACAGACGGCCTAATGGTTCCACAAGGTTCCCTCTGCGCCTGGCCGAAGAGCCTCCTCTGTTTTGCATCCTAGAGCAGAGGGTTACGAACACCGGGAAGACAGAGAAACGAGTCCCCAGAGCTGACTGGGGACATGTGCAGTGTATGCATATATTACATTAGCCGTGGGGCTCATCAGTGCCCGGGGTCTGACTGCAAGGCTGTTCTTGATCTTCGTCACTATACTCTATCTTCCCTGAAATGCACTGGAGTCTTCTAACTGGGTGTTGGCTACTATCTCATTGGTCCGGGTAGAAAGCCATACTTAGGCCAAATAAGGCGTTTTCTTAAAGGTGCTATATAGAGATTCAGGTGAGTACCCTGTGGCACCCGCACCTCATCTCAGCAGGTGGAGTTTTCTTCTCTTCTACCCCTGACCAGTTGTGTTTGAGTAGAACACATGCACCCATCTGGCCAACCCAGGTCATAGCAGAACAAATACTTAGCTCCTGATTCTCCCACGGGCTGAACAGAACCTTCTTTCTAGAAACATTCTCAGTGGATTACTTTCAAGGTGAGAAGTACACGGGCAGGTGCCCTGACACAAAGTTTAAATTCCTGCTCTTACTTGTATGAGTGGGAACATTTGTGTCCAGGAAGGACGTTCCCCTTTTACTGGATCCAGAGGAGCCACGGTACCTCTGTTACGGATTTATACAAGCAACAAGGGCCTGGCGCTGAGAGTTACTGATACAGGCAAAAGCTGGTGGAGTTTTTGCAAGCAGGGGCCGGCTCTCCCAAGAGAGTCGCCATTCTATTGGAAGAATTAAAAGGAGAGGAGAGAGAATGTGTATGACAAACATGGCTTATTATGGAGGGGCTGGGGGTGTAGCTCCAAGACAGAGTGCTCACCTAGCATGTGCAAGGCTCTGGCTTCAATCCCCAGCAACACGCACACACACACACACACACACACACACACACACACACAGACACACACACAGGCAACTGGTGGGCTATGGTCTGAGGAGGGGACAGTTAAGATTCTGTGTCTCAGGTGGTTTCAAAGGCGGATGGAGTCTAGGGGTCAGTTTCAAAGACATTTTCTCTCTCCATTTCAGATACCTCCATGTTCTGCCTTGCCCCTTAGGGAATCCTGCTCCACTTATACTTCAGGAAGGAAATCAAGATTAGGAATAAAAAATACGCCCTGTGCTAATCCAAAAGGCTGCCTTTTGTTTAAAGAAAGAATCTCTTTTTTTCCCATGGTCAGGTTGCATATTTTCTATGGGACTCTGATTAATACCTCCTGAAAATTAGAAATCAAGCTTTTTTGTGTGTCCACAGCATGCATGTAGGTGTGATATGGGGGGGGTGGAAAGTTTGTTTCTAAGATTAGATGAAATTATCCAAGTCCCTTCTTACATCATAATGTTCACATTTGCTAAATTCTGAATGAGTTCTAAACTCTCTTGCCCAAGAATTTGTTTTCCTTATTCTTTCAAATCAGTTTTCTGCTCTGGGAGATTGAAAAGATTCAGTAGGTTTTAAACTTAGCCAACTGACTGCCAGGCCATAGTTTTTTTTATGGGGAAAATGGAACAATGAGCAAATAAGTTGCATCAGAATTGACCCCCGCCATTAAAATATTCCACACCTTTAACCCATTTGCAGTAGAAGATTTTTGCATTGTTTTATCTAGTTTAGGGGCATTTCCTAGTATCAGTTGTGGCCATCTGTATATGGAGTGATATCTGTTAAGAATATCCACTGTCTTAGGATATTCTTCGCTCTTTCCTGAGTGGTAAAACCCAGGAGAATTTCTAGAATCCATTTGACATTCTCTCTCTCTCTCTCTCTCTCTCTCTCTCTCTCTCTCTCTCTCTCTCTCTCTCAGCGTGCCTCACAGGGAATCCATTGTGTCAGCCCTGCCACTCCCAATAACACATCCATGGGAAGTTCACATAACCTCATTTCCCTCTGTTAATGTTACTGAGCTAAGCCCAAGACAGGAGTATTCTTAGAAGATATATGGCTTCCTCTTACTCAGAGTTGGCCTCCACTGAAGAAACAGGGCCCCTGGGGTCAAAGCAAGACACTCATGAACTCTGGCCACTGTAAGACAAACAATGGAAACCTTATTCTAAATTTAGTTTCCAAGCAAAGGTTTTTTTTTTTTTTTTCTGGTGACCTCATCCCCCTGTAGCAATCACATTGTCCCAGTCATCCTTCAGCAACTCACCCCTGGTACTAGGAGGTTCCATTCTGCCTCTTGTTTCTTGTTTTCTTCCAAATGAATTTCTCCATTCAGAGTTTTCCTCTGATTCCACATTTTCTCCATAATTCCTCCCCATTGCAAAAAATACATACAATTCCCTTCCTCTTACGTCTTGACAACCACTAGGCTGGAAAGAGAGTTCATGATTGGCAGACAGAGAAATAGTCCCCATGTGGCATCTGCCATGGCTTGAATCTTCTCTCTGAAACTCATGTTGAAACGTCATACTCAAATTCCTATGTTGATAGTCTTTTCAGGTAGAGCCTTTGGGAGGTAATTAAATGAGATAAAGTCATCAGAGTAGGGTTCCCATGATGAGACGGCTGGCTTTATAAGAAGAAGAGAGATACGGGGCTGATAGTCCCTTGCCACCTCACCACATGACAACTTCTGCCATGTTCTAACGCAGCAAGAAGGCTCTCACTAGATGTCAGTGCCATTCTCTTGACTTCCCAGCCTCTGGAACTGGCAAGTCAACTCACCTTCCACTGTTTATAAATTATGCAATCTCAGCCACAGCAACAGAAAGCACACTGACAGTGTCCTGTTGAGCTCTCATCCCAAGCATGATCTAATAGCAAAAACAATCTGGAGTCTTTCTCATGCTGAGGAAATCACCGACCTGTGGTGACACTTATCTGGAAGAAGCTATTGTATTGCACGTATGCCCAGAGCCTCAAGCCGCCCACATAATTTGACTGGGGTAGAAGTTCCCACAAGAAGTGCACTACACTAAATTTTCTCTTCAATGAAGTCACTGCTATACCACCTAGAAGGCCCCACTTGTGATGTGTGGAAAGTTCTCCATTAAGAAAATTGGAAAAGAGAGAAGGATTGTGCAGAGGTGTGGAAAAGAAGGGGAAGATGGTTTCCATGGAGACCCAACCATCCTCTTGTTCTCCTCTGCTGATGGTCTGCAATAGCAGGCTCTGAGAGGCATTGGATCAAGGCCAATGCTGCTCATGAGCCCCTGGGATACTAGACCACCAGCCCTCTCTCACCAAGGAAAGTCCTTTACATCATCTCTAAAGAACACTAGGTAGGCTTTGCATACACAGCACCATCTTCCAATGGCACCAACACAGCCAGTTTTTTTTCCTCTCTTGGAACACATCTCTGTTTCCTTTCTTGAGCAAAAGATGAAGTCATTGGCATACATTTAGGAGCCATGTTGTGTGAAAAACATGATGTGTGTAAGTTGAACGTGACTGTGGTGTGTCTCCACCATAATGCAAAACAGTACAGGGAGCCTGCTCTCTCCTGGTTCCTGAGAGTTTGGGAAGAATATTTGTGGTATTCTAAATCTGATATAGCCATAAGGTCAGTGGACAGGCAGGGCTGTACTTCTTCCTGCCCCAAGGAAATGCCTGGTATTCATTTTGCATTATTATTTTTTTTTAATTTCAAAGATCTGCTGGTTTTCTCGTGGTTCTTTCTTTCTTACCCGGATGACTTCCCACTCTATTTATGTGCAAGAACAGGTCAACCTTTGAGGACCTGGTCAAGGCTTGGATTTCCCTTGCACCTTTGTCACTTCCTATAAAAGCACTCGCTATCACAGAGGAGGAAATCTGGAGGATAGGACAAAGAGAGCTCACGGAGGTTTCCACTGATGTTTACTCAGACTTCACATGAAAACATTCTCTCCTGCCTCCACTTCTCACTATTTTCAATTGAAGGCTGACTAGAGTGAGAACAAAGGTGTCATGATCAATCTATGACTCTCCCCCTACACACACATAAAATTTGGAGAGGGATAATATAGGTTAGAGGGGAAAAAAATGTATACAGGCACAATAAAATATCATGGTTTCTTAGCACATGTTCATTGAACTGCATCAGATGAAATTAGATGAATTTTAAAAACGTAAATAAGTACCATAAATATTTGTCTTTTACCAATAGGATAAAAAGTAAACATTTGTTTGGCTAGGTATGGCGGTACACATCTGTAATCCCAGATCCTCGGGAGGCTGATGTAAGATCACAAGTTCAAGGCCAGCCTGAGCAACTTAGCAAGAGCCTGTCTCAAAAAAATAGAAAAGGCTGGGAATGTAGCACAGAGGTAGAGTGCCCCTGGGTTCAATATTCATTACCACACAAAAAAGCAGAATTTTGTTTAATTCTTCCTGTCATTTTGCAATATTTTCAAATATTAACAGAATACTTATATATATATATTACGTATGTATAATATATATATATATTCCTGCACATATTTTGCATAGGATAAAGTGGTATTGGTTGAAAACTCAGAAGGTCAAGGGCTAAATATTTTCTATCATGTGAAACTAGAAAGGAAAAAGGAAAAGAAATGTGGTAGGGAATCTCATGAAAATCCAAGGGAGATCAGTAGAATAGAGAACAGGGACCACAGGGAACAAGAAAGAGAAGGAAAAGAGAAATACTGGGGAATAATACTGGCCAAGTTGTATCATTATATTGTGTGCTTGTATGAATTTCATCATTATGAAAACAAATTTCAACAAATTTCATCATTATGTACAACTATAATTCACCAATAAAAATGTGGAAAAAATCTAAAAAGTTAAAAAGATAATAAAGGATTGTCACAATTCTTTGATCCATTCTAAGATTGATATAATTATTGGATCTAGAAGTATAACTACAGATGGGTGACAAAATCAAAACCATAGGTTGGGACAATTTTTCTCAGTGCAAATCCTGTTTTTAATCAAGATTTGGGATATTATTTTAGGAAAATTCCAACCAAGAGAGAATGAAATAAAAAACAGATGAGTGACACAATTAAAGAGCTATGGGAAAGCAAAGAAGGAGGTGGCCATGTTTGCGGGAAAGTTCCAAAAACACCTTCACAGAGAAGACAAGAGGGGGCATGGGATCCATGTGGTACCCAAGAGCCTTCTGTGGTACCAAGAGCTTAGCTCCACAATTAGTAGACTCAACAAGCAATTGCTGAATTTAGTGTGAAAGAAAAAAAAAAAGAGATAAGAGACAAAGTTGTGATCTTGGAAAATATCCATATTTGGAAAGCAGGAAGAAGAAAGGGAAGAAATAAGAAAATGTTTAAAATGTAAAGGAAGAAAGAAATATTTGCAAAGTGTAAATGCATGTCCAAGAGAGCTTGGTAGACAGTCTTCTCCTGCTCCTTCTGAGTACTACTCAAAGTGCCATCCTCAGACCAGCTGGAAACTTGCTAGAATACAAATTCTTGGGCCCATCCTAGACCTGCTGAATCAGAATACCTTGGGGTGGGGACCCAGAAGTCTTTGTTTCACAAGCTCTCAAAGTGACATTTATGCCTTTGTAGCTTCAGAAACCATATCACAGCACATCTCTTGGAGATGAGGTGCTGCTGACCCAGGTACAGTTTCTGATTCTTAGAAGGTTTCAAAAGTTTGGTTTAGGGTCTTCCTAAAATTAAGTTGAAGAGGCACTATTACATTAAATTGCTAAAGTTTAAACTACTCAAGGCAAATAGTTTATTCAATGCTTAATCTTAAATATTTTTATGATGCCTCACTTCTGTTAGAGTGAGAAGGAAAAAACAACACTAACCTTCTCAGGTAACCAAACCTGAAACATCACTCAGATTTGTTTATTAGCCAACTCAACTTCCATCAGTTACTGTCTCAAAGGGTAATTACAAAACAGCTTGTATTGAACAAAAAATCAAAATGATACATCTCTAAATTTATGGGATGAATATAAAGTGGTGCTTGGAGGGACTTTTATGGTGTTAAGTGATTTTAGTACAAAAGAAAACCTCCACTCAGAAGTTTGAGTTTCCACTATAAGGACATAGAAAAAGAAAAGCAAAAGAAATTCAAATAAAGTAGAAGGAAGAAGGATACAATAAAGAGCAGAAAATATAAGTGGAATTTATAGAATAAAATAAGAATTCAATGAAACAAAAAATAGGTTCTTTGGAAGAGTCAATAAATTTGATAAACTTTTAGCCTATTTAACAAAGAAAAAGGGAGGAAGGAACACAAATTACTACTATTAGGAATAAGAGGGGACATATAATTACAGATTCCAAAGATATTAAAAAAGAATTCTGCAAAAACTCTATAGACATAAGTGGAATCATTTAGATAAGCAATTTCTTCAAAGTCACAAACTATAAAAAGTCACCCAAGAAGAAAGTGGTAGTATGAATAGATCTATAGAAACTGAATTCATAGTTTAAAATTTTAACAAAAGAAATACTCACTCAGATGGCATCATTATTAGTTCTGCCAAAACTTTAAGGATGAAATGATACCAATCCTATACAATCTCTTGGTGAAAATTGGAGAAATGATTTCCCAAGTCGTTCTTTCATGTCATCAATACCTTGATTTAAAAAACTACACAAAAATAGTAAAGAAAAAGACAACTGCAGGAGAATCTCTCTCAGAAAATACCAGCAAATCATCTCCAACAATATATTCAAAGACTAATGCATCATAACTAACTGGAATATTTTCTCAGAATCCAAACGTGCTTCAATATTACAATGCCAATCAATGCGATCCATCATATTTATAGACAGAAAAGAACAATCATGTTACCATACGTATTTGTGCAGAAAAATCACCTGACACAACTCAACGTCCATTTCTAATAATAAAAACCTCAGCAAACTAGCAGAAAAAGGGAAATTTTTTAACTTTGGCTTTTCTAATATTGAAACAAAATTACGAAAATCCCCTTTCATTCTGTTGTTCAATATCTTACTAGAAGTCCTAGCCAGCATAAAGCAAGAAAAAAGAAATAAAAGATAAACAAATTACAAAGTCTTTACCAGCTTTTGATATATTATCTACACATAAAAATCCATGGATCTATCATAAAGCTGGTAATATTAATAGGGAAATTTTACAAACTTATGTGATATCTTGTTCACACAAAATAAATCAATTATAGTTCTACAGACTAGCAATCAAAAATTGGAAGCTAAGGTTAAAACAATACTCTTTAAATAACTTCCCCAAAATGAAATATTACTAAAGTGAAAATCTACAATACATGTAGAGTTTTCATGATGTAAAAAAGAATACTAGTTAAAAAAAAAATCAAAGAAGACTAAATAGATGGGAGACATACCATGTTCATGGACTCAGTATGGTTGTCAATTCTCCACCACTGAACTAACAGATTTAATATGATATCCATCAGGTTTCATTTTGTTTACACATATAAAATATTCTAAAATTTATATTAAAAGGCAAAGAAACTGGAATTGCTAAAACAATCTTGAGAAAGAACAGAAAAAAATTAAGTTGGCAAACTCATTCTACCCAATATAAAAAAAAAAACCCACAATGTTGCAAATATTGTTTGCTATGTCCTGATGCTGGGGAAACAAAGAATAAGGAATTCCTTTTGCCTTGTAGCAGCTTACAGTTTGATGCAATCTTATTTTTAGTTTCACAAACATTTTTCTATCTCTGCTCTCCAGCAGGCAAAACCAGTAACCTTGTAAATAGTATCAGACAGACTTAGAAAGACCTAAACTTTGGGCAATCATCATTCTATCAAAGTTAATGCTTACCAGGTCCATCTGCTCTGCCTGTTAGAATCTTAACCAAATCTTAAGTGAACACACTGAGTTCTTTTTAAACCATGTATTAATGCAGCATTTCTTTAGCGCATTTAACTAGTTCTGCATTTGGATGAGAATAATATGATCTTGGCCTTCAAGGGACTCCCAGCTTAGTGGGAAACTCAAACTATGAAAGATTAATGGAGTAAAGATGAAATAGGGCCAGAAAATAAGTGGGACATCTGATCATCAAAGGCCTCAACTTTCAGGCTAGAAAGTGGCTACTTTATGGCATAGCTGAAGACGGTAAGTGAGGGAGAATTTGCACTGATTTTACTCCCTCATCCTTTAATAAACCGTTATTGAGTGTCTACTGTACAACAGACACTATTCACAATTCGGAGAATACAGAAATAGCTAAGCCCAGGCCCGGCCTCCAACAAGCTCACAAAACCAAGAAGCACCCTTCAGCCTTACAACGACACGTTTACAAGTAAAGCAGGGTATTACCTTGAAGAAACAATCCCCGGGATTTTCTTTTTGTCTTTTTGCTGTACTCACTCCTTCCTCACCTCCTCTCACAAGTCAACATTAAACTGCCATCTGCAGAGGAGAAAGGTATCTGGGCTGAGCAGAAATAGGCTGCATACTTCAGGGCTTTTGTTGTTAAATGGGCTGAGCCCCAGAGTGGGGAGAACATAATCACAGTTACAGGCAAATCTTGGGTCCAACGGAAAGTTGGAGGAGTGGCTAAAGGGTGACTGCCTTCTTCCCCAGTCCTCTCCCTGTCCCAGCAGAACCACCCTCATATTGTAGGGAAGAGGAGGAAGGGAAGAAGTTGATGCCTGAGATTTCCAGAAGAGAGAAGGAAAGCCAGACAGCTCCCAGCAACTGCAACAGTAAAGAGGAAGCCAGGCACAGGTTGCCATGATGCCGGGTGTGGGCCTGGGCAGAGAGGGCACCGTGCAGGGATGCTGGCCCAGGACACCATTGGGAACAGGGAAAAGGAGTCCCAAAGATGCTGGAATGTAGGATTTTTGCAGAACTCATGCGGGGTTCTAATGAGCACATTGGAGAATCCCACACAGCTAAGGAGGAGACAGACCTCATCCTGCTGCACATGTCTGATGACTCGGCATCAGAGAAGGTGACTCATTCTGCAAGGTCCTAGTGGTGGCTGTCCAGGAAGGACAGGGGTCTTCTTAGAGAGGCCCGAGTCTCAGCTTTGCTTTGAAGGATAGGATGAGAACATTCGAGTCGGGAGACTTCAGAGAAGCGGAGGGAACACCGGAGCCAAAGCAGAGGGCACAGTGCTTCCCAGGAGATTTTGGATTTAAGAAGACTGGCGTAGAGATGGGCTAGGAAAAGAAGTCAGAAAACCAGGCACAGAAGCCAGCCTGAAGATACTCGCTGCTAAGGATAAGGGTTTTGTACCTGTAGATTGAAGAGTTTTAAGCAGAAAAGAAACATGATTAGAACGTCATGGAAAGTACACACACACACACACACACACACGCACACACACACACACATACACGCACATTAGATAATGACTTAGTGTGCATTTTGTGATATAAAAAACACATTAGTCATTAACCAGGGAACTCAAACATGTGTATGTATACCTCCTGTTCAATGAGGCAAAAATCATCTTCGTTTTCTCATGGTTTAGCTGCTAGCACAGTTCCTGCAACACCCAACATGCTCAATAAGCATTCAAATGAATGTTAAAGATCGTATCTGTCTTACATGGTGAAACATGTCCTGACGACTTACCATGGTACTCCAGGGGCCAAGAGCTGAAGCGCCCACTCTAGCACTTGGCATGTAGAAGCTCAGTCAGTTTTTAAATAAATAAAAGAACAACCACCAGGGAAGAAATAAACCAACAAAATGACGAACACATAAAGAGCATTGATTAATATGAGGCTCTCATGTGAACCTTGGTGCTTTGGGGAGGGATCAAGGGGCACCCTATAAAGTGGGACTAACATACGTCCACTTCATTCTGAGTCCATGGGTTGCTGTCAACCGGACTGTGGTCATTTCCTTTATCACAGGCCAGACTGTGTCTTTGGTGATCCGTGACAGAAGGACATGGATACCAACAGCAAAGAATTCTCTCTCTCTCTACTTATGGTTAGTCACAGTTCAGACGTAATAGAACAGGCTATGCATTGACCTCACCTGAACAGCTCCAGTTAGCTATTTCTGTTTCTATGTGCTTCTGCACGGATCTGCGCCCTCTATTTGATGCAAGTTGAAGAGATTCCTCTCCATGGTGAGGCCTGCAAATCTGTCTGTTTCTACAACAGCCCGTACCTGGGGTGGCTTCTCTGTGCTACTGTGTAGGGAGGTTTTACACATCATGCAGGTTTGGGAAAGGAATAAAAAATTCTCTAGACTGAGAGTTAACACAAAAGCTTTCTTATTTCTATATAATTTCTACAGATGGAATATTATTCTGCCTTAAAAAGGAAGAGATTTCTGACTTCTGGTACCCAGATGAACCTTGCAACATGACACAAATTGAAACAATATGATTCCACCTGCATGAGACACAGAGCACAGTCAAGTGCACAGAGATAGAAAGTACAAGGGAGGTCCTCAGGGATGGGGAATCCTTGCTTAGTGGGTACAGAGTTGCCGTTTAGAGTGCTTAATGTCACTGACTATGCACTTAAAAGCGGTTAAAATGGTCAACATGGTCCTAGGTACAGCTTCCCACAATGAAATAAAGTTTAAGCATTTTTTTTTTTTGAAGCTACTTAGAAACTCTGAGCTCACGGGTAAATTTGAACAATGTGGTGTCCGGCAGGGTGGCCTGGTTTAGCCATGTCCGTGGTGAAACTTCCAAGTCCGTTTCTTAAACTCTTTTCCTCGTGAACTAGTTGAAGTCTCTGGAGAAAGACCCTCCAAACTTTTGCCTGACGGACTGAAACAAGCTGCCAACGTTCTGGAAGTGAAGAGGGTGCAGGTCGCTGCAGTTGATACGTCGATTTATTTAATCCTCTTTCTGTCCCACCTGCCCCAATTATTTATTTGTTATTTATTTATTCATTTATTCATTCATTTTTGGTACCAGAGATTGAAACCATAGGGTGCTTAACCATTGAGCCACATTCCCACATTCCTGTTTAAAAATTTTTATTTTGAGACAGGGTCTCCCCAAGTTGCTTAGAGCCTGGCTAAATTGCTGAGGCTGGCCTCAGATTGGCAATACTCCAGCCTCAGCCTCCCAAGCTGCTGGGATTACAGGTGTGCCCCACCGTGCCTGGCTCCCCTCCTTTTATTAAGGCAGGATTGCCCGGAGCTCTGTCCGGCAGAGGCCCTAGCTCTTGAACAGGCCTCCAGTTATCTGCTGGGGAGGAGGACTGCGTGGAAGAGATGTCACGCCTAGAACCTGCATCCTAAGCCCCACTTCCAGAAGTAGTTGATGCCACCCATTTCCGAGCCTCTGGGGGTTTTCAAGGTCGTCAGGTTTGTTATCAAGGATCCTTCTGAGGGCTTAACATTCTCCCTTCTTAGCTCTGGTAAGTCAGCTGCCATTTAAGCATCTGCTTTCCGGCTCCCAAATGTTATCACCACCTCCTTCTCTCTCATTATCATTGTCCTTCTAGGATCATGTAAGTGAATATATTTATATAAAGAGGGAACACACACACACACACACACACACACACACACACATATATTAGTGGGACTGGGAATATAGCAAGAGTCAATGTGTATGTTCCGTACACTATCTTGGCCAGGAAGTCTCTTAGGTAGTTTTTACAAAGTCCTTTTAAAAATTGTTGGGATCTTTTTTTAGGCTCCATTAGCAGAAAGACACTGTCTAAAGCAAGGGAAGTGGTGTCTCCCAGTCACCTGATGGTGAACAGTGAACTCTGGAGTACTTTTCTTTTTCAGTTCTGGGCACAACCTTTTACAACTAGGAAAGCTGGAATTATTTAGGAGGTCAGTGACTAGAATATTAATGGAGCAGTTGGAGCGACTGGGAATGTTTTCAACCGAGAATGGAAATTTCCAGAAGTTGTGTCCCAATATTTGAAAGGCTGACATTCATTCGTTCATTCATTTATTTGGGTTAATATTTACTGAGTCCCTACTACGTGCTGGGAGGCATGCTTCTGATTGGACACGGTGGTGAACATGACTGATGTCCCAAGTTTGGGGGAGAGGGATTTGCTCCAGATGAGCCTGCTGTGGAAACAGAGCACATGGATAAAAGTCATCCGGGGATAAATTTCAAATGGATACAAAGAAGAGCTTTAAAATGCTGGAGCTGGTGAAGTGTGAGAAACAATGTGGTCAACCCCAGCTGAAGTCCGTAAGAGGGGGATACCAACAACACAGTTTAGCAGAGAGTTCAAGTGCAGGGACTCTGGTTGGAATCCCAAGTCTAGCCCTGGCCAGCTGCTGCCCTTGGCCAAATCGCAACCTTTCATGTGTGAAAAGAAGACAATAATGACATACTGTGCAAGGTGTCATGAGGATTAAATGAATTGATCTTTGTAAAATGCTTGGGATAGTGTGAGACACAGAGCTATCTAAGTATTAGCATTTCTGAGGGTTTTTCAAATGTATTTTTGTTTTGTTTTGTTCTATTTTTGCAAACTTTCTATTTTGATAAAGATTTTAAACCTGTGGAATGAAAAAGTTGCAAACATGATACAATGAACACCCATATACTCTACCTAAATTCCCCAGTTATTATAGCTGGCCACACTTACTTGCTGTGTATGAGCGCGGTGTGGGCATCACTGGGCCGTTTCAGTATTAGCTGCAGCTCTGATACCCCTTCACGGCTTCACGCTTCTGGAGACAATTTCCTGAGATGATGCACACTCAGCAAACCTAACAGAGACACCATCCTACCAGCTAGTAGATGGGCCGTGTGTGCTTCTCCCCAGATGTCCCCATACTGTCCTTTACAGCTTTCTTAAAAGATCAGGATCCCATCGAGAGTCACATGTCTCTTCACCCTCTTGAGTGTCTCCAAACTTCTTTCTGATGTTTACGACGCTGGCATTTTTGAGAAGTACAGGCTATTTTTTTTTCCTTCAAAATGGACCTCAATTTGAATTTGTCTGATTCTTTTCTCGTGATTAGACTCAAGTTTAACATTTTTGAGAGAAATTCTACCCAGCTCGTGCAGTTCTGTGTACCACGTCAGGGACCCTCTCCATTGCTCTCACGTTAACTTTGATCCCTGGGTTAAGGTGGCACCTGCCAACTTTCCTCTTGGTGTTTCGTGGTGTGGTTCTGAGACTATGTACATGGCCAATTTTCTCGAGAGTCTTTCTCCTGGTGTCCTCAACACCCACTGACCCTTCTGTTATTATTGCACAGTGAACGTCGAAAAGAGAAGAAACTCTGGTTCTGAAATGACTGCTGTGGACAGCGATGGTGGGCTGGGGGCACAGGGAAGGTGGCTATCTCCCTTAGTAGTCAAGAATGTAGCTTGGGTACAAATTCACCTCTTTCTATAATTCCCAGCCTAATGACACTGGGTAAATTTCCTTAGATCAAATACTCTAGAAATAGGAACTATTACAAAACTACCCTGAAGATGAGGCTGGGTATGATGTTGCAAGATGAAGATGATTATATTACCAACTAACTATAGAGTTGGGGAAAGAATGAAATGGACAGATGGGAGAGGAGGTGGGAAAAACTTGACTTTAAAATAAAATAAGATAGGATCACTAATACAAGGAGAGACACAGAGATCACATGTAAGTTAAAAAATCTCTGTCTGAGCCATTCTAAGATTGACTCATTTAACCCATGAGTGTGCTTAGGGTGTTGTTCAGTGGTTAGAGCACTTGCCCAAGATGTGCCAGGCCCTGGGTCTAATCTTTATCATCAACCAACCAACCAACAAGTAAAAGATAAGTAATGATGACTCTGTGCCTTGTAACCAGTTAAGTCAGCATTGCTTCAAGGTTTGGACAAATTGGGAGGCAAAGAGTTTGATCTCTGTCCTATTGAGCCTGAATTAACAAGGATACAGTTGATTTGAGATGTATTTGAATTAACGTTGGACTATTTGTACAAGAATCATCCGAGAAGCTTACATAAATTATAAGTTTCTGTCCCTCCAGAGATTCCTCTTTGTTATTTCTTGGGTGAAGTTTTGGCCCAGATAAAGTGTTACATGAACCAAAAAGTCTGGTTCAGGAGTAGAAAGCTGATTTTTGAGTCACTGGATTACAGGGAGTGCCTGTGTGCTTGAGTGTGATGGCTTTGCCTTGAATCCTGGTTTATAAGAGGGATGGGCCACTAGGTTCTCTCATCCACAGGCGGAGGAAGTTTCCACACGTACCTGGCTAAGAATGCTGACACAGAAATAGCCAGAAAGTTCTGCAGCCGATTTTGAGAACCGTGTCTCAGATCTGCACTATTCGGTGTGTGGCCACCAAACCCAGGAGAATCAATGACAGTGACAGAAGCAGCCCCTGATGTGCTTCATTGAATATTCAGGGTCATTACATTTTTTTAATTAATGAAAATTTAAAATCATATGCAGTTAGAAGTACGGATCCTCAGTTAAGGCAGCTGTGTGGCAAGATGTGAACAGCCACACGTGGCCAGTGGCTGCTGTATATGGCCAGGTCCAGCATCACAGAGAGTCCATCAGCCAGCCCTGCCCAAGATGTGCCAGGACTAAAACCCCACAATGGCCCACCGCCATAGAAGCAGCGTTTCTGTTCTCACTGTGGACACCACCAAGAGCTGGTGTAAGTGAATTCGGGCATTTTAGCTGGTCTCATTGCCAACTACAGGATGAGGGGATTGCTGCGGACCTCTGCAGTCCCAGACATGTTCGATGATGTGCACACACGACACTCATGTCATCCACTCCCCATTTGGGGCATGGGAGCTTTTAAACCCCCTGGTCTCAGGAGACGGGCACCTGAGCATCCTCCCTCAAAGGACGGTTCTGTGAGCCACTGCTGGATCATCTTCTCACCCCAGCCCTCACCTTCACTCCCCAGGCAGCCCGGCTGCCAAGATGGTTGGCAGCGCCCAGGTGTGATGCCGGTAGCCGCGTTTCCTCCCGCGCGCGCTCAGTTGGCCCTTTCAGAGTGTGGTTGGCTTCCATCTGTTCCTCTCACCCTCCTGCACTGCAGAGTTAGGTGTTGTTTTGTCCCCTGGAGGAAGCCCATATTGTTCTATTCCTACCACCGAAGACACAAATCAGGAGCAACAGGGGAAAATATGGAGTGTAAGCGTGTTCCCGGGTCATCAGCATGCGAGCGCACAGGCATGAAAACGAGTGTGAATTTACTGCATGATTCAGTGTGGGTGGGAGTCGAGTCCTCTCTGTGGCTGCCCACCAGCCCGCACGTGGCTATCACAGTCCACGCACCATGGGCGAACCAGCCAACGCGTGATCAAAGAAGGGAACAAAATAATGACGGCAACGATCACGATATTAATAGTGTCTTAATTAACTGGCAAAGGCATTTACAACTGGGGTCAGTTCTTTGGGGGCAGCTAGGACAAGTCTGATATTTTCACTCTAATATCTATGGTTTTATTGCCTTCCTTTACAAAAGAAATAAAAATTCTCAACTATGAAAACAGGCTCAGCCCAATAATTTAAGTAGAAACAAGTTGTGTAGATGGTCGATTATGCTTTTGTTTTTGTTTTTCATCTTAAGTTTTGGGATCTCCTAAAATGTCTATTTGGACTATCCTGCAGTAACTGTTCATAAAGCCTGAAAGACTCCTATTTTCTCGATTGGGGGGTTCATTATTGACTTACATTCTCCATTACCAATGATCTCATTCACATATGTCGCCTTGACTTTACACTATCTGTACAACTGATGGTGTGGACTCAAGCTTTAAAATGAACCAACCATTTGAGAACAAGACCTTCTTAAAGAAAAATAGGCAATTCAGTTGTATTTTTATCTTGTTTTTTCCTCTCTTTATTAATATCTTTTTTACTCATTTTTCCCTCTTGTTTATCATGGAATCTATTCTAACATCTGGTTGAAAGGAGAATGATCTGATTTGAACTATGTAATAGTTGACAACAAATTAACATGTCAAAAGAGAGAATGTTGAATGTCTAGTTACTTCTTTCTCTTGAAAAGTTGTCTCCTTCACTTTAATGGAGCGTTACCTTGTCTGGGGTGAAATTCTCCAGTAGGTTTCAGCGCAGAACAAATATTTAGAGTTGAGCCTTCAACCCTAGACACTGGCTTTGAGCCTGCGTTGGGGCGAGGGGTTAAATGGAAAGGCTGGCTTTGACTTGGCTTCAGGAACAAACAACGCGGCCATTACCATGAATCATTAAAGACACTCTAACGGATGTTTATTGGCAGAATGCTCACCTGGGTGAAGCTAAGGTAGAGGGTTAAGAGGCTCCGGGGGCTGGGATCTGGCGTCACAAATGGGCACACTTTCTACAGACAGAAGGGCCAGGCCTTAGTCATAGTGGTAAATCTGTAGTGACAGACGTTTGTTCTATATTTGTGAATGACCTGATTTGGCATGCATGCAGCTCGTTCTACTGACAATAATGGGAACGTGGTGTGAGGGAGAGAGAAGAAAGGAGAAGGATTGGGTCGAGGAGGGAGGAGGAGGGAGGAGAGACACCCCGGCAGACCCAGAGGGAGAAGCCGAACGGGATGGCAAACGGCTGAGATCAGGAGCCGCTAAGGTGACCCAAAGGAAACCTGCCTTCGGCGTCTGCTTAGTTTAATTGGGGAGGAAATCTCCCTTGATTCCTAATTGATCTGGGAGGATCCTCTTTCCTTCCTCCTTCTCCTGGTCCTCTCCCCGGCCATCTCCCCCAGCTGCCAGGCCTTGGTAACCGGATGCTTCTGCACTGAGGCATCCTTTGTAATTTGCAAAATTTGATGAGCCCTCCACCCTTTGTTGCCGTCCTACAGCCCGTGGGCATTTTAGGTAAGAAAGCAACTGGCCTGAAATGAGAAGAAGGAAGGACTGTCAATCATCAGAAAGGAAAGAGCATCCTCCTCTGCTGTTCTCTCAAGCCATCTCCCTTTCCTCCCAACAGAATTCATGGCATGAGCAACGTGGCACCCAAAGCAACCTCCACAGAAACCCCGGAGATGTAGGCAGAGAGAGTACTGAATGGAGAGGACACAGAAGCCTGCATCCTGCTGCCGACTCTCTGTGTGACTATGGACAAGTCAGTTCCCCTCTCTGAGCCTGCCTGTTTCCCGATCTGGAAAAAGCACCTCTCCCAAGATGACTTCTAAGGGACCTTGAAAGTTACAAGTCACAGCTCTACTCTGTGGATAGGTGGCCCTCCTTAGGGACGTGGGCCCTGGCCAGGCTTTGCCAATGCTTGCTCCTCCAGGAGTCTCTCCACACAGCACTTCCTGCCATCTGAAGCCCTCTTCTTGATTTTTTTTTCATAGTTATTTTACTAACCTATTAGGATGCCAGGTTTATGCAAATAAACTGTCTCATTCGACGCTTCCTTCTTGGTAAAGGACACACCTGCAAAGTGCTTGAGGTGTGGTCCATGACTATATCCAACACTGTTTTGTGAAGTTTTTCCAATTTGTAATCAACAGACAGACAGACTCAGGTCACCTGGGTGAATGGGCAGAGAGATTCGGAGGCAAGGACAGAATGAGGAAGTACCCTCTGGAGCCACATCCGGGCCTTAATGAGAAAAACGACCTGGCTTCTCACCCTTTAGGTACATCGAGGTTCTATAATCGACAGCCCCTAACCCTAACTCTGACCCTGAACCTGACCCTCCTCTCCATTCAGGCACCCAGTACTCGTCCCACAGCCCCACACCTTCACTTCCTTTGCCCTAAATTCTCCAGAGTGACCACCTGTCTGTGTGTTTTGAGGTCCCACTCCTCCACCGAGGATTTAATGCATCTACCTAATCAACAGGAACCTCTTTGGGGCAAAATTGTCCCTACAACCAGCATGTTCCTGACCACAGGAGCCCCATCAGAAATCACTGTACAGCTTTTTCAAATGGCACTTTCTAGAGTCTCATTGATATTTCATAAGTTAGCATCTCCATCTGGTGCTGAATTGGGCATCTGGTATTTTGAAGCTCCCCAGGTGACTCTGCTGTGTACATCTAAGGCTGCCTGTGGACCAGCCGCTCATCGCTGGTCCAATCCACTCTGCCCAGGGGGTGGAGCTGATGGATCCACACCCAGGAGCATGCGTGTTGGACACCCAGCACACCATGGATCCTTCCAGATACCCTATCTCCCACCTGTCTGCCCACCCTTCCCACGTCCACCGGCATAGTTCTCTCTGAAGGTGTGGTATTTAGACACTGGATCTGATTCTGTCCTCTCCTTCCCTTCAGAAACACTTGAAAGGATTCAGACAAGTTAGGATGTGGGAGCATCAGTGTCCTAGAACCTGAAATTCCAGGTGTGGACATGGCAGCTGGACTTTAGAGAACCTAGAGCCTAGCACCCCGGGTCCCAGTTCAGGATGAGAACTCAGCTTCTTCAAAGAACCCATTCACACCACCACCACCACGGTAGGAGTTTCTAGATAGAAACTTATTCTTTCCTGGGTCACACAAAGAGCAGCCCCTGAATGACTTATGAAATACAACAGCTGCTAATGGAGGCGGCAGAGGAAAAAACATCCCATAGAGCCCAGTTCCCAGGGCTGACATCAGACAGTCCCTGGGAGAACATGGTCTGTCCGGGAGTGAGGAAGGCTGGGTGGTAATGAGTCCCACATCGTGTGTACCGCACCCCAAATTGCATGGAGTACAAAGGAAACAGAAGATGCAGCCCCTGACACCACTGAGCTAACAATCCAATTTCCATGTGTCTCCCTTATTGGATTGTCAGCTCAGTGATGTCAGGGGCTGCATCTTCTGTTCATTATCTAGAACACTAAATAATGCAAGGTACATAGAAAGCCTATAAGTTCCAGGCCTGCTGTATGGGCTCTGTAAGTGCCAGTTATCTTTCTCTGAAACAAAAAAGCTAGATAATAGTCGTGTGTGTCAGCTAACCTGTAAGCCAACTTCCTTCTGCCTTACCTACTTTACCAGGTTCCTTTTGGCCAAATAACACAGGAGAAGTGTTCAAGAATTGTCTCTAGGTTGAACCGTATTCTCACATCATTCACGTCCATCCATAAATGTGATATTACTTGGAAATAGTTCTTGGCAGGTATAGAAAGGTTAAGATGAGGTCCTATTGGCTTAAGACAAACCCTGAATCCAATATGACAGGTGTCTTCCCAAGAAGAGCAACGCTTAAACACGGAGACAGGTGCACGGAGGAGAAGGCCATTTAAATATGGAAGCAAAAACTGGCGAGGTGCATCTATAAGCCAGGAAGCACCAAGGATTGCTGGCCACCTCAGGAAGTTGGAAGAAGCAAGAGAAGGTTCTCCGCTAGGTCTTCAGGGGAGCATGACCCTGCCGACATCTTGGTTTAGATCTCCGACCTCCAGAACCATGGATGAATAAACCTCTCTGTTGTGTAAAGCCACACCATTGTGGTAATTTGCTACAGCAGCCCTAGGAAGCTCAAATCCCCCTTCTTCCCTTCTTCTTCCTAGAATGGCAATGGGCTACCTTGAGGCACAGCATGGGTCCTGAGTGCGAGCAGAAGCCGCGTGCTAAGTATAGATGGTAGATGGGAAAGATGGCAGGAGCCGGCTCATTGTGACGAGTTCCCCAGTTTTGAGATAAATGAATCTGCAAGTGTTTAGTTATTGTCACTTAGGCTTCCTATTACAGGTGACACATTTTTAACTCATGTCCTATGCTAGGGCAGAATGACATGGAAGCCACCAGAGTTCCTGTCTGAGCCATGTTGTGGTGGAGATGGGTGGCCCTGGGAAATCATTACAATTTCTCCAACATCATTTTTATCTCTCTTTAAAATAGAAATAATAATAATAATAATAATAATAATAATAATAATAATAATCTGCCTGAGTTTTAAAGGAGATATTTATTTATTTATTTATTTATTTATTTATTTATTTATTTATTTAAATGTTACTGGTTATTGAACCCAGGGGTGCTCTACCACTGAGCTACGTTCCCAGTTCTTTTTTTTAATTTTATCTTGAAATGAGATCTAACGGGTTGCTGGGGCTGGCCTTGAACCTGTGATCCTTCTGCCTTAGCCTCCTGAGTTGCAGTGATTACAGAGGTATATCACTGAGCCCAGTGAAATGAGATATTTTATAAGAAATTCAGGGCTCTTCACCCAGGTAGGGGAAGAAGCCAATGGAAACTCACAGAGCTGTCACCCCTGAGACTTGGGTTGCAGATCAACACATATGCTGAAGGAAAACTGTTTCCATACCTTTCCCGTTGGTGGGGGAACCCTTAGATTTTTGTTCATTCATTTTGTTTGTTTGTTTTGAATGGGAAGCAGCTCTCAGCAGCCCTGGTCAAAATAGTTTATAAAAGATCAAGCATCCACATTGGGGGAATATTTCAGTACAAATTAAATATCTGCATTATACAACTTATAAAGATGACTGGGATGAGGGCTTCCCAATAGTCTCATCCAACGGAAAGGAACAGGATAGAGGTGATTTTGCTCAGGTTCTTTCTGGAACAGTTCCATCCTACAAAATCCCAGCCATTCTCTCCAAGCCCTAGATCTCTCTTGCCCATCCTGGGACACGGAGCAAATACAAGACACGAGCCAGTAGCCTGCAGCAGCCATTCTCCCCCCTCATGAAGCAGCAGGAGAGGAGGCTGGAGGCTCTCAGAGCACAGTCAGCCCTGATGGGATTGAGAGGCAGTCAGCCCTGATTGAGGGGCACGTCCCAGGGCTCTGGAAGTCGGAGGGGCCATCTGAACTTCCCTGTAGGCAATTAAACAGCATGGCTTTGGCCCACCCCAACTTGGCAGGCGGGCCTCAGCCTGAACAAAGGCTGGAGCGAGCCACTCAAGGTCCAGCACAGACTGGACTGGCCAGGTGTCATGGCTCGGATAAGTTTTTGATCCTTTCGCCGTTCCATTCAAGTCACCTGGGTGTAGAAGCCATCGAAACCTGGGCGGGCCCTCATCTCCCTTGCTTTTCCCCTCCATCCATTCTCACCCTCTCACCGCTTTGGAGCTCAGTGAATACGGTTTTCCAAATATAGTTTTGCAGCCAGTGTGTTGGGCCTTCTAATGAGCCACGGTAATTGCTTCTGCTATTTTCCAAAATGAAAATCAACCTCCGAAGAGCAGCTGGTTCCTTGTAAAGTTCTCCTGCCTCCGATTACATCCCGCATGCCTATAAGTCAGTCAAACTCCAGCCTTGACTGCTTCATCTGCGCCCAGGGCCCGTGGGAGACGGCCCGGGAATGTGCTGATGGCGGGAAACAGGCCTTGCTGCCTGAATGAGCCGCTATTGTGCACTTTATTATATTTAAGGGAATAGGGAGGGAGGAGGAGGAGGAGCCCAAAGAGCTGGTTCCACTTTTTCATTCTAAGCCGTCCCGTTATGTGCTGTGCTGATGGACACGTCTGAAGCAGAATCAGCAGCCCAAACCCTCTGTTCTGTAGGGGCAGGACACATCTGTAACCTGGAACCACAATACAGCAGATGAGGAGCAGAGGTGGGAATGGGAAGCCGCTTAGCAGATCTACGGAAAGTCAAAACCGAGAGGCAGGAGGTGGGATCACTGTGAATCAGGCTGTCCCTCCTACAGCTAAAAGGAAAGCTGGGCGAGTTGGGAGGTCCCCATTCTGCAGCAGAGTGAGCACAGTCCTGAAAGCAGCCCTTGTGGGGTGAAGATTATGAGAGCAGGTGTCCTTTGCGGAGCACCTCCGAGTGCCTGGGCTTTGCAAATATGTACTCTCAAAATCCTCCTGAAATATAGGCAAAAAAAAAAAAAAAAAGCTTTATAGGTATAGAAACTAAGACTTGGATAACAGACAATAAGTATGATACTATACACCAAAGTATCGTTAATCACGAAGTCTTACCAATAGATGCCACCACCCCGCCAGGTGAAACTGAGCCACAGAAGCCAGTTGTACAGGTGTGCAGCCTATAAAGGAACGGCAGGGACTAGCAGGGTCTCTACTATCTGGGCTTCTGTCTGTGAATCAAGCCGACTGATTGGCTCAGCCATTTTGCTGGAGCTGTGCTGTGTTTTGGAAATGCCTACAGAAACAGAGTACCACCACCTCCCCTCATTCCTCTCCACAGGATCTAGCTGGTGGGGCCCTCCTGCTGGCATGGTGGCCTGCATAGAAAGTGGACCCTTTGAGCTCTACTCAAAGAGGTGAGGGTCCCAAGGGACTGAGAGTCCAGCAAACACATTGGCCTGCATCCTGAGAGGAAGGGAGGATGCTATAGTTTGGACCTTAATTTGCCCCAAAGCTCATAATGTTAAAGACTCGGCTGCTACCTTTGGCACTATTAGAACTACCTGTAGTAGATTGGGCCTAGTGGAGACTTTAGGAGGTGGGAATGTGCTGTTGAGAAGGATGTTGAAGGGGATGCTGAGGGGGACAGGTTTCCTCCACTACATGCTTCTGCCATCATGTGCTGCCTCAGCACAGGCCCCAGAGCAACGGGGCCAATGGACCATCAACTGAAACCACTCAAATCATGAGCCCAAACCAATCTTTCTCTCTTTTTATTATGTCGGGTAGTTTGTCACAGTACAGGAAAGCTAACACAGAGGTCAAGGAAACCTTTCATCCCTCCTACTCTCCCCTATTTGCTACTGTGCTGCTGCCTGTCCTGTACCATCCAGACCAGACTGTGGATCCAAACTGTGTCCTCCCCACCCCATCGGATCCACTGGTCACCAAAAGCACAAAGTCTGGATGAATCTAACTCATAAAGGAACCGTATCCATTTAACATTCAGGGTCAAAACTGCAAAATAAAGTCTAGAGTGTCTCTTCTCTAATTTCTTTATGCTATTTATGGTTCAAAACCAATCGTCAGACACTTGAAGAGAATCTATGGTCAAGTAGTCTCTCTGTAGGTTCTTTAGAGATGAAAGAGTTCCAGGGCATTGTGTCTGCACCCAAGAATCCAGAACCAGTCAAGAGAGCTCCAGCAACCACATCTGAACAGGGAAGGAAAGATCCTGGGCTGAGAACAGTTAAGAGCCACTGGAGGGGTGTCTTGAGTTGGACTGAAGTTGTTCTCATTGTCTGTTTCTCTGGCAATTCCACTAAACTGTGAACTCTGAAGATTTGGGCTCTTTTTGTTTGTTTCTTTGTATTTTCAGCATGTGTGGTACATACTCGCATTGTTCAGTAGACATGTGTTGACATCAATGAATCAGTCCACTGATGCGTTCAGAGGAACGAGTGCTGTGGAGTATGGAGAGCTGGAACAGATACGGGGTGCATTGGACTTGGGACCATAGTCAGAAAGTTATCACCCAGCATAAAACCAGTGGAAACTTCCAGAAGAAAAGACAAGCTGACTGAAAGAGACTAACCCAGGAGTAAGCATGGAAACCAGCCTTGTAATACTTTAGTGAGACTGATGGAGAAGAATAAGTGCCGTGGGAACACCAAAGTGGGCCATTCCAAAGAGGCAACTGTGAATAAAAGAAGTATCTAGAAATAAGTAGAAAGATATTTCTTCAGCTCTAGGTATTGTCACTGACTTTAAATTTCTGTCTTGCAAAGACAGGAAAACTCATACGATGCATTTAGTTTTATTCTATCAGAACAATCTATCATTAGCCTTAACTCACACCCTGGGCAACTGCCAATGGTCCTGACACGTAATCAGATGGAATGCAAAAAGGCGTAAAATTCCTTGTTGACATGGAATATCCAGTGAAGCCACAGATTCATCTCTTTGTCAATTATACTGAGATATCTAATGATGAAAGCCAATACAACAGCCACAAAAGGAAGCAACTTTGGGGAACTAAATTCTGCCCATGTCCTGACTGGTGGATTGAACATTGAACTGGTGGATATCCCTCTTTCAGTGGATGCTCCTTCGCCAACCTTATAGTTAGGCATCTTCTAGGCAGCAGACTGAGCCCAGAGACGAAGCAGATGGCACTTCTGTTCCGGAGACTTTGGGTTCAGGGACCTGCATTGGCATTCAGTTATGTCACTTGACAATCATGCTTCTGAGCCAAGGACCAGCAAAATATGGCCCACGGGTCAGATTCAGTTCACTCCATTTTTGCTCATCTTAGCTCATGGAGCTAAGAATTTGCTTTTTTCCACATTAAAAAAAAAATGATTGAAAAGACATCAAAAGGATAATTTGCTTTTTGGAACAGAAGAAAAATTTCAAGAAAATTCAAACTTTAGCACCCATAATGCCAATTTACTAGAACACAACCACACTGATTCATTTGTGTATTGTCTATGATAATTTTCATGCCATAACAGTAGAATAATTGTCATAGACTATATAGATATGAGCTGCAAAACCGAACATTTTTTTGACTATTCCATTTTTTACAAAAAAGTTTGCTGATCCCCATTCTAACCTAACTTTTCTCAAAAACACTCCATAAAACCTTACTCCTGAGAAATTTTAATAAGTGCTGGACTTTTTTTTTTAGAGAAAGAGTTTTATTATTAGGGTATTTAAATCAGTGAGTTATAAAAACTTTTAAGTTTCTTTACTCAGGATTTAATCTTGAGTGTGCCAAAGCACATGGTGACCCTCTTAGATAGTGATATATGATGTGGAGTTTCCCAAACCTGTTTATGGAGTAGTACCACCTTATCTGTGGTTTCAATTTCTGCAGTCTAGTTATCTGTGGTCAACTACAGGCGAAAGATATTAAATAGAACATTCCATAAATAAATAATTGTTAAGTTCTAAATTACATTCTGTTCTAAGTAACAAGATGAAATCTTTTACTATCTTACTCCTTCTCACCTTGGATGTGAATCATCCCTTCATTCATTGTTTCCATGCAGTATATTCTATCTACCAGCTAGTCACTTAGTAGCTGTCCCAGTTATCAAAGCAATTGTTTGATATCTCATTTCTTATGTTCACATAACCCTTATTTTACCTAATGGTCCCAAAGGATAAAAGTAGTGATGTTGGCAACTCAGATATACCAAAGATAAGCCTGAAATTCAGATTAGCTTCCTTTAAGTGAAAAGGTGAAAGCTTTCAACTTAATAAGAAAAAAAAAATCAGATGCTGAGGTTGCTAAGGTCCTTGTTAAGGACAAATATAAGCATAAAATTGTGGGGAAAAAAAAGGAATTCATGCTAGTTTTCTATTGCAGCTCAAACTGTAAGTTATGACCTTAGTACATGATAATTGCTTGTTTAAGACGAAAAATATATTAAATTATAGGACTGGGTACCATCCACGTATTTGGGCATCCACTGAGGGTCTTGGAGTATAGCCCCTATGGATAAAGAAGAACTTCCATTTGTTTATTATCAGAGATTCCCACAGCATGAAGGATGTACACCATGCTTTGAGAAATGTTGATCTAAGTAATTTCTCAGCCACAGACTTTATTTGGATTATTTCTGAAATTACTTGCCAAAAACCAAAGCAGCCTTATTAAATCATAAGGACGTTCTTCTATCCAGATCTGAAGACTCTTGCCCTTGAGCCTATAGTTCAACTCTTCTCAAAGGTCCCAGTTTGACTTCAGCATTTCATACTTCTCTGTCACACTTGAGGAGTTTCCCTACACATCCTATAGAAAAACCTGTGGGAGATGATCCAAGCCTCCATTTGCAGAGTTTATTTAACAATGGGCTGACCCTCATTTATACTGCAACCTCACAATGACCCAGTCATAGGGGTGCATCAGGAACTCAAAACGAGCCCAGGGTGGGTCAGCTTGGGATCGGGCATGCTGGAAGGCGTTCCGATGAACTGAAGTGTATTTGTATGGGGGCTCTCCCAGGGGAGCATCAAGGGAGAAACCAGTAGTATGGTCTCTGTCACTTAGATCTACCTACTGATCCGCCACGTATTCAAGTCCTACAAGGTGGGAGCAATGGGAGAGAGTTATCAATAAAGACTGAAAGAAGAATTTCTTTACACTTTTAAAAATTCGAGGCCTGGGTGACACTTTTTCTAAACCAAAGGATGCCTCCTTCCTCGCCATATTGCAAATCACAGACAGGCCAGGGCTCCTGGCACTGGGGTGCTGCTGCCCAGATGTGCTCAGATATGAAGTCATAAATTGTGAAAACACACAGAGAGTTTAAATGGTTTGCCTGAGGTCGCAAAGACAAAAGTAAGGAATTAAGGGCTTGAGTCCAATGTTTTTGTTTTGCTTTGTTTTATAATCCTATTACACCATGCAGAGCGAGAAAGAACAAACACTCAAACAATGAGGTCTAAATATTTCACAGAACCCTGTCTGTTTCTCGGTTTGAATGGTTGGAGTTTTGAGAATTGGCTTATTAGATCTTTTTTTTCTTTTTTAAATTTCTCTAGCCATGATTTTATAGCAAGAGAAATATTAGCTATGGGGGCAGTAATGTGGATTAAATTAATATAGTTTCATATCAAATGACCACAGTTAATACAATTTTAAAAGTTGAACTGAGAGTCTACGAGTCACATTGTACTAATCAGAAATATTATAACAAAATGAGATCATTGTGTTCTAGAAAGGGACTCGAGAAACACTGACCTGATGTTCTAAAGCACAGAAGGAAACAAACAAACAAACAAACAAACAAAAACGATGACAAGAAAGTTCAAGAAGAAGTTCATGAGTAAATGTTCAGAGAGCAGAATCACTCAACCTGGAGAGGAGGAGGCAGAAGAGGTGGCCCATTTCTCGGAGCCGAACCAGCTTCTTAACTGAGAGGAGCTTCTTCTCTCGCCCACAGGGAGGGCAGAGTAAGAGACTGAGAGACCAGGAGCTGTGGACCCCAGGGTGACGCATACCTCTCCAGACTCACAGAGGGGCGAGGATTAGAGACAATGCCTCCTAGTGCCCCGTCAGGAGGAAATGGTAACTGTCGAGATGGATTTAGGTGACTCACCCAGTCTGCTGTTTCAGAAAATATCAAGCACCACCCTATGGTGGACACTGAAGATAATCCACCCAGGTGCTCTAGCAGGTAGGGAACGGGAGGCTGGGGCATGGCTTCCTGTAAGTAGACCAGGCTGTTCACTGCAGACGCCCTCCCAATTGCAGAGCTATGTCCCAGGCCTGGGCTAGAGGGCTCTTCCATGCCCTGAGCCGTGCCTTCTGTGTGCAATTAGACATTCCCAGCAGCTGGGGTTTCCATGGGTCATGGGAATTGGTAAGGGGAATATGGCAGAAATATATACATATATATATGTGTATATATATATTTACATTTCAGGTGCCTATAATGTTCTAATTTCTTAATATGTTGTAATCCCACCCCCATGTCACCTTTTCCTTCCTCATCACAGAAGAGATTTGTAGCTGGTGGCAGTGGGATATATGTGCATCATGTCAGGGGGCGCTGGGATAAGACTCACACCCACATGACAGGAGACGGGAACGGTGCACAGAGGAATTCCTAGCCAAACCCTCCGCACCTTGGCAGGGTCTGTTACAGAACAGGACACGATCACCTATCCTCTTGTCCATCTCCCAAGGTCTCTTTCCCTCTGAGCTCAGGTCCAAGGTTGAGATATCATATCTGTGTCTAGCAAGGTAGCTCTAGGTCTCAGTGACACTCAATAAATGTGATTCAAAACAAAACAAAGATCCAGAAAGATAGGATGTGTTCACATGGATTTTAACAGATCCCGAATCATCAAAATCCTATAGAATAAATGTGCTTCCCTGTGGCTGGCAAAAGTTTTCACTTAATTAACCTCGAGGCGAGCATGGCATCGTTAGAAAGCTAAATCCAAGATTTCAGAAAAATATATTTGCAAGTAAGTTGTTGATGAAAACAACAAAGCAAGAGATTCAATGACCAAAATTCAGCTCCCTAGCTTGTCAAAAGCCCTAAGATCTTGGGTGACTTTGTGACATGCGTCACATTCACTTTCAGGAAAAAAGCAAGAGGCTGAGACCATCTCCTAACCCTCACCCATTCTCTCCTGTTGGCACCCTTCTCTGTCCATGAAAAGGCATTAGCTGGGGAACCCCACTGCTCCTGGGGAGGGTGCCTCTTGCAAGTTCCAAGGAGTTAGCAAGACGCAGATATGAACATCAGAAAGGTCTGCAGGTGACTCAGGTCTCGGAGATCTGGCTGTTGAACTTGCAGCCAAGCTCCATAGACTATGGTCCTGGTCCCTCATTTCTTCCAGTTTCCAAGTCTCACCTGAGTCACTGATGGACACATCTTGTGGTCACACCTAGGGAAGGAAGCCTGAGGCCACCAGGAGGCTGCAAGGACAGCCCCGTGAGTGTCTGTTGTTAAAGCAGCCTGCTTTGACGGATTCTCTGTCGCAAGTCCACTGCTGAGAGCAGCCGTGCCTAAAATATCTCACCTGAAAAAACGGCCACTTTCACTGGTTTTCTAGGGGAAGCTGTTGAGAAGCCTCCCTACGTTGATCCCTCCTTGGCGTACGCACGGGGGCTTCCGAGACATGTCGTGTACTAAATCTGGAGCCCCGGTTAATCACTGCAATCATTAATGGATTTTTTTTTTAATTGAAATTTCAGAGACTGAGCTGAACAATGATGGAAAGGACTATTAAATGCAAAACAGAAGGGAGAGGAAAGAGCAACCAGCTCAAAGGTGGAGGAGCACCCTGACTCCTGACCAGAGAATTACTGTCAAAGTAAGATAAAAAATAAACTATGAAAACTAACATAGAACGACAGTGACTTAAGTTTATATAAAGGCCCCTCCCCGTGGGCTTCACTCCTGGCATGCTGCAAACTTCTCAAGAGCCTTTTCTCTCACGCTGTCCTGGTGACTGTCCCCAACTCATCCCATATCTTCTTTCTCTCTTTTTTCCAAACTCGACTGGCTGCTCAGCCCAGCGCTGCCCCACTCCTTTTCTCACTCCCTCCCGGCATTCCCTTCCCCTGACTCTACTCTCCCCACCCACCTCTGTGTTCTAATTCTGCAGAGACTTGGGCTCCAGAAAGGCAGCATGGAGTCCTTTCAACAGATGTCACGGAGAAGGAACGAAGGGTTATTATTGATATATATTTTTTTCTGTCACCCATGAAAAAGCCTAGCATGGTGCCTGGTCCCTAATAAGGAACACGATCGATAAATAGTGCATTAATGTCCTCTGACGGTGCACACAGACGCAAGCTCTAACGTCTCCTGCTGCACCAGCCACCAGTGCCTTCGTTACCAAAACGAAGATATCTTCAGTGGACTCCTTTCTCTCTCCCCTTCCTCCATCCTCTTCTTCCTCCCTTTCTTCCTGGTTCTTATCTTCTTCTCATCTTCTGGGGCAGAGGAGGATAAAGATGCTGGGTAAGGGTAGGATCACCATCGATGTGATCTGTCTACTTCTCTTGAAGAAGAATCATCCACAGCACCTTCCAGATGTGAGGCAGGAAAGTGAGAGCTGAGGGGGTGCCTGCAGGACTCCCTGTGACCTTGACAGGCACTTACCCTCCCACTCACCGCGGCAAGCAGGCAAGGTGCAATTGCAGTCGGGTTGCATGCATTTGACTTGTTCAATCTAGACCAACATAACTATGTGTGTTTGGAAGAGAGAGAGTGTGTGTGGGAGGGGTGGGGACAGACACCAGGACACAACGAATGTGCTATCCCTGGTACAGGTAATTTTGCTCCCATTTCCATTTATCTGGCTTGAACCCTGGAGTACACGTGAGATGCAAGTTTCCCTCAGAATGCCTCTGTTCCCTGAATGCCGCCCATGGGGTGGGCATCTCACACCTAACCTGGAAATTAATTCATAATGCAATTTTTTTTTTACATCTAAAAACGGTTCATACATTGAGCACGGTGGTGCACAGCAGCAGTCCCAGCTGCTCGGGAGGCTGAGGCAGGAGAATCACAAGTTCAAGGCCAGCCTGGGCAACTTAGCAAGACCCTATCTCAAAATAAAATAGAAAGGGCTGGTGGGGCCGCTGGGTGGTGGAGAGCTTTCCTGGCTGAGCGCTGGGTTCCCTCCCAGGGCTGAAAAATGAAAATATTTTTAAAAATGACTCATGGACACACACTAAGAATTTTATTTTTCTTGCTGTAAAAGGAAAATGTAGCTGGGTTAGACCCACCAGGAGATGATTTGAGAGAGAAACTTTATAGGCATTTTGAAGAATTATCAAAGATAAATTTTGACTTGTGCTCTTTTGCCTTGTGTATTTAGTTTTTTTTTCTCTTATGTGACCCTCCACTTGATCTCCATTTGACAGATAAGGCAACGGAGGCTCAGAGAGGTTAAGTAGCTTGCTGCAGGCCATACATCCAGCACAAAGATTAGAGCTGAGCCACATCAGTCTGGCTCCTAAGCACAAGTCCAGGTTAGCTCTCTCCTGAGTAGGGTAGGGTCCTCATGGGTGTGACCCAGCTAGTTCTCTTGTCATCAATAGCACCTTTCAAATCTCGTCTGCCTCTTGGCCATCTCCTGTCTGTGTAATCTCCATCTTCCTGTCCCCTTGTGAGCCTCTGCTCAGCACTATTTTGACAGTCACTAGGGACCAGGGTGGACGTTAGCTAGCTCACACCAGGATGGCTCTATTGGCTATTTGGGACTGTCATCTGTTCTCGTGACCACACTGTCTTCCGATTGACTAGACATCCTACCCAGGACCCATTCTTTACTGGCTGTAAATATTTCACATAGCACTCTGGCCATAGATCATAATACTAGAGGGAGATTCATATACCACCCAAGAATTCTCCATAGCTTCAGAATGAGCTTGCTACTTGGGTCATAGGTGGTCACTCACATGCTTATTTTCCAGAGCCAGTAACTGAGGCCCAAAGAGCATACCTTGCCAAAGGCCACGCACACGGGAGGGATCATTTCGTGTTCATGATCACGCGCAGCTGCCTCAGTCTTTGCTGAGAACTTGGGGTGACAATGGATGAGACCCTCTTCTTACATACAGGCCAACCTCTCTGAGAACAAATGGGATTTTTTTTTTATGGTCTTCATCAAGAAATGTGCGACAAAGTCACAGGGCTGTGTCAGATTCCAGAGTCACCGTGGTGTGGGGACTCCTGGGGAAGGGGCTGTGCGTCTGCTCATTTGACTCCGTTCCATTGGCCACGTGGGTGGTTCAGAGCCTTTACTTGCAGGAGACCCTCTCAGAAGGAAGCTAGGCCTCCTGCCTTCCTGCCCGATGTCACCCTGCAGGACATTAAAACTGACTCAATACGGTGTTGAAAATGTTTTCCTCTTCCATATGCTAATAAGAACAAGATCGCGGGGAGGGTGTGGATCCCGGCAGGGTCTTTCTGCAGTGGTGTTAAGCCCATCTGTAAGGGCTGCTCCGTCTGCATTTTTATCTGCGAGCTGGCTGGAGTTGAAAGCTGGTCCCCCACCCTCACCCCTTCTCAACCCTGGCTTTAATTCTTTTAAACAGTAACATTAATTGGCTGTTAAGTAAAACAGGAGAGAACACAATAGATTTATGATATTTTGAGAAGCTCTACCAGTTCTCAAGCATTATGAGGTAATTATGATTGAGTGTTTTCTCTCGCCCTGTTGAGTCTGTGGGCTGCCTCCGAAATGGATCTGAGATGAATGTCAAAGTCAGGATTTACGGTCAGACCTTTCCAACGTACACAGGAGGAGCTGATTGTTTGGTTGCCGTTCTTTTCGAAGCAATATTTCCTTCTGCGTGCCTGTGCTGTTAGGTTTTGTAGGCCGTCTCGCCTCCCCTGTGAAAGGGTGTCCATAAATTACCGCTCCTGATGAGGCCCGCATCATCAAAAAGTGATTGTTTTTTGCAAACAAACAGGAGAGGGCACGTCGATTTAAAGAATCACTTTCTTTTCCTCTCACCCCTCACCTGCCACAGGAAAATTCTCATCATCTCCATTTCTCCACCTTTTCAGACAGGGTCAGAAATTGCCTGAATTTGAGGAGCGTAAGGAGTATGATTGTTAAGACTTATTTAAATTATTAATTACCTAATTGTTAAATTGATTATTTAGCTAATTAATTAATTTACTTATGGTGGAACAGGGGATTGAACTGAGGGCCTCACACTTGCTAGACGCTAGCACTGAGCTACATCCCCAGCCCTTTTGTAAAAACAACAGGGTCTTGCTAAATTGTCCAGGCTGGCCCTGAACTTGAAATCCTCCTGAGGTGTGAGAATTTATGCTCCTTCTTTCTGTGTGTCCCCCGCTGCACTCTTTTTGAAATCAAAATGATGTTTAGCTTTTGCCATCTGGGAGGGCAGACCCTGGGGTTCATTAGGGCTCCAGCGGTTTCAGCCCGGATCCCATGTTGACGCCTTAAATGTTCCTAAGAGCCCCCAGTTCTTAATTTATAAAATAAGGCCATGGCTGGTCTCTAATACCTTCTCCAACTCTAAAATGGAAAGATGACCTATAAACCACCCAGTGGTGTTCCACTAGGTCAGCTCGGTATGTGGGGTGTGCATGCGTTTAAGGGTGAGAGCGGGGGTGAACCATGGTTTGTGTGTGTCTCCCCAGTTTCACCTGTTGGAAATTTCAGCCCTGAGCTTTGGAGGTGGGGCTTTTAGAAAGTAATTAGGATTAGATGAGGTCATGGGGGTAGGGGGCCTGAGAGCTTTTGTAGCTTTGTAAGAAGAGGGAGAGAGACATCAGCTGACATCTGGGTACCACGCAGGCAGAAAGCCCCCACCAGATGCTGACCAGATGCTGGCTTCCTGAGCTTGGACTTCCCAGTCTCCTGAATGATGAGCCAAATAAACTTCTCTTCTATCTAAATTGCCTAGTCTCTGGTAGTTAGCTAGAGCAACAGAATAAGATGTACTCCATGTTTGTATAAATATGTCCAAATGTGCTTACTCTACTTTTATATACAACTAAACAGAACAAATCTTAAAAGAATTAAAGAAAATAGGCTAAGAGAATGTGACAAGGACTTTGACCTTAACCCAGCTTTATTCTGGTCTTCTTTCTGCCCACTGGACCTTGACCTCCAGGGTTGGGCCTCGTGAGGCCTGCACTACCCAGCTTTAAGAACCCCTCAATCTCCCCATCTGATAACCTCATATCTGACCAAGTTCTCCGTCCCGCATCCCCCTCCCAGTGATAGCAGGTCCCCTGGCCTGTGCTCAGTAAGAATCCTCTTGGGTCCTTTTGGAAAGAATCCTCTTCCCCTTGATTCTTGGTATTTCCCGTCCATGTTCCTTGTCTATAAATAAATCCCCACTTTTCTTGGTTGTGTTTGGAAGTGAGCTCATTCTCTCTTCCCACGAATGCAAGAACCCAGTTATAGTAGTTTCTTCTTTTATGGGTCCCTTTACCCCCCAGTGCTGGGGATTGAACCCCAGGGCTTCTCTCATGCCAGGCAAATGCTCTACCATTAAGCTGTAGTCCCCAACCCTTTTGATTTTTAATGGGAGACAGGATCTGCCCAAGTTGCCCACGCTGGCCTCAAACTTGCCATCCTCCTACCTCAGCCTCCTCAGTTTCTTGGGTCCCAGGCATGTGCTCCATGCCCAGCAGTGCCTTCTTGAACCAAGTTTTCCTTACTGTTTTTAACAAGTTCTCAGCGTGATTTCCTTTTCTTCAACAGGTGCTGGAGTAACACTTCTCTTTAAACAAATATTTTTATGAAGGAGTCTGTAGGACAAAAAGGCCCACCCACCATGCTCTTTCTCTCCCCCAGGACATCCAGCATTCCTGCCCTTCAGCCTGCCCTCCTGAAGGGGAGGGGAAGGAAGGGACAGATGCCAATCAAAACAGGCACCTTTCTATTGGGGCTCAGGCTCCTTACCCAATTGCAAGGTGTTTTCTGCCCTGTTTTATTTCAGTTCCTGTCCTGCTGGAAAGTTCTAGAGGGCTGTGCCAGGCAAGCTCAGAGAAGGAGTCGTGCCTCTGATTTCCTCCCTAATGTCTTCAGGGAAGAAACCAATTCGGTGGCTCAGACCAGAATCTAGAAATGGCCCCTGAGAGTTGGTGAGATCATGTTGTCTGGAAGGGAGTCCGAGACAGGCCACCTCTGAATATGTCATCTGTGGAGTATGGCAGAAGGCACTTGAAAATAGCAAGTGTCCGCGCCCCTCGTTCTGGCCTGCAGACGCTTCCTCCAGAAGGAGCTCAGTGGCCATCAAGTCCCTCAGGAGCTTCACCAATGCCGTCCTGCTAGGTGTCCCCTCAGACATTGCCAGTGTGTTGGGTTTGAGATGTGGAGCCTTTAAGAGATGATGAGGCCGTGATGGCTCCTCCCTCATGAACTGGACTAGACCCCCCCTTACAAAATAGGCTTCAGAGAACTGCTTCCTCCCATCTCTGCCCTGTGAGGAAACAGCATTATCCTCTCTTGCCCTTCTGCCTTCTATCATGTGGGGACACGGCAACAGGCGCCATCTTGGAAATAGACTCGCCAGACATTGTCTGCCAGCATCTTGGTCTTGGGCTTCTCATCTTCCAGGATAGTGAGGAATAAATTTCTCTGCTTTATAAATTACCCAGTCCATGGTATATTCCCACAGTAGCACAACATGGACTAAGACACACCCCTGGACAAAACTTTAACACCAACTTTCATATCTCCCACCTGTTCTTCTAAGGGTCCTTTCATCTTTCCTAAGTATCACTTACTGTGTGGCCTATATCTCCCTCCATCATTGTGAGGATGGTTTATTGAGAAACTCCATTTTTGAGAAATCAGCCTCTACCTCAGAGCAAAGCCTGTCCAAGGAAGGGGGCATGATCCTTGTCCTTGGAAAGACCCACAGAGCACTCCTAGGCACATACCCACCCTGCTGAGTTGTTTATCTACAAATAACAGGAGAGGTCTGCAGCACCAGGTGTCCCTGACTCTGTCAGGCTAGGTGGGGACCCAAAGCAACCCTCTAGCAACCACCAATCAGCAAGAGACAGGGAAATACCTGGGATGCCAGATGACCCCCCAGTAGATTATGGTGGTTGATAACATGGTGGGAAACCATGCAGTGCAGCACGTACACCCCTTCATGGCTTAAACCAATCAGTTCAAACGAATCCCCCTCTGTGACTAACCAATCACCCCTATCCAACTTTTTCCCGCCAGTGAATGTGCTAATCATGTTTTAGAGTTGTTTTATGATTTTCCTGCAGTGTGTGATGATTTGCTAAGAGATGCTATGATGTATGTGGGGTCCCTGCCTTCCCCCAAAGAGTGTATAAAACTGCTGCAAACCCTGGGCTCAGGGCCTCTCAGCGTCACCAGTTGCTGGGCACACGGAGGACCAAGCTTGCTTGCAATAAACACTTCTTTGCTGCTTACATTCGATCTTGGTCTCTGGTGGTCTTTTGGGGGTCCCGAAGTCGAGCATAACATTATAAGCTCCTAAATCCCACTGCCTTTTGATATTGACCTTTTTTCCCATAATGCCACTGCGCATGAAATATATTTGCATGCCTTTTCTCCTCTTACTCTACCTGTACTCAGTTTAATTTCCTAGACTTTGCTGTCAAACCTAGGAAAACAGAAAGTTTCTTCCTCCCCTACATATGCGGTTCATTATATACTACATACATATGTATTAACACACATATCACATACAGCACTGTTGACTGCCTTGCATTTAAAATGCCATCATATATTATCCGTAGGTAGATATTATGACATGGTTTGTTAGAGCTACAATGTATTGAATATTCGCTATGCACTAAGCATGCTATTAAGCATCTTTCTTAAGCCTTCTCATTTAACTTGGGTGACATCACTTGTTTAAATGGTGACTTTGAATAACATCCCATGTCAACAATTTGTCCCAAGCATTTCTCCTGTCTTCAGGATAAAGAAGCCAAGAAACAAATCAAAGGATTCAACAACAAGGATATCTTAAGAAACAGATGAGAATAATAAATTAGGGATAATCACAAATATCAACCTTTCCTGTTCCCCCCCACAACCCAGCGCCATTCATCCCTAACCCACGCACACACACATCCTTAAAGGTCTAGTAGAGAATAATTCAAGGAATCCATTATAGTCTAAAATCTTTCCAGCTGTGATAATTGGCTTTGGAACTTCCCTTTCCCCATGACTCTCTCTCCTATGCCAATTTCTCTAACACATAGATAATTTATGAAAACAGAGTAGACACTTTTTAATAATTAAGTGATAGATAATAGGAGCTTTTAAAATAAGCAGTAAGAGCTTGGAAAAGGAACGGAGCCTAAGATGGTTTAGTCACCCACGTGTTAATTTGGAACAACCCCAAATGCTACTCATCTCACACCCCATAATCCGTGACTGGTGGCACCCCAAAGTTGGCCTTGTTTGCTAGTGGAGGTCTTCCCCAGCAAGCCAGTCCCAGGGAGAACCAGCGGAACAGATGCCCATCTGGGTCTAAATCACCAGCATCACCCACTCCATCCGCTCCAAATTACAGTGCAAACAATAACACAGGTAAAATTAGCCAAGACACTAATTACGGTGGCGCGCGAATGCATAAAGGATATAGAATGATAAATGGCAAACGCAGAACACAGTGTGTCATATCTTGTAATCGCCCTGGCTGCCCGAGCCCAGCAACAAAGGGAGAATTGTGCTCTGTTTGTCTAACATGCTCCATATCACAAATTCGAAATCCTTCCTAATTAAGATATTGTTAAATGTCCTTTGTTAGCAGATTTTAACAATGTTAATTAGGAGGTTAGAGTGATCATTGTTCATCTAGCAAACAATTAGGGTGATTTGCACCGTGGCTTTGGAGGAACTTCTGAACGAATCAGGAGTCTCCTCTCTCTGCAGGGAGGGGGCTGTCAGGGAAGGAGGACCAGGAGGGAAGAGAGAGGCCTGAGTTTCTCCTCATACTCTTCATCTTCCAGCCCAGGCAGAGTTTAAGGAAGTGTGAGGTGTGGCTCCGCAGCTGTGAGGTAGCTGTGTGGGCCTCCACCTTGTGGGATAACTACTCTGGAAGAGGCACAGGTCTCTCCGCCATGGTTCTTGTCTTGATCATCCCAGAGAGGGTGGTGGAGAGAGCTTGGAGCTCAGGTCTCTTCACCACCATGGAAGAGAGGGGATCTTCTGAAGAAGGGAGGCTAGTGTTAGGCCCACCAGGTTTCTAGGTTTCCTAAAGCTAGAATGTATTATTTTTAGCACGATGTGAGTCTAGGCATTTTTTGCTCTAGGGGCCCAACCCGGGCACCTCTAAGCCCTCAGCACACACATGCACATAGGCTCATGGGATACACAACAACTGGCAGTATTTTTTTTTTCTTTTTTATCTCTTTCCTTTTTTTCCTTTTGGTGCAATAAGCATCACCTGTAGGTGAAGGGAGTAAAAAGGGGAGAAGGAAGAGAGGAAAGTAGAGAGGAAGGAAGGAAGGGAGAAGGAGGGATGGAGGAACAAGAGAGAAAGAGTGGAAGGAGAGGAAAGAACGGTGGGAGAGAAGAAGGAGGAAAGAGAGGGAGGGACGGAGGTGGGGGAAGGGGCACAGGATTTTGGGATCTTGCTACTATGAACTGCAAATATGGGAGGAGAGCGTGTCTCTAGATGGGGCCAGGAGTGACCATTTGAAAACCAGCAGAGCACTTGAGACGCTTGGAGAACCTCCTTGTCTCCCGACAGAGGCTCTGATGAGGGAGGCCCTGGAGAAATCGGAAATTGAACTCAAAGGCCCCGTCTGAGTTCTACTCTGGGTTTCACCCGTGACTTCTCCATTCAAACTCAGGAGGAGTCACAGCAGCTTGGAAATGTCACTATAGGCTTCTAACCGTGCACCTCCAACACTAGGGAAAGCAGATCCTAACAGATACCCAGCGGCAGCAGCTCCACGCCGGGCACATCCGAGGTGCTTTACAGAAATGCAGTCACGGCGGGCACATTCAGTCGCAATGACCCTGAGGCCAATTCGAGTGGCTCTCAAGCCTCTTTTATCCTTGGGGGGACCCCATCTGCTGGGAGAATAAAAAGCCCTTTTATGTTCCGCCATCCTATAGACCACCCACCCCAGCCGTTTGTGCTTTGTCCCCAAACCCCTCCATCTAATTAACAGGGCACAATTTTTGATGAAATATTGGTGAAATAAATTATTCATGCATGTCAGAATATCAAATATAGATGGAGTCATCTTGTAAACGGCTAATTTGCCCTAGAGCACTTTAGCCTAAATAACATAATGCCGTGTACTTGTTACTTAGCTAAAGCCGCAACTGCAGTGAAGAAGTGCCTCTTGTAAGAATTTGCCTTGTAGGAACCTAGACTCATCTACCGCGGTCACCTTCTCATTGGCCAAGGTCAGACGCAGGTATTCTTTGGAGAAGGAGTGGCTTGTTGATCAGCGTGGTGGCTATGATAAATGGGCTCGCTTTGGTAAAATATGATCCCAGAGTTGTGTTACCAGCTAAGTATAAGGAACACAGTTAAACAGGGAGAAATTAGTCCTAGCATTCTGGAGCACAGGAGGATAACTACACGGTAATTTTTGTTATATCTCAAAATAACTGGAAAAGAAGGCTCCCAACACATAGGAATGATAAATGTTCAAAGAGATAGAAATGCTGATTTCCCTGATTTGATTATCACACATTCTATACGTGTATTAAATTATTATGTCTTTACCTCATAAATATGCACAGACATTGTGTCAATTAAAACATTTTTTTAAAAAGCACTTAAGTGAGAGATGAACCCAGTTTTCTGTTTCTTTGCACCGGGAAAAATACTTAGCCAGGCGATATTTGTGCCGATGGCCATAACTGCCTGAACTCCTCACCATATCTAATGCCAACCACCACGGGGTAAGCCCTCAGCATACGGCAGTGGAATAAATAATGAGAACCGCTCTGCCACACTTGAGGAAATTGCATCTGGGATCAAAACAAGTCCACCTTTTGCAAGACCTGTTGGAAAACCTTGGCAGGTATGTGCTTAACTTTTTGGATTCCCAGCCAGACCTCTCCTGATTTGATGTGTTGCAGTTTGAATGCTTAGGAAAAGTTGAGCATGGTGACATGGTGGCATGGGCCTGCACACCTATAGTCCCAGCTGCTCAAGAGGCTGAGGTTGGCTTAAGCCCAGAAGATGGAGACAGCCTGGGTGGCATAGGAAGACCCCATCTCCAAACCAAACCAAACCAAACCCGGAAAGCCGTTGACTTCCTTCCATTGTGAACTCCTGGCCATCTCAGAGCAGGTTAACTTTTTCAGCTCTCTTTATCCACCGCCAGCACTGAAGGAGACCATAAACTCATCCAAATTTAGGCCACAATACACCGAAGAAGTGTAGAAAATATTCAAGCTATGAAGTGCTGACGGCTCATTACCATGACAAAGGTTGTAACAACTTGGACCCAAAGCTGAACAAAAGCCGTCCACCGTTCTATTTGCAATTCCAGGATTGTATTTGTAATCTCCCTTTGCAGGAGAAAGAGGCCGCCAGTAACGGGGCTGAAACACAATAGGAAGAAGGAATCCGCAAGGGGAGACCCACCAAAGGGATCAGCGAATGCGCCAGCACACACGCTCCGTGTATGTGTATATCTCCTCTCTGTGTGTACACAGTTGAGGAGAGTCAATTATTGTCATGGGTAAGAGTTTAACATTCTTGACCTATACGGTGGCTTTTAAAAAAATATATGCATCAGGGCTGGAATGCCAATTTGAAGTGAAGAAGCATTTGGGGGAAATGGATGGAGGGTGCAGCAGTAGGTCCCTGGACTGGAGGAGACCGCTTTAATTTGTTCCCTGCAGAGTCTGAGTCAGCCAGCACCGTGTAAGCTGCTAAGTAAAGCCCGATTAATAATGCAAAGGGGGAGGGCTCAAGAATCATTGTGCTAGGAGGGTTTTGGTGTCAGAGAGACAATCATTTTTCCAAAAGTCAGTGGCAATTTTGGTTAACAAGTGACACAAATGGAACAGGTCAGTCCACCATTCTTTGGGGCCCTCCCTCAACCCTTCGCAGCTGAACTCTGCAGATTCTGATTCATTATCCTTTGGTCTCCTTTTGTCATTCACATAGCCAGTGTCTGTGGTCAAGAAGTGTGTGACGGAAGGGACTCTTCAAAAGGGCTCCGGTGCCTAACAGTCCCAGGTGCTTGAGGCACAAAGCCATGCTTTTGTTCTGATGGGAAAGAATAAAACCCACATTCTATTCCCTGGTCCCACCACCAGCCAGGCTTTTAATTGGCACGTTGGCGTCAGTATTTAAAGAGGCCAGCGATGGATGACAGCTTAGAAGTGAGGCCTCACTGAGGCAGAAGTGACTTTACCTGCACACGCATCCTGCCTGGGAACTGTTTTCTCTGCTCTTGTTGTTCCTGGCACCTGGGAGACTTGTGTGGTTGCTGTGAGAGGAGGGGCAGCCAGGGATGCTGTCAGATCGCAGGGCCGCAGTTAATACCTTGCATTAATCGTGGGCTTTGATGCATCGATCTCTCTTTTCCCCTCCACCTCCCCGGCCCCTGATGAACATTAACAAAGTTGGCACCTGACCACACTTCGCCTTCTCCTTCCTCTGGTTTCCGTCTTGTTAGGTGCCCATGAATAAAAATGTCAGTTTGTCAATCCCATTTATGCTTCCAAAGGGCCCCCCTCCTGCGGGCACCTGAGGATGAGACAGGCCTTCCATCCTCCGGAAGCTCAATGTAACATTTATCGAGCAATTCAGCGCAACACTGAAGCAATTCAATGTAACAAACAGTTATTGAAGCTCTGACTATAATTGATCAAAGGTCCTTAGTCATTAACAAAATCGCTCTTGTGACTTTCCTGACCAAGTCAAGGTGATTCTTACAGTCAGCACGTGGGATGTGCTAGTTCCTGGTGTTGGTGCCCAGGAAATTTGGTTTTGATGACACTGTCTAGTGCAGGGGAGGAGAATATTCCCCTCCCCGATACAGTTGGCCCTCTGTAGCCCTCGATTCCACACCATGGAATCAACCAACCTTGGTTGGAAAATATTTGGGGAAAAAATCATATCCGTGCTGATTATGTGCAGACTTTTTTTCTCCTTGATCTTCATTCTCAAACATTACAGCAGAACCTCCATTTATATGTTAGATATTTGCACTCTTCTAAAGTTGATTTAAAGATGGAGAGGGGAGGTATGTAGTTTGCAAATACTGTGCTTTTTTTTTTTTAATTAGAGCTTTACAGTATACATAGTCGTTGGATTCATACTGACAAACTCATATACCCATGGAATTTGGTTTTGGTTTGTGATCTCCCTTTTTTCCTCCCAAACTCCCCCCTTGCCCTGATCTCCCTCTACTCTACTAGACTTCCTTTCGCTCCTCTATTCATTTATATTTGATTGGTTCTTTTTACTTATACATAAAGGTGAAATTCCCTGTGGCATATTTATATATGCACATAATGTGATTTTTAAAGAATTCGTTCTGCATTGCTTTCTCTAACCCATCTCTCTACTCTGCCTCTCAATCTTCTTCTTCTACATTACTTATCTTCCCTTTGCTTATGTTAACCTCTCCTTCCCTCCCTATCCTTTCCTGTATTTTACTCTGGCTTTGACATATTGTAAAGGTAAAATTTCTAAGCTGATTCTAAGCTGCAAAGCCTGAGTTAAAGTGTAAAAGACCGGGCATTGTAAAGTTTCTAAACTGCAAGGCCTGGGTTAAAAAGTAAAAGACTAGGTATTGTTAAAATTCCTCTGCTACCCCCAGAACCTGTAATCCCTATAGCTATTAGGACAATACCCGAACTGCCCAGTAAATATTTCCACTGTTTCCACTGGTTGTTTAATAACCTGGGATTCTGTTGTAGTATGTCACGTAGTCCTTTAGGCCCTAAAACCAATCAGTTTGAATGTGTACCCCACTTAGAAGTGACCAATCACCCCTGCCCAGACCGTACCTGCCAATGAATGTACTAATCATGTCTCAGAGTTGTTGTTCAATTTTCCAGTGGCTCATGATGATTTGTTCTGATGTATGCAAAGCCCCCCACCCTCTCCAAAATGTGTACTTAAGCTCTGCTTGACCTCTGCTCTGGGCTCTGGGCTGCTCTATCTTCCTGAGTGAGCCTGGAACCTCAGCATGCTGAATCAATAAATCCCTTTTGCCAATTGCATGACGCTAGTCTCTTGTGTGGTCTCTTCCTCCGACGCTTTGCCGGACCCTTACAATATGAGAGAAAATATTCGACCTTTGAGATTCTAAGTTTGACTTGTTTCACTTATGATGATAGTCTCCATTTCCGTCCACTTATCAGCACGTGCCATAATTTCATTCTTCTTTGTAGTTGAGTAGGACTCCATTGTGTGTGCATGATTTCTTAATATATTCATCTCTTGATAGGCACCTTGGTGACTCCAAGGTTAACTATTGTGAACTGTGCTGCTATAAACATTGACGTGGCCGCATTGCTACCACATGCCAATTTTAGATATTTTGGGAAAATACCAAGTTGTGGTATAGCTGGGTCATATGGTTGGTCCACCCCTAGTTTGGGGGGAATCTCCATACTGCTTTCCAGAGTGCTTGTGCTAGATCTGCAGTCCCACCAACAATGTACAAACGTACTTTCCCCCCACAACCTTACCAGCATTTCTTGTTGTTTGTATTCTTTTTAATGACTTTTTATTTGTTCTAATTATTATACATGACGGTAGAATGCATTTTGACACATCAGACATAAATGGAGTCTAACTTCTCCTTCTTCTGGATGTACATGATGTAGAATCACACCATTTGTGTCGTCATATATATATACATAGGGTCATAATGTCCAGCTTGTATTCTTGACCATTGTCATTCTGATTTGAGTTACAATGACATCTTAGTGTAGTTTTGATCATCATTTCCCTCATTGCTAGATAGGTCGAACGTTTTTTCATCTATTTGTTGGCCGTTTGTGTTTCTTCTTCTGAGAAGTTTGTTTAATTCTTTTGCCCATTTGTGAATTTTTTTTTTTTTGGAATAAAGTTTTTTGAGTTGCTTATATATTCTGGATATTAATCCCTTTTCAAAGGAGTAGCTGGCCAACATTTCTACAGGTTCTCTCTTTGTGCTCTCATTTCCTTTGCTGGGCAGAAGCTTTGTCCTTGGATGGCATCGTCACACTTACAGATTCTTGGTTTTATTTCTTATGCTTTGGGGGTCTTGTTAAGGAAGTTGGTGCCAACTCCTGGATGTTGGAGTGTTGAAGTATGACTAGCAGTTATAAGTTTTCTGGTCTAATCCCTAAGTCTTTGATCCATTTCAACGTGAGTTTTGTGAAGGAGAGAGACAGGGATCTAGTTTCCTTTTTCTACATATAAGCTATCCAGTTTTCCCATCACCATCTGCTAAAAAGGCTGTCTTTTCTCCAAAATACATTCTGGGCACCTCTGTCCAGTACCAGATGGCCGCAGGTGTGTGGGTTTGTCTCTGTGTCTTCTGTTCTGTTCCTTTGGTCTACTTTGATGCTGACACCAGGATGTTTTGTTACTGCAGCTCTGTAGGATAATTTCAGATCAGGCATTGGGATGCCTTCTGCTTCGCTCTCCTTGCTTAGTATTGCTTTGGCTATTCTGGTCTCTTCTTCTTCCAAATGAATAAGACTTGGCTTTTTCCTAATTCTGTGAAGAATGTGATTGATATTTTGATGGGGATCGCATTGAATCGCATATTGCTTTTGGTAGGATGGATGGCCATTTTGACAATATTAATGCTGCCTATCCGAGAACATTGTAGGTGTTTCCATCTTGTAAGGACGTCTTCAACTCCTTCTGAAATGTTCTATAATGTTCATTGTAGAGCTCTTTTACTTCCTTGGTTATAGAAATTACCAAGGTAATTATCAAGTCTTTTAGTTGTTGTTGTTGTTGTTGTTTGAGGTTATTGTGAATGGGATGCTTTTTTCTGATTTCTTCCACAGCCAAATCACTGTTGGAGTATAGATTTATGTGTGTTAATCCTGCTAATTTGCGGAACTTGTTTATAAACTCTTTAAGTCTTCTGGCGGAGTTTTTTGGGTCTTCTAGCTGCAGGATCATATTGTTGGCGGAGATAGTTTGACTTCTTTTTATATATTTATCCCTTGGATTTCCTTTTCTTGCCTGATCACTCTAGCTAATGTTTCAAGGACTATATTGAATAGGAGTGGTGAGACTGGACAGCCTTGTCTTGTTCCTGATTTTAGAAGAAAGGCTAATGGCCTTTACAATGTTAAGTTCATTCTCCATGTAAGGATTGGGTGCTGGGTTTTATCAAAGGCCTTTTCTGCATCTGTTGTGATGATCATGTGATTCTTATCCTTAATTCTATTTAAGTGGTGACTTACATTAATTGATTTGCATATATTGTACCAACCTTGCATCCCTGAAATAAAATGCACTTGATCCTGGTGCATTATCTTTTCAATGTGTTTTTGAATGTGCTTTACTAATATTTTGTATTAGGGATTTTTGTGTCTGTGTTCATCAGAGATGTTGGTCTGTAGTTTTCCTTGATGCATCTTTGTCTAGTTTTATTTTTATTTTTTTTTAAAGAGAGAGAGAGGGAGAGAGAGAGAATTTTTTAATATTTATTTTTTAGTTATTGGCTGACACAACATCTTTGTTTTGTATGGGGTGCTGAGGATCAAACCTGGGCCGCGCGCATACCAGGTGAGCGCACTACCACTTGAGCCATATCCCCAGCCCCTCTCTAGTTTTATTATCAGGGTTATACTGGCTCCATAGAATATATTTTGGAGTGTTCCTTTCCTTTCAATCTCACAGAATAATTTGAAAAAGACTGGTGATCTTATGTAATGGTCTATTAGAACTCAGCTGAGAATCTATCTGGTCCTGGATTTCTCTCTCTCTCTTTTTTTTTTTTTTGGAAGGCTTTTAATTGCTATTTCAATTTCTTTTTTTATTGATTAAAAAAAGAAATGACAGCATAATGCATTACAATTCTTATTACACATATATTCAACAAGTTTTTCATATCTCTGTTTGTATATAAAGTACTTTGACACCCAATTCATGTCTTCATACATGTACTTGGATAATGATGTTCATCACATTCCACCGTCCTTGCTAATCCCCTGCCCCCTCCCTTCCCCTCCCACCCCTCTGCCCTATCTAGAGTTCATCTATTCCTCCCATGCTCCCCCTCCCTACCCCACTATGAGTCAGCCTCCTTATATCAGAGAAAACATTCGGCATTTGTTTTTTGGGGGATTGGCTGACTTCACTTAGCATGATCTTCTCCGACGCCATCCATTACTTAATGTTGGTCTGTTTAGGTTTTCTACGTCTTCCTGATTTAGTTTCATTCATATGTGTCTGGAAATTTGTCCATGTCTTCTGGAGTTTCCTGTTTATTAGAATATAAATGTGTATTAGAGTGTATAATTATCTGGTTTTCAGAAATCTCTAATCTTACTGATTGGGGTCTCCTCTTTCTTTTGGTTAGCTTGGCGAAGGGTTTATCAGTCTTATTTATCTAATGGTCTTGTGAGATTCGGTGTCTGAAGGAGCAGGCACACCCATAGCGGTTACATCCGTCCCCGGGTTCCTCATTGACTGAGTGCTATGGGGTGTACAGTCTTCTATCTCCTATTGAGTTATTTAAAGAAATGCACCTTCAGGAGTCTCTGCCTCCCTTTCTTCTCTGTGGTGGAAAGGCCTTTGGGGGTGGGTAAGTGCATTTTGGTGTGTGCATAGTCTATTGGTCAGGTGACCTTCTTCCCACCTTGTTCCTCAGGAGATGTGAATTGACCACACTCAGGTGTTAACAGCCGGCAATCCCTCTGTTTCATTTAGCCTTTGGCTTTTGGTTGCTTTCTTTTTACATCCCTAGGAATACTACATTTCAAGGTAAATACAATGGAGTACCTGATTTTCTACTTCTCACATTGGAGAAATCATCTGCTCCTTAAATCACCCGACTCTTAGGTAATGCAGTTCCCACTTTAGAGTAAAATGGTGCATCGACATAGGGAGATACACTTAACTTTCAAAAATTCTGCAAAGAGAATTTTCTCAATTGAGCTGTTTTGTTTTTCTTCTTCCACCCCAAGATTAACAATATTTTGCTTTTAATTCCGGTAATAGAGGATTCGGTTATTAACATATTGAAACCAGAGTTTGAGATGAAACCAGGTTCTCTGCTTCACCAGTTTCTTTCTGGGTTCTTGTCTTGGAAATTTGAAGAAGAAAATCCACAGACAATCATGGAAAGCAGGAGTGAGTGGAGAAGGATCTATTTAAGTGGGAAGAAAAGAAAACTAACTCCTTCAAGGTAAGAGGGGAACTAATAGCAAGTTTTCCTCCTAAAGGTACAAGCCTAGGGGGTTGTATGGCTTCTGCATAGGGTCACTGATCAAAATCCACACTAAACAAGTATTGGAAATAAGCAAGGCCACGACCTTCTAATTGGCTATGTCCTTTAGCCCTTGAATCTGAACTTTCCTGTAATGTCCATTCTGGATCCACCCCAACGCCCATTTACCTGCTGTTCCAGGACAGAGCAATTAGCTGGAATGTTTGAAATGTGCCTGTTGGTCATTTTCATGGAGTGGCCTTGACATTTGTAATTGGGGCCCATTACTCTGATTTCCTGCATTAACTATCTGTTCTTATTTAATATGACACCAGCATAGGTTAATAAACATATACTATCAAAGTAATAGCATTTTTACTAATTGGTACATTTTTTTCTGAAGAGCAGCATGTCAATAGGTATTAGAAATCTTTCAGAAATATACATGCCTTTGGGCTCTGGATGACCTTGGTGGTGGCTTGCTTCCTTAACAATGGTCAGGCCTCAGGTTACCCAGTGCTACCAAAATAAAAAAAAAAAAAATTAAAAAGTGTACACTTATTGACCTAGTAATCTCCTTCCTATAAACTCATCAGAGGGAAATAACTGGACAAATGGACAAAGGTGTATGGTCAGTGTAGACTTCTTTATAATGGAGACAAATTACCTACTCTCCTAATGTCCAGTAATAAAGGATATGTTACACCATATTCATGCAATAGAATAGGTTATCATTAAGAATGCTGTAATAGTAGAATACGTGTCACCTTGAGGTAATTCACGGACTATGTGATCAAGTGCAAAAATCAAGTCACTAAATATTCTTTACAGTGTGTTAGAAAACAACACTTCACAGTGCTGCGCTAGGGTATGTAGACCACTTAAATGGAAGACCTTTGGCCATGTCCCTTATCTACATAACGAACAGCTCCCCCAGGAGGAATCCGATGGCAGGAGTCCTTTCCTGAGAGGTCACTGCACCTGGAGGAGATGAGCTTACCTCCCAGGCAAGGATGTCCCCGTCACTAAAGGTGTCAACACCTCACCACTCTCTTGAAGTCTCATTCTTTGCGTGCACATAATTAAAATGCTTTTTCTCCTGTTAATTTGCCTACTGTCCATTTGTTGAGCTCAAGAGACTCAAGATATTAAACTTCAGAGAGTAGAAGCTGCCTCCCTAGAAGAGCTACGGAGGAGACCCAATCACTCTGCTCGCTCCAGAGGCCTCGACTGAGTGGCCCCAAAGCCAAACAAAACCAATCAAATGCCAAGGGTAAGATGTTTACCATCCAAGCTTGATCTCTGTAGAGACCCGTGGAGCAAGAGACCCAGAGTTCCTCTGTCTTTTTCCTCTCTAAACTTGTTCCATCATTAAAGAGAGAAGATGTATGATCTAGAGACACAGACCCCCAGGACGCCACCACCTGCCAATAGAACTCAAAGCCCTCGGAGGGTGGGTACCACATGTGTAGACCTTCCATCGCTTCCCAGCATCTGGCACCTGCCAGGCCCTGAGTTCCCTACTGATCAATAAGTAGATGGAGGAAAAAATAACTGGGAATTCTTCAGATTTCAGGGGCGTGAGCACAGGTTCAGGGATGGAAATCCTCCTGAGCTGTCAGGCAATGTGGTACAGGGATGCAGGAGGGGCCGTTCCCTTAGGACTCACCACGTCCTCCCCAGCCACACAGTGGCCCGGGCAGGGGGGTCAGTTCTCACATCACCACTGTGTCACATGCATCACCTTGGACTGTCCTGGTCACTCTCAGATACCATAGGAAAAGCAATGCAGAAAAACAGCATGAAATGGCAGAAGTGTCTACAAAGTAAGAGAAAAGCCAGGCAGAACGTGGGGAGGAAATTGAAGCATATGCAAAGAATTCTGTTTTGTGTGTTTTCTAAAGTAAGGTAATTTAAGAGATGCCAATTGGCGAGGAGGAAATCTACATTTTCAATGGATTCTCCAATAAGCGAGGCAAACATGGGAAACTGCCAGTGTTTGTCTGTTCCCCGTCTTCCTACCTGGTATCTTTCCACGTCGCTGTTTGCAGAAAGCCCTCCGGAAGTGATGTGTTTAACAAAACATTCACATCTGACCTGGCTGATTTCTTTCACTCCTGTAAGTGACCCCGTATTTCTCTTGACCTCCAACCTTCCTTCCGTTCCTGTGTCAATATTATGCTATTTCTTCTTTTCCTCCCACTCAAGCATCATGAGAATCTATGGCTATCATCAACCATGCTCAGATTTTCTGAAAAAAAAAAAATGAGAACATCGTCTACAAGTGTGAGTGAACCCACGGGAATGTGTGGTTGGCTCCTCTGGGGAGCAAAAGACAAGATGCAGACAGAGGTATAAGAGCCACGTTGACACGTGAACCTAATGATTGTGATGAGGAAGGAGGGCAAATGGGGCAGAAAGAGCTCACCCAGAGGGAAGCTCTAAGAGAGTGTCAGCCAGCCTGGCCTCAGCTGACCCCAAGGCGCTGAGCTGGAGGCTGTCAACTGACACCCCTGCTCAGAGAAGGGAGAGACGGGGACCTAAGAGGCACTGTGTTCTCTGACCTCTGATCCTCTTCTCAGGCCTCCTGCTGACTCCTAGTTTCTCCTGCTATGGTGTGGAGATGAGGCGTGCTCCCAAAGTTCCTGGGTTAACGCAGGAGGTGAGATGATTAGATCACGAGAGCTGTAACCTCATTGGAGGATTGATCCACTTGGTGGATTAATAACTTGAAGGAATCACTGCATGCTAACCCTAGGCACATGGGGTGTGGCTGGAGGTGGGTCACTGAGGGCATGCCTTGGGGGTTACATACTTTGTCCCTGGCTCCTGGTATGCCCTGCTTCCTGGCTGTTGTGAACCGAACAACCTCCCTCCATCACACCCGTCCGCCATGATGTTCTGCCCGATCTTGGGCCCAGAGCAATGGAGTTGGCCAACCATGAACTGAGCCTCTGAAACCGTGAGCCCCAAATCCAACTTTCTTCCTCTAAGTTGCTCTTGGCAGATACTTTTGTCACAGTGACAAGAAGCTGACACGTGTCTCTTTCATGAACCATTCACCGTCATGACCTTCCCTCCTTCTTTCCCTTAATTCCATTCCCATGTTACCTCCAGTGTCTCTCCTCATGTGCTCTCTTCCTCCTTCTTTCTCCAGTTCCCTCCCACTTCTCTTTTACCTTATAAAGTCTGCTGTCCCACCTCCTTCCTCTGACCCTCTGAGAGTAGTAGGTTTTAGGAGCCCCGGATCTGTGGTGTGAGCTGGAGGAGACTTCTCCGCACCCCTTCTTAGCCGTGGTGACGAGGGGCACGCTGGCACCCATCCAAATGCATGCTTAAATAATGGGCATGCCAGGGCCAGAAAATTAAAACACAGCATGGATTGCTGAATTCACAATTTTATTGTCAGCGACTGCCTGGTGGCTCTGCATATTGAGAAAATCTTCACAGCGTCTTTCATTTCCCATGGTTTGGTTAATGTGCAGATAATTCTAGTGGTAAACTTTTTATTCCCCTCCAACCTATTCTTCCCCTCCTTTCTCTCCCAGCCCAGACAAATAAAATTGCGACTGTGACAAAGCGTGCTTCATGTTTCATCCCATCGTTCCCCTTTAGTAGATACTGGTGTTTTACAGCGGGAAAGAGCATCTATCCCAACTGCATCCACACTTTACAGATCAGGAAAGTCAGGGCAGAGGGGGTCAGGTGACTTGTCCAAGGTCACGTGGGGGACTGTGGGGGAGCAGATGTGAAGAAGTTCTTCACCCCCAGCCCAATGGGTCTCAACCTTTCCCTCCTGAGTGATTAATGAAGAAACAGGACAGGAGCCATTGATTCCCATAGACAGACGAGGAAATGGAGACTCAGAGCCACCCAGGGAGGAAGAGAGGTAACCGGGTCTCCAGACCCATTTATTACCAGTTGCAGTAACGATGCTGTCTTTCCCCGAGCACCTGTATGGTTAGCTTCTTTGTTCAAATTAGAAGTTTTAGCAACAGCTTATGCACAGAAACATAGATCCTGTGAAGTCCATCATAAAATGATGACACAGAGGAGTATCTGTCATCTTTTCAGGGCTCTACCGCTCTCACAGTGAGTCCTTCATTATTCCAGAGGGTCAGCACAGCCCGCCCAGCAGCTTGGTAGGGTGCCATGTTCAGAACCTCATTTTTATGGGTGAGGAAACAAAACCTCAGAAAGTAAATGATTTGCCCAAATCACATATTAAGTGAGGAAAGCAGGACTCAAAGCACAGGGTTGTTGATACTCACTGCTCTTGATGTCCCTGCTCTGGCCTCCCTGCCTCCACCTTGCTGTCCTCCGGGGTTTGTGTCCACTGCTGCTTTGCAGAGCAACCAGGAAGACCTTTATTCAGCAGCCAGCCCTGCACTCTGAAATGCACTTATAAATTACATGCACATACGCCTGCTACCGTTTCAAGCGTACCGTGTGAAGCCTGTTAGATTTTAAAACGGCCTTTTCAACAACGTGATTAAAGGATCTAATATTTTCTTCCCTTTAGTCCACTTCAGGGGAAACTATTCAGAATTAGAAGATAGATCCTTCCCTTGCTAAAAATCAACACTGTCCTCAGATTAAAATCCAAACCGACTGTGGTTTCTAAAGCCCTTCAGGATGTGACCCTGCCTCTCTCTCAATCCAATTTGTGGCTCTCCCTCAATTCCAGTTCCACACTCCAATTTCCATGCTCCCGTCCATCATCTCGCTTCTCGAGTTCTGTCCCCGGTTGTCATTTCTGCCTGCAAAATGCTTCTCCTCTCTGAGCCTTCCTCCCCTCCCTCCTCTTCCTGCCCAGTGAATACCCACTGGCCCCTTAGGTCTCAAACGGAGACTAACTTCCAGGGGTTGGGGACTGCCCTGCATGCTCTGAGGTGGGTCAGGTGATTTGGGGGTGCCTAGTAGTTAGAGGGTAATGTCGTTTCCCATTTGTATTAACTTGTCTTCTTTTTTGAGTAGGACAGTCTGTTCCTTGAGGGCAAAGCATGGGGCTTGCTGGAAGGTTCCTCCCCAGTTCCATCAAAGCATCATGAATGTCAGCAACCATTGTTAAGCAGTGTCCACTCCCATCCCACGGGTTTCTATTGACGGGAAAACAGAGGATGCACCCAGCCCCTGGACGGTGCAGGTCCCATGGGGGGGGGGATGTTTCTGACACCTGCTTTCTTTTTTGAACTGCCCAGCAAGGACCTTTTCCTTGGGTGAAAATTAAAACGTGGACACTCATCACAGCTTTTCTGTTCACTCTGAGGCAGTGGAAAAGCCGTACGGTCATCTCCGGGTCAGTCTCGTCTTCATTAATTTAGAGTCCATCACGCAAAACTTCAAGATGGTGGGGAGGTCCAGGGCCCCCATCCCATCGGCCAAGGCTCCTCTTCTCTGGGGAAGTGGGTGAGGCTGGCTCTTTTCCCTCTGCTGGTCTATCTACTCCATCCGCTAGCCACGGTGTCTGAACCGTGGGGGAGAGAGGGTGGGTGGACAGGAAGGGAAAGGACGGATGATGTTTGCGATAGGCCACCCCAAATGAGCCTCTCTGGCACAAGGATTATTCTGAGTTGTTATTTTAAGAGGCTGTAGACGGAGGAGAAGCTCCAAGAAGTCACTCTTTCTTAAGAAAGAAGTATGACTATGGAGGAAATCTGGATTCATCAGGGTGTGTCCTTCTCTTCACAACAAAGAGGAGGTAGACGCCGTCAGTCCACAAGCTGTGAAGGACACACTGACAAATCTGTGCAATGAAGCCAACCGTGTTCCAGGGGCTCGCCTGCCCTCTCCCCATCAGGCCCGCCCCACTCCTTCCCCCTGAGCTCCAGAGAGCGTATTTAGTCTGAAGACCACCACGGTTCCTTGAGGTCTTACAGAAATCGCTCACGTCTCTGAGTTTCCTTCCACGTACAGAAGGTGTGTGATTAAACTTCTATCTCTTTTTCTCCTCATAATCTATTTTTTTTTTTTTGCAACCAGGAGCCCCAGCTAAGAACTATAGAAGGTAGAAAAAAGGTAATTTTTCCTTCGCTATAGGAAATGTAAATTAAAAAAAAAAATTTGTTGTTGAAACATAATGGTTGCACTTATTTGTAAATCAAAGTGCGATAATCTGATACCAATCGGGATGATTAGTATTTCCACCTCTTTAAGCATTTATCATTTCTTTGCACCCAGTTTCTTAATTGACTGGTTACCCCTGTGAGACAGCACTGTGACCTTTAACCTTACCGGTGTCTTCAGTTGACTTCTCGTGGACACTTCTTCTCACCTCTTAGTGTCTGTGGAATGCCTTCTACAACAGCCCAAGGTCAACATCACCACAGTGGCTTCTCTGAGGTCCCTCGGATTCACGCAGCTCCTACCTGGTGTTGGAGCCGGCAACGGCACAGGCCTCTCCTGGTGACCGTAGGACACTAAGGTTTCTCTAGGGTGGAGCTAGCACACGTGACGTCCCTTTTCCAGAAGCCGCAGTCAAGTCTCCGTGGGCTACTGAAGCTGGTACAAAGGAAGCGTCAAAGGAAGCGTCAGACATCGGGTCAAGGGCTTAGTTAGAAAGGCGTGGCTTAGTTAGAAAGGGTGGCCATGGAAGGAGAGCTTCAGCCTTGACTCCGGCTTCTCCCTGGGGAGGAGATACTGAAGGAGACCAGGGAAGGTCCCCCCCAAGTGGGGCCCCTTACATGCTGACTTAGAACGGCGGACCCCAGGAGGGGCTTCCCTCTGATATCCTTGTGTCCATCTGAAGTAGCCAGCAAAGAGGAAGACAGTTGCTTCCAGTCCACTCTCCCAACTTCCGTTAACAAAACTCCAGGCAGAAGGACAGGAGTGTCACCACACCTACAGAGACCTGCCCACAAGCTGGTGTTTGTCTCCTGGCGCCATTGATTCTCCGAAATGGACTCACTGATGCCCCATCGCCCAATCTCTTGGTCTGTTCATTCCCTAACAGTCACTGACGATCCTGGACACTCGCCACCTTCCTGGTCCCCTCTCCTCTGTGAGGTGGGTGTACAGAAGGGTCAGCTCCTCAGGTCACCGCATTCTCACCCTTCTGCAATGTCCCATGCGTGTCCAGTAACTGTGCGGCATCTTCTCCTGTTAACCTGCCTGTGGTCCATCCCTCGCAGCCAACCTTCTGAAGGGACAGGGGAATCCTGGACCTGCACAGGTGCCTGGGGACATAGAGAGGAAGCCACTGAGTCAGGGCCCCAGGGGGTCCCCATCCAAGGGTCAGTACAAGCTTCCTCCCCCACTATCGCGCCATTCTATGAAAAGGAGGAGAGTGTAATGGGAAAGCCTAAATCCTCATTCTGGTTCCCTTAACTGATGGCTGAAAATCTTGGGTTAAAAATCCAAGAAAAGTGAGCGGAGGCCTTCCCCAAGAGCAGATAAGGTCTCTGAATTTCAAGTGGAAGCCGGAGTGGGCAAGCTGTATATCTGATGGCCTGCAACCCAGGTGCCCAGGCGAAATGCCCTGCTCAATCAAAAGGCGGAATTTTCCACCGGGATCAAATTGGCTTTAAAAATATTCTTTTGACAAATTTTAAAACTACACAGTCAAGCTGGCTGACTTGGCCTCCCCCAGAGTCGGCTTCCCTTATTCCCTCCCTTCGAATGTGTCCAAAGAACCATTTTATATGGACTTCCTGTAAGGCTACTATAGTAAAATGAGACCTCCTGCAGCCTTTTTTGAGTAGGAAATGAAAAAAAAAAATGTTGGGGGCATTGCTTAATCGGCAGTTTTTAAAGACTCAAATGTAGTCATAAAATGCGTGCGTTGTCTCTGAAAGTATGTTCCTGAGAACGCTGTCAAAAGGCCCCATGAAAACAGGCACAGTCTAGAAGGTGGGAAAACAGAAACTTTCTCCAAAGCAGCAGAGGGTCCTTTGTTTTCCAGGGAATCCTTTGTTTACACAATGTAATGGAATTCTAACAACAACAACAAAAATATTTCATTTAAATAACAATACTGGCTCCTAAGGCAAAAATTCACAAAAACAAAGAAATCAACATTTCTGGATAAATCAGCCCAGACAGCTGCCCTGGGCTCAGATTTGAGCCAACAATTAGAAGGAAAGAAGGCCCCAGGAAGGACAAAAAAAAGGTGTCACAGTAGCTTTCTCCTCTCCCTTGTAAAATTCCTGACTTCCACAGTCATTCAAATTTTGACTTCTTAAGGAAATGCTTTAGAGCTCAAAATGCCACCCTTTTGTTTTCTTGGAGGAGAAGGGTGTGTGTCTGTGTGTGCTGAAAACTAAATGGCATTTGAGGGCTTAAGTGCTTGAGTTCACGGAGAGTGAATGGACCATATGGTCCATTGCAGAATAAGTAATTACAGGCTTATTAAAAATACATGTTAATTTTACTCCCTGACACTCCATGATAATGGCTTCCTCAGGATCTAATCCATTCTGCTGATTATACTTATCTGTTTCTGGTCCAAGAACTTCTCGTCCTGAACAAATGGTTTCAGCAGAATGTAGGTTGACCCAACCTCACACCAAAAGATGGAATCACGACCTTTCGTGACGCAGACAATCCAGGGAAAATGTTCCCAGCCGCCCTTCAAATTCCTATTTCAAACCAGAGGCAGAGAAGCAAAAAAGAGGTTTCTGCTCTCCTTAACCCCCAATCTGATAAAGAGACAATCCCCCCAATCTAGTAATTGCACAGGGGTAGGATAGAAACTTCCTTGAACAGATCTCTTAAAAGAACATGGTGCTCACTTCATTCAGCAAGCGAATCACCGATACTCGAACGCAGGTCTACAAGTTACATCACAGATCTGTTTTGCAGAAACTAACCTTGACCTTTCTTCCGGCTGCTGAAGACCAAGTTACTTATCTGTGCTTCTCAGAAGCTGACATGTTTATGAATCCTGTGGGGATCTTGTAAAATGCAGATGCTGACTCAATAGCTCTGGGGTGGGGCCCGGCACCCTGCATTTCTGACTAGCTCCTGGTGATGCTGATACTGCTGGTGTGGGAACTGACTTTGAGTAGCCAGGGTTTGGCGAACTGACAAGACACTCTGGCACAGTACTGGCACTAAGATAGGCATTTGGGGATGTAAATAAGGAAGGGAGATATTGAGTCTCAAAGGAAACCCAGGAACCGTTGAAATGCAGAAAACACACATGACCGGGCTCTTGGCCCACCACTTTGACCCGCGCCCTTATTTGCAAAAAGTAGCATGAGCAGGAGATGCACACGTTCAGGGAAAACTGGCCCCAAATTGCTTAACTCTGCCTTGACTCCGCCTCCGGTCCAGCCCCTAATAACTGTTCCTCTATAACTATTAACAGGTTGCTGCTACTCATTCTCAAGATGGCCCACGTTCTGTCTATGCCTTTGACTGGCCTATGCTGGAATTCTTTTCTGCCACGTGTGCCCAGAACTCCATTGGTCCCAAGCCGTGTTTCCTCTTCTCTCCAGGAAGTCCTGGGACCCTCTTTGGTGACATCTGTTCTCCTGTGACAGTGCATGCACACTCAAATTTAGTGAATAGACCAAACGAAGCTCTTAGAACGTGTTAGTGGAGTGTAAACGATATTTCAGGCCTTAATCAAGACCTTATTTCTTAGACTTTCTCTCTTTCACTACTGAAGACTCTTTAGAGTTGACCAGTTTTAGTAGAAGATCTAGACTATCCACGGGGTACCACTGATGAATACAACCAGAGAGGATTTTGAGATCAGGAAATCACCAAATCTTTGCTGTTGACTTGGACTATACACAATCCCAAACCACGTTTCTTTCTCTTTTTAAATAAAAACGTTTATCGTTTTTAATGGTCACAAATGATATCTATCCCCTATAAAAAATCAAATAATAAGAAATAAGTCTGATGTGCTTTCTTCCAAAAGTAACTTAAATTTTTATCTTGACAAATTTTGCACCTCGTGGACACTTGCATAATTAAATATCGAATGCTAAATATTGGAATGCCACAGCCAGTAGTGGAAATTCTGAAACACTAATAGGCTAATAATGACAATAGCTAGTATGGGTTGGGTGCTACCTTCATGAGCATCCTACTTGGGGCTCTGGTGTATTACGCAGTTTACGTGTCATAATTGATGGGTTCCAGGATAAACAAAATATGGCACATTGGCACGTAAGAAAACTGCACAGCAAGGTCTCTCTGCCCCTCTCCTGCCTTTTTCCTCTGAAGCAGGCTATTAAAATCGCCTGACCTTCCTGTGAAGCAGGCCACAAGACCCCCATGTGAGAGGTGCTCTCCCTAGACCAGAGGAAAGGTATATTACCTTTGAAGATCTAGGGATCCAGGGAAGAATTTGAAGACACAGATCTTGCTAAATTCCCCCAACCCCAGTTTATGACCCTGAACTCAAACACTTTCGTCTTTCCACGTGACTCTCATTAGAATTGTCTCTACTCTTTTTCACATCTAAGCAGAAAAATATTTTTTTCCCTCTTCTTTGACTCTTCACTTCCAAAAGCTTCTGTGCCAGGGAAATTCTACATTAAATGCGTGTGTGTGCTCTTCTCTTGTTCATCTGCCTTTTTAATACCGGCATCTCGGCCATGAACCTTGCAGTGGGCAAGGAAACATATTACGTTCTCTCCTCGACATCTGTGTTCCCGGATTTAAGCAAAATACACCAACATCTTAACTTTGAGCAAAGAAAAAGAAAAGCAGAAGAGTGTGAATAATTTGCAAAACTGACCAATAGGTAGAAAACCTTGCTCTGGGTGTCCGTGTGCTTGCTGACAACCTGCCCATGACCTTCTCTCCTCATTTCAGCGAGCGATGGTATTTAAGCCTGAAGCCAAAGCCACCGCTTTGAGATCTGCTCCTGAGATCCACTTATTTTCCCTAGATTTTCTACCAGGTGTGGAAGCTATGTACCTCATTAAACTTCTGTTTCTTTTTTCTTGGTTTTATCTGTCTTTAGTGACAGGGGTCTATCTCAACTAAGAAGTCAGAAAGAGGAAGGAGACCTTATTGTTCACTCCCTGCACTATGATAAGCTGTAGGAGGGTAAGGAAACCTTGCCTGAGTAGTGACGGGGTGAGTCGTCCTAATGGAACTTCCAGCCCAGACCTTACCTGGAGGGTTGGCTTTAAGAAGGCCACAAAATCAGAATTGAGGAGGAGGCTTATGATAAACTGAAATGCCTGGTTCCAGGCTCCATCAAGATGCCCCAGTGAAGTTAGGAGAAGAGTACTTTGTGTATTTCCTAAAGACTGGAAATGAAACCCCCCCCCAACCCCCATTGCTTTCATAGTGGTCTAGATTTCACTTTCTCTACCAGCCTTATTCCCATTTGGATGGGGGGGAGGGGAAGCTTAGATCAGCAAAAAGACTAATACATCAGCTATTCTGTTATCGTGTGTATTGATTCTCAAGGGGCCGACACAGAACCTCAAAGGTGAGTGTAAGTGAAAAACACAGGTAGGCAATATCCCCACCAGCTACGTGGATGAGCCATTTAGAGTGTCCCTGGAGGGCCGCCGTTTAAAACCCATCAAAGCTTCTGGATTTTCTCTCCTTTTTCCAAGGAGATGACAACCGTTATTTATTTTGCAAGTTTGCATAGGTTCTGAATGTTTCCTGCAAATGGTACCTGGAAGGTAAATAGTGATTGTCCTCCCTATAAATAAGAAAGGTCGGGGGGTCAAAAGGGAGAATACCAGGACATAGCACTCTGATTCTCAGGCTATGACATTCTAAGCCACACCATCACCAGTTATCTTTATTCTTTGGTGAATTTTTATCATTATCTAAAGGCAGGCTATATTTTAATCTGTCATTTCTTTATTTTTTTTCCATATTCTGATTTTCTTATTGCTTAGTAAGATCTCTAATTTCAAATAAGTCCCCTCATATAGATCTGCTAAATAATAGACCAACCGAGTTGGGCTATTTATAAAGAAGAATTCAATAATTCCCACTGATTCACGGATCCATTCATTCAAAAGAAAACATTGATGACATCTATGTAATGTCCACCCTGTGCCAGATATTGTTCTGAAGTCTGGAGACAGACAAGGCCTTCTTCTGTCATGTATAACTAATTAGAACAAATTAAACAGAGAGAGAGAGAGAGAGAGAGAGAGAGAGAGAGAGAGAGAGAGAGAGAGAAAGAGAGAGATACCATTTACTACAAGGTGAAGTTCAATATCAAACTTAAGCGTTCTCGGTCCCAGCCAATGAAGTTTGGTTCCTAAAGGGCAAACCCTTCCAGAGAGGATGAATTCCCCTCTGCAGACATGGTTTTGGCAGGAGTCCTGAAGATTAGCCATTTGCCAACTCTGAAGACTCCCTCTTCTTCTCATGCCAGCTGTGAAGTGGAGAAGGAATGTGTTCCACTTGGGCAGAAAAAAAGCATAAAGGATGTTTTGCTCCCTAAGTAAGTGGGATCTGTCTTTCCAAGGATTTTTTAAAGTACACATATATAATTTTTAAGTCGTAGTTGGACACCATGCCTTTATTTTATTTATTTATTTTTTATGTGGCGTGTTGAGGATCGAACCTAGTGCCTCAAATGGGCTAGGCGAGCGCTCTACCACAGAGCCACGACCCCAACCCTCCAAGGATTTTTAAAACTGAAATATTCCATGGTTCTGTACTGACATTTTCAAATATTGTATTTTTATTCAAATAAAAAATAGGGAGAAACTGAAAAAAAAAAGAAAGAAAAAGAAAAACCAAGTCAGAGAAGGAAGAAAGACAATAAGTCAACCAGACTCCAAAGCAGACTCGGGAGTCAGGTGTGGCAGGTGGGGAGGCGAAGCCCCTTGGGGCCATGGTGGTTCTGGAAAGAAGAGGTCATCTGTGGCAACAGCTTTGGCAAATCCACACCTAAACCCTGTGACGTCGAATCTGCTGCCTTGAGCATCCACATCTTCTTGCTCCAGGGAACTTGTCATGTGGCTCCAAAAAGATGCTCAGAACCGCTCCAAAATAAAGACAGCAAAACCTTTTGAAAGACGGGAGATTGTCTCATTTGAGTTAATTTTTGGGGGTTGCTGGGGATGGAACCCAGGACCTTGCATATGCTAAGCAGCTACTCTGTCCCTGCGATACACCTCTGGTCTTTGAATGGATTTTTATAAAACATTCTAACTCAAGAATTTGTTAAAAGAAATACTGATAATTAAGTTACATGGTACAGATGCTATGAACTCAGAAACGAATGAGGTCCTAATAAGGAAAATTGGCTAAATGAATCTGAGATTATAATTTATACAAACATTGTGTCGTGGTGTAATGCTCATAAAAGTACAGATTTTTCAAATTACAATTCTTCATTCAAACTTCTTACCCTGCAAGAGCACTGTGTTGCAATTAATATAAATTCCAAAATGCTGGATCTAATTAAAAAGAAATTTTACTGGATAGCAAAGAATGAGGTGGGTTGCTATAAAACTACTGACAGAAAGAAAGAGCTCTCAGAGTAGTGGTATTCGAAAATTTTCAGAGCCTCTTACCATAGTGGAAATGATTTTTGTATATACATTGTAATTGTGCCAGAAATGATGAATTGCCCTGGAACTATTTTGCTTTTTTATTTTCTGATCACTGAAGGCCTACTATGTGATCAAACAGGAGCAGGACCTCATCGTTACGGTGTGAAGCATAGGGCGCGTCTCCCACAGGCACGTAAGTGCTGCACACGTAAACAACACACACAAGCCACATTTTCCTAAAGCCTCATTTTCCTTGAAGAGGGAGCAATATGAACTTTGGCAACCTACAGAAAAACATGATAAGGAAGGAGAAAAAAAAATAACTTTCTCTCCATCTTTCGTTCTTAGTTGGGTGAGATCCCTGTAAGAAAAGACAGGTTCACAAGAGGAAAACACAAAGTTTATCAATAAATTATTTCCTAGGCAAGTGGGAGAGGCCGAGGGAAAACGAACCATCCTTAGTGCTTCTAATCAGGCTGACATGGTGTCTTCAACAAAAACCTAGGAATTTCTGAGAAGTGACAAGATGAAAGGAAAGGGACTTTGGATCTCTAGGGCGGGAACTTGGGGGAAGGCAAATAAATGGTGGATAAAACGTTTGGAAAGTTTGACGGGCAGATGGCTCTGGTGGTGGTCTCCCAGCTGATAAGGATCCAAAGTTGGTCCTTACTGGCAAGAAGGGAGGGGCGACCCCTTTGTTCTCGTAAACATGTCCCATTTCTAGACAAGGTGGAGGGTAGAGAGCTCCTCCTGCTTTTCTTCTTCTCAGTTTTCTTTGGCTCAAAATAATCCTTATGCCAACGAAGTGTCTTTGGGGGCAACATGTTCTGGTCTCTTGACAAAAACGGCTGTGACTTAGAATTGTCACAGCAAGTCACCCACGCCCCATTTGTAAGAGAGATGGCAAGGACGATGTTGTGGTTTGGACTTAAACGTCCCCAAGGCCCACAGGTCAAGGGCGTGGTCACCAGCCTGTGGCACGACTGGGAGGACACGACACCTTTGAGAGGTGGGGCCGGCTGGGAAGAAGAGAGGTCATGGTCAGGGAGCGCATATCTCCTTGAAGAGGGCGTGGGGACCTGGCCTTCTCTTTTCTCTCTTTGCTGCCAGCCTGCCATCATAAGGTGGGCAGCTTGACACTGCTACTCTGTTTGACCACGATGCTCTGCCTCATTATAGGACCCAGAGCCATGGAGCCAGTTGATTATGGACCAAAACCTCTGGAACTATGAGCCAAAATAAACCTTTCCTCCCTATAAGTCAACCATCTCAGGCATTTGGTCACAGCAACAGAAAACTAACACAGATAAGAAAACCAGGCTTTTGTGATCTTATCAAACTTTCTCCTGGTTTGTTGGGGGGGGAGGTCTGTGGATCCAAAAGAATTTTGTTTTTGTTTTTGTTTTCCATCTTCGCAAAGATGAACTACACGTGGCCAGCTTAACTGACTGCTGGTAAACCCACTTGGCTTGCTTTGCTGAAGGTAATAGGAATGGCCATGGGTATAGCAAAGATGGCTCAGAAGACCTAGTTTTTTGTTCTTTATTTTTTTTTTCCTTTTGCTAGCTACTAGAGCATGTTCTGGTGAGTTCTTTGGAAGTAGATTGAAACTCACACCCTGACACTTACTGAACTCCCATTTAATTTGTCCTCCTTGGGGCCTTCCTGGGAATGACTTGCTTTATCCCCGCCACCATTATCGGCCAGGAGCGGTTCCTCGGCAGCTGCACAGCCTCATCAGCTACAGGGCACATGCTTCTTTCCCCTCTGGCCTGGAGCTGAGCTTGCGGGAGGCCCCCAGATCCTGCTCTGGCCACTGGGCAGTTTCCTGGGCTGCTCCTCCCACCCTCTCCCATTCGACTCTCCCCGTTTTAGGCCCATTTTCTAATTCAGCCTCCGTCCGTCCCGACAGAGGGTGCTGAGGGCTGATGAACACACACCGGGGAGTGCCCTCCAGGACCTGAGCGACCCGTCCACCGGGAAGGAAGGGCTGCTGCCTCCCCCCAAAGAGCTTTCCTGCCTCCCCTGAAAGAGCTCGCCGGGATCACAGAGAGCGTGGAAGAGAGGCAGGGAGCGAGTGTGGGCAAGAAGGGAGAGAGACAGGAAGAAAGGAAGAGAGAGAAACAATACTCACATCCTGCAGTCATCCATGCGCAACGTGGTTTGAAGCTATCCAAGGGGAAATTCCAGAAGTAAGCCATGCCCCAGTTTTCAACTGCACTCCATTCTGAGCAGTGGGATGGACTGTCCACCTCCCCTGGCCTCCACCCTGGATGTGGGTGTGCGGCTCACCATGCTGCGTAAGCTGCCTGCGCAGCCACAGCAGAGAAGAGGCAGAGGGACCGCGTCCACTCACCTTGACTGCAATAAATGGTTACAGCCTTCCTGTTTTACTTCCTCATTGCTGTCCATCTCTCTCTATGCCTCATTTATCAACCAAACTTTAGCCCCGCACCGTGGCACATGCCTGTCATCCCAGCGGCTCAGGAGGCTGAGGCAGGAGGACGACGAGTTCCAAGCCAGCCTCAGCAACAGCAAGGCACTAAGCAACTCAGTGAGACCCTGTCTCTAAATAAAACACAAAATAGGGCTGGGGATGTGGCTCCGTGGCCCAGTACCCCTGAGTTCACTCTCTGGTACCGAAAAATAAATAAACACATAAGTAAATAAATCAAACTTTATCATAGGTATGTACGCATAGGGAAAATAATAATGTATATAGGGCTCATTGTTACCCTCAGCTTCAGGCACCCCCTGGGGATGTTGGAACGTAGTCCAGGTGGATGAGGGGTCACTGTTGTTCTGATTTTAAATTGGTCTCAGTGACAGGTGGATGTTGAGGAAGACTGGAGGGTGGAGAAGGAGGACACTCTTGGATCCCACTCTGGTCCTGGATGCCCACTCCTGTCCCATCTGCAATGCTCAACTGAGCCCACCCTATCATCTCTCCGGGCTCCTGTGCTGGCTGACCTTGGAACCCACACGTTTGAGTGTGACCCCGCTTCCAGATGACCTTGAGCAAATTACTTAATCTCTGCAACCTTTGTTTGTTCCCCCTAAAAATGGACAGCGGCTGACACGAATCCAGAGAGGCCCTTCTCACTGGTGGATGAGCCAGCACGCGTGCCCAATGCGACCTTCACAAATGACTCGCTTTTTCCTAGAAGTTCAAAGTTTCCTCCTTCGGTTTGTGAAAATCATTTTCTGTTTGTCCATCGTTTTCTGTTGTCAATCTCCATGTTTGTCACGGAGCTATATTATCTTGGTGAATATGACTTTATTTGCTTCCTCTTCCTCCTCGCTGTTCTGCTCCTTGTCCGTTTTTGCATTGTTATTATGATCATCAACCATTATTAACTTGAGCCGAAGCAGCACAAATTAGTTGTAATCACAGCAGAGACCCAGAAGAGGCAGAGCACGTGCAGGCGGTGAGGAAGAGCAGCCTCCAGTCCAGGGTACCAATCAGACTCGGGGCAAGTTGTTAGGAGTGCACACAGCCGGAGGACAGGCCAACGTGGACCTTCTGTGGGACAACTCCACAAGGAGGAGCATTACTTGTGCCCTCCCTGGCTTTCAGCCAGCCCACCCCTGGGGAGTGTGGTCGGTCTCTCTAATGGAACTTGGCATCCAGAACCAGAGTTGAACCTCTTCAATGGCACAGGAGTTTCCTTCTTCCCACTGAATTACTTGCAAAAGAAAAGGCAGAGGGAGAAGGATCAAAATTTGAAGAGCATAAAGTAAACAATGGGAAGAAATCACAGTCCTCTCCTAGTCTTTCCCACCTGTTCCTACCAGGGTCCCCAGCCCAGCGGCTGGGTGAGGAGTTGTAGGCTCAGCTGCTCTGCACTAGCTGAGCCATTGGCATGTTGGGCTGCACCCACCACAAGGGAGATAACTGTCCTCTAATTCACACGCGGCGTCGTGGCATCATGGCGGAAGCTGGAAGGAGCCTGTTCTTGAAACGTGGAGGAAACAGCCTTATGGAAGCCGCTTCCTCCTGGCTTATTCCCGGCACGTTCGAAGCATCTGGGTTATCAGTCCATTTCCCTGCCTTCTGGGCAGGATGCACAGGGAGAAAGGAACATTTCAAGTTAGCTGACCTCCAGTGACCAGCTGACCTTGTATAAATGGCACACCTGCCCTGAGCTCCAGTCTCCCACTCCCAAAATAGGCACAGACCAGCTGTGCTGAAAGGTTGCTTGAAAGAATTAGGAATGTATAATTTGAGCCGGGTGCAGGGGTGGGTGCCTGTAATCCCAGCAACTCAGGAGGCTGAGGTTGGATATCAAGTTCAAGGCCAGCTGTAGCAACTTAGCAAGACCCTGTCTCTCAAACAAAAAAGAAAAAGTGTTGGGGATGTGACTTAGTGGTTAAGTGCCCCTGAGTTGAATTCCCAGTGTTAAAAAAAATGTATAATCTGTGTCCTTGGCAAAGAATGAGTGCAGCCATTTACAATCTGTGAATTGCCAGGAAGGGAAAAATGCCTTTTCTAGAATTTTCTAGGAAAATGAAACAAAACAATACAAAAAAACTTTTGTACCTGGATCCTTTTTTTTTAACAAACTACACCAACTGGAGTATGTTTTTTAAAACTGTGTTTGCATCTCTTGTTAAAGTCATCTGAATGTCTAAAAATACAGATTTACCAAACAAATATGTTGCATCCGCTTTTTATTCTTTCTTTATAAAAACACAAACAGTCTTACTGCATTGAGAGAAGAATTCAATTTGCAGTTTCTTGATTTTTGTTTTCTCCTTTTCAAGGAGAACACACAGCTCGCAATTAAGTGTAGCTCCAGATGTGGGCTGCGGGCATGTCTTTTATCAAATGGAACATTACTAACCAGGGCAAAGGTAAAACCTCTCCAAGTGGCAAATGAATCAGACACAGGAAGAGAAACAACTGATTTCTGATTAGGCAAATTATCACCAGAGGAACCAAGACCTCGGGGCAGAGAAGCAAGACGGCACCTCAAGCTGTCAAAATTGGCCTCAGGATTCCTTTGTGTAGAGAAAGGGTTGAAATGGAGTACTCGGCTGAATTGGTGAGATGCTAGAAATGAGAAGGTACTCGAGATGACTTGGTCCGACTTCCACTGGGGAAACCAAGGCCCAGGGTCACATAGCTTCCGTGGTGACCAAGCTAGTGCCGTGACCCAGGTTTTCTCATCTCCTTGACCCTGTGGAAATATCAGATTCATCTAAAGCCAGATCAGGTATTTTCCTAGGAGACTCATGGAGATTCTGATGGCACAGGAAAGACCTCTAGGCCTAGCTTTTCCTGGTCTGCACTGGTTCCCAATTACCTGAAAGGGCGATGAGTGTCATGAGACCTGACCTGGGAATGAGCTCCTGTATTTTGCATTGTGTTATGGACATTAGCCTTTGAGGGCCAGAGGAGAAATGTTATGGTTTGGATCTTAAGGGTCCCTTTTAAGGCCCCCGTATGCCAAAGGTTTGGTCACCATCCTCTGGTGCTATTACAAACTGGTGGAACCCTCAGGAGGTGGAGCCTAGCGGGAGGAAGCTAGGTCAGTGGGGCGTACCCTTGAAGGGAATACTGGGACCTTGGCCCTTTCCTCTCTCTTTGCTTCCTGGCCACCATGAAGAAGTAGCTTTTCTCTTGCACAGGCTCCCTACTGTGACGTGCCCCTCACTACCTGCCTACAAGCCACGAAGCCACCTCACCGTGGAGTGAAACTTGTGAAACTGTGAGCCCCAATAAATCTTTTCCTCCTTATAAGTTTGCTTATCTTAGGTATTTTGTCACAGTGGCAGAAAGCTGACTGACAGTCACATACATTTGCAAGAGCACAATCCAGCCCCGATTACCAGGTTTTCTCTCGTGAAGAATGAGGTAGGAATTTAGTTCTTGGCACCCTTCCAGAAAGAACACAGCATTCAAATGACTGATATTTATGACCCATTTGGCATGTGGCAGGCATGGTTCTGGGAATACAAATATTCCTAGTTAATCCTCACAACAACCTACGCATTGTCCTCCCCTCTCACCGGAAGCCGAGTTCCATGACCAATTAACGCACAATTCCACATTTTTACCACAATGTTGGGCCTCTTTCACTTTCTAGGACTTAATTTCCCTTCTTAGCAAAATGAGGTGGCTATCGGAGGATAGGTTGAAGGGTGATCCCATTGGAACCTGAGAATATGACCTTATCCTTATTTGGGAAAAGGATCTTTGCAGATGCAATGAGGTCCAGAATCTTGACAATGAAGGACATGGTCCTGGACTGTCTGGTAGGTCTGAAGTCAATGGACAAGGGTTCTTTTAAGAGAAAGGCAGAGGAGGCACAGAAACCAGAAAGCGATGTGGGAGCAGAGACAGAGCTCGTGGTGACGCACCCACAAGTCAGGGTGGAAGAGGCCAGGAAGAAGCCTCCCCTGGAGCCTCCAGAGTGACCGTGACGCTCTAGGTACCTAAATCTCAGACTTTTGGATTCCAGAACTCTATGGGGATAAATTCCTGGCATTCAGGGCAGTTTGGGCTCATTGGTGACAGCAACAACAGGAAGCCACACCTGCGGGAAGGCTCAAGGTCCGGTGTGTGTGTCAGCTGCAGCCTGGAATCGGCTTCTGGTGTCCGGTGTGTGTGTCAGCTGCAGCCTGGAATCGGCTTCTGGTGTCCGTCTGGTCCCCTGAGCTCCACTGGGTTGTCACCAGCCATCTTGCCTTTAGAAAAATCTCCCTAGAGCTGGGGCTGGCCAGGGAGGGGTGGCCCAGGGAGGGGTGGCCCATCCCTGGGTGGCACCGAAAGGCTGAGACTGGATGGAGCCGGATTGTCCTATTGATGGGGGGGGGTGCACAGAGGACGATGGCACACGTCTCCTAGGCTCTTTTGACCCTGGCAGGGCCCCTCCCCCCTGGAGTTTGCTCTTGGACAGGCGCCTGCCTTGGTGGCTTGGTGGGGGCTCACCCTCTCTGGAACAGGAGGGCTGCCTTGGGCTGCCAGGGGCCTCCTAGCTGGAAGGATCCGCAGCTCTTGGCAGAGAAGTGCTAGAAACCCTGCAGGAATGAGGCCCTCAGAGCCGGAGCCTCGTTCTCTCTCAAAACCCACAAGGGAACCCTGTTTTCACAGCTGGGGCGCAAGTGCCCGCGGCAGCCAAGGACCGCCTGTCGCCCGACACCCCAGCTCTGGGTGACAGTGCTGCTGCGCAGTCTGTGTGCTTCGTGTGACATCCTGCATCTTCCTGAGTGGTGGGGGCAGGCTCTCCTTCCCCGATGGGGGCTCATCTTTCCCTCTGAAAGCTCTCCCCTGAGCCCCGAGAGCTCCTCATTCAGACCAACAACAGCCCCGCAGTCAGGAGGTGGCAGCGGTGAAGAGCCACGGTTTAATAAAGCCGAGGCCCAGCGGCCTTCCCCTGGCCCACACCAGGCCTCTAAGAAAGCCTTCCATCGTCCCGGGCTGAGGTTTCCACCTGGGCGAAAGGCTCTCTCAACAGAAAGGCCTCTTTATTTGTATTTAGGGTGCCGTTGAGAGTGGCCACAGATTTCAGCCGCCTTGTGCCTGGGGTGGGGAAGGGGGTCCCATGTGGGGTGTCAACCCCCAGCCTAATCAGGTGACGGATCACCCAGGGACTGCTCGGAACCTGGAAGGTTCTAGAAGTTTCTCAGGACAGATCCCTTCCAAGTTAAGTCAGAGGTCCGCGTGGGCTCTACGGCTGCCTTCAGGCATAGCTAACTTGCTCCTCAGTGGAGAAACGTCCTTCCACTCTTCTGTCTGAAACCACGGGACCCTTAGCAGCATACGTCTCTCCAAACTTCACCTTCGCTAGCTCTCTCTAGAACGCGCGCCAAGTTCCATCGCCTCTGTGTTTACTCAGTGCATAGCTTGCGCTGTTACTGCGTGTGTTTTTTATAAAGTGTTTTTTTTTTTTTTTAGGTTGTTTTTAGAAAATGTTACTTAGGAAAAAAAAATCACAAAGTCATGTATGACATTGGTTCAAAATTCAAACCTTCATGAAGTGTATGATTTAGAAGCTGAAAGAACCCCTTAACCCCACCCTCCCAAGATCTGCATCAGGTATGTGCTGGGTGTTTATTTTGATTTTCTATCTTTGTCCCGGGGAAGGTGACTCCTGCTCTGAGATGCCCTCCCTGAGGCGGGATGGTTCTAACTTCGGGAACTTCTTTCTCCACCCAGAGGCTGGCCACGTTCAGCAGGAGGGAGCCAGGACTTCTGGCAGGTATGGAGGGCCACACACAGGCTATGGGGTGTCAGACAGTTTGCTTCAGGGGAGGTGCTGGGGGCCTGAGATATGTCCCTTCCCCACTCCCCAAGGCCCTTGGCCACATTTCCAGTAGGGCCCTCAGGACTGTCTCTGAGTTTAAGAAGGTCATTGGGGTGGGACGCTGATCTGATAGAAGTATGTCCTTTACAACTAGAGCGCTTGCCTTCTGTGCCCAAGACCCTGGTTTCCATCCCCAGGAGGGACTAAAATATGACAGGAGCGCTCCCCCTTGCTCACCACAGTGTGAGGACGCGGCAGGAAGGCGGCCCTGTGCAAGCCAGAGAGAAAGCCCTCTGCAAACCCAATCACGCTCCACTCCCTGACCTCAGGCTTCCCGCTTCCAGAACTGTGAGAAACAAGCCCCGTCACTGGAGCCACCAGCCTGTGGCATTTTGTCATGGCAGTCCAAGTAGACTTGAGGGGAAGGAGGGCATCACAGACTCACTAGCTGCCCCTGTCCTTGCCTATGCCAGAACGGGTACATTCACATTTCCACCAGGACTCTGAAAGGGGGGTGGTGTGGGTGTCACAGCAGTGTCTTCTTGCCAGCGTGTGTGTGTGTGTGTGTGTGTGTGTGTGTGTGTGTCTGTCTGTCTGTCTGTCTGTCTGTCTGTACTTATTCTCCTTCCTCAGATTGCCATCTTTGCTTTCCCTGCTGAGCCTGGGGTCCAGATGGCCCCCATGTACCCCTGAACCTGACCACAACTGGAGAGAGAGCGTCAGGATATATCTTGGAAATTGAGTCACATGAATACGGCTTTTTCTTTTCTTTTCTTTTCTTTTCTTTTCCTTTCTCTTTTTGGTGCTGAGGATTGAACCCAAGGGCCTTCTATCAATGAGCTACATCCCCTAGTCCTTTTATTTTTTTATTTTGAGACGGGGCCTGGCTAAGTTGCTGAGGCTGGCCTTGAACTTGCCATCCTCCTGCCTCAGCCTCCCTAGTCACTGGGATCACAGGCATGCACCACCACATCTAACTATTAACACTGTGTTTAAAGCTCTCGGGCAGCTTAGCTCAGATGTAGATCTGCTCATCAAAGCCAATACCTCTGCTGGCCTTGATTTGAAAGTTCTTCTACTTTTGCAAGCTCCAACACTGCTTCAAGCCAAAATAACTGCATGATTAATGATTTACACTCTTCCCCTCCCTTTTATCCCCACAGGACCCATGTGAGGATTCCAAGTTTGCCTCATCAACTTTGGATCACGCAGACCTACAATCAGCTCCAACCACACAGGGCCCACGTTCAATTCGAAAAATGAAATAAACTAAATCTCCGGAGGCATGAGCAGTTGCAAGGAAGATTTCTAGGTTTTTGCTGTCAATCTTTAGCAAAATCACCACTAGTACCTCCTAGGTGTTATTCCAAGACACAGGGCATCTTGTTGAAATGACCATAATTGAAAAAAAAAGTGAAAAACTGGAGGACACTGAGTGACAGAGAGACTGCCTCCCCCAATCAGTGCATTTCAGGTGGTCCTGTTGTGACCCAGAATAAACAGAGTTTGTATTGCTCCTCGGGTGTATGTGCATACGTGTGCATGCACACACACACACACACACACACACACACACATTTGAGACAATCACTTCTCAAAACAGTAACTACCCTTATTCTCTGGCTTGCCCTCTGACACTGTCTCCTGCATTCTATTTATTAGAAATATTGGGAACGAAACTGACTTCACAGAGAGCAGCATTTGTTGATATTCCCAAGGGTGTTGAAAAGGCCTGGTGTCCCCACACTCTGGTCATCGGGATCAGAGTGGTTAAGACCCCCATCTTTGGAGCCGAGGTTCCGCTCTGTGTCCCACTTGCAGCTTGGTTCTCTAATCGGGTGCCCAGGTGGAGGTGAGTCCTCCCAGGCTCACTCTGTTCAGTGGGGAAGTGAGGCTTTCCTCACAAGGTTGTGATACAAGCTTTGAAAGATAAGTAACACAAAACGTTTAGCACAGCTCTCTGCCAGCAGTAAGCTCCCAATGAAATGGCTGTTGTCATTAATTAATGGATCCTTCAGGCCGTCGCCGCGTGCGCACCCCAAGGCATGGATGGGCTTCACCTGGCTCTTCAGGACGTCCTTCCTGGGTGGGGAGGGCAGATGGTGGCACCAGTCTTGGAGGGACTCCGTGATGTGGGAGCCGGGATGTTTGTTAACCATCCTAGAGGCACCACCATTTATTTCCTGTGCTAATCACGCTCATTCCAGAACAGACTCCCGAGTTGCGTGGTTCTTCAATCTTGACGTCTGCTCTGCCATTTTGTACCCTTTCCCTAGGGACAGGATCTCGCCGGGAATGGGCAACAGGAGGCTGGAATTCTAACCTGTGTCTGAGGCTGATGTGTTATGTGAGCTTCTGCAGGCATCTCATTTTCCTTTGCTGGTCGGTTCCTGTAATAATAGAATAGGAATCATAATACCTGCCCACTGAGTCTCGCAGGCACAGGAGCCATGAAAGGCCCCGTACATTAAAAAACACAGAAAGAGGCTTTGAACTCCTCACAGACAGGCGTATTATCAATACAAAGCTTTAACTATTTATCACCACCATCTATCTTTCTGGGTATTCCATTGTGGAGACTTTTTTTTAACTCTTCCGTTTTAAAGGATAAAATTCATTTCTAACTACCTTTTGAAAGCCAACTTATGCTTTGGTCATTTGATTAATAGGAGTGGGGAAGACCAGCTTCCCAATCAAAGTGCTTTTGAATAATTCAATAGCTGGTATTAAAAGAGGAGAGGCGCACCGGGTCTGCTTGACTTTGTACATAACAGAGGAAATCTGAGCTGCCCATCTGTGCAGAGGATGCCTTGGCCCGGCCACTGGGGGTCTCAACTCTCTGCCTCTCCCGGTTCAGATCAGTCTTTCCAGCCCCGCAGATGGTTGTGCAATTTACGCATAAATGCCAGAGCCCAGCCAAGACCACCCCAAGCACGGTGCCCCGCTTGGAGCTGAGATCACAGATCCTGAGGACGGGATCTCTTCTAATTGGTCCTCCCAGGATTGGGGTGGACCTTTTTCAAATTTGCACAAGATCACAGTAGAGATGAGCTGACCTGCTGCTACCAAGTGAAAAACTGGGGAAATATGAGGCCAGGCAGGAACCTTGCACAGACTTTTGGCTTTCTATTGCAAACCCATTGCAGAACCGGGGATGGAACTGGCCCTCTGGCCTGCAGAGTCCTCCTGCCCACAGGTGCCCTTCAGCCAAAGCTGTGCTAGTGCAAAGTGGCACGGCTGGGAGGAAAGAGGCCTTCAGGAGCCTGCAGTGCTTAAGTCAGTGGCTGCAGGTGTCACACACACCTGGGTGTGAATCCTGGCTCAGCCTTGAAGCCACAGGAGCATCGAGCTTTTACGTTCTTAAATGAGGCTGGCAGAGATTCCCTGCTGCAAGGACCTGCTTCTCAAGAAGGGCCCACTCTTGGGCCCTTCCTCGGCCACCCCCTGTCCACCTCTATTCGGTCCCCCCCAGCCTCCTCTCTCCACTCTCCGTCCTCCACTCTCCCGGCTCCTCTGTTCCCATACCCAGGCTCCATAGTTCCCATGGACTCCAGCTGTGCTGTGCCTCTATAATTATCCCCTGACATCAATATTCTAACTCACTTCATCCTCCCTTAGTTTCCTGGCTTTCTTTCTTGTTTATCAACTTCCTTCCATTTTAAGGGCAAGATAAATGAGAGTACAGATGGCAGTTTTGTCTTTTTTCTCCTTTCTTTTAGATTCGATGCTAAAACTGCTTCTAAAGCAAAGGTTCTGGTGTGGCCAGTGTCTCCTCTCTCCATGAGGCCTGTCTGGATCTGTGCATGTGCCACCAGTTATGATGGTCATGATGCCACCAGGTGCTCTTTGACCCTGAGCCCCCAAATCTGGCTGGGCCATTACGAAAGCCACTGAGAAAGTTCAGGGGCACTGGCCAGTCCCCAGAGCAGCTTATCCACGGGCAGTTGGCACTAGGCAACACCGAAGTCTTAGTCCTCAATATACAGTTGGTCTCCGACTTACAATGATCCAACTTGGGATTTTTTTTTTTTTGACTTCACAATGATGCAAATGCTGTATAAATTCAGTAGAAACTTCAAACTTTGAACTTGGGCCTTTTCCATGTTAGCAAAATACAGTCTGACTCTCTTCCCAGTACTCCATGCTGGGCAGTAGCAGAGCGCAATGGCTCCCAGTTAGCTATGTGGTTAATTGTCACAGGGGGACAATCAACACCCTGCAGAGTGCTGTGCCACTAAGCTAGAATGTTCTACAGGTTAAGCATCTTCCATATCATCTATTTTCAGCTTATGATGGAGTTATGGGACATTATAGGAACATAACTCCATCTAAGTTAAGGGTCATCTGTAGTATGAAAAAGTTTAGGCTTTTAATTCTTAGTATCTAAAAATCTACACTTATAATTGAGTCTGTACTAAACATTGTCGTCGAGGGGTCTTGTTTTATAATTAAAATAATTTACCACATCTCACTGTGACATTTATCACATTGCAGAGACTGGGAAGGACAATTCAGTCCAACTAATGACGCATTTGTTTTAGCAGAGATATAAACTTCTGAGGGCAGGAACTATCTTTTTCACAGTGGATTTACTACTAGTCCTTTGCAAAATGTCCAGCATAGGATAACCTCTCAACAAATCCTTATAGAATAAAGGAATTACCAGATTAACTAATTAATTAACCATATGCACTTAATATGGCGACAAACACCATGGTTTACCAAGGTGAGAAGGCTGGTAGTGGAGGTCCACCCAACCACAGCAGCAAGCTGTTCTAGTAACTGTTGTGAGGCAGGGTGGAAAGTGTTCGGGGAACACAAATAAGGAATTGAGTAGTGGCCACAGTGGGAGGAAGGGAGATGCCAATTAGGGGGTTCAGAAAAAGGAGACTGGAATCTTCCTCCTGGACCAGGAGACTTCATATCAATATGTGCCATCTTTTTGCAAATCACATGTAATTGTTTTTCTGGAAAAAAAAATCATAACTCGGAATAACACCAGTTGCCAAAATAATAACCTCAACACTCCCCACAGTGCCTTGCACATAAGTCCTGCCTTGATGTGAGAAGGGCCAGACACATCCCAGTGAGCTCCACCTAGAATCAGAGCAGAAAGAACCGATGATCACCTGTTCCTTTTCCCAAGTCTAAGTCTTTGCAATTTCACTCAGAAGAGAAAAAAAGGCCAATCCAAACTTCCAGAGGTAGCCGGGGGTAAGTCAGAGCTGTGGCCCATGCTAGAGTGTAGCCGGCCCTGGAGCCTTCTTGGGTGACCCAGGATCCCACTCCAAGGGGGAATAAAAATACCTAGAGTTGTTAACAAAGAAGGGGTCACTCAGGTGGAGAGGAAGGAAGAGTAGAATCGAGGGCAAGCCCGTCTTTTAATGCAAAATGCCTCTATTCGTGACAGCCACCATTATATTGCCCAATGAAGTGTCATAAAATGTGACCAAAGACAGTAACACCTCATTAAAAGAACATAGCTACCCCCCTCCTTACACACACACACACACAAATAATAGCAAGCAAAGAGAGAGCACTGAGCTCTTTCTGGAAGCGGATGAGATCCAGTGCTCCTTCCCGTTCACCCCAAGGAGCCTCAAGTGAAGAATGTGAATTTCATGTCTGCTTTTCCTTTACCCTGTGTCAGGATTACCTCCCTATTCAGCCAAGTCCCTCTGTTGATCACAATAGGTGCCAGTGTTAGGGTTTTCAGACCCACAAGAAATGGGGAGGCAAGCTATGTGCCAAGTGAGCCTTTATGGTTATAACATGGTAAAGAAATTCTAAGCAGGATTCCTTCTTGTAGGAAGAAAATGTTCTTAGGTCTTAAAAATTAAATAACAACACAAATATAGATGTGGAGCTGTGTATGCTTCATGCACAAGCACAAATCTGTCCGTATTTCCCCAGAGGCACTGGAAAAATATACAGTCCATTTTCCATAGACACAGGTTCTACATCCACAGATTCAACCAACTACAGATCGAAAATATTTAGGAAAACATTTCATCTTTACTGAACATGTATTGACTTTTCTTTTTTTTTTTATTGGCTGTTCAAAACATTACAAAGCTCTTGACATATTGTAAAGGTAAAATTTCTAAGCTGATTCTAAGCCGCAAAGCCTGAGTTAAAGTGTAAAAGACCGGGCATTGTAAAGTTTCTAAACTGCAGGGCCTGGGTTAAAAAGTAAAAGACTAGGTATTGTTAAAATTCCTCTGCTACCCCCAGAATTGTAATCCCTGTAGCTGTTAGGACAATACTGGAACTGCCCAGTAAATATTCTCATTGACTCCCTGGTTGTCTAATAACCTGGGACTCTATGTAGTATGTCATGTAGTCCTTTAGGCCCTAAAACCAATCAGTTTGAATGTGTACCCCACTTAGAAGTGGCCAATCACCCCTGCCCAGTCTGTTCCTGCCAATGAATGTACTAATCATATCTCAGAGTTGTTGTTCAATTTTCCCGCGCCTCATGCTGATTTGTTCTGATGTATGCAAAGCCCCCCGCCCTCCCCAAAAAGTGTACTTAAGCTCTGCTTGACCACTGTTCTGGGCTCTGGGCTGTTTTCCCTTCCTGAGTGAGCCTAGAGCCTCAGTGTGCTGAATTAGGATCCTCTTCAATAAAAATCCCTCCTGCTTATTGCATGAAGCTGGTCTCTTGTGGTCTCTTCCTCTGAGGTTTCGCCGGACCCTTACAATATGGTATGACAACTGTATACCTAATTGCGTTGCATCCAGTACTATAAGTCATCTAAAGGTGATTTGGGTCACATGGGAGCCTATGGATAGGTCCTATGCAAACACACATCATTTCATATGAGGGGCTCAAGCATCCGCCATTCTGGATTTTGGTCCTGGGACGAGTCTCCTCAGATAACATGGAATGACTGACTGGGTTTCCCTTGGTTCCAAGCATCGACTGATTTTTTTTTTCCTACCAAGTTAACTTTTAGTCATTTTCTTTACTTGTGAGGTCTCTGCTCTCTTCCCAGTCTTTGCTCTCCTGGGTTTCCTAGAAAGCCTTTCTGGATCAAGTCTGTCAGACTTCATTCACAGAAGTGTGAGACTGGAAGACGCTACACCGCACTACGAATGGGAGACACCACAGGACACAGACCACCGGAGGGTTCCACTTTCTTACAAAAGGCTGTGGGTTTATATACACCTAAGGCAAGGTCGCAGGGCTAGGGTAGGTAACGGGTCGCCCGTGTATTGGCAAGCTCTTCTGTCTGTCAGTTCCAGAGCCCAAGAAGTTAATTCTTACTGGGCCGAAGGCTTCCCACCCGCAGGATTTGAACATTGGCGCCGGCGGAACGTTTTGCACCAGTGAAAGAAACAAAGAGGAGAAAGAGGGTCGCTAGGCGCCATGTTGGGGTTTTTCTCTGGGGTGCTGCGCCGTTATATGTTTTCCCAACAAGAGGGACACCTGTCTTCCCTTTTTCTCCATTTCTGTGTCCTAAGTCTTAACACTTTTGTATAGACTTTGAAAGTCTATACACTTTAGAAAGGTGAGAAGCTGATTCCAAATTTCAGTACCTTGTGCTCATCTGTTGAGAGCCACAGCCGGGTCAGAATGACGCCCAGCATCTTGCCAGAGGGAACGGTTGAAAGGTGAAGCCAGCGAACCGTTGAGATGATGATTTGAGTTAAGCTGTATATAATTGCTGTGATGCTGGATTGGTTGAGTTGAATATGGACCCTGCTCCGGGAATAGGGCGGCTCCCGCTCAGGGAGTCTGCCTCGGGTGCCCGCTACTTTGGAGTTCCGCTGCAGTTCTCCAGTTCTCGCGGGAGTTCAGGGAGACTGGGCACGCCTGGGCACGCGCAGAGCCCGGTGGAAGGGGTGTGTCCCTGAGTACTGTGTGTGCAGTGCCGGGGAGAGTTGGGGACTAAAGAGTTGCTGTTTGAACCTACAAGGCTTTGTGGCGGCTCGGTTATTTGTGCCCAGCCAGACTGCGGCACTCATCCCCTAAAATTTTGGGTCTCTTGCTTTCTCCTTAGACACTTACTGAGACAAGGGTAATTTCTGGCACTCTGTGGGAATCACCCAGGGCCTAGGTAGGAGCAATTCTCTGCACAGGCTGAGCACCACAAAAATACCGAGTGACTTTAGTCTTCATCCGTACTTTTGCTAGACATCAAAACCCTGGTTGCTTATGTTACTTTTTCATATCCTATTTAAAATAATTACTTTCTAGGACTCTTCCCTTAACTTAGCTAAGGATTTTTTTTTTTTTTTGCTTAGTTTACATATTTTCTCCAGAAGTTGGAAGTGATTGGACATGTAAAAACATATATGACCCTAACCTGGTCAAACAGTATATTAATAAGAAGCCCGTTATTTCACCCAATACAAACATGTATTAATTTTCTATTATGTGCAAATATTTAGGCAAGAGTCCATGTACGCATACACCCATTAAGTAGTCAAATATCTAAATTAAAAATGGCAAGCTGAAAAAAATTACGAGTGCAAAGGTGCGATTGCTCTGAAAATAGCCAATTTAGAAAAGAGTTTGGCCTTTAATTGGCCAAGTTAAACAAGGCACAATTACGACTAACTTGGTCCCCAAAGATTGGCTCTAATCATGTCATGTTTAACTTGGCTAGTTAAATTGCAAATAGTACTCTCCTTTTCTGATTTGGTTCATTTGGCTAATATAATGTCTTTCTGTGGCTGATTTTTTCCTTTCCTGACTTAGCCCTTTCTGTGTAAGGAAATTCCATGAGTTAGGAAATGCTGTAACTATTAAATAACAACAACTAAAAAAGAAAAAAAAAAAAAGCAAAGTATATGTATGGGTTTCTGTTTTTTAAAAAAAACAACCCTGATACAACTCTATGAGCTCATAGTCATAAAAACACCACAAGTTTATCACAAAATTAATGTGTTTGTCAAAGATCTTTATAGACGCAATTTCTCAGAATATCCTTACGTGTTCTTGTTATGCTCTGTGTTACAGGTAAAGGAAAATGGTACTGTTTTAACTTCCTCTGTTCCTGAGAGATGGGTCTTCCAACTTGTACCTTTCAACATTAAGCTATTCAGCTCAAGGATGCCACACAGCCACACCGAGGTACAGAGGAGGATGGCTAAAGTTTTTCATCTCAATTTCTAACAACATCAGAATTCAGAGAAGGCCGATTTCTTAGTTCAGAATGATCCATGGCTTGTACAAGCAATCATTTTCCCTGGTGGAGAAACACGTGTGTGTGCGTGGGTGTGCACAGGTGTGGGTCAATCTTCTATTTATTGACTAAAAAGCATGAAACGTTCAAGTGACTGCATTGTGCTGGGTTCTATACTGGTCACTAGGCACACAGAAGGAATAAGACTCTCTATGCCTTGAAGAGGCCAGGGGTCTCTCCTACCTGACTGTTTTGTGTTGTTGGCAGCAGAGCAAGTCAGGCACAAAATGGCGGCTTCAGGGTTCCAATTTTTGCTCTTTATGCCTCTTTGTACTTGGTAACGTGTGTGCAATGGGTCTCCAGCTTCTCTCTCACCTACCGCCACCTGATTCTCCCCTCCCAGCCACATCCCATCTCCAGTTCTACTCCTTGAACTCTCAGGAACCAGCCCGTGTGTCTCTCCTGGTTAAAAGGAATTGTCTAACAACGCTCTGAATTAACCTTCCCCCGGTTATTTGCCTTGAGGCAGAGCCAGCGAAACCCTCTGCTCATGAATCAAGGATAATTTTCACAGGCCTCTGGGTATATTATTTACTTGTGAATAAGCCACAGTTACCAAGTCATTTTCCATCTGAGTCCACAGCTAACTACCAAGTTTAACACTCTCCACCGTGTTCTGTTCCACCAAACCAAGACCTGCTTTCAGGTCAAAATGATGCAGGGGAAGGGAAAGGGTGCCTGAAGAGAGGCCCACAATATTCTGGTTCTACACACGGAGCACAGGAATTGTCCATTCTGTACATTGATAATCAAAAGTAATATCCTGATGCAGCTTTATCTGATGTATTGTTTTTGAAGGATCCAGGCCTGTGGCCTGAAGTAATAAATCCCACGCATCAGCATATTGCTCTACTGTGAAGTTTTGACTCCCGGTAGCACCGAAGACAATAAAACGATTCTGTATATAAACTATTTGTTCGCCGTGCTGATCATTAAACATACAAGCAAGAGAGAGAGCCAACAAATAAAAACCAGCCAATAAATAATAAATGGAGCATGAGGACCAGAGAGCCCAGAGTCACAGGAGTGTCCATGCCATAAACTCCATACTATAAATCATACTTTCACAATTGAGATGGAATCTTTTCCTATGAAATCCAGGAGAAGGTATCTGTGGGATGTGATGAAATATGCTGCCAGGAGCACCTGAGACCACAGGCATTTATTTGTTATCGTTCTTCCAAATCTTACCAGAAGCCAGCAGGTAAGCCAGGAGGTAATCTCATCAAAGTTGGGGGGATAAGATATCGAGTCCAGCACCCAACACCAGTGGACACATGAAACCAGACATACACACACCTGTGTGTGCACAGGACCACCCACTTGTCCCTTCAAGAGAACAGATAATCTCTGCCTTATATATTTACCCTGATGGCGCCTGAAGCACTCATAGTTGGACGTGGCTCAGTGCCTAAACTGTAAGTTTGCAATTAGTTCCAGAAAAAAATAAATGATACTCACATTAAATGAGTTTGGGAGGGAGGGAGGAATCTCATTTGGAAGCTCTTCATGTGATTATGAAAGCATGTGTGAAATACTAAGAATCTGGGAGTCCTGGGTTTAGCTTTTGCAACTAACTAATCGGATGACCTTGAACAAGTTACTTACGCTCTCATATTTCTCATATTTGTCTCCCAGTTTTCTCATATTTGCAACAATAGAACTGTAGTAAGTGATCTCTGTCTCTAATCCTTTATGCAGATGTTATGTGCTACCATATGCAGAAAAGCGCATTCCAAAGACTAGTATGAAATTCTTTCCCATGAACATTCAGTTTGCTGAGCAATAAATAAAAGAAGTAAACAAGATCATTGTGCAAAATACACTCTGTCATTCTCAATGACTCTGAGTCATCTTTCAGCAAGCCATTCCCTCTGGCTGTAGAACCAATTCTTGGATTTAGAAAGAATTCACACCATGGTGCTTCAACTTTATCAAATGTCTTAAGCTGTTGTCTTACTCTGTTTTCTGTTGCTATAACAAAATGCCTGAGATGGGGTGATTTATAAAAATTAAAGTTTATTTGGCTTACAGTCTGGAGTTTGGAAAGTCCAAGGGCATGAAGCCAGTATCTGGTGAAGGCCTTCTTGCCAGAGCATGACATGGTGGAGGACATCACTTGGCCAGTCAGAGCAAGAGTGCTGGCTCAGGTCTCTCTCTCCTCTATGAAGCTTCTAATGACATCAAGGGTAGCATATACTCATGACCTCATCTACTCCTAATTACCTCTCAGAGGTCCCACTTCCAAACACCCTTAACATAGGAACTTGGGAACTAAGTCTTCAACACATGCACTTTGGGGAGACATATTCACACCCTAGTAGCTGCCATCATCCATGTGCACCAGGGGTCCAGGAGTGGGGACCCTCAGAATCTGATGCTATGAGATCTGGCCAGTCACTCTATGCGTCAGCCCTCACCACCCTCCTTTCCTGCATTTCCACATGGATCAACCTGGAATGCACACACACGTGTAAACATTCGTCACACAGTCTTGTGAGACCACCTGGAGAGCTCCTTAGAAGATCCCCAAAACATAATCTCTTTCTGCCCAACATGATTCCGACCTGCTCCTGTTGGAGCACCTTCTCTCCAGGTCCCCTCTCTGCCATTCTGGTACTATCAATTTGTGGAATTATTTGAGAGTCAGCCTTTCTTCATTAACTGGGCTAATTGAAGTTTTCTCATATAAGATTAAGAATGTTCACCTTGACATTGGGTTTCAGAGGTTGTATAGGTTCAAGTGAAGAATGAGGGCCGTTTGTCTAATTGAACATCGTGTTCTACCCCAAGAAAGATGGAAAACATAGGGTTTTTTCTTTCCTTAAACAATATTGAAAACAATCATTTATTCATTCAACACTTATCGAGCAACTACCGTGTACCAGGTCTCCAGCTAGACACGGAGGAAAGAGAAGAGAGTAGACAACTTAAATTTGTGGGATTTTTTGGTAAGGTTATTTTAGGTAAAGACAACATGTTATGAAAGACAGATAAGAAAAAGTTCCATTCCAGCCTGTGTTCTCGGGGGTTTTAGTGCAATTTATGTAATGGAAACAAGAACTCTGTTATTTTACCAGAAATTACCAGGTCAACAAAACTGGCACCAAAACAAAATAAGGAGAGGAAATCGTCTAGATGTAACAAAGTGCCTGAATATTGGTTATTTCCACACAACAAAATGTCTCCTGAACCTACATTTTTTTGTGTGTGACAAAGAACTGTTATGTAATAAAGTAATCAAATGGTAGCTGCTTGCCCCAAGAAATAAGATGACACGAGACATGAGCTCTTTTCTCCAGTTTCAGCTTGAGGAATTATCCCTGAACCTCAGGGATGCTCAATTCTTTTCCTTTCTAAAATAGAGGAATGACGTTGTTTCCCCCTTAATTCCCCCGTGGACGTCATTAGCATTTATAATGAAGTGGTCTGTTCCCTTACGATTTCCCAAGCGCGACATTCAGCTGCCAGATCCGTAATGGCACTTGAGACACCTGTTGAAGACGGTTAGAGAGGAGAAAAGGCAGGGCATATTATCCAAACACTGTGAGACATGGCTTTTGAAGTAAGAATCCCCTTGTGTCCTGTCTTTTTTGAGATTTTCCTGTTTGGGTCCATCAATGGCTGAGATGTTGCCACCTAGGAAGACCCTTGGGGACACACTTCTCGGTAGCTCCCTGTGCTAGCCATTGCCCAGTCTTGTCCCCAGAGGATCTATCACTCCTCAGCATTCCCAAAAGAGGTTTCAAAGGAAAATGCCGTCCGAGTCTCCCAGAACATGGTCCAAGGTGGGCTATGAGGGTGCCCAGTGCCCTCGGTACACCCCCAGGCGGGTTCACTGAGTCGGACTGTGGAACAAAGTGTCCTCACGCGCTGAATGGCCGGGATGGAGACCCCCACCAAACTACACTAGGAAAGGTCCCAACGGCAGGAAGTCACCCCTCTCCTCGGGAGCTTCTTCCTCCAGGCTCACTGCGGTACCAAGGGCTGGTCACCTTCCCCATCTTCCCAGCAGAGGACGCTGCCCATGAGCGACTCTCGCGTGGCTCTGAGTGAGCCCAGTGCATTCTCTTTGAAGTTCCCTTCCAAACAGCCCAAGTACCTGGGACATGGCTGGCCCCTAACTTCTTCCTTCCGCCCCAGAGGGCAGCGTGGTGTCTGGGAGCCCCACATTTCTGACCTCTGGAAGATCAAGTCACCAGCGGCCTCCGCCTGGTGACTTAGCCGGCTGCAGACACCAGCGTCTCTCTGCCACCTGCTCTCTCCTGCCAGTTCAATCTCATGCCGGATCTCATTCCAGACGGTGACTCGCCGGGGTCCCTCTGAGTGCCGGTGGCCGAGCACGGGAGGCCTGGCTCCTGACAGTTCTGCGTCACTGCTCCAATTAGCCCGTGTACAACAGCAGTGTGATGACCACACAGTCTCGTATCGTGTCTGAAGTGTTTCCTTGATTTCCCCTCAGGGGCATGAATAGATCTTTTTTCCAACCTCCATGAATGCCCTATTGAAACCCCCACGGACAGACAACTAACTGCTGAGGACATTTACCATCAGCATGTAAGTTCTGAGGTTTTACGATGTGTCTGACGGAACCAGACACAGATATCTTAGACTGGGCACTTACAATTTCCTGAAAGCCGGCATTACCCTGCTCACACCTGGGGCCTGCTAAGTGTTCCTGACTGGAGACTGGACCCAGATGTTACACTTAACCATTGACGTTCCGTGTCTGGGTACTGGGAATACAAGACCGAGACGGGCCCTCAGGGGGGTCTCATCAAGGAGATGTGCTCAGTCAGCATAGGTGAGCGTGTGTTTGTATGTGCATGTGTGTGTCCAAATGTGTGCATGTGTGTACTCGTGGGAAGAGGAGGGATCCTGGTAGGAAAAGATCCATAGGGTGACCGTGCACTCAGCCTTTGGAAACACAAGCCAAAACAAACATTTCTTCCTCGAAGTTATTCTTGTAGGGTATTTTGGTCATAGCAACACAAACCTGACTCACACACACAGTTAGAGAAAAATGCTTTAAAACGTGGCTGAAGGTTAGCAGGCTACTTCTGCAAAGGAGAGTCACAGTGGAGGTGTGCCCCTCACCTCCGTCGCTCCCCTCCTACCCTGTTGTGATCAGCTCCTTACTGGAAGGGAGCACACCATCCCCAGCTCAGGGCAGCCCCTTGTCTGCACAAAGCTTGGAAGATGCAAGGTCCCGAACCAGGACTACAGACACCCCTGGTACTACCCCAAACAGCCGTGGCTGTGTCCTGGGTGACTGTCCACCTAGCCAGGGTGGGAGGACACCCAGGGCATCCTCAGCCTGGAGCGTCACTGGAGAATGCCAAGAAGCTGTAATGGGAGCAGCAACATTTGGGAAACAAACCACGTGGCTTTCATGAGGAGGCTCAAACGGACGTGGCTGGAACAAAATGGCAGCTTATCAAACGGTGGGAAAGCACACCATGACTGCTCGGTCCTGAGGGATGTGAGTACTTATCTGTGTTTTCATTTTAACGCATTCCAGGCTCAGACAAAAGTTGCAATAGAACAAAAAAAAAATTTTTCAATAATAACCACCCAGAATCCCCAAATGGTAATATTTTGTCTTTACCAAATTTGCTATTGTAATAGTCTCTTTCTCAACACACGCAATTTTAATTTTAAGTCTAATAAGATACATAACTTTCTGAACATTCTGAGATTAAGTTTCAGGCATCAAGTCCTTTCACTGCTAAGCCTTCAGATAATGTCATCTAATTTATAGAACTGGCCCAAAGTTCGGTCATTGTCCTGGTCATATCCTTTATCACAAATTTTTTTTTTTTTAAATGTTTTTCTAGCTCAGCCGTCAGTCCAAAATCATGGGCTACATTTATTTGTCTAGTTTCTTTTCAACTGGAATAGTTCTGGAGTCTTTCATATTCTTTCATGAACTTGAAGTTTTTGTAGACTGTCCCTCAATTTGGACTTGCCTGCTGTTTCCTGTGACTTTATGCAGATGACCTATCTTGGGCAGGAAGGCCAAAGAAATGACGTGACCCACTCGTGCCCTGTATGGGAGGCACGGGCTGTGGGTTTGTGGGTTAACTGATCATTTCAAGTTCAGCCTTCCAGGTCTCTCCACTCTGAAGTTACTCTTTCCTCCTTTACAATTAATGATAGCTTGTGGCAAGAGACTCTACAAATCAGTTTTATCATCCGTTCATGACACTTGAAACAGCCCTAACGTTTGTCAAATGCCAATTCCCTAATTTTGTTATCACTTCTACACTTATTTCCCTTTTTTTCTTTCTTTCTTATCTTTGTATTTCTCATTTAAAACAGTATGAATTCATGGATTCTTATTTTACCCAACAGATAATGAGCTGTTCATGGGGTACTGAGGTTTGCACAGGGATCAGACAAGGTGGGGATCTGAGCAGGTACGTGGAAATGTTGCTTATGTCTCACTGCTCCCAGAAGGCAGTGTTCTTGGAGAAAACTGGGCACTGGAATTTCTGAGATGCTGAAGTTTCTGTTAGACACTCTTTGGGGTGTCCATTTAGTCCACAAGCCCGTCAGCTATGTCCCAACTTAGGACGTCACTGTGGCTCTATTTCTCTGATGGAAATTTGTCTCAATGGCTTCCAGGAGCAGTGAGACGTAAGCAAGATTTTCAGATCCCAGCACTGTCCGATCCCTACGCAAAGATCAGGACCACATCCAGGAAATGGAAATGGGGGCCTACAGACTCACTGTCTCTGGTGGGCTTCTGGACAGACTGTGGGAGCTGTGAGGCAGCCGTATCTTCTCACCAGAAAACAAAGCAGCAGAAGCAAACAGTTGTCCAAGACACAGATGATTGGAGGAGACTTCCTGAAAGAGATAAGGACACCAGATGGAAGGAAAGAAACTCCTTTGAGTCCTTGTGACTTTTCATTTTCTAGTTTCAGTTCTGGGCTGGGGACATAGCTCAGTGGCAGAGTGTCTGCTTAGCACGTACAAGGAACTGGGTTCGATCCCCACCACTGTAAAAAAAACATTTTTAAAGTAGAGGTTCAGCCCCCATATTGAGTAGACTGGTGTCACACCTTCCCCCCAAATTCATGTCTAGCTGGAACCTCAGAAGGTGACCCTATTTTGAAACAGAGTATTTATAGAAATAATTAGGTAAGGATCCTTATATGAAATTATTCTGGGTTAAGGTGGGCCTTAGACCCAATGTCCTTATCAGAAGGGGAATGGTTCCAAAACAGAGGAAAAGACCATGTGAAACTCAGGCAGAGATTACAGCTAGGCCAGCACAAGACAAGGGTCAGCAGAGGCCACCAGAAGTTTTGAAGATCAAGGATTCTCTCCAGAGCCTCCAGAGAGCGCTGCCTTGAACTTCCTTTTGGATTTCCGGCCTCCAGAACTGTGAGAGGACCTGTCTGTTATTTTAAGTCACCCAGCTGGAGGTAGTTGGTCATGGCAGCCACAGGAAATTAGCCCAGGTCCCTCCCAGGTCTGGGTGCACTATCACCCTCAGACTCAGGCAAGGGGGGCCCTGCCCCGAACCCCCTGTCTTGGGATCCCTGCTTCATCTCTCAGTCGAGTCCTCCCATGGGAGTCCGGGGTGAGTCCATGATCTCCTTTTCTGAGCCGCACTCTGAAAACCAGGATCCTTGAATTTCCAGCCCAACTGGCCCAAGTCTCCCGTTCCCTGGTCTGTCCTCTCCAAGGCATCTCACACTGCCACTGTGTGCACCTCCAGGTCCAAATGTGGGAAAGCGTGGCTGCCGGTGGGATGAATGATGTGTGAACCAGGTCCCTCCAAAGCAGGGCAGGGCAGGGCAGGAGGCAGCCAGAGAAGAGCTGAGAAGGGGGGGATGAGACTCTGGCTCTCTGTGGTCGGCATTTCTGGAGAAGTGGGTGCTCTGGGTGGTTTTGAAGGTAGATCTGTCTAGGTGGAGGTCAGAGCACCATGCTGAACTGTGTGCTAGCTGCAGTGTGATGTTACATGGCGCACCTCTGCTGCACACTTCAAGGCAGGCGGGTGTCGTTCCCAGTCTCAGTGAGACCTGCTCATCTATGCGTCCCCAATATGCCCTCTTCTCTATACACTGTCTTGGCTTCTCTTTCTTCCCCCAAGAGAACCTTGGTATACTCTATTTTGTGGAAATTCATGCTGTTTGGGGTTTGTGGTCTGCTCTGGTTTGGCTAAGTATTCTCCAAAGGCCCAGGTGTTATGGGCTTGTGGCCAGCCTGAGGGGCCATCAGGAGGTGGAGGGACCTTTAGGAGGTGGGGCCTAGTGGGAGGAAGTTAGGTTGTGGCCCTTTCTGGCTCTCTGCCCCCACCATCATGAGATCAACAGCTCTGAGCATCTTGTATTCTCATCACGATGTGCTGCTGAGCCACGGACCCAATCCAAGAGAGCATGTCGATCAATCATGGACTGAAACCTCCGAAACCGTGAGCCAAAATAAACCTTCCCTCTTTATAAGTAGATTGTCTCAGGCGTTTTCCTACAGTGACAGAAAACTGACTCATTATCTCATAAAGTCCTAGAAAGGAAATTACTGTGTCCATGTGTATATAAATTTTTAAGACTTTGGTATACAGAATTTGCCCCTATAAGCAGTGTGAAAGAGACAATATCGGAAACATATGTTCAAGGTTTGTTGTTTGTGCAGTGCTGGGAATGGAACCCGGGGCGTCACACATGCTAGGCAAGTGCTCACCAGTGAGCTACACAAGCTCCAGTTTGTCAGTTTGCTTGTTTTTAACTTCAAATGCATTAAGTTATTAGTGTAAATAAGTTAACCAGCTCACTTTTCTGATCAATGGAACATTCTAGAAAACATTAGGTCCTAAGTTTGGGGCTATGTAGGGCTTGCTAAATCGATTTAGAAGGTCCGAACCAAGGAGGAAGGCGCTTTTGCTCCTTACCTTCCAGTGCCTCTCAGGGCTGGCCCTGTCCCCTCCATCTCAGGGACACTCATTTCTCTTAACATGTGATGGAGGGTATCTTTTGTGTGTGTGTGGGAGAGGGGGTATTGGGTATCGAACTCAGGGGCACTGGACCACCAAGCCACCTCCCAGCCCTATTTTGTATTTTATCTAGAGACAGAATCTCACCGAGTTGCGTATCACCTTGCTTTTCCTGTGGCTGGCTTTGAACTCGTGATCCTCCTGCCTCAGCCTCCAGAGCCACTGGGATCGCAGATGTGCACCACAGCACCCGGCTCCAAGGGTATCTTTCAAAGGAAGGAGATGGAGGAAGAAGCCTGAGGACCATGTGTGCCTTGGACATCTTGGTTTCATTTCCTGGGATCTAGACGGGATATCCATGGTACCGTGATGGCTGGAAACCAATATTTTTCCACTTCTGAAAATCAGGGTGGCCGGTCTCACCACATCAGTGCAAGGACAAGAAGGGAAGTGTGCGGGTGGCCCAGCAAGGGTACAGCTGATGGCTGATGTCACGGTCACCGGCCTGGGCCGAGAGCAGGGCTCTCTTGCAAGGAGATGACAAGGGCTATCGATACAGTGTTAAGGACAGAGAATGAGCCACTATTTGAAGACCAAGAGAAGTCATAAACCAAAGATAATAGTCATCAAGTTCTTTCTGGGTAATTGAGTTAAATTAAAACTTTGCCTCATAGTCTTTCCAGGTCCCTTCTCTCTCTCTCTCTCTCTCTCTCTCTCTCTCTCTCTCTCACACACACACACACACACACACACACACACACACACACACACGGGCTGCACACGATTCTTCAGCCTCTGCCTGTGGAAACAAAATCGATATTGTGTTGCACATAAAGCACCTATTTAATCTGAAATTGCATTTTATAGTCCATTTACCCCACCAGAGTCGCCCAGAGTCAGGCCGGCTCTGTTCCTTTTCGAGGCCAGCTCGCTTTCCATTGTTCTCCCTGTCAATGGGAAACTTGCAAAGGGGGCTTTGAAACAGACAAGAAAAGCTCCAAGAGGGCAGCTCCAGCTCAGAGGCCCCAGGTGGAAAGGAGGCGTGGACACACACACACACACACACTCACACACTCAGCTCTAAGCGGGCGTACATTTCTTTAGCTTTTGTGTTCTTCCAGTTCACTTTAGCATAAAGAAAGAAGAGAAAAAGGCTTCTGAAGGATTGTGTGTGTGTGTGTGTGTGTGTGTGTGTGGCCCGTGTTCTCCTACCTATTGGTGGGCACATGGCTTAGGAGGCCCAGATACAGGCATAGACAGACCTGGCGTCCAGGATGTGAATTCCCTGCTGCGGGGGCTTTCGTTTTACTTGAGTGCTCCATCCTTCAGTGGGCTCGGTCCTCACATGGTGTGTTACATTCTAATTCCTTCTTTAGGTGAGATCAAGAAAATCTCAACCAACCAGTACTTACGCGGAGCTGAAACAGGCATTATAAACACCCGCCATCGGAAGCACCCTGCATACACTTCTGAGGTTTCCAGAAGACCCCACCATGGCTCCCACCTGCGGCAGTGCTATGCCAGAGGGTGTGGTGAGAGATTAGCTTCCTTTCCTGCCCGGGAACCCAGTTTCTGTCCGGAGCTGCCACCTGTCCGGGTAATTCCACACATTCTTGGTCAGCTTGGCGCATGGTCTCCTTCCTGTCTCAGACCCTGTGAATCCAGGAGGCTGATGCCCTACCAAGATGCCAGGCCAGACACGGGCACCAGCTCAGGAGTCTGCTGCCTGGCCTGGCCCTCTGATGTCCTCCACCCAGATGGCTCTGTTGCTCTGGTACCTGTCCCCCTTCACTCCTAGGCTCCTCCTGCTGTTCCTGCCCACCCTGGGCCACCAAGAGCTCTGGGCCACCACAGCCCCTTCCCTTTCTCTCCCAGGTGCGTGGGATTCTTTGGCTGTACGCTTTCCTAAGAAGCTGCCAACGGCTTCATCTACAGCTCCCCTGAACCTTTCTACAAGGCCACCCATGAGGGTGAGGCCTGAGGTCCCCAAGCTCTGATGTCCCTCAGACAGCTTGTAGGAGATGCAGGCCTTTTTTATTTCTAAATTTCTTTCTTTTTTTTTTTTTTTTTTTTTTTTTTTTTAGTAACCATCTCTCTCTGCTGACTCTCCACTTACCTCTAATTTGGAGAACCTTCCATATCTATAGAAGCCAGAGCTGATGACCACGTGGATTCCTTCCACCTTCCCTTTGTACCTGTCCCTTCAGGTCTGCTGCCATTGCATTTAGTGGCCTGCACCTGTGGCTTCCCTTGGAGTCCTTGGCCGAAGCTCAGGTACATGCCAAGAGCTGAAGGCGTCTATGCAGGTATCCAAACCTCGCCCCTCCTGGCTGGTCTCCAGCCCCAGACGCTGGTGAGGAAGCGCAGGCGCCCAGCTCCCTGATCTCGAGTTGGCTCCAACTCTGAGGCATAATTAATACAGCGCCTTGGGGGTCCCGACGGAGCTGGGGCTTGCTCCCTTGCTGGGCCCCGCCCTTCTGAAGCAGATGGAGGGGCCAGGGGCCAGTCAGTTTCAGCCAGGGGACTGAAGGACGCGTCCCCTTGCCACCTGGAGTGCTGCTGGCCAAGAAGTTCAGCTGGGGGGCTGCGTGGGCACTGCCTGGGTCAGTTAAGGGGGCTGCCCGCACCCAAGGCCAGGCCCCTTCTTAGGGCAGCTCTCATCCATGAGTGGCAGATGCAGGAGTAAAATGACCGAATGCCTGGCCCCCAATTTGGGACAATGCTGAAGCCACTCTGGCTTCTGCCCTCCCAAGACTGCTCACAGCTCACCTCTCGCCATTCGGCTAAAGTCCCTTCACGTTGGACTGTTGAGGGGAAGGTGTCTTGGCCCTTCATACAGGTGGACGACCTGATTCCCTTGCCAACTTCCTGCACACTAACGGTCAGGCTGAGCAGCCTAGAGAGGTGAGCTCTGGAGACCCTCTGGAAGGGGTTGTCGGCAGCTCAGCTGAGCAGAATACTCCCTTTCTCTCTTCCTCAGTTTTCCCATCTATGAAATAGGGATATTTTACTCAGCTGAGGAGCAGAGCAAAAGAGACAAGAACATGTTTTAAATAGTGCCTAGAACATAGAAAGTTCTTAGTAATAGCTGTTTTATAATGTATACAAGTTCTCTGAATTTTTTTTCTGAGGGCAAGACTTGGAAATTCAAAAGCCAAGAAAATCCTCATGCCTCACAGACACCTTTGATGACTGAGATAGGAAATTCAGACGAGCTGGGCGCGGTGGCACATGCCAGTAATCTCAGCGGCTCGAGAGGCTGAGGCAGGAAGATCTTGAATTCAAAGCCAGCCTCAGCAACCTAGGGAGACCCTCAGCAACTTAGTGAGATCCTGTCTCTAAATAAAAATGTATATATACAAAAAGAAGGAGCGGGTGCTGGGGTTGTGGCTTTGTGGTTAAATGTTCTAGGTTTCAGTCCCTGGTACAAAAGAGAGAGAGAGAGAGAGAGAGAGAGAGAGAGAGAGAGAGAGAGAGAGAAATTCGGGAGAGATCAGCAGTGGGAAGAGGGGAACATGATGTGAAAGCAAGAACAAATAGGTAAAAAAGGAGGCAACTGGCTAATATGTCAAACATCACCCTGTTGTGGACTGAGACCTTCTGCACTGTGGTATAAGCCTATGTGCCAGGTTACCTTGAGGTAAGATTTTCTTTTTAATCAGAAATTACGTTCAGTGGCCATTTTCAGACCTATAAAGTACTTTCCATCAAACTTCAAGCTCTGAGTTTTCTATCCCGCCATTTGGGGCAGGATCACAGAAAACAAAGATGCCTTTGGATAAGCCACTGGCTTCATTTGGTGGCAGGAAGGAGAGAGAAGGCCCTGGTCCTCTGTGAGTTGGACCATGAAGCGGCTTCATGAAACAAGGCTACTTGGAGGTCCGTCCTGGACTTCGCAGGAGTAAAGAGCAAGGTCCCTTCCTCCCGGGTGGGTGTGCGCACCATGTTCCTCCCTGGTATAAAACAGCGTCTTTAGAAACTACCTGCTCACTGAAAACCAGGCCTGGGACACTCACCCCCAACCTCCTTAGCTGTGAGAATTAGCCTCTTGGAAAACCAGCAACTTTGGAAGGACACCTATTGACAATAGCCCTGGAAATGCGGCTTGGATTTGGAATAAAATATTTATAATCCCTCCCTGGGGGAAGTGAGCCGAGCACAATGAATCCACGGGCTTGGCTCTCTGGAGGTATTTTTCTCATTCTCCCTGGCACGGATAAAATCTAAACTGTACTTAAGAAACGGTGTTAAATGTGTTAGTTGACTGAATCTGGCATTTATAATGCAATTTAGCAAAGTTTTATATTGACAGCATGACATTTTTAAAGGGCCCTTTCTGATTAACAAGGTTCAGAATCACTCCCTTGATTATGCTTGCAGAGTGAGTGTAAAACGCTACAGGCTCTGGAAGCCATGAATCGGGGCTCTGTTAGCATTAGACGTATTTTGCTTTCTTAGTGACCATTTTGAGGGAGGATCAGGCTGGGACTTCATTTTTCAGGACAGAAGAAAATCTGTTTTCTCATTCTGGGGGGGGGCGGGGCTCTACGAGGAAAGGGCCTCTGGCGGGCAGAAGAGAGATGTGGATTCAAAGCCAAGGCTGGGCAGCTGGTCATCCTGCACTCTCCCATCTTCCCTCCTGTTTCCCTTTGTTCAGAGGAAGCCAGTCTAAGACATCCAACTCGGGCAGGGAAGACCAGAACAGCACATTCATTTTCCAAAGAGCAAAAGGGAGAGGGTTTAATTCGTCTTCCCCGCATTTCTGACACTGGTACTATTACTACAAATACTTTCTGGTTGTCTCCTAAATATCTAAGAATCTTATTTGGACCTCACAGAGGGAAGAAAGGAGACGTGTCAGTCATCTTTGGGCCAATGGAGCCAACACAACACAGAGACTAATATGAATTATCCCAACTGGTCCACAGTGGACTCCGCCACCAGTGTCCATGCTCCTTGTCTTGATACCCTTAGCGACCACCTATGGAGCATCCAAGCAAGGACTGGCCACCGCATGGAGTCCACCTCTGTGCTTGCTAAGACATTCATAACATCAAGTTCCCTTTCACCATTTTTAAGTGAGCAGCTCAGTGAATTACGTACATCCAGATCATTGGGCCACCACCGCCACCATTGGTCTCCAGAACTTTCCATCGTCCTAAACTAAACTTAGACTCCCTTCCCCACCCTGCAGTCTCTGCTCAGCCCATTCTGCCCACTGCCTATGAGCTGACTATCCTGAGTATTTTATGGAAGTGGAATGGTACCATATCCATCCTGTTGTGACTGGTCGACTTCACCGAGCAAGTCTCCACGTGTTCCGGCTATCACATGTCAGAATGTCCCTCCTTGGTAACGCTGAATGACTCTCCATTCTGCTTACCCTTTGTCTATGATGGACTCTTGGGTTGCTTCAACCTTTGGGCTGTTGTGATTAATGCCACTATGAATGTGGGCATACAAACGTGTGCAGATGGGAGTACAAACCTACCTCACCTCTGATTTCCAGGATGACCCTGGAGCAGAGAGGTACGTCTCCCATTTTACAGGTGAGGAAGCTGGTACCCAGAGAGGACCTGCCCAGGACCATCCTCCCAGCGGTTGCTGATTCCAGGGAGTGAAGCCATGTCTATCTGCCACCCTCCACACCTCCACCTTCTGGGTCAATCCATGGGCTCTGCTCCCTTGGCATTAGAAGTTAGGAAGAGAGCAAGTACCTTCTGGGCCCATCTCTTGTTGATCATCGTGGTGATGTTTTCCTATTGATGGATTGATCAGAACCCAGCAAGAATCCAAAAACAGAGCCCCCAGGATCTCAGAGATGTCACATGCCCCTTCCTCGGCCTGCAGGGTGGAGTGAGTTGGAGCAGCTGGGAGACAGACCCTGCACATGTCTGCACACAGACAACCATCTCATTGGAAGGGTGAAAAAAGTTCCAGTCTTAAAGCCATGCGTCAGCCTATTTGGGTTCCCAAGAGGATAGACCAGGTTGCATAGGGAGTCGCTCTGGTGACTAAGTCTCATTCTCTGCATGAAGACCATCATGGGCTTGAGCAAAGGGATACTGAGACCTGTCTAAAACCATGACGCTCCTGATGGCATTTCAACTGGGCCCCCAGGAATACTATTTTGAACCTAAACGGAAAAATTAACATGCATGATCACCAGTGGGCAAGTCCCCAGTTATTCTCTTGGCAGATTCTTGTTGGTTTTGTTTTGAACTAAAAAGGAGGTGGAAAGAGGTGACGGAAAACACAAGTGAAGGTGCGAGCAGCTGCTGCCTGTCTCCCTCGCACACCGGTGTCAATGTGGATGGAGTTAAATAGAGGAGCCGCCCTGTGGAAGCATGCGCAGCACCTGCCCTGCGGGCCAGGTTGCCAGACAAGGAGAAGCAGGACCCTGCTCTCTGGCATCCCCGTCCCCACACCTCAGGGAGCCCTGGACGTTCTCCAGTGAGCATGGAAAGAGGCCAGAGGGGAGGAAGCCGCAGTCAATTTGGGAGTGGGCTGCCACCAAGTGGGGGCACCTAGACAGAAAGACAATGTCAGGTGCTGGAAGAGGAGCAGGTGATGATGGGCCCCTCCAAGACATGACTGCGGTGAGACTAGTTGGAGAGCCAAGGGAGTACGTGAGACAGAGCAAAGAAATTAGGTGATTTTGTCGTTCCTTTGGCCCCACAACCTGTGGTCCAGACTTAGACCTGAGATGGACCTTCGGGACTCCTCCTACCCCTGGCTTCCAATGATGCAAAGGAACAGTGTTGACCAGAGGGAAAATGAAAACTGAGAATCCACCCGAGGAGGCAGGGGATCAGTGCTTGCCCCGGGAACACCATGACAGAGGCAGTTCCTTGAATGCGAGTTTTACAACTTATGTCTCTGCCGAGTCCAAGACTGATCGGAGAGCTAACGTGGGCACAGCGTCTGGGCTGGGCCACCCCTCCCGTCCCTTCATCCTGACGTATGCCATCCAATCCCCCAGGCACACTGTAGCTCTCCATGTCAATGCGGAGCCTGGCAGCATGTCACAATTAAAGGACCTATCAGCATTTACATTCCAAATACCCCCTTTGGAAGGATTTATTATCTGTCCGTGAAAATAAGCTGAGAGCTTGCTGGAACCCAGGGTCTCAGCGTGTAAGCCATTTGTCAGAGGGGCTTTGTTTGGGCAGTGGGGTGTGCCTGTGTTGGTGTGTTTGCATGTGCAATGTGAGAGTGGATTCAAACCTGACTTATCTGTAAGCTAACAGAAAACACTCATCAGAGGAAGGCTTGCCAATCAATATACATCTTTGTTGTTGTTCTAGAACAATAGCAGAAGGCAGACACGGAGTGCAAATCTAACCTGGATGGAAGCTGCTGGGCATCTTTCCTCTTTCCAAATATCAAAGATGAGCTCTCTCTGTGGCTCAGCCCTAACGGATTGATTAATTGATGATCTCATGGATGAAGCTGCAGGCAGATGATGGGGGACACTGGCAGATCCTCTGCATGCTTTCCATGGGCAGATGTCCCTCTGCTGTGGTGCAGGGGCAGCATCCTCACAGCAAGGGGGACGGTTAGCAGAACCCTCTCCGAGGAAATGCCTGACGGCCATAACCCCTCCCCGCCACTGTGGTTATCACTGGGGACAGAGGGACCTAGACCCAAAGAACAAAATGCCTTTAACACCAGACAGGCTTTTAATGTTGGCGTTTCCAGGGGACTTGGGGGAGGGATGAGCTGGCCCATTCTGTTTGCATTTGAAACTGTAATGTGACTTTACTGTTGAAAAACGGGAAAAGAGACTTTTGCGAGGAATTTCCAAAGACTGTTGTCAGTACACTTCTTCGCCCAAGTTGGCAGGCCCGAGAGCTGTGGTGAGAGGGAAGAAACTGCAGCAGAAACGAAGCCAGGGGTTGAGCCAAAGTCGGCTCGATGGGGTGATGACTGCCAACACACAGCCTGTTCTAGAAGCTTCACGCGTGTGAACACAACCGGCCCATCAAGTCTTGGGAGGTGGGAACTCCGCCATCTTGCTTCTCTGAGAAGGACGCCGTGGCCCTCAGAGGCCATGTGACTTGCCCAAGTCACAATCAGGCAGGACAGAGAGGGGGAGGCACTTGGACCAGGCCCTGAGCTCCACACTCTGTGGTCAGCAAGCTCTGAACAGCTCTCCCTGGATGCCGAGGTGCCCCAACGAGGGACAGTCTGAGTAGATTTTAAGAAATCAGTGGTTTGATGGTTTATTTTGAATATAGGTTTGTCTTATCACAAACAGGATGCAAGTGTGTGTGTGTGTGTGTGTGTGTGTGTGTGTGTGTGTGTGTGCGCACGCGCGCGCATGCAGGCATGCGTGTGTGCTAGCTAGTGTGTGTGAGCATGTGCCCATATAACAGCACAGGCGTATGCAGTGTGCCTACCCGTGATGCTTAGTGTCTGTCGAGCCTATTAGAATTGAAGAGAAAGGATTTTAGGAAAAGGGCCTATGGTCCAGAAGGACAAGGTCACCTGTCTGCAGTCCACCTCATCTAAGACCCCTTGGTGGCACAGTGATGTCTTGCTATGGTCTCAGTGTGTCCCTGGAAGGTCGTGCATTGGAAGCCTGATCCCCAGATTCACATTGATGGTATTTAGAGATGGGGCTTTGGGGAAGTAATTATAATTAGGTGCGGTCATGAGGGTGGGCCCTGATGATGGCAGTAGTGGCTTTCCAAGAAGAGGAAGAGAGGCCTGAGCTGTTACGTCTGCTCTGTCTCACCGTGTGTTGTGCTCTGCCATGTTTTGACACAGTAAGAAGGCCCTCACCAGAGGCAGGCGCCATGCTCTCAAAACCGTGCGCTAAAAGCATTTCTTTATACATTACCAGCCGGTGGCATTTTATGATGATCTTTTGTTGCAGCAACATAAAATGGGCTTAGGACTCCCACTCGGGTCTCCCCCTCATTCTGGAGCTCTTCTGAGAAGAGGCCCAGGCTTGCCTTTAGCTAAAGGAAAGGTGCAGAGAGATTGTTCTAGATGTCAGAAAAGACCAGCTGAGACCAGCCCAGGAGGGAGTTAGCATAAGCCAGTCTCTGGGTTTTCCTGTCTTCCTGCGATTTCTCATGCCCTCGGAGGAAATGCACTTGCTACTCTTGGTGAATGGGAGGAACATAAAGGGGGGGGGTCATGCTTAATATGACAGGAGGGCCCCATCGTCACCAGGAAAGGCCACCTACCCTGCTGGATAAGCTCTCGTTTCTCACTTACAAACTCTCGTTTTTCTGAGAGGTCTAATTAGCAGGAAATAACACTGACGACTGTTGTGTCAGCAGTACCCCCACGGTGCCTGCAAGCCCCTCTCTTTACCTGCTCCTTGAAGTCCAAGGATGAAAGTCCCTTCCTATCCCCACCTCAAGAGTCACTCAGCCTTCCAGGAGGGGGACAGAGCACTGTCCCAGCCTCAGCACACAGGCTCTCTGAGCAGGCTACAGCACTGGGCCCTGGTTAGGCCCCAGTTTGCCATCACTATAAACCATGCCTGAGTCAATGAACTCATAAAGAGCAAAGGTTTGTGTGGGCTCGTGGATTTAGAGGTTCACGTCCATGATCAGGTGGACCCGAGGCCTTTAAGCCTCCAGCAGGACTACAGGTTGGCAGTGGAGAAGCACACGGTGAAATCAACTGCCATCTTCATGCCCAGGAGGCAAAAGAAGAGGAAGGGATGGAGTCCTGTAATTCCCTCCAAAGGTGTGCCCTGGTGTCCGAGACCACCCACTGGGCCCATCTCCCCCAAATTCCATCACATCCCAATCCCCTTCAGTGGATATCTGACATCTGAACTACAGCAGACCCTCTCTCCTAGATGCTGATGGTTTGATAAACCTTACAACGTTAGGAGTGGATATCGTTCTCGAGTTGAGTTTCCTAATTATTTTTGTGCTCTGCCACTGTTCTCTCTCACAACCCCCTTTGTTTGGATGGCAGGAGCTTTTCTGTCATTTTGGAGATGGCTAGCTCCCCGCATGATTTTTTAAAAGCAGAAAAGTTGACCCTTTTTCCTGCAGAGTTCACCTCTCCCCATCTCACCCCTCTTTATTTCTCATTGAAAGTCTGGTCACCCGTGTGGCTGTCCTGGGAGCTGCCTCCTGCTCGTGTCCCAAGGGGTTGTGAATTAGCAGTTGGTCACCTTTCTTCCTCTGAGTGCCCCTTGCCTAAGTGAGGACCATTAGAAGACAACTCAGCTGTGGTATGGGATAGACCAGGGTCGGAAGCCCAGCTCAGAGGCTAGAATCCATGTGGCCTATTTACTTAACTGGCTGAGCCTCAGTTTCCTCCTTTATAGAATTAGAAAAACAACTCCCACCTCATTAGGCCTGCCATGAAAATTAAACCAGGTGACGTGTATAACTTGCCTGGCAATGAACAGGGTTTCAGGAAATGTCAGTCGTCTTAGCAGCTACTATGGTCTGCATGTTGGCATCTCCCCCAGATCTCAATGTGACGCTATTAGGTGGTGAGAACTTTGGGAGTAAGTAGATCCTGAGGGTGGAGCCCCTTGAAGGGGGATTAGTGCCCTTATGAGAAGAGGAGGAGGGCTCTGCTCTCCACCCTTCGGGGACCTGATGAGAAAGAGGCCATCTGCAAACCAGGAAGTGAGCCTACTCCTCACACTGCACCTGCCAGCACCTTAGCGTTGGACTTCCCACCTCCAGAGAACGGGGACAATCAGTGTTTGTCCTGAAGCCACCCAGTCTACAGGACTTGTTCTAGCTGCCTGGACAGACCAGACAGTGGCCTGAAGCACAGGGAGCTGGTGGGACTGACCTCGGGGGTGTAGACCCCCTCTGGCCATCAGAGACACAGCGAACACGGTCCTTGCTCCAAGAGGAGACCAAGCCCGGTGCCACCACCATTTCCTATTCCCCCCCGTTTTCAAGAGCCACCAACAGCCTTCCTTTTTGGTAATAAGGTACTAAGCCGCTAGCACCCCCCATATTTTTTTGCAGATAGAAAGAGACATGAAGACCACCAAAAACCCCTATGATAAAGTTTAGTTTGTAAATTAGGTGACAAATAAATTACATCAATAAAAATAATAAAATAGAAGAAGTTTAATAATATACTGCAAAAACGTTATATGGTGTCATTCTCTCTCTCTCTCTCTCTCTCTCTCTCTCTCTCTCTCTCTCTCTGTCTCTCTCTCTCTTTCTCTCCCTTCCTCCCTCCCTAAAAATATCTTGTTATTTTGTGTTCACCTTTCTTCTTATGAATATGTGAGATGAAACTTACAGGAAACATTTATTTTACAGCTTTTTCTTGGCATATCCAAATTGCCAACATCACTTACTCGTATGCTTTGGGGCCATCATTAAGCAAAATAAGGGTTGTTTGAGCACGACACTGTGATATGGCAACAAGGGTCTGATAACCAACATGACTTCCAAATGACTAATGGGTGGATAGTGTGTACAGCACGAATATGCTGGACAAAGGGACAAGTCACATCCCATGGGGGATGGAGTGGGATGGCACAAGATTTCATTGCGTACCTCCGTAAGTTGCACAATTTAAAACTAATGAACTGTTTCTTTCTGAAAACTTCCATTTAGTTTTTTTGGGCTATGGTTAATTCCTGGTAACTGAAACCATGGGAAGAACAATTGTGCAAAGTGGAGGATTTCTGTACAGACCTCCAGAGAGAAAATCCCACCACAGTCAGGGATAGCTTAAGGGTTATGAAGGGTACCTGTAAAACAGGCAGCATATGCAGAAGAATCCAGGGCGGTGGGTCCCCTTAAATACTGTGACAGAGGACCCGAAGTCAGCAGAAGCTGGACTCCTCTCTGGGGAGAAAACCATCATGTGGTGCTGGTGACTTTGAAAGTGTAAAGTGTTACATCCCTCCAACATCCCAAGGCCAAGAAGAAAACTTGTGGGTCCATATTCTTGGCTCTAGCCATAGTTACTCAAGAAAGCTCATGTTGATCAGATTCTTAAAACAAAATTTCCTCATCTTCCTATCTGGTGGCTCTTGTGACAAATGAATCCCCACCACCACCACCATGGCTGTCCTTGTGATCTCTCTCTCATTGTTGGCCTTGCTCTCCCACCACCCACCTTCTCTCTGCCTCCTCTCTTCCTCTCTCCAGCATGGATGGTTCCAGGGCAGAGAGAGAGCTCACTTATCCTCCATGGGGATTGCTTAACTAAGACCTAGATTCCTACTGTGCAAAGCAATGGCGTCAACTGCATGCTTTCCATATTTTGGTTGTGAGAGAGACAACTATACACCAAAAGGCTATGTCATTTCTGGAAATAATCTTCTTGCCTGATCAGATTATTCTCACCATGTTGATGTTCACAGTCTGTTTGCACTAGCATGGCTTTGAGAGAACTTGTATCAGTATAAATATTACTTTAGCTTTTTAACTGCTAATTATATCAACATAAACTTAATTTATAGTGATAATCACAGTCATAATGTGCTGCTCCAAACATCACCACTGATGCTTTGAGGCATCGTGTAAACTCAGCCATTAGCAATCATGTAAATGCTCCCATTACTCATTATGATCCTGGCTAAAGAACTTCTCTAATTGACTTCTTCCTGAAGTCCATAGGAAGCTAAGAGCAGCAGCAGGAGAGGAGCCCGGGTGGAGCCATGTTCAAACCACCTCCATATTCAAGGGCTCATGCTGGAAAATACAAAGTCGCAAAGGATGATTTCAACACATTCTCAACTTCAAATTTAGTTCTGGTCACACTGTATCAACCAGATCACAACACTCTCACTTAGAAAAATGCCAAAAACACTTAGTTCCTACTGCATGCCACTCTGTCTCCCTATGTTGAAATAATAATCATATAAAAAAATATGCATCTTGTAAGTTCTTTCTGCCTTTTAATTTAAGACAGTCAAAGTGCTTGACTGATTTCAATTATTTTCTGTGTTGGTTTAGTGGCTATTTGTTTTTCATGCCATCCAGAACCCACATCTTGACACACTTGTGCCCTCGTTTTGCCCTGCCCGCGGAACTCCCCACCCAGCTCTCTACTCCAAGTTGTTCTCATAGAACCAACTCCACCCCCGTGTGGTTTAGGATAATCCAATCAGCATACTTCACTGCTCCCTGCGCACAGTGATTGGTTCATGAGTGAGCATAAGACTGAATCCTGGCCAATCAAGGTCAATGAAACACAATCTGGTCTCTCTTGGATGTGAGGCTCGGAAGAAGGAATTGTGTTGGCTCTTGCCCCAATCCCTAGACCCCAGTGAAAATTCTAAGAGTGAAACAGCCTACTGAGGAGAGCTTGGCTAAACTGAGAGTAGAAAAGAAAATACCCTGTGACATCCACAGCATCTGAAATCAGTCCTTTCCCTGGACTTTTCAATTATATGCACCAAGAATCCCTTTTTGCTTAAGCCAGTTGGGCTATTTACTGTCAATCACAACAAATAATCCTAACTGGTGCAGGCAGCAAGTGGAAATTGGGTATGATCATATCCATTTCTAAAATGGAGAAATGAGGATAAAGAAATGATGTCCAGTCAGTTGAAGGGTCGTGTGTATTAAATACAGAGGGTAAGCGGTCCTAACCACTCCAAAAGCAAAGTGCCCTACAAATTTAAAAGGGTTTTACAAAACTAATCATTCCAAATATTTCTGATTCTCTAGTTAACTCAGTGCCAAAGAAAGCAAATCTCTGTGTAGAACAAGACACACCTTGGGAGAGTTGTAGGGAATTGGGGGGCACCCTGCATTTGCATCTGTGAAATGGGAAATGAAAATTCAGAGAAGTCGGTGAGAAACCAAAGTAAAACACGAGAAGCAGATTGATAGGGTCCCCTGTACTCGGCTTGATCTAATGTGTCAGGCCAAGGATGCGTGAGAAAAATCAAATCTGGGGGCTTTTGGGGATGACCCCTTTTCAGGTATTCCTGCATCCCACCTGCTGCTCTGTGTAGCGGGGGCATGTTCTCTGTCACGGTCCCCCCCATTAGCACTTTGAATTCAATCACAACAGTGGGACCGGGCCCTCTATCTCCCATAGGCAGGCTGGTTTCTGCAATTAAGCTCAGGTTCAGGTTTTGGCTAATAACAGGCAAAGAATGTGACAGGCACGGGCATGCTCACTCATTAACTCATGCTAATGGGTGCTAGAACCAGGCCGCCACCAGCCCGCGTGTGAAGGAGCCAGGCTCGCGGTGTCACCCTGATCTCAGAGTGTTTGCAGGTTTATTTCACAACATTACTGAGGTCCGGCAGTTATCTAATCGGAAACCATTTTGAGGGGAAAGAAAAGAATAATTTTGTTTTAAGTGCCAGCCCTAGGTTTCTGTATTTTATGAACTAGACATAAATTTTCAATACAAGGTTCACAATCATACGGAGATCTACATGTTTGTGGGAAAAAAAATCCTGGGATATCCCTAAGAGTTTAGTGAATGTAGGAATAATAATTGTTTATTTGTGTAAGGTAAATGATAATTATCACACCTGTTTAAGTCACCTGAAAAGATAGATCATTGCAAAAAAGGGATGGGACTGAGATCACTTGTTCCTCAGTATCTCTGGGGGATTGGTTCCAGGTTTCAGATTCCCCCTCATATATCAGAATCTGCAGATGCTCAAGTCTCTTATATAAAATGACATCATGTTTGCATGTTACCTGTACACATCCTCTGGTGGGTTCATGTCTGGAAGGTTCATAACGCCTAATAGAATGTAAATGCCATGTGAATTGTTGTTGTACTGCATTGTTTAAGGGATAATGACAAGGGAGAAAAAGTCTGTTACATGTTCAGTACAGACAAATGTTTTAACAATCCATGGGTGATCGAATCTCAGGTTGTGGAATCCATAGGTAGGAAGGGCCAGATGCATGACCCTGGTTAACCTGGGAAATGGGAAGAATGATGCTGTTTTGCATGTGGCAGAAACTGTAGAATCCATTCCCTTGATCATTCTTTTGATACACAAGGATTGAATACCCACTACGGGGCCAGGAACCCACCCGGATGCTGCTGTCCAGTGCTCAACAGAGCAGAAGCTGCCCTTGCCCTCTGGGAGTTTACATTTCTTTTGGCTGCAGGGAATTAGGCCTCAGGGGACCCAATTAAGTACTGTGAGCAGAAGAACTTGTAACAAAGCAATTTCTGCCGACCAACACGTCTATGGCTACTTCTCACACTTGGGTCATGCAAGCTTAGGCATTATTGATCTAGAAAAAGTACTGATGGTCATGTAAACATTATGTTTGAGCATCTGAAATGGTTGGGATGAACCTGCAGGCATTGATGCAGACTTTGTTCTTTCTAGGTCACTTGGATAAAGCAGGCACGTGGCCCCTGATCCTCTTTGTCCCCATTAAACTGTTATTCTCTATCCCATCGTCACAGTGCTCAGACAAGCCAGCTGTCTTGCTATTCCCCAGTAGGGAGCACACAAAGGTGGTGCGTGGATAAGACATATTTGTCATGACTATAGTATAAGCAGCTTAAAACACGTACGGCAAACATAACGGGTCATTTTTAAAAAGCGATAATGTTTGTGCAAATCCACCAAACAGTTTTAAGGACTGTGCAAACCTATAGCAAGATCGGGATTCCTCTGTCATGGGGGTCATTGTAAGTGGGACTCTGCGTGACAGCAGTTGCAGATGCGTTTCTACATTGATGAAGGCAAATTTCAACCTCCCTCCAGAGCATCATCTTTTCCAAATTAATTTATTAAAAAATGCATTTTGGTCATTAGTGCTAAGCAGATTTATGAAAAGCAGATCATCTAGGATATATAGATGTACAAGCCCTGACATTTAGGTCTGTGCCACATTTTCTATCATTTATCTAGAATCCTGGTCACGTGTGTCAGTATCTGTGGACTCCCTGTTTGGATGTTAGTTATTTCTGCTGGCCATTTCTCATGGTGACATGGCCTTCTGGCGTCTTCTGACAGATGATAGTTGACACCCATCTGCATTGACTTCAGTTTAGACGGACAATATTCCACAAAGTGAAGGCAGTGTTCAGATTACGGTGTGGGTATACGTTCGAATGCTAGAGGGGAGGCTTAAAATGTGTCCCTGTTTTTCAACGATGAACATTTTGGCTTTGACTTTTTTGACTGGCATTTTTATTATTTTTTCCCCTTTTTGTAGGTTGTCAGCTGATTTAGTAACAGCTGGTAACACCAGTTACAAAATACATTTTTTTAAGAAAAAATCTTTAACAAGCAAATATTCAGATAAAGATTGTGTGAGGGTTCTTAATTAAATATTTATTCAGTAGAGAAAAGACAGTATCAATGAGAAGGCTCAAGAAAACCAAGAGGTGTTATGGGGGTGTCCTGGGGAAGGGGGGAATCGCTTCTGTGTGGTCTGTAGCCTGGGCTTCAGATGCACCCAGGAAGTGTGTGTGTGTGTGTGTGTGTGTGTGTGTGTGTGTGTGTTAGATTTTTTACTTGTTCTAATTAGTTACACATAACCGTAGCATGCATTTTGATACATCACACATAATTGGAGTATTACTTCTCATTCTTGTGGTTGCACATGATGTAGAATACACCAGTTGTGTGGTCATGTATGCACATAGGGTAATAATGTCCGATTCATTCTTCTATCCTTCCTACCCCTGTTCCCCTCCACTCCCTTCACTCCCCACTTATCTAATCCAAAGTACCTCTGTTTTTTCCTAGACACACCCCCCGCCCCTTATCGTGAGTTAGCATCCACATATCAGAGAAGACAGTCGCCTTTGGTTTGGGGGGAGTGGCTTATTTTGCTTTGCATGATGTTCTCCAGCTCCATCCATTTACTGGCAAGTGCCATAATTTTATTGGAGTTTTATTTTTTTTAAACAGATCTTCCAGAGCATAATCTTAGAACCATTTCTTTGGAATTCCCAACCTGGGAAATACATTTTGCACTTTTAAAATCCTCTCTTAGCTGTTTTGTTGGTCAGGCAAGTTTGCCCTGCGTTGTTCTGATCTACCCAGGGTTGGACCACTGGTCAGGATGGATTTATAAAAGCAGAAGTCTCTTGAACTAGAACTCGGAAGCTGAAGAAGGACTTTCCAGGTTGTCAGGAAGGCCCTAAGACCTAGCTTCTCCCTGGGTCCCTCAGCCAGCCAGTGTTTCCACAGTCATCTCTGATAGCAGGGCAAAAGATGAAGGTCACCGTACCCAACCTCAAGCATGCTCCTCTCCATACAGGGACCTGAGCCATTAGCCCTGGGGGCAGAACTGACAGATGCAGCCAAGGTGCAGAGCGGAGGTATCTTCCTGACGGCATGAGTCACCAGTATGAAAAGAGGTCTCCCTGGAACCCACAGCAATTCCACAACAGCTGTCCACATTCCACGGCTGGTTCCAGGTAAAATAGGAAAAGAAAGGCTCAGGGGAGCTTTCCCTAAAGCCAAACTTATTCAGTTCCTAACATACCAGGTAAAAAAATAATCTCTACTGCTTAGAAGTTTGCAAAGTCACATTTAACAACAGTGGTGCACACCTGTAATCCCAGCCAGCAGCTTGTGGGGGTGGGGGATGGGACGAGGCAGGAAGATCGCAAGTTCAAAGCCAGCCTCAGCAAAAGCAAGGCACTAAGCAGCTCAGTGAGACCCTGTCTCTAAATAAAATACAAAATAGGGCTGAGAATGCAGTTACCTGTGTCCGTGAGTTCAATCTCTGGTAACCCTCACCCCTAAAAAAGGCCTCTTATTTGAGAAAAATAAAAAATTATCAACCATATGTCAGTCTCTGGGTTACTGGTCTTTGATACCCTGGCATCTGGGAGCAGCTAGTTGGGTCCTCTGAACCCAGCACTTTTATTCCTCTACCCTTATCTCTCCATTCTTTGCCTGACATGCACTAAAATCCCACAGCCGAGAACCCCAGAACCTTCATGTTTAGCTTCTTTTTATCGCACCACTTAACAAACTTGGCTTTCTCTTCCCTCTCTTTCTCCCCCATGACCATACGGCTGAAATCAATACGAACGCAGGTGTAGTTGAAAAGACTTATGTAAACTTTCATTAGGAACATGACCATTTATCTCAACCCTAAAATCACTAAACAGAATTTCAAAGATATTTTTAAAAATCCCCCCCATTGACGGAGAGAGAAGATGATTTTCCTTCTCCGGCGGTCTCCTCTGCAGAGCTGCTTTTATTCCATCGAGGCATTTGATGTCAGAACTTCAGATCAGCAAGTGTGAGCGCTTGCCTCCCTCGTGGGTAGGGGCTCGATTTATGTGGATATGAATAAGATTTATGGTGTGTAATAAACATTTCTAAAACGTGACAAAAGAGTGAAGATTTAAAGACACTTACTAATTTAAGATGACATTTTAAACATTCGCAGTCTTTGGAACAATCCATATTTCAGGTCTTCATTCAGGTTTCCAGGCAGAATTGCCTATTAGGAAATGAAAATCAAATGTGTGCTTTCTTTTCCCCCTCTTTTCACACCCCCCGCCCCATTTATCCTACCCAGTAGCTACCCCATCCATCAGTGTTTAGTGGTGCACTTCTACTCAGCACCTAGATGTTAAACAAATTAGAATGTTAATATATGAGGTGTGACTATGAGGTCTAAAATGAAAAGAGAAGGAAAATAAAACCTATGGAAGAGATAGAGATAGAGAGAGAGAAAGAGAGAGAGAGAGAGAGAGAGAGAGAGAGAGAGAGAGAGAGAGAGAGAGAGAGAGAGAGAAAGTTTGGCCGTTTGGCACAACTTCGTTATGGATGCCCTGTTAGAATTCTAAATTTTCAAGAACTGGATTTGACAGAGTGCCAGTCTTTGGGGAAAGTGCTGTCTGTGCTCTTTTCTCTCTTACATGGGAAATGATACAAATAAAGTCGACCAAGAAAACATGCTTTGGATTTGGAAAGTTGGTGCTGGGCCAAGTTCCACACATCTGGTTCACCGGGCAGTCTTAGTCTTTGGCTAATAAGGACTTACGTGAACCCAGCTTACACCCCGGCCAGCCCCTCCAGCCACATTTGATCTCACCTGGGTGCTGGCCCTCAGCTCTGGCCTGGAGCTTTCCATTCAGGACCTCTTTTATTTCCAACACAAAATGGTCTCATGTAGTTAAATGGTCTCTAATTTTTCTAATAGCAGACAGTCGAGTTCTTGCTGTTTTTCAGTAAGCGCGCTTTATTTTGCCTCCCTAATTTGCTCCCAGTTGACTCTGATTGCATTTACTTGGGCAAAAGGGAGGGGCCGTGGCTACCCTGAAAGCCGTGTGCCTGAAGTGGTCCTAATGATCTCATGGGGTGTTGTGTGTAATGCAAACCCCAGGTCTCCTCCTCTGTGTGTAGATGCCAGTCTCCGTGACTGACATGTACTTAAGCACTCAGGGCTGGTTTTCAATATGTGATTTACTCTCTCCCTTTAATTATCCTGGAGATGGCAAGCCACGAACACTTGAGGCTTGGCTTTCAGGGTAAAGAGCCTTCCCTGGAACAGGTCATCAACAGCACCTTGTCCCTTTGGGGCCTGAGCTAATTCAGAGAACAACTCCATGACAAATTCCCAGGGTGGGCCCATCTCTGCCATTTCTAGTAATTTCAAAAATATAGATCTAGAGGAGGAGTGGTGGTGGTGAATGACGGTCAGCTGCAGAAGAGAACTTGAGTCATTTTGTGGAAGCCTGTAATGTTCAACAGTCCATGTTACAAGGAGGTACTTTTCTCTTTTCTCACACATGAGCACTTCCTGCCTCACACATGGAGGGCTTTCTAAGGGTGGCTCAATTTTTTCCACCAGGAGCCCTTGATGGGGGGCCACCCAGGCCCCACTATACCGTGGAGAATAAATGGAAGGCAAGTCCTGACGTCGCCTCTATTTTCCACGATCAGCACGAACGCTGTTCAGTCTTGGAGCTCAGGAAATAAGTCAGGGCCTCAAAGCCTGCAGAGGTGGTGTATTCGGGTTCTCCAGTCGGACATAGAATCTATGCTTATTACAGGGGGAAAAAGAAGACGTGAAAAATAATAACAAGAGGACATTTACAGGTCTGCTCACACAATCAGGCTGGACCCCACGACGGCCCTCTGCAGGCTGGAGACCAGGGAAACCTGCAGCTGCTCAGTCCAAGATGCTGGAGCCTCAGGGAAGGACCGATGTGCAGCCTGAGTTCAAGGCTAAAGGCCTGGAAGCTCCCTGGAGAGTCGCTGGTGCAAGTCTGTGTTCAAAGGCTGCGGAATCCCGAGTCTGGCATCCAGCCTGTCTGTCTGCACTGCCCACGTCCAGGGCAGATCCTCCTCCAGAGGTTGGCTGACCTACCCTCCAGTCGTCTCCAGAAATGCCCTCATGGGCACACCCACCAATCCTGTAGGTGTTGCTCAGTCCCGTCAAGTTGACAACCAAGATCAGCCATCACAGACCGTTTCCTGAGCTGGGAGCTGAACATTTAATGGTGAGAGCCTATTTTTCGTGCTTTTACAGATTCTATACCTTACTGCATTAGCTTTTATGGCTGTGACCAAGATACCTTACTACGAGAACAACTTGAAGGAGGAAAGATTTATCTTGGCTCACAATTGCAGAGGCTTCAGTCCACAGTTGGCCTGTTCCATTTCTTCGGGCCTGAGATGGGGCAGAACATCATGGTGGAAAGGAACGTCAGAGGAGAGCTGGCGGCTATGGCAGCCAGGAAACAGGGGTCGGGGCAGAGGGGACTGGGGCGAAGGGGACAGGGATAAGATATAGTCCCCAGGGGCATGCCCCCATGACCTACTTGTTTCAGCCATGCCCACCTGCTTACGGTTTCCACCACCACCCCATGGTCCACTCAGCTGTCAATGGATGAGTCCACTGCCAAGGATCCAAGCTCACCTCTGGACATTGCTACGTTGGAGACCAAGCCTTCAACACGTGAGTGTTTGGGGGACGTTCCACTTACCTACCTCCACGTGGATAGGTGTCTTGAATGACTTTCATTCAAGGTCCACCTCCTTCCAGGGGGAGCCCTTCCCAGCTCATCCTGAGCCGCCTTCCTGTTCTCACTAGCCATGCGGCTGGGAGGGCCCTTCCTTGAAAAAATGGTAATTTTCTCATCTCGCAGGCCACTCTGTGCTATCATCTAGAATGCATTTAGTATTGATCTAGTGGGTTTTGGCTACAAAGGAAGCAAATGTCTTCCTTGAAAAGAATTTCAGCAGTTAAAGGTGCGAGCTTAGGGCGAGGTGCACCACTCGCTGGGGTCTCCGGTGGTCGCTCTTTGGTCCCTTGCTGCTTCCATCAATATCGGCAGGGTAGCACCATGGCTGTGTGTGCATCAACATCAGAAAGAAGGCTGTGTGACCGCAAGTAAGATCCTTAATATCTCTGGATCCTTAAAACGAGAGTTGAGGCCAGATAGTCTCTAAAGTCCTTTCGGGTTCTAAAAAAAAAAAAAAAAAAAAATGATTCAATAATAACAATGGTTTATGGGCAACTCTAGCTGTGTTACACAGTTAGCAAAGCCTACTTATCTGACTGTTGGGAAAATATGACTACCCACTTGAATCTAATGTATGAAATATGATATGTCAAGAGCTTTGTAATGTTTTGAACAACCAATTTTTTTAAAAAAAGAAATTGCTTAGTGCTAGGGATTCGTTTCTCATTAGGTTATCTTGCAATATTTCTTTCTGTCTATTTTTGGCATCATGTAAACCATCGTTTTACTTTCCAATAGACCATTCCCTTCATGATTTGTTCTTCTTGTTATTCTCTAATACGCTTGTATAATACTAAAATAAAAGTGTTAAAAACTAAAAAAAAAAAAAGAAAATATGACTCAGTTTCCAAATTGTGCTCATCTGAGTCAGAGAGTTTTCATTGGGCCTATCTGACTGACTAGATTTGCTTCCATTCTCATGATGCTGACTGACTCCTTCTGCTTTTCTTCGGAGGCAATGAAAACTATCTGGGCTTTTCCTGCAGCAGAGGTACAAAGACCAGAGCCTCAAAGCAAACATCATAAGAACGACCAAGGAGGAATTAGGAGGCTCAACCAGACTAGGAGATGCAGTTTAACTAAGCAAGCTGGGCCATTGTGGAAGCTCTATACAAAGCAGGCCCCAAGATCACAGGCAGAACTAAACTGAGGGCCCAGTGAACCCAGTACCTGCAGGGTCAGTTCCCGGGTCTAACTGGGGCCTGAAAAGTTAACCTCCCCCAGGTCGTCAGGAGGAAAATGAAGTCATATTTAACAAAAAAACAAAACCCCCCAAGTGGACTGGGGAGGTAAAGGAAATAGGGCGCATGCCATACGTATTAACCGTTGACACTAGATGACACTGCTAAATGATGGACACATGGAGTCATTATTCTCTTCTCTTGATTTATGTGCATATTTAAATGATTTCTAATACAAAATGTTAAAAGATGGATCACCAAACTAAATATAAAATGTGACACTGTAAAACCCCTGGAAGATAACAAGAGAAAATCCACATGACCGTGGACTTGGAATGATTTTATAGATAATGACCCCAAGATGTAAGCACAAGGAAAGAAATACTTGATAAGCTGAACATCATTAAAATGAAGATTCTGCTCCTCAGAAGACACTGTCGAGAGAATGGGAAGACAATCCCCACCCTGGATTGTCTTGCAAGTGGCATGCCTGATTAAGGGCTATATCCAAGATATACAAAGAAGTCTTAAAACAACTATGAGAACCAGACCTAAACAGACACCTATCCAAAGAAGATATTCAGACATTCAAATAAACATATGAAGATGTTCTGCGCCCGTCATAGGTTATCAGGGAGATGTGAGTTGAAACAATGAGATACCACTACTCACCTATTAGAACGGCCCCCCAAAAACCCACAGATGGCAAAAAATGCTGGGGAGGATGATAAGCAGCAGAAACTTGGGTTCTTTGCTGTTGGGAATGTGGACTAAAGCAGCTACTTTAGGAGGTAATTTGGCAGTTTCTTGCAAAACTAAATATGCTCTTGCTCAATGATCTAGCAACTTAGGCCCACACGAACACCTGTACAGATGTTTACAGCAGCTTTGTCCATAATTGCCCAAACTTGGAAGCAACCAAGTTGGCTTTCACAAAGCGTCCCCGTCTGTTTCATGAAGTTGTAGCAGATTTCCACAGACTGGGGAAATTATAAGTAATAGAAGTTTATTCAGCTCAGAGTTGTAGAGGCAGGGAAGACCATGAGCATGGTGTCGACATCTGGTGAGGGCCTTCTGGCTGCATCCCAACTTGGCGGAGGACATGGTGAGACAGGTGAGTGTGTAGCTCAGACCTCTTTTCCTCTTCTTCCAAAGCCATTAATCTCATCCTGGGGGTCCTACCCTTATGACCACATCTAACTCTAATTCCATCCCAAAGGAATTCGATTTCCCACCTCCAAATATCATTATCATATGAATTGGGGGATTTTGTCTTTAATACAAAATTTTGTTTTGAACTTTTGGGAGACATTCTCAAGCCATAGAAATAGATGGATGAAAAATAAATTGTGGTACACCCAGACAGTCGAATCCTATTCACCAATTTAAAAAAAAAAAAAAAGAGCTATCATGAAAAGACATGGAGGAGATTTAAATGTGTATTACTAACTAGAGGAAGCCAATCTGAAAAGGGCCAAATCTATTATTTCAACTTCACGACATCTGAGAAAAAAACTTTGGAGACTAAAACATCTGCAGGGTGGTAGGGAGAGAAGGGTGAAGAGGCCAGGCACCAACTGTTAGGGCATGACACTGTGATGGTGGATGCATGTCATTATACAATTTTCCAAACCTATCAAAGGCGTATTGCCAAGAAGGAGCCCTAAAGTCAGCCAGGGCCTGGGATGATAATGCTGTCTTTGTAGGTTCGCAATTGGGAGGCTATGCATGTGTGGGGGCAGGAGGTACATGGAAACTCTCTGCACCTTCCTCTCAATTTTGCTGTGAATCTCAAACTTCTCTAAAGGAAAATAGTCTTTTAAAAACATTTAAAACTTTTCAGTCCTGCAGCAGATGCCATTCAAGGACTCAGTGATAAGCAGTGGAAGGCTTTGGAACTGATCTGATTGAAGGCCCTGCAGGCACTAAGTGATGGGAGTCAACCCGGCTCCAAAGACTAACTTCCCCATCCCCCGAGAAGAGCCATCTAATGGTGAGCCCTGCTGGCTCACATAATCCTTACCCACCAATCAGACTAGCCCTGCTGGCTCACATGATCCTTACCCACCAATCAGAGTAGCCCTGCTGACTCACATGATCCTTACCCATCAATCAGACTAGCCCTGCTGACTCACATGATCCTTACCCACCAATCAGACTAGCCCTGCTGACTCACATGATCCTTACCCACCAATCAGAAAGCACCCCATGCCAACTGTCAAACCACCCCCGGCTCTATAAACATGCAGAACTGTTCCTCAATAAGCAGGCATTTTCTCGACAATGAGCCTTGTTCGTTCTTTCACTAAGGAGGATACTGGGTGTCTAGCCTTTGCTTTGGAAAACCACAGAAGCACCACTGTGACTTTGCTGATATCAGAGCTCCTGTAAGAAATGGTTGCATTGCCACCTCATCACTAAAGTGGACCATGAACCTTGATGAGATCAACCAAACCAGACTCAGGAAAATTATTTGCTTCTGCTTTGTTAATTTGACCTCACCCTCACCCAATGGGCAAGACATATGTGCATCTGTGTGTGTGTGTGTGTGTGTGTGTGGCGGGTTTTGCCAGGGAGGTTCTAACAGGCTCTAAAGACTCACAGCAAAGACAAACTGGGTAAAGAATGAAGATTCATTGCTAAAGATTTCTTTAAGTGCCTGTCTCCTTGAGTAGACTGGGAACTACTCACCTCTGAATTTCTTTCCTAACAAGGAATCTGTTCTCCACAAAAGGCAGAAGGAATGCTTGTTGAATGGGGTTAAAATAACACGAAGGAATGAGGTTTACCAGATGTCCTTAGAGGAACCAGAATTCTCAATGCAACACTGTCAATAAAAGAGCATAAACTCTGGATTCAGACAGACACCCTCAGCTTCAAACCCTGCTCCACCACCGGGGAGCCAGGGACACTGGGGACCTGTGATCTCCTCTGTGTCTCATTGATGGTGTTCTCACTTCTGCTGAACCGCATCACAGTACTGGAAGGTGACAACCAACCAGAATCTCAATGTGCTTTGGGAATAAAGGTACATTTGCATACATTATATAATTGCAAACATTTGAAAGATTAAGTATAAGAATGTGCATATCTTTTTAATAATGTAATCTGTTTGCTTCAAACAACAAACATCTTAAGGTAATCTTTTTTTTTAAACTGGATGTTGTAACTGTTTAAGTTGAAAAAACTTCAAAATTGCTTAAAAGGTTTAAAGGTAAAGATAATTGATGATTTCTCCCCTCTTCAATTGAGAATGGAAAGGTTATGATCTACAATGTTAAAAATATGCTGGAGAGGGGCTGGGGTTATGGCTCAGTGGTAGAGCGCTCACCTAGCACATGTGAGGCACTGGGTTCGATCCTCAAAATCACATATAATAAAATAAATGTATTGTATCTGCCTAAAACTAAATATATATATATATATTAAATGTACTGGAGAGCAGATGTTAGGACTGCAGATTCTTGAAGCCAGAAGTTGAGTAGTTGTGATGTCTATGGCCAGCGTGGATTTCAAAAGTATTGCTGTATTTATTCTATCTCCCCCTGATTATGTATATATATATATTTGTGTATATACATGTATACACACACACACACACACATATGTCCCCCCCTCACCACCACAACTACCTCTGTATTACCAAAGGAAAGCTCTAATGCCTATCCTTCTTGTTGGAGAGAGAAAAATAAAGCAAAGTTAAGCTCCTGCCCCATCTCTTTGCCAGGATTCCTTGGGTCAACATGACCTCTCTGGGGAGGAAGTGGTCTTGCAGTTCTTCTGAGTGGCCTGGGTTTCCAAGTCATTGCTCAATTCTCTGCCCACCCAGAGGCTCCAAGACCTCCTCTGCATCAATCAGCCATGGGTGAGACCAAGGCCGGGACCTCACGTTCAGCTAAAGTCATCTCTAGGCACTGCAGGGCCCTGAGAGCTGAGCTTCTTGCTTCCTGATACCATCTGTGAAATGAATGAGAAAGAACCTGGTGTGGTGTTAGCCTTGAAGCAGGGTTGCTAAATGGGCCCTGAGAGAACTGGAGTTATGACTGTACGCTAACCCCAGGCCCCGCTGGATGACTGCAGCCCAAGGCTGCTGCATGCCCAGGCTGCAGCCTCTGCCTTATGGGTGAGTCACCCCCTTTCCAGCCCACAGAGGGCAGAGGAGTCCTGACCCAGGATGGCAGCCCCAAGCCATTGGAGAGAGGAACACAGGTTTGAAAATGACTCGCCCACCTTCACCGCCTCCCAGGCAGGTTTGCAAGCCCTGGTCCCTGAGCTCCAGGAATCCCTGCAGACCTGGAGGGAGTCCCGGGACGTCTCCACCACTCCTGGGCACTCTGACTTCTCCACCAAAGCAGGCAGTCTATGCCTAGTGTTTACCTACGAATAGATGCATTCATTCATTCAGCCACTGATTTGTCAAATATCTATTAAGTACTTTCACTATTATAGGTAGCAGGTCAGACCCTGGAGGCAACAGCAGCAAATGAGATGGCTTTTGAAGATCTCATTAAGATATTTCTAGACCAAAAATTGTGTGTGTGCATGGGGGGAAGTAGAAAGGGAGGGAGAGAGGGGGAGAGATCTGCTTTTATTTTATTTGGCTTGGTTTGGTTTCAGTCCCTTGTCTCTGTGCCCAGTGAGATGACTCTTTGCCTTCCTAGTCTTTCCAGACCAGGGATTTGGGTTGCTTGTTGTTTTGTTTGTTTGGCTCTTTACTTCAGTCCCTTGTCTCTGTGCCCAGGAGAGTAGCTGATGTTGGGGGGTGTGCTTTGTACTTCTGTTGTTACTAGGGGAACAGACGAGGGCAGCCCACATGGAGCTATGGAGTCTAGACAGATCACACCTTCCAAGAGTGTTATTCTGCCCTCTTCATTTCTCCCAGGAAGCAATATCTAATTAAAATAAATACCATGAAAAACTAGGGAAAGCAATAAGAAGGAAGGTCCCATAGGGGCAAATTATGGCCTGAGGTGGAGATAAAGGAAGCGTGGAGTGGGACAGGTAAGGTGATGTTACTGATAAGTTCACAGTCAAATGTTCTTGGTATGTTAACTTTTCCTGGTGTTTGTGTGTGAGTGTGTGTGTGTGTGTGTGTGTGTGTGTGTGTGAGCTTTCCATTTCTATAACAAAAAGCTTGAGATAATTGACTTAAAAAGAGGAAAGGTTCATTTTGCCCCACAATTTTGGAGGTTGGCCATGTTTCTTTGGGCCTAAGGCAAAGCAGCACGTCATAGTGGGAGCCTGTAGAAAAGGAAGCTGCTCAGTTCATGGTGGACAGGAAGCAGGAGAAAGAGGAAAATCTGGGGTTGTGTCCCAATATCCCCTTCTAGGCATGCTTCAGATGCCTGAAAGACTTCCAATCAGGCTCCAGGTCTTCAAGGCTCCACCACCTCCCCAAAGGGGCTGGAGGCAAGGCTTCAACACACAAGCTTTGGGGGGGGCACTTACCCAACTATAGCCATGAGCTGAAAAAACCTTTTAGCAGCATTTAACTAAGACCATCCCTTTCCTCATTCCTCTCCCCCAACGCAGCTCTAGCTTTAAAACCTCTCAGGACACCCCAAAACCTCTAGCCCAGGACAGAGCACCCCCGCCATTCACATGGTACACTCCAAAAGCAACACTGAGAGAGGACCCTGAGCCCAGAGAAGCCGGGAGGCCCATCCCTGTGCCACAGCAGCAAGGCTGGTGAGCCCAGGACTCATCTCTGTCCTGGTGCCTCCAAAGGAGGGCTTCTCCCGGGAAGCCAGAGCTGAGGATCAGAGCCAGAAGCCACAGGCCAGGAGGACATCTCCAGGACCAGGGCACAGAGGCCAGCTTCCTTGCTGAATGCCTCAACCTTCTCTCCTGATCCCACCCTCGACCCACAGGAGATCCCCGAGGACCAGCAAAATGGCAGATGTGAGAGCATTTCAGCAGAACCTGCTTTCATCTTTCATCTGTGTCATGGGTGTAGTAAACAGCATCCGTTTCATTTAGAATAGCCGCAGAGAGGGAGAAAGCATTTCCAGAACTCTGACTTGTGTGTTGGCCATTGTAATGGTCGGGTCTGGACGGGACAGAGGGGTACAGTAAAGATCAACCAGAAGAGCGACTTACAGCAGATACTATTTACAGGGGTCGTGGCAGGTTTCAGGAATCGTGAGGGAGCCCTAGCAGTAACCTGAGGCTGGAGTTGTGGTGGATGTTCCTCTCCCCCTCACCTGCACTGCCACAAACAGCAGAAGCTGGGCGGGGTGGGAAGAAGCAAGTCCAGGTGAAGAGTCCCGTAGAGTCAGCCCAAGGGCCGAAGAGATGGCAGAAATACACCAGGGTGCCTGCGCAGCTCTCCTTGATCATGAATTTGGTATAAGTATTATTGAATCAAAAATACAGGAAGACAATGTTTTAGACTAAGCGCCTGCGCTAGGCCCCTCCAGATCAGGCAAAAAATGAAAAGAGAGTCACTCCCGCTAAACATCAAACCCGAACTAAGCTGCTGATGGACATTGTGAGAAATCAGGAGGGAGGAAGATCAGCTCCGTTTCCCAAACAGCCCAGCTTCAAATGGCACGGTAACGAAGCTCCCTGTGCCTTCTTGCTTACACACACACACACACACACACACACACACACACACACACACACACCCCGAAACCACCTGATGCTGAGCATCAATCAGGTCTCCATTTTTGCCTGTCTCTAATTCCTGCCTTACAAGGAAAGTAACTTTGAAGTGTTTTTGTTTCTGCTTCTTCAGCCCCTCTCTGTAAAACCAACCTCCTCGGCTCTGCTCATCAGGAAACGCTCCCTCTGTTTTATGGACTCCACTGTTGCCAGGTTCTAGAATCCCAAATAAAAGCCAATTGAGATCCTTAAACTAAATGGTTACGATTCTTCCCGTGATAGGGTTGATATTAGTATTAACCAGAACAGATTAATATTAGTAGTACTAGTATTAACAACATCTCTTTTTCGGTTTGATCTGTTTTCTTCTTAAATGACTTCTCCTGTGCTTTTAAAATGGGGCCCTGAGTTTCTATTTGAAGGATGTCGATGTCACTGTTTTTGTATGAGCAACTCTTGTCCTCGAATTCAAGAGCAACAAGGACCCAAAGTGACTAAAGTCAGAGTCTGATCTGGAATCCACTGTTCAAAGCCCATAGCCCATGCTCAGGGAGCCCAAATCCCTTTGCCTTAAAAAGAAAGAAGAGTCCCAGTGGTTCAGAAGGCTGAGGCAGGAGGATGGCGAGTTCAAAACCAGCCTCAGCAAAAGCGAGGCACTAAGGAACTCAGTGAGACCCTGTCTCTAAATTTAAAAAATAATAGTAATACAAAATAGGGCTGGGGATGTGGCTCAGTGGCCAAGTGCCCTGGTACTAAAAAGAAGGAAGGAAAGAAGGAAGGAAGGAAGGAAGGAAGGAAGGAAGGAAGGAAGGAAGGAAGGAAGGAAGGAAGGAAGGAAGGGTGAGTTAGTTCTAACTCCTATAACAGAGTCCCAAGAAAGACTAGCCTGCCAGAGCTACACAAATACGGGGAACTGGCAGATATAAAATTCTAAAAAATTTTCTTAATAATATGCACAAGTTCTGAGTTAACAAGCATGGCATATTGTGGCTACCCTGTTAAAAAAAAAATCCGCTGATCATTTTTCACAACTTATTTATTCTTGGTGCCTGTTTCTTCTCCAACGAAGGAAAGGGGATGAAAGAACTTTAACATCTTTTTTCTTTACTGAGTGCTTTTTGCATTATTCCTGAAATTCATTTCTTCTTGCAGGATGTATTTAGGGATCTGCCTTCTGACTTTAAAACAATGTGTATCCAAATCATTTCCTATAGACTTTTAAAGCATTTTGTTCATCTAAATGTGTATATTTCTGCTCTAATTGAAATTCCTAAATAGTCACTTTCTGAACTGTCAAAATGGTAAAGCTGTTGATGGGCGCAGCTCTGGGGTTTCTATGGCAACTACTTTCATTGCCTAGGAGACGCTGGTCTGCTGATGCTACCACTGAACTGGCTCAAATCTTGAAAACTTGGCGGCACCCAAAAATGTGAAGGCATGTCCTGAAAGTTTAATGGGGTTTTATTTTTAATGGCTAGCACCAAGCTTGGCTCTCTCTGGGTTTGCGAGGAGTCAGCCCTGTCCTGAGGTTCTTCATTGTGCAGAGAATAGGAGATTTGACAAGCATGCGAACACTACCAGATCCTATTTGGATGGTGATCTTTTATGTGAGTAACTCCCAAATAACATTACCATCACTCACGGAGGCTGGGACGGAAGTTGAATTAGGGTGACAGAATCTTAGTTCATTCATGAGACATCAAGATGCTTCTGAATATAAATCAAAATTGGCACATAGACCATCTCACAACTCTACTATGTTTTTTTCTTTCTTCTTTTCTTTCTCCCTCTCTCTCTCTCTCTCTGTCTTCTAAAGAGACAAGGAACATTGGAAGCTATAAACATCATGGCTTGTTACACACTTCTGGTGCCTATTCAAATGCAGCGTATCATTCCTAAACCATCTCCTGTTAAACTATTTGTGGAAAAGTTGCATTAAAAATAAATCATTTCATGATAAGTGGTTTTATTGGTGCATGGTCAAAAAATTACCCAGGGAGAGAAAAATCATTTAACTTGCCTTTCCCGCCCCCCCATCCACGGAACTCAAGTTTCTTCTAATTACATCCGGAGGATCATTTAAACAGGGTGGTCCATTTTAAAACAGTCACATTTAAATCTACTTTGCATTAAATGAGCTTGCTTTTAGATGAGTTTGGCTGGCTCAAGAATACATCACGAAATGCAAATCTGATGATAAATAAAGCTTTGGCTACATTGTAGAAACGGGGAGCATTTCAAAAAAAAACGATGTTAGCGCTGACTGCTAAGTGGAATGGCAATCCGTGTGCATGCTCCTCATATTTTAAACATTTAAATGAATGCTACTGAATCGAATATGTCCACTGGCTATGTGGCAATTTGTAAGTAACTCAAAATAAGAAGATGAGCCCCAAGTTTCCCTCAAAAGTTAACATTGGTGAAAATCCAGGGGTGAAACGGTAGTGTTGGAAGTCAAGAACACCAAGTCATTTCCAAGTAGCTAGCAGGCAGGATGTACACTGCTGTGTGCCAATGACACCACACTCCTTGGGACTTTGGGGCTGTTGAGTGGTTGTCACTCTTAGTGTTGGCTCTTGGTTGAAGACAGAAATTACAAAAAGGGTGGAAGATTAGTATGACTAATAATAATTTAATGGATCCTTAGATATTTCAGACTTTGGACATACAAAACAAGATCACACCCTTTAAATTAAGCAGCCTCATTGATAGCCAATCTAATCACTACAGTCATGCTGCTAGGATTCCTTTTTTTTTTTTTTTTTGAGATGCCAATTTAAAAAAAAAATTGCCTTCAAAGACTGCAGAACATCTGTGGCACATATTTCTAATTATCCACCAAAACCCATTCTTTTATCTCCTGTAGTAACTACGTGGAAACCGAGTATGTGGCTTCAGTAGATAAAATGACACTGGGCACACGGCCACCCAGCTAGTGATTTCCAGGTGTAGCCGCAGGAATGTCTCAGTGAAAAACAAAAAGACCTATAGATTATTTCCAGGCCTTAGTGAAAACATGGGGTGTGAGCTTCTCCATGACCTTTTCCATTCTCCAAGGACTTAGGAACTCCTCAGTGACCATGCCCTAGGAGATAGCAGAGCATTGCGATTAAAGAGACCTGGATCCCTGAATGGCCGCATGGAGCAAGGAGATGTGCCCGGCCAACCAGGTCTCTCCTTTTGAATTTGTTAAGAGACTGTAAATTTTAATTAATTTATTGATTCCTTCCTACATTTCTTTTTTGGTTTGTTTGGTTTTGGTTTTGTTTGTTTGTTTGTTTGTTTGTTTTGAGGGGGGGTTTGGTGTTTCTGTTTTGTTTTTTGGTTTTGGGTTTTTTTTTGTTTTGTTTTGATTTTTGGTAAATAACCCTTTTGAATCTTTGGATATAGAATTCTAAAAAAATGTAGGCACTGAAAACAGTGGCTATAATGAAGAACAAAATCTATTCGGAAAAGTAAGCCTTTGTGTAGACGTTGAGGAAGAAGTTTCATTAATTTGTGTTAGGCTCACAAAATGAGTGACCCAGAAGGATACAGAAAAGTGGCCAGAGGGCTGAGATGGGAAGACACATGGAGAGAGCCATATCAGCGTGAACCAGGCCCGATACTGTAATTTTTAAATACAGAACATGTTCCTGGAACCCTTTGTTATGTTGAGCCTGACTTCCACACTCTTCTGTTGAGAACAGAACTCTGCATAACTGAGACGCTTCTGAGAAGGGGCAGTCTGTGAAATTTTTAATGCCCAAAGACAAACTCTCATAATCTCCACAGATCCATGTTTCAGTTTTTCTGCTGCCTTTGTCACCAATGGACTTGAACTTCATAGCTTAAAATCACAACAGTTGATGATGTCTCACATGCTGCAGATTGACCCAGATTATCTGGGAGGCCCTCCTGCTTCCGCTGATGGAGCTGGGGTCACAAACGCTCTGCATCCAGCAGTGAGTCTGGCTGAACTGGAGTAGTCGAGACGGCTCTCATGCTTCAAGGCCTTGCTGAATATCGCCCCTTCCCTGGTCATCCAGACAACTTTCCTGAGCATCCCCAAATCAGGGCAGCTGGCTTCCCAAGGCAAGCATTTTAAGACCAAAAAAAAAAATAGAAAGCTACTAGATCTTTTAAGGTTTAGGCACAGAAGTTCTGGATTGTCACTTTTGATCCTCAAAGTAAGTCACATACATTCAAGGGACATGAAATAGATCTACCTCCAGGATCTACAAAGGGGAAAGCGTTGTTGGCTGTACTGTTCTACACCCCACTGTGACCTAATAAAGAATATAACTGGTCTTTATCCCCAGTTGCTGCCTCAGAGCTTCAGAAATCCTGGGAGTTTTCAGAGTGGTCAGAATGCCTTCTCTTCTGGACCACAAGCCCCCTTCACCTACACTTAAGCCTATGCTAACAAGGTCACTCATCATGAGGCTCTAGAGAGTTTCATGATGGACATTGGTCCCCAGAAAAAGACCACAGGACTAGAGGCTTGGAGTTTTGGCCCCTCTGGGGAGAAACTAGAGGTTGAGTTCAGTGACTAATGGCCAAGGGTTCTGTCAATCATGCCTGCAAAGTGAAACCTTGGCAAAACTCTGGAGCAAGGGGGCTCGGACAGGTTCTTGGTTGGTAAACTCGGGACTTAATGGGGAATCTGTGGAAGCCCGGGAGGTTTGCACCCGCAGCCCCAAGACCTTGCTCCACCTACCTCATCATCTGACTCTTCATTTACCTCCTTTGTCATTTAAATGGTACCAGTAAATAGAGCACTTTCCTGATGTCCGTGAATCCTTCGAGTGAATTCTTGAATTCGAGGGTGTTGTGGGAGATCCCATATGTATGTAACCTCAGGCTACAACTTTTATCTAAAGAAAGGGTGACATTATTTGGGACCCTGCCCTTTAACTTGTAGAATCTGATGCAAACTCTCAACAGTTAGTGTCAGGACCAAATTGAATTCCGGGGGCCTCAGATGCTGTCAGAGAGCCGCTGTTGGAATGCAACCATTCGATAGCATCACCTTGTGGTTGAAAACACAGGCCCCGGATGCAGAGGTCTTGGGTTAAATGACTGGTCCTACTACTGATAATGTGGCCTCTCTCACCAAGACTCCATTCTCTCATCAGCTAATGTTGGCACCTGTATTCATGCCTAATAAGTAATTAAAACTTTTAGGAAAAGCCATGAATGAACTGAAGAAACACAAAACAAATACAAGCTACTATCATGGCCCAGGCTCCAGTGCACAATCAAAAATCTTATATATAACCCAGCAAGAGCTTCGTGGCCAGATTTTTACCCATTTTTTTTTCAAGTCAAGTAAGAGAAATAATGAAAGTAGATCCCCAAAGCTAAAGACATAAATTTAACTCTCGCTGTCTTTGGTGTGCATGTCTGAGATTTTTTTTTTTTTCGACTAAGTTTTTTTCCATTCAGTTCGAAGCAGAAACTCGGCAATTTCTTCTCATGAATCATCTCTCCATGGCACTATTCCACACCCAGCTGAAAAATTATGTGAGGCCACGGACTTTGCTGGCCAGCGCTCAAAGAAAACATGCAAAACCAAACTCCATGTGGTCTTTGAGTCATCCCTCTGATCCGAATTCTCTCAGCCCTTGAATCTGAGTTAGGTTAGTGGGAATCCCAGCTGGTGCTGGGGACACAGCTGCTCTCAAGACCCGGCAGGACTTTGGCGCTCTCAACAAACCAGAGGCATGTGCTCCCAGGATTTTGCTGGGCCCGCTCACGGAGGGTAAAATGAGTCCATAGAAAGTGCAAGAGTTCAAGGCTCTGGGTAACCCATAGTGCTTTTCCAGGTCCATCATGCCTTGGTCCCAAGGCAGCCAAGGACAAGTGAAATTTTACTGAAAAGCAAAATAAGACAGTAAGGATATAGGGTGGTCAGACTGTGCCCAGGACCACAGAGACTAGAGAGGACGTGGAAAAGACACAACAACTTAGTTCAGTCATTTTTGGAGTACTTCCTTTTCCCCAGCACAGGAGATGCATGATATGAGTTCTCTGGATTCAAATGCTCTTTGTATGTGTGCGTGCACGCACACACACTCCACATCTTAAAAGACACAACACTGATTGAGCACGGCAGTCTTTACGTGATTACCATCAAACTCTTCCAAAGAAAAACCTGAGATGAGTTTCTTACTCCATGCAAGGACTTCTCCTCCTGGATCCTGAGACTAAGGATGGTGGACATCACTAGCCAAAGCTTGGCCACAGAGGGAGGACGGGGAAATCACGTCCCTCCTATAAACCTGTGTAAACCTTAAAAAGAAAGCTTCCAGATCATTTGTCTCCATCACAAGACTTATAAAAATGAGACGGAAAAAAGAAGTTAAATTATTTTGGCCCATAAGTTTCAGATGGAGTTGTATATTTCCCTAAAGGGTCAAAAATAGAACATTTATTAAACGGCAAGTTATTCAAAACCAGCACAGGCCCCAGTTGTCTTTCAAAAGCTCTGATTTACTGCCTATTTCTCCCTCGAGAAAGGCCTTTTTTAAATGTTCATTTCCATTTTAAGAGACTCAGGGCTTTGATCTGTTGGGAGAACTCTCTTTCTTTCCCTGACTGGGGCTCTTCAAGTTCTTGAGGCAGAATCGGAGGCTGGCTCTCAGAACCCACGTCTCTCCTGGCTTCTGGGGCATCCAGCCACCCAGCCTTCTCCCTAGTTAATTTGGAGGTCAGAACCTGTGAGTCTCAACACCTGGCGACACCCCCACCCCTCCATTCTTCAGGGGGGGGGTACAGGGAAGGTGGATGAGCCCACAGAAGCCGCCAAGTCTTCCTTCAAAGTTAATTCAAGTTTTCATAATAAATCTAATCTTGTTACTCCCATAAAGTAAAAATCACACTCTCATTTTTTCTTCTGAAAGACCCCTGTCTTTTCTTTCACGTTTCGTGGGCCATGTCCCTCTGTGGGACGATGAGGTCTTCTATTGCAGGCAAGTTGGAAGACAAAGGTGGACGCAGGTCACTTTTAATAGCACACCCCTTGGTCTGTCTTGTTTTCAAATCACACCGCTCTTCTTCCTGTGTCTTATTACAAATTAGCAAAGATGTCCCCTTGAAGGGCGAAGGTAGGTCCTGGGTAGGTTGTCACCCTGACAAGGAGTGTGAGGCTAGGTTTGGCTGCCACCTACCTTCCAACCACAGACACACGTGGCCCCCCCCTCCCATGCTGAGTGCACACACACACACACACACACACACACACTGAAATCCCTGGAGTAACTCCAGATGTCCCTCCCAGTCCCATTTCCTTGTTCTGTCTCATCCTTCCCGATCTCCGCCTGCTTTGTCTCCTCTTTTCTCTCCCCCATTCTCTCTTTCCTGCATTATCACAACGTGGGTTTTGCGGATCTCCAATCCAGCCAGCCTGAAGCTCATTTGTCTCCACCACCTGCAGTACTTCAAGGTCAGGCTGCAAGCCCAGGTAGGGTGCCTTCCTGTTGTCACAGAGCATCTGACCCCTGGGCTCTTCTGTTCCATCTGCGAAGGGACTATTGACATGGGATTATGTCACAGGTAAATGACACCTTAAAAAAAAAGACGACTCTTCCATTTTCTTATAGCACACTTTTTGTTTGTTTGTTTGACAGATTACGTGTTCCATCATCTGTGACAGGCCACCGTAAGAAGAGGGCATAGCAGAATCCAGCATAAATCTGGATCTCCATGGGCAAGAAAGGAAACCAACGCACCCTGCTCTCTAAGGCCGTTACCCGCTGAACAGGAGGTAACAAGGAGTTGTCGCCCACCGACATTCTGTGGCAGAGAGGGAAAGAGATTGTGTTCCTCAGGAGAAATGGGCTAATTTTATTTTATTTTATTTTATTTTTGTAGCTGCAGGCCATCGGTGGATAAGTGGGTATTACAATCCTGGTACATCTCTAATTAATAAGATCAATTGCCACTGTATTTTCTTTTACAAACTCATTTAGATATGTCAGGGCTGCAATTATTTTGAGAATGATCTGGTTTTACGCTTATTCATCTTTCCTCTTCCTCAAGGAGAAAATAAAACTGTCATCTTAAATGCCCTTTGAAGTCTGTTTTAGATCCTTGATTGAAAATTAAAAACAAAGCTCTCTAGCCTTGTGCCATTTACAGGGTCAAAGTTCCCATCCTCAAATTGGTGTGTGTGTGTGTGTGTGTGTGTGTGTGTGTGTGTGTGTGTGTGCGTGTGTACATGTGCACGTGTGTGTTGCTTTATTTTTAAAGGGTGGCGTTGGCTTTTGAATGACAGGTTGCATCCCTGCGTTCTCAACTCCTTGGATCTGCAAGAACTCCAGAGTCTCAGATCATTTTAAAATTGAAAAGCACTGGACAGTCCTCTGCCCCGGCTGTTATTTTCTGTTTCGGAGCAGAATCTCTCTGCAAGTGGATATTATAACTCTTGTCAGAACCTGGAGGATGATTGAGTGGCTTCACTTAGCAATTTCACACCAACTCTTAATTACCACCAATTGACTGTGCAGAAATCCATGCCTGCTCTTAAGGACCTGGATGTCATCTCAACAGGATGGACCAAGTTCCTTCTCCGTGTCTGTAACAGCCAGCTCCCACAGTGTCACCAGAGACACCTCCCTGACCTGCCTGATGGTTGGGTCCCTGGCTGAGCAGCTTTCCTTGGACAAAGTCAATATTGGCCATCCCCCCAGCACCGGGGGATACTTCTAGACTCTCCATCGGGGGACAGTGAGCCCACTGGGTTTCCAAAGGAGATTTAAACCTTCTCGTGGAGAAGACAGAGGCTGGCGTGAGGCTAACAAATCAAGAAAACTGCACGAGGCAGAGCAGCCAAGTCCCCCAGGCCATCTCTGGCCCGCGGTCCCCGCTCCTGCCTCCTGTCTGAGCTGTCTTTAAGGTTTTAACATTATCCCTCTGTTGACAAATGAATGCTTTTCTGGAAAATGAGGTATTTCCAGAAGCTGGCAGACCTTAGTGGAGCTCAGAAAAGCGTGGACTTACTCTCCGGCTCCCTCGATTCATTATTTGAAAGGGGGAGGCTGGAGGTTTTGCGTGAACGCCACGTTCAAGGTGATGATAAATGCAGTCTGGCGGGGTGGTAATAAGGGAATTTCTAGCCAGGTCCTGTCTAGACCAGGGTTTGTTATGGAGGAAAAGCCACAAAGGGGGGCTATCGAGCCCTGTTCCGTGGAGACGCTGTCCTCCGGGAGCGAGCGCCAGGCACCATTTCCAGTCTGAGCCTTCGTCTGGCCCCTGGTCGGGGCTGCTGTAAATAACTCGGCCTGTCTTTCAGCAGGCTCTGGGAAGCTTATACACTGAACACGGTTTCTGTTGTCCGTAGTTGTGCATTAAGCTCGGTACTGTCAAGTCTAATTATTCTCATTAAGGCCTGAAAGTTTTAGGGATTAATTAAGCAGAGAGCAAAAGCTTATGCAGAGCAGTAATATTTTCCCCTCAAGGATTAGCTCGTCATTCTGAGGGGGTTTCCTTGAGCGTTGCCCATTACTTTATAAGATAGCGAAGTGTGGAACTCACATAATGTGGATTAGAAATCGCCTGCATTTCACATGTGCTATTCAGCCATGAAAATAAGCCCTGGCCCTTGTGCCCATAACCCAGAAGGCTCACTAATGAGAACCAGGCAGTGGGGCTAATGAGAAATTCAATACATGCTGTCTCTCTCTCTCCCATTTCCTTTCAATTTTCTTTCCAAAGGATCTGCTGTGGTAGAAAAGTCTGTAGATGCTGGTGTTCTTTTTATTTGCTGGTGAACTTAAAATTTATCCAATTCCAGGCCTTCTTACTGTGGATGTGAAAACACAGATCTGTTTGTCAGCTTTGTGTTACTGTAACAAAATACCTGAGATAATCAATTAGTAAGGGGAAAGGTCTTTCATGGCTCAGAGTTTTGGAGGCTTTGGTCTATTGCTGCTTGGCCCTGTGGCTTTAGGTCTGTGGTGGCTACAGTACATCATGGCAGGAGTATGTGACAAAGAGAACTGTGCATCTCATGGCATCCAGGAAGCAAAGACAGAGAAGAAGGGGCTGGGGTCCCAATATTTCATTCAAGGGCATGCCCTCAATGACCTAATGTCTTTGTACCAGGCCCCACCTCTGAGGATTTCACTGTCTCTCAGTGGCATGATACTGGGGACCAAGCTTTTACATCCGGGCTTTTAGGGGACATTTATCCAAACTACAGCCTGGGACTCAGCAACTTGCTCCAAGGGACAGGGTTAGGGGCAATGCTTCTTTAAGAGAAGGTGTCAGGAAACTCCCAGAAGCATTGACAGTCATCAGTTGCAATAGAAGGGGGAGGGTCCTCAGCACTCAGGTGACCTCAAACTACAGAGATGGGAAGGTCCTACGAGGGGGAGAGGAGGATGGTAAGGACCCAATCTGCATGGGAGCCCCAGGTCTGCGGGAGGATGTCAAGGCTTCCTGAAGCCACGGGGAGGGGGATGGAGAGCAGGTCTCCCCGCATCCCCAGACACAGAGAGAGAAATGGCCTTATCTTCCCCCATTGGCTCCAGTTTTCAGCAAGGCAGATTTTTAGGAGAGGCGGGTTGGGGTTCTTCTGCCTTCTATCTCCCCTCTTCACATAAAGGAGCGATGCTGTCTGAAGGCTCAAGGGGAGCGTCCTCCTCCTGTGTTTTCAAGTCCTTTCCCCTTCATCTGGGACTGACGCCCGTCTACAGGTGGGCACAGGAAGCCAGAAGCCCAGAGCTGGTCTGTACTCCATGGAGGCCTCCCCCTGCACCAGGGGGAAGGGAATGCCACCTCCCTCACTCTCCCCCAGGCCCTGCAGGCCCCTGTGCCCCCTGACATCCCCCACGAGGACCACCTGGGTCCTAGACGTGGCAGGAGGGAGCTCGCTCCCGGACACTTAGGATAGAACGAGCTTGACGTCACACTGCGTCAGGGACCTCAACGTACCCTCCTTCCTCGTCTCCAAGGAACATTCTTGGGCTCCTCCCGGAAGACCTGGGAAAAGCACAGGTGACAGGGGCTGCTTTCCCCAGCCAGGGTCACTCCCAAGGGGACCGGTCAGCGACACCAGGCATGACAGCCACAATGGGAGCAGCAGCCCTCCGACAGCTAGGAAAATGGCAAATGGGCAGCGGCCACCGTGGTTACAGCAGGCTGGGCGCCGTCCCCCAGACGTGACACCTCCTCTAGGCCCTTCTGCGCTGAGTCATAAAGAGCCTCGGTCCCTCCAACCCTCCAGAGCACTCCGTCTGTCCTTCTTCGTGTTTCCTAAGCACCGCGCTTGTTTCCGGTCATCTATGATCCAGGAGCCCAAGAGGCCCCATCCTCGTTGACCTGGCACTGTCAACCGAATGTTTGTGACAGCCCCCGCCCATTCACATGTGACCGCCCTAATGCCCACTGTGAGGGTGTCTGGACTAGGAGATGACAAGGGTTAGATGAGACCACATGGGCGAGACCCTCCTGATGGGGCCCAAGCCTCATAAAAAGGGGCGGAAACAAGGGATCTCTCCACCTGCTCACCCCACGGAAGAGCTGCGTCAGGACCAACAGGAAAGGGCCCTCCCTAAGCTCAGCCACAAGCACCCTTCTGGCGGGCACCCTTCTCGGCCTCGGGATCTCGAGAGGTTCATGCCCGTTGCCTGGGCCGACCAATCAGAGGCTCGGGTGCACATGATTCTGAGCACACATGTGGGAAGCTTTAAGCAGTCACAAAGCGTCAAATCCTGCCATCGTGATGTCACTGGCGAAGCGCTCCTGAGCTCATCCTCAATATGTCAACCAAGGTGCTCAATAAACAGAGCTCATTAAAGAAGAGAGAAGGACAGGAGGACATGTCTGAGCTCCCAGCCTGAGGAACAGCTGTGACGAGCTGGCCGCAAAGGCTCTGAGGCCCAGAGCTGAGACCCGCTGGGTGCCCAGCAGAGGAGCTGGCCGGGCTGGCTGGGGTGCTCCGGCTTCCAACCAACGGGCCCCACCAGTGATAAAGGTGTTTTCAGCTTCTCCTGTGGGAAAGGTCATCTCCCCGCAGGTGAGACAGTAACTTCTTTGCACAACCAAAGATCTAAGTTGCTTAACATGGTATTAAACAGATATGTGCCATTCTACATGTGAGCCTAATTAATCATATTTCCAGTGTATACACTGAATAACCAGAGATAGGAAATCAATGGCATTCATCCGTGGTTCTCATGACCTGAGGCTTCATATCTCAAGGTTCGGGTTTGAAATCAGAACTGCTGGGGGATGGGGAGACGGGAGGAAGATCTGCTTTTTAATTTTGAAGGAAGTTAAGGGGAAGACATGAGAGTGACGTTTTTTCTGTTCGTGGGCTAGTTCTCCACCCTTTTTGACTTTGCAAGCATAAAAGGCAATGTAAACATTCTGTAAGTAATACAACTAGTTGTCAGGCCTGTGGTTATTAGTAAATCTAGTCACAGGGCTCCTTGGCTTGGACCCAAGCTCTCAAGACCAAAGGCAAGGTCATGCACACCCAGCCAGGATTGGGGGAAGGCTCCAAAAACAAACGAAAACAAAGGAACGTCCTGAGGAGTGAGTACAGATGCTAATGGAGGGTTGTGTCCCGACAAAACCCCTTGCAAATTGAAAATATCCTAATTCAAAAATGCATTTCCACCCTCACCTACGTGACATCGCGGCTCACGGCACAGCTCCCGCTAGACAGTCGCCATTTCCCCTTGCGATCCTGGGCTGCCTGGGAGCCGTGGTCTGAGATCACTGCCCAGCATCTCCAGGGAGGATCGGACAGCAGGTCACTAGTCCCGGAAAAGATCCAGATGCAAAATTCCAACTCTAGTCTCTCCTGAGTGCACATTGCTTTTACAACCTTTTAAAGTCGAAAAATTGGGAAGAGGAAAACTGATGTAAACCAGGGACCATCTGTAATGTCATTTTCCCTGTTGCTTGTGAAGACAATCCCTCCTTAGATGCCGGAAGCTTCAATGTGTTTTTTTCCCTACTTCTTTAATTCTTTCTATTCAATGAGCCCCGTGGTGATACATGTGAAATGTGCTCAGGAACACATAGTCGATGACACCCCAGGATTACCCTATTTGTCAAAAAGGATGTCTTGTGACACCTGAACCTTCTAAGACGTGTGTCGAGAGCCTTGCGCTTTTGCCAGCGGACACATTTTCTTTCCTCTTTTAAGCTGCATCTTTGCTCAGTCATTCTTGACCACAAGCCTTACAGGCTACAGTTGCTAGGAGCCGGGATGTGACAAAGGGCTCTGCTGCCCAGAGACCAGAGGAACCAGGAGCAGCGGCCAGCGGGAACTTGGACAGTGAAGGCAAGTGAACCCCACCTTCCCGCTCCTTCCCCTCTGCAGACTCAGACTCAGCCGGGGCAGGGAGGAGAGCAAACGAGGGGAGCGGGGAAGGGACACATCGGATCTTCCCAAACTTTCCACGTGACCCTGGTTACCTGATGTTATATGAGGGCTCCAATTTCTTAAGCACCAACGACTAATTCAAGTTTTTGAAAAACACAAAACTAAATGAAACGTGCCCGTGGGCTTGCATACTGAAGCTCTTGGCGAAGGGAACCCCCGGCGGTGTTCCTAGCTCTGCCCCACCACCCTGAGGTCCTCCATGGTTACTCCACAAGCATTTCTGGGCATCACGGTGTGCCAGGCTCTGTTCTGGCTGGGCATCAGCAGGTGAAACTCAGACACAACGCCTGTCCTCCACAAGCCACAGTCACTGATGTCTGACGGACAGCAAAAGAAATGGGGTAAGAAGAATGGTGTGCTGGACAGTACAGCAGGCTACAGGAAAAGTTAACGGGATGAGGGTAATGGGGAGGATGAGGAGGAGTCCACTCTTGAGGAGTTTTGAGGAGGGAAATCAGAGAAAGCTTCAGGAAGAAGGTAACATGTCCCCAAGGGCCTGAGAGAGTGAGTTATGTAGATAACTGGGGGAGAATGGTCTAGAAAGAGAAGGAACAACAAATACAAAGGCCCTGAGGCAGGTCTAAAAGGGACTGGGCCAGCAGGAGAGGCATGAATGAGCGAGTTTGGGGAAGAGGAGGAGAAAAGGCCAGAGAGATGGGCTGAGACGTGAAGCACAGGAGGGCGTTGAGCAGAGCAGGGACTTGACCTCTTAGAGACAGAGGGGACAAAACGGGGCAGAGAGGTCTGACAGTGATCCAGGTGGGACACAAAGTTATCTCCAACTAGGAGGGACAGTGTGGAGGCCTGGAGACAGTCGGATCTGTTGGCAGGCGATGCCCCCCTTCTGGATTCTTTTTCTCCAGTCTCCGAGCAAAAGCAAAACTTGGCATCATTAAACACACACACACACACACACACACACACACTATCCACTTACCATCTTCCTCTTCCCTGACCCACTCTCCCAGAGGTCTGTCCACCCAGCAGGGTGAGTTACCTGAGGTCAGGAGACACATCAAGGGGGACAGATCTGAAGGAAGTACCAGCTCCCACACCCACACCCCAAGCAGACCCCCAACCACATCCCCCATGCTTAGGTTTTTTTCTATTTGTGGGGTTTTGTTGCTATTCCAAAAATTACCATTTTAGAGATGGCAACCAATCTTTAAATAAAGAAGAAGAGAAGGAGGGGGAGAAAGAAAGGAGGAGGAGGAGGAGGAGGAAGCAGGAGAGGAGGGGAGGGAGGGGGACCCTCAGTGGAGCCCAGGATTTAAAAGTCCCCAGACACTCTTCACCAGCGGCACCTGGAAGGTTTGGGCTCTGTTTGCCCAGACTCCCTTACGGAGACTCCCTTGGCGGCCCACCTACATCCCTGCACGTCCCCTCCACTGCCACACCTGCAGATCCTGGGGGTCCCCCTCCTTTCTGGCTTTGGGCACCTCCAAGCCAAGATGCAAGGAAAACAGAGGGTCAGCAGTGAGCAGGAGTAGACCACGCCCGGCTTCCTCGGCGCTCAGCTGGACAAAACCTGAGGCATGTTCTAAAGACTGTCCCGCAGCTCCCCAGTGGGACGGAGCTCCCGCTGGCCCCTGTGGAAGAGAGCTCAGCAAAGCCCCTCGCCGGCTTCCTTCTCCTCCTGTCTGCCTCCTCCTCCCCAGCCGTGCTTCCTGGACTCCCCTCCCCAGTAAAGGACTGGCCCCTGAAGTCCTACCTCAAAGTCACAGTCAGAGGAACCAGGCAAGTCCTGCCCCCAGCTGACAACGCGGCGGTGGCCGGCCCAGCTCCTGGGGTCCTGGCTTCCCCAGGCACCCAGGCTAAGGGACACGCCCCGGGGCTTGTTCCACACCTCCTGGTTTGCCAGGTTCGCTCTCCCAGGGTGTGCCAGGGAGCCCAAGTGTGGAGCTGGGAGCAAAGGCCCGAGGTGGCCACAGGGACCCTCATGGAGTGTTGGGTCTTGAAGCCTGCCATAATTTGGACACATAAAGGCAATCGTGGGGGAAAGGCTTTCCAGCATGGACCAAGTGTCCCCATTCAAGTCTGTCCTGGCAGGTTCTGTCCTGGTCACCATAGAGCATCTCTGGCCCAATCCTTCCACAGGTTGTCTCAGAGCTGGGAGGTGGAACCGGGCCATGTTCATCAGGAGAGCATGCAGCAGTCTGGCTGGGCACAATTCAGGAGCCACTTGTCAAAAGAAACTAACTTTATTTCTAGAACTACAAACGCCAAACAAAACAGCTCCTCAGGAAAAAACCCTCAGAGCCCAACTGCCACCACCAGCTTCCCACAAGCCTCTCTCCCACACCAACCTCACCACCTCCCACAATCCTCCTGCTCTTGAGGGTGATTGGCTGGGTTGCATGGGCGGAGCCAAAGAAGTCCCCCAATGAGCAGCTCCGTGGAGGAGCCAATCAGCTAGATGTTGCTGGGGCCGCTGTGAGCCAATCATCAGCTGGCAGTCTGAAGGGCAGGGAAACAGCCCAATGAATATCACCGCAGAGGAGCCAATCAGCTAGATGTTGCTGGGGCCGCTGTGAGCCAATCATCAGCTGGCAGCTGGAAGTTTGCTGGCAGCTGGAAGTTTGCTGGGGCCCCTTTGGCTTGGCTCTCAACAAGAGCACCCAGAGCGGGGGCCAAGACACCCAGGGATTTATGGGGTCATCTTTGGGCCCCAGTCCTCACTCTTCCTCTTTGAAAAGTGCCTGAGTTTCAGGGCTGGAACCTTCGACCCTCCGTCCCCCACACCGCGGGGGCTGACCGCATCCAAGAGCTTCTCACTCCAGCTCTCTGGTGGTCAGCCTTTCTCAGGAGGACCCTAACCCTGGAAACCTCTCCTGATATCCTTGATTCCTTCAGAAACTGGCCCACAACCAAATAATGCAGCCAGGGGGACCAGGCTGTATCCCCAGTGCCTAGAACCCTGTCCACACATGCTAAATAGGTGCTTAATAAAACCTTCCATATAAACGAACCCATGAAGTGGCCCAGGCACAGAGCTCAGAGACAGCTCAGCCGGCCCCTGGCATGCATCCCAGGGTGGGCTCCACCCCTGCACCCCTGGTCTGGCCAGTTACATGCTTTACTCCACAATTTCCCCTTGGTAAAGTGCGACCCCATGCAGGTTGTGACATGAAAAGGGTGTGATTGGATTTTCTAAAAAAAAAAAAAAAAAAAAAAAACAGGGCAGAATCAGGGAGACTGAACTTCACACAGGCTCCCTCCTTTGACCAGAATTTCAGTCAGGCTCTGAGGGCTCTGCCTGACCCAGTCCAGCCTCGGACTCGCCCCACCCCCACCTCATCCAGCTTGAGCAAGAATCCTGCTAAGGAAGTTTAGGGGGGGGGGACCCCCATCCTGGTCCCTTGGTTTTAAATCCCCACTTGTCCTCATGGGGACTGAAGTTGAGCCCCCAACCTCCCCAGTGCAAGACCGTGCTGTGCCCACCGCCACGGCTCCCTTGAGTACATTCCCACGCACCATCTGCAAAGTGAACCAAGGAAAATCCAGGAGAGAGGAGAAGTGACGAGCAGTTCAGTCATCAGGGTGAGAGTAGCCATGAGGAAGACACCGAGGGTGACGTGAATGAAAGTACCGGAGGCAGGATGGATCAGAGAGGCAAGTAGTTACAGACGGTTCCAGATTTCCCTGGCTCCAAACTCGGGATGGCACCTTTGATCGTTTGGAGTGTCCCCTCAAAAATCCGTGTGTGGAACAATGCAGGAAGGTTCAGAGGTGAACCCCTTCCATTACGAGAGCTCCAACCGAACCAGTGGATTCATTCATTAAATGGATCAATAACTAGAACGGATTACTGGGTGGTAACTGTAGGCAGGTGGGGCGTGGCTGGAGGAAGTGGGTCACTGGAGGTGTGTCCTTGGGGATATTGTCCCCGACTCTGTACTCAGCCTGGTTCTGCTGCCTCGTTGCCCTGTCCCGAGTGGCTTTCCTCTGCCACACCCTGCCGCCATGATGGTCCACCTCCCTTGGGCTCAGAGCCATGAGTCGGCTGACCAGGAACTGAACCTCGGACTCTACAAGCCAGAATAAACTTCTGCTCCTCTGGATGGTTCTTGTTGGGTATGTCGATCACAGAGACACAGAAATCAAGAACAGATCAAAGGCAAAAATGTGCTTTGCCCTTGAGTCTCAATAATGGCAAAATTTGACCCCTAAATAATATCAAATCAGAAATTTCTCATTCATCTATCTGAACCTTGGTTTGAGACCTACAGATCTATCTTTGGTCGACCAGGTCTTCAAATGTGCACCCTGTTGATACATAATTCATCAAATAGCCACCTTGTTTTGAACCTTCTCTCTAGAAGCATACAGGACCTTTTTAAACACACACATTTGTACCAAAGAGCGAGGGAACAGAGAGACAAAGCTGGAGGTCACAGTGGGACAGGATTTGTTGACTTCTTGTCTTGGGGTCTGTAGGGACCAGAAAAGCCTTCCCTGGACTGAAGCATGGTGGGCATACTATTCTAGCCTGTTTTACCCTGAGGCACACGGTGTCTGGCAGGCCACGAGCAAAAGCCACACACGAGCTCTGACCCCTCCTGCTCCTTCCTCCCAGCGTGGGGTCTAGCAACTTCCTTCCCCGTTACATTTCTGTGTGTCACTTTTTGATCTTGTGGATGTGGCTTCTTTTAAAAGCAAATTGGTGTTTAGACATGGATGCACCCAGCAGGTGGAGATCCAGAGCTGGAGCTGTTCGAATGATCCAAACCCAAGTCCCTATCCTGCTCCTGCGGATGGGGGACCCTCCACAGTATGGAGGAGGGACAGAGGGGCAGGGGAGGATGGTGAGGCTCAAAGGATGCACCGGACACATCCTCAGCAAGCGCCTTTCACACTGTGTGTTGTGGATGCCGTGAGGAGCAAGGGGCCCCTGTTCTCCAGGGGGCTGGATGCCACGGGCCAGGGTACACGAGGAGGAGGAGGACGCCACCCACTGCTGTGATCAGGATGAGCAAGCTGAGGCTCGGAGCCTCCAGACCCTCCCAGCACCCACGGACGAAGAGCGAGCTCCAGGCCCCTGAGACGGACGGCTGCAGGAGCTGGACTCTCACACCAGCTCGGTCAGCTGCCAGATATCCGATCATTCTAGAAGGCGCACTGACTGGGTTACTGACCCCCCCTTGGTAGAGCATGTGCCATGATCTAATCACCACATGCATTTTGTCACACTGTGACCCAATGCCATCCTGCGGTCTCAGGAAGAGTTGGCAGTGTCATTAACAGGCTGTCCCAAAGGCCCTGGCTCCAGATTTGCCAGGAGAACCGCAGGAAGCCCAGCCACAGAGGGCATAGCCTTTCTGCAGCACGGGGGGAGGCTGGCACCTTTGAAACCAAAGGCAGGTTTTTAAACAGCTCAGGAGAGTCCAGGCCAGCGACTTCTGGACAGGCAAGATGCACAGGTGGGGCGTGAGCCAGGTCCCCAGGTGGGGCGTGAGCCAGGTCCCCAGGCGGGCCGTGAGCCTAGTGCAGCTGGGGCAGAACCCACGAGACCACCTTCCTGACTGGGGCTGTCCCCAAATGTGTGGCCACTTGAGATTAAAGGCAACATGGCCCCCCACTGGAGAGACAAGAAGCACAGCCCCAATCAGGGACAGGCTGTAAAGAAAGGGCACCCCCATGAGCCAGAGGAGAATCTCCCCCAGTGCTTGGCCTGGGAGTCAACCAAGGCCCTGTGTGAGCTCGGCCACACCCTGTCACAGGGAGACTGGACCAGGAAAGAGCAGGTGGAGGGCGGGACAGGGGCTTCCTGCTCTGCAGTGTGTGTGTGTGGGCGGGGGGCAGGGTCAGTGCTGCCCTCTGGATTTTCCTAGGAACAGTCCTTGAATAAAGCAAACCCAGGTTTGATTCTAGGTCCTTGATTTCTGATTGTGTGGCTTTGGGAAAAGACAAACTCGGAGCCTCTGTTTCCCCCAAACTAACAATGACCTCAGAGAGTCACCAGGAGGATCGTATGAGATGGCGTGTCACATACCCCTTGCACAGCTCCGGATACATAGTAGGTGCTCAGTAAATATTTGTCTTCTGGCCACACCCCATGTCCTCACCCTGCTCACACCTTTGTGAAACTCATCCAGGTGGGTATTTCTGCATAGATAGATTAAATGTTCAAGTCAGAATCCACCCACCCATTTAGAACAGAGCATTCCGTGGTCTGGCCAGATGACGTGGCCTTCGGTTCGTTTCCAAGACATCACAGCTCCTGCAGGTTCGGCCACCATTCTCCCATGCAGCACAGATGGGAGCCTTGGGGCTCCAACACCCCCCAGACCACTGGCCCTGCATGATGCCCGCTTTCCCACGGACCACCAGAGGCCGCCCACAAGGGAAGTTTTCCTTCCCTTCCCCTTAATTCTTGCCGCCCACATTCCCCAATCTCCCTTCCAGGGTCCAGTCTTCTGCCCAGGGTCCTCTTCTCCCACGAGGAGAGCTTGTCCCCTCCTGTCACCCATAGTTCTTTTCCTCAATGAAGCCCCATGACCTCGTTCCCCAGGGATTTCCACGTGGTGACACTGTCCCTCAGTGAGGTCTTGAAATCACATCTCATTTGTCCCCACAAGGACATGCAGAGCCCGTGACCCCCTGCCTTCTTTTCTTACCTTTTGAACCTCCCCAATTTTTAAAAGTATATTCCACATAAGCACCGCCAGACATCTGGTCAACCCCCCTCCCCACACCAGATGACTCCTGTTCACTGGGAACTGCTGATACGGAAGTAGGTGCAGCAAGACCCACCGTGGGCCAAGAGGAAGAAGAGGCCAGATCCTCTTTACAGAAAATATCTAGGAAAATTCAGAGTCATAGAGGCCTCCTCCAGTCTCCTTCCCCAGCCTTGCAGCGATTCAAGTTCCCCCTCCAAAGCCAGCTTCACACACACACACACAGACACACACACACACACAGACACACACACACACACACACCCCAGTGGTGGTGAGGAGGCAGCTGCAGGCTTCTCCAGCCCAGCACTGACTCGGGGGAGCTCTGCTAACCCAGGGCAGCCTCGCAGCTGTCAGAGGGCGAGGAGAAGCAGTGCAGACCTCCACCCTCTGCCCACGGTCAGGGGACCTCCAGCTCCCTGGGGTGAAGATGTGTCAGCTCACAGGCCTCACCCACAGCTCCCCAGGAAGTCCAGAGTCTCCCCGTGAGGCGCCTCACACGTGAATACACCCAGCGGGAAGCCGACCCTGGCATGGGAAGGTGCCATGGGACCTCAATGGCGATGATGGCATCCCCAGAAGTGGCAGATTCAGTACCAGCCCTGGGCTGCAACGGCTGGAGTGACGTACAGCTGGGGTTCACCTCTGGTGATGGAGGGGTTCCTTCTCCCGGCCGTCGGCCTCAGGCAGGTAGTGTGTCACGGGTGCGTCCAGGTCCTAGACCGTAGGACCTGGGAACATGGCTGTGTTAGTGAGCGTTTTATCACTGCGACCAAAATACCCTACAAGAACAACTGAGAAAAGGAAACGGCTGTTTGGGGGTCACAGTTCTGTGGTCTCAGCCCACGGTCAGGCACCTCCATCACCTTGGGCCCCAGGTTCTGAAGCGGAACTTCATGGCAGAGGGTGGCTGCTCTGCTCATTAAGTTTGGGGAGCAGCGGGTGGAGGCAGGGGTCCCAGAGAAGAGAGACCCTTCCAGAGCACACCCCTGGGGATCCCTCCTCCAGCCACACCCCACCTGCCTACAGGCATATCCGCATTGACAGGGGCTTTGTGGGGACACCTCGTGTCTAAACCATGGTCTTATTTGATAAAAGGGTCTTTGCCTATGGAAACAGTTATAGTTCTTGAGAATCGGGTGGGCCCAAATCCAATGACAAGTGTCGTTATAAAAGCCACAGAGAGAAGAGAAGTCCCTGTGAAGGCCGAGGCAGTGACCAGGTGATAGAGCTACAGATGGAGGAAGGCGGAGGAAGGACCCTCCCCTGGAGCTCTGCATGTCCTTGGCAGCACCCTGATGGCTGGCACTGAACTCTGTGAGACAATACGTTTCTCCATGATGACTTGTTGTGGCCGTCCCAGGAAATCCGGACAAGGGGGCAGGGACAGACCTGCCCAGCCGAGAGTCTGTCCTGCTCGGGTTCCTTTTGTCCCTGTGAGTGCTCCTTCCTTCTCTCTCACTCACTCTGCAGCGCCAAGGGCCTCCAAGTCCCCATAGAGCTGGGGAGCCTTGACACTCTCTCCAGTGCGTGGGCTACTCTGCTCACTGGGCTGGGAATCAGTGTGGAGTGGCCCTCCAGGAGGGACGTGGGAGCTAGCACGGGCCTGGCTCAGGATCAGTGCTTGACAAGTAAATACCCACCCTCTCCTCCCCTCGGTGGCCATCCCCTGGAATGACAAGCCCAGGCTTGTCTGGCTTGTTGCTTTGGTGGCAGGACAGCAGGGCTGTGACAAAAGACTGCGTCAAAGGTGCCACAGCGGGTGCCTGGCCAAAGGGTGCATGGGATAGATTTCACCAAGGAGTACGCAAGGCCCTGGGTCATGAAAGCCCCAAACTAAGGGCCGTCACCTTCCCCAGTTTCTCCACTTAAAGAAGGCACGTTGCAAAGTCATAAAAAGATCCTGTTGGGGTAATTAAAAAAAAAAAAAACAAACTGGAAATAAATTGTGGCGATGGTTTCACAACATTGTGAGAATAGTTAAGTCCGCTAAATTGTATGTTTAAAATTGACTAAAAACTTGGAGAAATAACGGTCGATGAGTACAAATTTATGGTTAGAAAAAGTAAGTTTTAGTATTCCATTGCACAGTCGGGTGACTACAGTGAATAATATTGTATTGTATATTCCAAAATAACTAAAAGAGAGGATTTTGAAAGTACTGACTACAAATAAATGACAAATGTTTGAGATGACAGATAAACTAATTATCCCAGTTTGGTCAACATACAACATATACATATATATTGAAATATCATATCATATCTCATAATCTATGTGTATTTAGTATGTGTCAATTAAAAATAAAATAAAACTTTTAAAATATTGGTAAAATGGTGAATTTTATATTACATATATTTTTATCATATTTTTAAAAGGTTAGTAGTGTAATATACCAAATAAAACATATTGAATTATACACATTGAGTAAGCAAATTATATGCTATGTGTGTTCGTCAGCTTTCCATTACTGTAACAAAGTACCAGAGACAATAAGTTTATGAAGATAAACGGTTTATTTGGCTCACAGTTTTGGAGCTTTCAGTTCATGATGGGTTGACCCCATTGTTTTGGGGCCCATGACAAGGTAGCACATCATGGCAGGAGTGTATGGTGGAGGAAACCTTTTCACCTCATAGCCAGATATGAAAAAGGGACAGGAAGAGACCAGGGTCCCACAGGTCATTACCAGGACATGCACCCAAGATCTTCCATTAGGCCCCCCCAGCTCTTAAAGTTTCCACCATCTCCAAGTAGTGCCAAGGGCCGGTGACCCATCCTTTCACACAAGGAACTTTGGGAGCATTTCAGATCCAAACGATAGCAGTATGTGAGTGGTATCTCAATACAGTCATTTTCTAAAATTCAAACAGATTTTAAAACACACACGTGCACACACACACACACACACACACACACACACACACTTGCAACAACAAAATAAAAAACTTACGGCTTTTGGGCCTGGGAGAAACCCTTTTCCAGGAGAGAGCCTGTGCTAACAGGTGCTCCTGGGTCAGCCCTTCCACGTCTTCAACTGGACTCCGTCTACCGGCTCCTTCCTGGATTCAGCCTTGGTGAGTGGTTGGTGTGGCTCAGCCCGTGGGTCTGTCAGGCTGCCCGTCCTGCAGCCTCTAGTCCCGTTTTTCTGTCCCCTCTGTGCACGAAAGCCCCGGGCCCAGGTGCTTCTTTGCCTTCTCTCTCTTAATTAGCAAACCCTGCCTTTCCCTCTCCCCGTGTGCCGTGAAGCCTGTGGTGTCTCATACGTCACACCTTGGATGTCTCGAGAGTTGTAGGCAGGGTCACAGGATACTTCCATGGGAGGAATTACCCAACAGCAACAGTTTTCAAGACAGTCCATATTTCTACCATCTAGACACAAAGACAGAGACGACTTGCCAATTAGCCCTTAGCACCGCATTGGGAAGGACCATCTAGAATTCTGACCTGCTGCACCTGCTGTGGAGGCACTGCCAAAGAGAAGTGGGCATTCCCACCTAGCAGCAATGGAAGAACCAGGTCAGGAAAACATCCCATTATATAAACGAGTGTTTATCCTCCACAGAGAGGTGCCGGCACCAGATCAGGGTGCGCAGTGATCAGCTTTAGCACTAGCAGGAACCTTCCATGGCCTACCCTTGTTCTCAGCTTGATTTGTGTTTTGTCCATAGAAGACCATCAGCAAAGAGTGGCAGAGACACAGAAGTCCAGGGGAAAGTGATGGGAGTAGGAAAAAAGGAAAATAGAACCATCTCAAAAACTCACGTTCAGCCCCACCTTACAGGAAGTGTTCGGGAAGTGGGTGTTCAGAGATTGAGAAAGGGAATGGTCTCGGTAAGAGCAGTCGTAAGCATCTCATTCTGATTTTTAGAAAGATGGCAATTTGCATAGCGCACCTGTATTAATCAGATCCTTGATTGAGAGCCGGCGCCTCTTTCCCTTACGATCAAATCATCTAGAATGACACTGGGGGGATTGACGGTGGCGTTCAAATAAGTGGCAGGGAGGGGAGTCTAAAGTCGCGGCTCAATGACATAATTTGGCAGCTTTATTAGGAAATCGTTATATTTACCAAAGGAAAAGCTCATTTTGACGGCAAACACAGAAAAACCAAGCAAATCATTTGAAAAGCTGCATGGAGAAGATGAGTCAAGTACATATTTGGCCCCAGAGAAAGACAAGCTGAACGGGTAAATCCACCTCTTGACCATCCAGGGCCGGAGCTGGACTGTACAATGTCTTTGCTTCTATTTGTGATTTGGAACCACTGTCTTTGGGCCCTTGGGTTAGCCACGCAAAAGCCATTCTGAACATTCAGAAACTCCCTTTCCAGGGTCTATTGTATCTAGGGATGTCAGTGTCACTTGGCTTGGTCTCCCGGGGTGGGGGGGAGACCTCCCTCCAATAAGAGGAAGGTAGGGACCTGAGGTGAGCTCCACCAGCTCTTGCCCTGGTTTCTGCTCCATCCATTTGTGGTATGAGGCTCTGAGCTCCTGGTGGTTGTTTTGCAACCCTGAAGTTCCCCAGGATGCCGCGAGGGTGAGGGGAGCCAGCCCCTGAGGATGTCAAAACAAACAGAAGACATCTGGCTGACTCAACGGAGCAGTGGAACGCACACCCGTCTCTACCACCTTTATGGGACAGATGTGCGGCCAATGTCTTTTCTACACTTTGGCTGATTTTCAGTCTCTCAATGTGCCCCTCCCAGGAACAGACACTCTTATTCTATCACGTAGTTAAATTTGTCACCGATTTAGTGGCTATTCAACTTTATGTCCTGTTTAAGCAACAACGGCTTACCTTATCCTTACTAAAGCAAACCCCTGTTTTGCATCCTGAAGTTGAATTACAGACGCTTTCACATCCTGTTTATGATTTTCCCGGACCTAACTTTTAAGAATATGAGATAGGAATCAGAATATGTTTCCCATACTTACATTTAATTGATTTGGATCATTATGGGAAAGGCCATCGTCCAACCAAAGTGCCGCCATATTTACTGTGTCATAAATCAAGTAGCTTCAGATGAGTGGGTCTGTTTTTAATGCTCCTTCTGCCACACTGATTAACATTTATATTTTATATGAAAACTGTGTTCTCTCAACCGCTGAAGCTTTATAATCTCATTGATATGACAAGACCTCTAATTGTATTGTTCTTATTCAAGGGAGGGCTGGCTATTAGCTTTGCATTTTCATATCAATTTTATAATTAATCTGTCACTTTCCCAAAAAAGAAAAAAAAAATCATAAATTTGTGCTATTTAGATCAGTCAGTTCTTCATACTATTAAGTCATCAATCCATGAATATAGTCTACTTCACCTCTATTATTAGACTTTTTTTTAATTTCTCTTTAATATTTTCTCCCACACTTTTCATTGGATTTATTCTCAATATTTAACTGGAGAGGGACTCTATAGTAAATGGCATGTACTTTATTTCCTTTGTAATTGTTGCTGGTATCTAGAAATGGATTTGTTTGTATCACCACTGTGTTCAATGACCTTGCGAATCTCCTTAGCAATTCCAATATTTTTCTAAACTCTTCCTTTCTTAAATTCATAATCATGGTATCTACAAATATCTACAAATATCAGTGATATTATTTATTCCTTTTCAGCCCTCATAGCTTTTATTTCAATGATTTTCTTGCTAGAAACTCTAGTAACACACTGAAGAATAATTATTCAGGAATCTTTTTTCATTCCTAATCCCAAGGGATGACTTTCATATTTTATATTTAAGCAAGATGATCACAGCAGCTTATTTATTTATTTATTTGTTTATTTATTTATTTATTTATTTTCAGTACTGAGGATTGAACCCAGGGATACTTTACTACTGAGGCACATTTCCAGACCTTTTTATTTTTTATTTGGAGACAGGATCTCATTACATTTTTGATGCTGGCCTCAACCTTGTGATCCTCCTGCCTCAGCCTCCTGAATTGCTGGGAGGTGTGCTCCCCTGTGCCCAGCCACAATAGATCTTTTTAAAGGTGGCTTCTAGTGAATGAAGGAAATTACTTCCATGTTCATTTTGGTAAGTGCGGATTTTATCAGGCATGCCTACTGAATGTTCTCAAATACATTTTCTTTATCTATTGGGATGGTCGAGTGGCTTTTTCTTTTGTTTTACTAATGTGATGAATTGTAATTGTTGACTTTGGATTATTAGGTCAATCCTGTGTCTCTGGAATTGACCTAAATTGGTTGTGATTTGTTCTTTTTATACATCACTGGATTTCCTTTGCCAAGGTTTTGCTATGGAATCGAAAACTTACGTTTGCAAAAGTGGTCTGCCTGCGATTTTCTGTCATAACATTCTTGGCCTTAATTATATTTAAACTTAAAAGTTTTTAAATGTCCGAGAAAATTCTACAGGATCAGCTGTGATTTAGTTATTAAAGTTTGGAAAAATTCACTGGTGGAACTATCGGGGCCTGAGGTTGTGAGGGAAACTTTAATAACAGATTTGATTTTAGTAGATATGGAACTATCCAGAATTCCTATTTCTCCCTATTCATTTTCATATGGTCAGTTTTATAAATTATCAAATGTATCAGCCTAAACTTGTTAATATCATTCATTTTTTCAATGAGAGAAGAATTTGCAATAATGTCCCTTTTTGGTTCTTAATGTGGTCATTTATGTCCTGTTCCTTCTGTCTCTCTCATGCACAAATACATGTCTTCCTAGGGGTTTGTAAGTTGTATCCTTTTTTACGCCAGCATTTGATGCTGTGGCTTTCTGTGTGACGCAGCATTCATCTGTGTCATTAAATCTTGTTTTCTTGTCCCAAATTCTTCTTAAAAATCCCACATCACTATTTTTCAGAATTTTTTTTTCTTTTCTGATGAGTTTATTTAAAGTTATGTCTGTCCTTCCAGCTCACATTTGCGGATAATTCAACGACAGTCCCTTCTGGTCCCCAGAAGACTCTCTCTCTCTCTCTCTGAGTCTTTCAATGACAAAAATGATTCGAAAATCATTTTGTTTTTATAATTTAATGGATTAAAATGATTTAAAATCCTAGTCTTAATCACCCCCTCCATCAAATAGAAGAAAACAAGAGGAAAAGAAAAATCCCACGTGCTTTGAGTGTAGTTTTTGTGGGGTTTTTTTGTTTTGTTACGTTGTAACCTGCCTAAGGAAATGGGTTTATCATCTCCACTTGGCGTCGGGGAGGTAGGTTCCGGTAACAGAGGCGGGGAGGGGAGTGAAGGGAGCAGTCAGAGTTTGAACAGGAATCCCTGTCTTGTTTCAAGGTTGGGCACCTTTACGCAAAGCCTCACCTCCCTGTCTCCCCTTCCTTTTTCTTAAACAAGTGCAGTAGCGCTCAGGACAATCAGACAGCACAGGCCCCCACCTGCAAACTCCCAGGGAGACCCGGTCTGGGTCTTGCAGATCCCCAGAGGGCGCCCCGCTCCCTCCTTGCAGTCCTGTTCACACAGTGGGGCTGTGCCAGGTGCCCAGGCACCCCCGCGCTCTCAGGGATGCAGTGAGAGTCCTCCATCTGTGGGAGCTGTTCTTTCTCTCAGGCAACAATAAGATTTCACAAGGGTAAGAACTAAGACCCTTTAATGAAAATGGCGACACTTGAAAACAAAGAGGGAAAGGCAAAGGGAGAGAGGGGAGAGGGTCACAGACGTCCTTCGGGAAGTGAGCTTTGACCCGGGGTTAGGTGTGCGTGTTCTCAGGAGCCCTGCAGATGGGGCATGGGCTGCAAGCAGGTCCTTAAAGAAGACAGGCTGTGTACATTCCATGAGGCCAGGGAGAGGAGGAGGGGTCCTCGGGTGGGGGTGGGAGCAGCTTAGCTGTCTCAGTGGCAGAGCGGGGAGCTGTGTTGGAGCATGCTGATTGACACACGATCCTGGGCAGACCGTCACCTGTGGGCTCATTGGCCTGCCACTCATCCTCCAGATGCTCTGTGCTTATTGGTCCGGAAGGCCTGGCTCAGCCTGGCTTCTGGATCACTGGGCAGCCACGGCAGCCATCAGCCGTCATGATTCCAGAGACCTGTCACACGGCCTGACACCCACCAGAGTTCCCAGAAACTTAAGAGACACAAAGTTCCTTCTCCGCATTCCTGGGATCCACGTAGGAGCCCGGCACCTCCCCAGCCCCATCCTTCCTAGTGCCCTCCCCCTTGGCAGCCCACCAGGTCCCCTTACCCACTGGCAAAGAAAGAGAGCCCTGGCCAACCAGTACCCAGCAGCCAGGGACAGCCACTCTGTTTTCAACAGCGGTTCCCTCCCAAGTCAGGTGTGAGGCTGGGGGCTGTTAATCAGTTAGGCGATGCTGATTGCATCTTAATAACAAATGCAAAGAGCCCAAGAGGAGCAATTTGCAGTAATGGGGAAAATCAGCAGGTCCCTGGGGTTTGACAGGAAGTAAACACTCTCCAGGTTCAAATTTGGGGGAGGAAAAATTGTCTGTGAGTACTCTGGCAGCGCTGGGAGCTGCTGGTGCTTTGGGCCCTAAAGGGGAAGAGGCTGAATGAGAAGAGACCCAGGCTGGACAGAGAGCAAGGAGGGAGGCTGAGGCCAGAGTTCACCGGGCTCCATCCTCCACCCTCTGCACCCCCCTGCTGGAGGCACCCAGTATAGGAACATGGTGCTATGTCTCCCATCCCTGCTACCAAATGCCTAGCAGAAACAGGGAGAAAAGACCACCACTAGTAAGATCTGGCCAAGCAAGTATAATTGTTTCAAAGTATCCCTGGTTGAGGCTGACCAGGAAAAGGGCCAAGTCCCCCCACCATCCTTTCTTATTGTAAACACACAGCAAGAAGGGATATGAGGCTTCCTCCATAAAATATCCACGCCCCTCTGTCAGGAGAGTCCTTTCTTTTATAATCTCCTTGGTTATCATCATTAGAAGGTGAAACATTTTCCACCGCATCCGGTTTCCTCCTCGTTGAGAATGTTCCCGATGCCGAACGTACATATTTTTCTTACATGTAATTTGATTTGGATGGTTTCTTGACCTGCATCCAAATTGAGCCGTGGGTAATTATTACTGTCACTATTGTTATTAATACTGATATTTATCATAATCTCACCAATGCTGGGGACAGCCCTTAATCTTGCTGTTTTATTTGGTTGAAGGGAAAAGTGCGAAACGCTGGCCTCCCTCCCAATTTATCCTCTTGTATTCACTTTACCAAACTCGTACTACGGGAGTAATTAGCCCAATTTATAGTGATCCCGAGTCGGCTATAACTCTGAATTGCTTTCAGAGGATACTGCCAAGACCAGTGGGTGGAAGTCCCAAGCTTTATCTCATTAAAGTGAGAAAATATCTTATTGTTATGGCTTCCACCCAGATAGAAGTAATGAGCTCCCTGTCACCAGAAAGATTCAAGTAGAAGCCAAAAGATCATCTATCCGGTCAGCAGTTGCAGGTTTGCGGGGACATTTCCCCTCCTTCCTCTGCAGGTTTGCTGGAATAAGGTGGCAAAGATTCACCGGAGAAAGGATCCAGATTTATTACCTGCAGGGGGCGATCACAGGGCAACTTCCCCTAGCTCCACATGATACAGTGGGTAACGTACCCCTTTCCCAAGGGGAGGGGAGAGTCGGGAGCATAGATCATCTTTAGGGGAACTCATGGGCTTGGAGAACAAAACAACGGCCTGGGACCATCCATTTGGTCCACAGATTCTCTGTGGGACTGAACTAGAGTACAGTGGTGTGTGACCAAGGCCTGCACAGGTGTGTTGATCGTCTGCCGTTATTCTTTCTTGATGCGGGTTTAGTCTTCTCTGGTTAATAACATTTCCATAGGAAGATAGATGGAAGTTGATTGTGTTCTTTTTTGCAGACTGGTCTTTAGGCAGATCAGAGAACTCTGTAGAAGGTTCTCCTGGCCCCGGGAGGAGAGCACACAAAGGAAGGGCAGAGGGACCTGGATTGTGAGCCTACCTTAAGACCTTTTCACTGCCTTCAGGTCAGTATGCAGAAAACACACACACACACACACACACACACACACACACACACACACATTGGGAGGACCAACACTCTCTAGCCTCAATACTGGCTAGGAAAGTTATAAACTAGGACTGTACTTCTCAGACTCACCCAAAACCTCATTCCCACATTTCTGGGTCCCCAGAGCTGCTGATTCAGTAAGTCGGAGAAGCAGGGCCCAAGAACCGGCATTTCCAATATGGCGCCTCTGAGCACCACTGAACTAGGGGAGGTCAGAGGAGCTCTTTGAAAGCTCTCTTTCTAATATAAGATTTTACAATGCCCTGAAGGAAAAATTATTTAAAAAGAAACCAAGACCAGTTGGATCAGGTCAAAGAGATAAGGTGTGGCCATTCTTACAAACTTAATATGGATGTTTAAAAAGAGGATGGATTCAGTCTTCACCTTTTAATACTTTCCTGTCTCCACAGAGAATCTGATTTATCCTACAAATGCTCCAAAGTCTGCTTTTTTTTCCCCCCTGTCTCATTTTGCTGGAAGCTTTCCATTGCTCCTTAAGTTCATGTGGGAAAGTCACACTTTTTCAAAAAGATAAAGCCCAGGTCTTTAGCCTTTCTGTGATAACTGTGCACCCTCTGGCTTTGATGCCTCAAAACAAAATTTTAAAGTTCTTCTTCTTTCTGACGTGAGGGGCACCAGGTAGCACCCCCACATGTCTGGTGATCTCTGTTACTCTTGACCCCTCAGGGGCTCTGAAATGACCCAGAACCAAGTTTTGAGTCAACTTTATGAATCCCTGGGGCAGCTGCAAAGGAGAGTAGGGAGAGATGAGCAACCCAAGAACTCCTTACAGAGCCTGTGGGCCGTCTCCCATGCACATCAACAGATGGGTCCCCTGACCCATGCAGGTGTACAAGACAGGAATCATTTCCTCCTCTTTACTAAAAAGGAAGGTGACACTTTGAGAGTTTCTAAATTATTCAAAGGCCGCAACAAACATTGTAGAACATTATAGAAGAAAAGTTCAGGTTTTCTGGCACTTGGGGTGATCATTTTTGCCTACCTCATGGAGCTGCTTTTTGAAATAAAACAATAGGCCAAGAGGTGAGACAAGGAAGACAGGAAAATGATAAACTTGCAGCAGTTAGATAGGTAGGTACAGGGAGCTTGGGGAACCACCACTCCTTTCTCCATCTCCTCAGTCTCCCTGGCAAAACTCCTCATCCATGCGTCCATCCACTGTTTCATCCATCCATTCATTTATATATTCATCTATTCATCCATTCAAGTGTCCATCTATCCATCCATTCATTCATATATTCATCTGTCCATCCATCCACCTCATTTCAAAAATGAAGAGACAGGCCCCACAAGTTGAAGTGCCATGCCCAAGATCACACAGCTAGTTAATAGCAGGGTCAGGGCTAGAACTAACTAGAACTCAAGTATTCTGACAAATCTGGACAGTCTACCCACTCCACCACTCTCCATGAGAACGACACGTGACAGTTGGGTAGATTTGCAGGTGTTCTTTGCTCTGTTTTATCCTGTACCCCTTCCCTGAATTCTAGAAGTAGGCTATTATTTTATGCTTATTTTCCTGAGTAAAGGAAAGAGATTCAAGAACCAGACTCACCCTTGGACTATGCAATGTGCCAGGCAAACTTTTTTTGAGGAGTGTGGGTAACTGTTTGAGGCCCCCCAAATCTGCAGGCCAGTAGTATAACCATGGTGGCCTGGTCTCGTGTGGTTTTGAAGAAATGCTCTTCTCATCAGTGGGAGAGCCCTGCTTACAGGCTGCCCTTCTAGAACTGAAACCAGCACTGGGCTGGTACAAGGTCTGGACTCTTCGGGTATCTGGTAGACCCCACTTGGAGGAAAAGTCATAAAGTGCTCCAAAAAGGAGGGGCAGGGATGGGGTCCCTGTATATTTCAGGCAGTAGAGATGGCTTTAGAAAGGTTCAGAAGATTCTTCAACGTGCAGGCTCCCCTTAGTGCAGGTTCTGGGGCAAGGGTCCTGGTTATCTGGGTTAAGGGCAGGGTCAATGCAAGCTTGAGGACTCAGCCTAATACACTCAGTGACTTAAATACGAAGTTTCCCAGTGCAGGGACTGTGTCTTCCCTGTGCCAGGGGAAGAAGGCAGAGGACAGGCAAAGGGCAGGAGGAGAACCGTGAGGTGCTCTGGGTCCCGAGTTCTGCCCAAGCAAGAAGAAAAGAGAATCGATGACACAAACCTGAAGTGCAAGGGAGAGGGTCCTCCTGGGTCTAGGAAAGCCAGGAGGGTGGTGATCCCCAGCTCCCTCCTCCCGACTCCGCCATGCCCTGCAAGGAGACCAGCCAAGGAAGGTCTGGAACGTCAGGTGGGCCTGAGGCAGCTCTCAGAAGCCTGCCCTTTCCCTCTGTGTGCTCTGGGCCAGTGACATGCTAGCTGTGCTCCTGAGAGTGGGGCAGGCAAGGCAAAGAGAGACGGGAAGTCCAGGAGGGAGCCCCGAGAGGCGTCAGGTCAGCAGCTGAGGGCGAGCCGAGAGGGGGTGAAGGACTCTTCAGTGGGTGGTGACAGGAGGAGGACCACCGCTACCCTCCCCTCTGCCTTTCAGGACTGTCTATCTCCTGAGGTTCAGATGAAACCTTAAAAAAAGAGAGGAGCGTCCCAACTTGGCAAAGAATATGCTCTCACCACTTGGCTGAACGGGGGCTGGAAAGAAAAGTGAAGTTGCGACCAAAAGCAAAACAAAGACATTTCCCAACTGTGCATTTGACACATCTCAGATTTTGTCCTGGCTTCCCACCTGGTACAAGAGGCGGCTGTGAGAAGTCACGGCAAACGTCCTGGAGAGTGTGGATAGAGTAGGGCCCCAGAGCCCTTTGGTCCTGGGCACGACGGCAATGGGTGGGCAGCAGGAAGCCGGTGCAGGGCACTCCTTGGCACTCCTTGTACCTGGAGGCTCTCGGTTCGGGTCTCTTGCATCTCCTGCAGGCCCGGGATGCTCAAGAGGCCATGGAGAAGGGACACAGCCCTGGTGTCATAAGGCCACCTCCATCTTGCTCACCCTCCCCCAGCCTCTAGCCAAAGGATGCAGAAAGCATGTAAAACTGGCCCCAAGCCCCCCTCCTCAGAGACAAGCCCCTCATTGGTCTTGGGTCAGGGGCTTGGCTCTAGTCTCAGCAAGGCCATGCCCAGGCCCCAGACCTCTGGCCTCTGCTGAAAGGAGCCCTTCTCCCAGGTCCTGAGCAGGGGTTCAGGGGAGCCCTGGAGGCACCAGCGGGGGAGGGGACTCTTGCAGGAGGACCTGCTGAAGTCATTGCTCATCCCGGCACCCGTCTGGTCACCTCCGGTTGTTTCCAGCAGTGAGGATGTTCTTGTTTCCTTGTGAAAAGGTCTGGTCACCTGAGGACACTTTTTGCAGTGATCCAGCTGGACTCTGTCTTCGTGTCACCGGATCTCTGTGTCCCCTGCAGGAGTGATGGCCATCATTTCCACAGTAACAAATACCCGGTAACTGAACTAGTTAGGAGGATTAAAAAAATAATAATAAAAAAAAAAACAACTCTGTGATCTATGAAATAATGTCTGATCTTCTGTTCTCTTTCAGAAAAGAAGAGAGCAACTGGTATCCCAACAGGGTTTCCCCTCAGTTGACTGCAAAGAAACGTGTTTGACAGCAAATGGATGTGTAATAGGAAGCAATCATATGTATCTGTATTCATCCGCAGGTAGAAAATATGTCCCCAGAGTAAGGTTTAGGGAAAGAGCATTGCCATCCAAAAGTAGTTAGGACTAATCACCTACTCATAGTATAGGTGTAGGAATAACTATAGCTATAAGTTTAGGTTGGGTGTAGGTATAGGTGTTGGTACAGGTAAAGGGGAAGGTGTAGGTATAGGTGCAGGTATGGGTACAGATATAGGTATAAGCATCATCATAAGAGAAGCATAGCAAGTCCTGAATCTAGTCCTCTATTAACACTTACTAAGCTGTTAGCAATCCTGCCTCAACCCTCAGCACCACCCTAGATACTGTGGGAGATATATCAAAAGAATATAAAAACTTTAAAAAATCTTATAGAAATGACAACCTGATTTAGGAATTGTAATTATTCCTAAATCAGAAAACAACACAAAGAATTACTCTGACTAGTAAATGCAGTAAAAACAATAGATGACATGTCTTAAGTGCCTACTGAATACCAGGTCTTCGAATAAGTATATGTGACCTCAATAAATCCTTAGGAAAACAGATAATAATTGTTAGTAGAGCCACCCTGCAGAACCAAAGGTTGAGGGCTCTGAGGTGGCCCAAGTTGCTGCAGTCAACTCAGGATTTCAGGGTGTGTGAGGAAGCACCCCCCAGCCACCAGCTCTGCTCCGTTCTGTGAGTGTGCCAATGAGAGGGATACAAAGTCAGTGCAGTGGTCATTCAGAGAAGACACAGCGCCGAGCCCCGGAACAGCCAGAGCAGGTCAGAGCAGGACATGCCCTGCCTGGTACCAGGGTTGTCAAAGCCCGACCTGAACTTTAGCCAAGTAAAGAGAAAATGCTGGCAGCTGGCTCTGATCCTAGCCCCACGGGGGGGGAGTTGAAAGTCCTGGGAAACTAGGTTTCTACGCCCAAATCTGTCCAACCTAGGTCTGGAAAGGTAAGTGACTTCTACAATGTCACATAGATCCCTGAGCTATAAAAATGGCAATTGGAAGAGACGCAGTGTAAATCTTGTCTTAGGGACAGGGGTCAGAGAAGGACATGGTCTAGCTCAGGATACAACTGGGAACATATCCTGGAAGCTGATCTCCTTTGCAGGAGTCTCTTTGATTGAATGTACTTGAATACCTTGAGTATCAGATTGTCGCAGACCTGATACTCAACACCCAGCTGACATGTGCACAGTCACCTGAGCCGTGAATGGCTTCTCAGCCTCCACGCTTTGCCATTTGAGGCCTTGAGCTACCTTGAAGTAACCCAGATCTCAAAGATACATAAAATAAATGAAGCGCTGCCTCTCAGTTGTGTGAAACTGGAGTCGGAGAACTTGCTCCCTCTTAGGGAGATGAAGGTGGAGGTGAGCCTGGGGGAGAGTAGGAGGTGAAGTAGCTGTGGAAGGGTGAGAGAAGTGGGTCCCGGTGGGGAAGCTGGAGCCAGGATTAGAACCCACATCTGGCTGAACCCAGAGCCTCAGCTCTTGCCTGGCTCTGTCGCCTGCTCTGATGGCAGTGCAACCATTAGGTCACTTGGCTGCTTCTCTGCACCCTGAGTTGGGTCCCAATGAAAGGAAGGTTGGTTTGCACACAAAATATCTCCCCTGCACACCGGCAAGCACAATATGACCTACAAGTCCATGTCGACTCTTCAGAGAGTTTCTGAAAGACACCACCAGCCGCAAGGGAAAAAATACGATATGGAGGATTTAAGCAAGAGTGAGAAAGTAGCTGTTAGAGAGTCCACAGTTATTCCTTTTAGCAGAAGGTACAGATCGTAAGTTCAACGAGTTTTGACAAAAAAATTGGAATACCTGTGTAACCGCCACCCAATCAAAATACAAAATATTGCTATTACCCCAGAAATTTTCATTCTTCCCCTTTCTAGTCTGTTCTTGCCCTAGAGGCCCCCACTATTCTATCACCGTTGACTAATTGGCCTTGCATAGATCTTGACATAATTGGAATCAGGTAGTGTATACTCTTGCATCTCCCATCACAGGCTCTCCATGTTTGGGGGACTCTTTTATGTGGTTGCAGATATCCATTTTTATTCTTTTTGTTGCTGGGTGTGATTCCAATGTGTCTATATATGTTACAATTTGTTCCTACATTTTCCTGTTGATGGATGTTTAGGTTGCATTTGATTATTAACTGTAGCTAACAAACTCTTTTACAAGTCTTTTTAAGGTCATATGCTCTCATTTTTCTTGAGTTAACATCTAGCAGGGGAATGCTGAGTCACTGACAAGGGACATTTAACTCTGTCAAAGAGTTTTCCAAGGTGAGTTTACAACAGCGAGAGTTCTGGTTGCTCCATATCCATTTGATGACTGTCTTTAACATTAGCTCTTCTGGTGAAATTGTGGTTTTAACTGGCGTTTTATTAATGGCTAAGGATGATGGACATCTTTTCACTAGAATTTTTATTTTTGGCTTTTTGTTGTTTTGGACTTTTTTTTTTTCCATTTCTACATCTTCTTTGGTAAAATATCTGTTTGAATCTTTTGTCCGTGCTTTTAATCAGATTGATTGCAGGAGTTCTTATTATTGATTTTTGAGAGTTCCAGGGTACAAACTTTGATATGTTTATACAAGTGATTTGTAAGTAAGTGTTTTAAGTAGAGAGCTTCTCTTTTCATTCTCTTAACAACACTTCTCCAGAGCAAAAGTTCTTAATTTTGATGAAGCCTAATTTTCCAATTGTTTTTCTTTTATGGGCTAGGCTTTGAAGGCTATACTAAAAAATCTTTTCCTAAACCAAATTTATAAATATTTTGTCCTGGTTTTTTTCTTATGAAAGTTTAATAGTTCTATGTTTTATATTAAGGTCTATCATACATTTTGTTCATTTTCGTTTGTGGTGTGAACTAGGAATCAAAGTTATTATTGTTATTTTTTTGGCATATGAATATCCCATTGTTCTAGTACCTTCTGTTGAAATAAATGCATATTTTTCCACTGAATTTGGCACCTTTTAAAAAAAATAATTGACCATATATGTGTGGGTCAATTTCTGAACTCTTCTATTAATCTGTTTATCATAATGTTAATATCTTAATCATTAAATCTTTACAATAAATCTTAAAGTTATATATTATATATCTTCTTTGTTCTTTTTAAAAATTGTTTTGAGCATTCTAAGTCATTTACTTTTACATATGAATTTTGGAACCAGATTATCAATTTCTGCCCCCCCAAAAAATCTAATGGATTTTGATTAGGAATTCACTGAATCTATTTAACATTATCAATATTTCGATCAAGAAAGTTCATCAATATGGTATATCTCTTCATAAAGTCAAATCTTCTTAAATTTCTCTTAGCAGAATTTTTCTAATTTTGTACAATTTATTTCTACATATTTTGTTTCAGTGGCATTTTTTTTATTTTAGTTTTCAAACTTTTTGGTATTAGTATATAAAAATAATATTGCTTATTGATCTGTATTCTACAAATTTGATCAATTTATATCTAGCAGTTATTTTGTAGATTCCTTGGTATTTACCATGTGTACAGTCATATCATTTGTAAAGGTAATTCTATTTTTCCTTTTTAATTTTTTGGCTTTTTATTTCTTACCTTGCCTCATTACTATGGCCAAGACCTCCAGCACCATGTTGAATGAAAGTGACGAAAGCAGGTGTTTTGTCCTATTTATTGTCTTAAATGAAACGTGTTCAATAGATCTTCATTCTGTATGTTTCCTGTGGTTTTTTGCTTTGCTCTTTTTCTTTCAGATTTAAGACTTTTTTTGTGCTAAATCTTCTTTCAGACAAATTTGTCTTCTATTTTTATTTTGCGAAGAGTTTTTAATCTTTAAATGGGTGTTGAATTTGGTCAAGTGACTTCTTTTTCTTCTCTCCCTCCTCCTCCTCTTTCTGCACCTCCTCCTGACCGCTCCTCCTTCTCCTCCTTCTTCTCATTATTATTAGCACCAGGGATTTAACCCAGGGGTGTTTTTCCACTGAGCCACATCCCCAAGTCAGGATCTCACCAAGTTGCTTAGGGCCTTGCTATGTGGTTGAGGCTGGCTTTGAACTTGCAATCTTCCCGCCTCCTGAGTTAGAGGAATGTGCCACCACGCCTGTCCCACAAAGTGTTTTTACTTATGTTTTTACCTAGGGTAAATGTTTCTGCCAGCCGTTGAGGGGCCCTAATATGTGTGCCTTTCTGGGCAATTTTGCTGATTCTGGCACAGCCTGAAGCTGGGTCACAATGACACGGCTGTAGTCTGGTGTTTCCTGACAGCTGTACTTGTGTGTGGTAGCTTCTGTTTTCACTCAAACACTGTTCATTATGAGCATGTTCTTAATTTTAAGCCAAATCATTGTGGAATTACATAGTTCGATATTAGAAGTAGTTCCTGCAGGACTCCTTTCACCGACCATGTTTCTGGAGATGAACGTAAACAAGAAGCCTCAGAACTTGGCCTGCTTCTCAGGACCAATTCACAATCTGAACAAGAACAAAAAAGAATGCAAAAGTACTATGGGTCCTTCCACTGAACCAAAAGCCATGCACTCAAGAAAGATCAGGAAGGAAATGAAGCCCTGAGGTGTGTCATGGGGCAGCCAGGGACCACATCATCTGTGGGTCAGTCTACCCAAACCACACGCTTTAGCAGCCAGTTTGCAAAAAGGCTACAACCTTTGTTAACCCAAATGTGACTAGGATATCTACTTCACTGCCCAGGGCTGGTAGGAACAATCTCTCTCCCCTGGGGATCAGACCCAGGGCCTGCTGCATGCTAGGCATGAGCTCTACCACTGAGCTACACCCCCCCAGCCCAGAGACATGCTTATACTACTCCCTTAACACCTGTCACCCAATCGCAAAAGGAAACATCCCATCATATCATTAGACATGACAATGTAGATGCTTGAAGGCTAGCCTCCCCCAGGCTAGGAGTTAGCTTTTTCTCTGCGTGGCTTCCAACTTTATACCTGTTTTTTCTTCTTTTCAAACTTTTCTGTCAACCAAATGTACCAAATATCTAGAAAACAACTTCCTTCCGTTGATGTAACAACGGAAACTGTGCTCAGAGGTGTCTGGTCCCTCATGACCAGCTTGGGAGTGTCTTAGTGCAATGACACTACCAAACCTCAAAGTATTCTAGAACGGCCATTCCTCGGAAGTTGTCTGCAGAGCCAAATGACCCACAGAAACCAATGTAGGCTTGAATTTTGTGTTCAGCAAGAAAATCCTGTGGTAATCAAGGGATCTGGGGTCAAATAAACTCACGAATGGTGTGTGTGTGTGTGATGCTATCAAATCCTCCTGGAAAAAACATATTAAAACTCTTGGATATGCTCTTTAACCTAGTGCCAAGGTCAGTTTGGTTTTGTTGGGTTGGTTTTGTTTGTTTTGTTTTGATGTTGGAAACCATTGTTTTGTCTTTTTGATTTGGTTGGTTTCGTTTGGTTTGTTTCGTTTGGTTTGGTTCGGTTCAAGGCTAACACCCTCTAACTGGGTCCACAGAGCAAAGTCCTTACCCGCAGGGTGTTCACTCAACTCTCCGACTGACTCTTCTCTGCACCTTGCAAAAGGGAAACAAGCATTTCTCCGGGCAACATTTGATGCTGTTTATCCCAATCACCTCTGAAGACCCTTAGTCTGGCCTGGCCTTTGTGACCACTTGGATGCAGGACACCATTGGGAAAAGGATCGAAGTTAGGTCTCTGACTTACCTTGGTAGTTGAAGGTAGGCCAGGGTGGAAGGAGGGTGAGGTTTTGCAGTGGAAAGTGCAGATGGGGGGAGAGCAGAGGGGAAGAAAGCATTAGGCAGGGAGGAGCAGAGAGATCCAAGAGAGGACTGACTATAAAGAAGGTGGGGTGTCTTTGCCAGAGACTGGGCAGCCTCTGAGCATGGTTCACTCCCTAGAAATGAGGTGGGACTTTGTCCACCATGGGGCCAAGAACTTTTATGAAGACGATAATTAATGTGATGAAGATAATCAAGGCCATGCTGCTTCACCCTCAATTCAGCCATGACTACAATCTGGACAATAAGATCCTACTTCTTCTTCTGTCTCTCTTGCCATCTTTTACTGTCCTGGATGGGTTTATTGAGTTTTTAATTATAAAAGAATTTATTTTCTTTAATGCAAAACTTCCTGGTGCTCTTTTAGAACACTGAGTTTCTTTTCTACATCTCAGGGGAAGTTCCCGCCACATAGGAGACTCAGGAGCACTGTCTGGGAGACAGTATTCCAGGGTGGATCTGAATTTTCCAGTACGGTAGCCACCCACCACAGGTGGCTGTGGAGAACTTGAAGCATGGTTAATGTGAATGAGAAGCTGAATTCTTAATATCAATGAATTTAAAGTTAAGTAAGTATACAGGCTAGTGGCTACTCTGTTAGAGAGTCACTCTGAATAGGAGGTTTTCAAGGAGGAAAGAGAATCTTTACCATAAAGTCTTAAGATGGCCTCATCATATTTTAAGTAGTGTAAAATCTGCTAAACTATTGATATTTCTCTTAGTTTTACACTAAGTTGTGCAAGCTATACTAAGTCTTATTTTAAGATCCACCATATTCTGCAGTATCCACATTTTGCATACATAGCGATGATTTCTCCTAATTATTTCACTTTGAAAACATCTGGAAGGCTACATGCATAATAAATATAAAAAGACTTAGAGACAGGCCGGCTCTGGTCCAAATCCTCATCCTGGCACTTCCAATCTCAAATGACCCTCCCTCGGGTTGGAGGATCAACCTTCTTTACCCACGTCCATCTACAGGGGTGCAGCAGGGACCTGTTGTCCCTAAATGTGGTCTTCTCCCCTCTCCCCAGGCATGGGTGATTTATCTAGAAAGGACAGACAACCCAAAATGGAACAAGTGCCCTCTTCCTGGGGAATTTGGAAAGAAAGAGAAACCAGGTGCTTCTGGAAGCTGAATCTGGAACATTAACTTTGAGTCCTGTTGGCTTCTTGTTTTCAAGAGATCAACTGCAAATTTAAAGGGGGCCAGTCTGCCTGAGAGAGAAGAGGCACAGTGAGGCAGAGCAGGACGCCAAGAAGAGGAAGGTCGAGGGCACTGGGAGTCTCCTCACCTGGGCAGAGGCTGGCCGTCCTGGGGAACCACACATACCTGATGGTGAGAGGAAAGAGCAGTTGTTGTGTTAAGCCCCTGAGGCTCTGGAATTGTTATGACAATACGTTGATCCCGGCCTCCTCGTTCCTCATCTGTAAAATGGGGCTGCGTGTAACGTAGGCAGTGTCCAGGAGATGCCTCTCACAGCACCTGTTCCAGAGATGGCTTAAGCAGAAGCGTAATTCCTTTATTCCTGGGGTTGATTTATTCTAGTGCAGTCCAGAGTGACTTACAGACAGCTGAGTTCGTGTGGCACGACCAGGGCACATCCCATGCATCCCGCCTCCATCATGCAGGGCCTCAGCTGCCTGGCACTGGCCATGGGCAGCTACAGACCTCCCACTATCCTCGAAACAGCTTGGGCCTGGCACCCTGGTACTGCGTGATTCCCTCCTCCTCCTCCTCCTCCTCCTCCTCCTCCTCCTCCTTCTCTTCCCTGATGCAGGCAGATGAGCAGTGACTCAGGAACCAGACCTTGGGAGACAGCAACTGTCTCTGCCAACTGGTGTTTCAGACAAAAAGGAAGGAAAATCCAAGATTCCAGCTAATCCATGGACACTGCTGAGGCAGGCGTGGAACATCCTTCCCACGGCCCAGGGGCTGCCCTTGGCTGACCTACGAAAGCTCACTTCACATCTGTGGGAATCTGGAGTGCCCCTTGTTGGAGTGTGTGTGCACACACATGTGTGAGTGCATGTGTGCACAGAAATTCCTGCTGGGATGCAGCAGAGGGACTCCGTTGTCCTTATGTTCTAGAGTTCCGCTTGCACTCTTCGCATCTGGTGCTGAGCCCAAGGTCTACCGCCTGGGCCGGCTCCTCGCTCTCCAAGGGAGCGTGTTTACCCTGACAGGAAGCCCTGAGGCGACCCTGGACAGACTCTATTGTTCTGCTGTGTACGCGTACGGGCCTATAACAACCAATCCCACCATCCTGTGCAGCTATGCTCACCAATAAAAACGAGAAAAGATTTTTAAGAAGGACACATTTCTGAGTTATGAGCTTGAAAATGAAAATAAGATCAGTTTGGCTTTAGGACCTGTTGAAATGGTCACGTTATCCTACAGCCGTCAACTGGACACGCAACAGAGGACAATTCCTGGTAGAACTGTGGAGGGGCTCCTCTTTCTTTCTGAAGTACTGAGGTCAAGGTCTCAGCAGGGAGCCATGGTAACTGTGGAGGTGTGCAGACCGCAGCAGGTTCTTTGCACAGACCATGGTAAATTTCAGGCTTCACTGAAGTGTGAGGTCAGGGTCTCCAGAGTCTTGTCCAATCTTCAGAAAATGAGAAGCATTGCTGAGTAGAAAGGAGGCCTTCTGTCTTGGGGAGGGTCTCCAGTTTCTGCCCATATCCTGTGTGCTTGCTTCAAGTTGTCTCTGACCACTGTCTGGAGACAGGCAGAAATGGAGGAAGGAAACAGGAATTGTTCATCTTTATTTTCAGACATTCCCAGTGGTCCCCAAGGTCAAGTCTATGGGGTGGCCATCTCCATAGACCTCCTTGCCTTGGTGGGGGCGGAGGAGGCTAGATTCTGTGCAAATTTATTCTGCCAAGTCATGATTCCCCCAAATTTAACAGTACAGGACCAGAAATGTGTGTGTGGTCTACATAAGCTTCTAAAAAGCAGGCCGGGACCCTGTGCGTCTTCAGGATTGTAGTGAAACCAAACTGCAAAGAGACTCTGGGACTAGAGGGGAAGACAGAGTCTGCACTTCCTTCCTGCTGTGCTGACCAGGGCCCTCCTGCCCCTTTCCCCAGGAACACTTCATTTGTGAGCGAGAAACACGGGTTTTCATTAAGGCCAGCTTATAAAATTGAGTGGCTGGTTCTTTAGCTTCTCGCCTGTTGGAGTTCTTCTTGTACAGTGCGGTGATTCAGAGAGTTTATTTGGTTATTTGTTTTCTCTTTCATCTCAAGGGGGATTTTAATGAGGTTGACGTTCAGTTATGCGGGTTATTGAGTTTGTCTGCTGGCAGCTGAGCTGGGCCTGGGGTAGGGAGTAGAGGGAGGCAGCCAGATGCTGGAGGTGCTGCTAAAAGAGGAGGGTTTATGTGTGGGCCAAGATACGAGGTCAGGGCTTGTTGACAGATTTGATATGGAACCCCAAGAACAATAGAGGATAACCCCAAGGTTGCCTAGCCTACAGTAGCCTTCACACAACCGATAGGTGATATGATCCCATAGAGAATTATGGGATTGTGTCATGATTGTATACTTTCTAGTATCCATGTTTAAAAAATGAAATTATTTTAATATGTTTTATCTAACACAATGAGTCTCCAACATCATGTTTAAAAATTAGTGATGCTAGCCGTGCGTGGTGGCTCACACCTGTCATCCCAGAAGCTCGGGAGGCTGAGACAGGAGGATTACGAGTTCAAAGCCAGCCTCAGCAAAAGGGAAGCGCTAAGCAACTCAGTGAAACCCTGTCTCTAAATAAAACACAAAATAGGGCTGAGGATGGGGCTCAGTGGTTAAGTGCCCCTGGGTTCAATTCCCAGTAATAAAAAAATAAGATTAATGACATCTTTTATTGTGTTTTGTTTTTCATGTTAAGTCTTCTACTTTCAGCACAGCCTGGGCGGGGAGGGGGCAGGCACATCCCAAGTGGTCCACGGCCACCTGTGGCTGGCAGCCATCCAAATGTCCAGATCAGGGTGAAGGACAGGGTGACGTAGGAGCCGTGGGAAAGATGGCTGGTTTAGAGAGGACGTTGACAACCTTTGCCACGTCCTGATCAGGATCCTGGTGGGACGCCCCAGAGGTGACGGCTTAAAAGAGATGTGGAACTGGGTTGGAGAAGAGGGTTGGCCACAGTGAGTCAGAGGGAATAAGAGGCCGCAGCTACTGTATCCCACAGCAGGTGCCCCCACACGGTTCCTCGCTGACAGCTTTTGAAACTGGAAATATTGGGGACTGTCCTTTCTCTCCCCTGGCAGCTGCCAACCTTCAAGCCATTTTCCTGTATATGCCAAGGGTTCAGGTTCAAGGTCTCTGTGCAGGAACCATCTGACGCCCTCTGTTGAGATCCCGCTCTCGGGGGCAACCAAGGTCCTCTCTAGCCACCCTTTCTGTGTCTCGCAGGGGTGAATACCCACTGTGATATGTTTCTACCTTGAAAACACCGATTTCTCTATTTCCAAATCTCACACGTGTGCCTGCACACATACACACTCATATACACACACACTCAATCTACAATAGCTTCCCATTACTTTTCTTCAAAATAGAAATCTTTTTATTTTCTATTATATAAGTAGTACATTCTCACTGTGAAATTATCAAATAATACAGAAGTTTACATACTACCAGAAAATAAATGTATTCTTAGCCAACCTTAACCATTTTTTATTTCTTATAAAGAGGCATCATACTGTACCATATCATACCATTTTGTAGAATCTACTTTTTCTCTTAAATGCATATTTTAAAACTATCCCTCCACTTCAGCCTTTTTAATGGGTACATGGAACTCAGTTTTATGGTTGTTCCACAATGTATTTATTTGTCTAATCTCTTACTGATATTTACGTTGCTTCAAATTTCTTTTTTTTTTCTTTTTTTTTTTTTGTTTTGTTTTACTGAATGATACTACAACGGATCCTTTAACATACATCTCTGCACAATTGTCAGGATTTTTCCTTCATGAAACTACTATTTCTCATGTGAAACTGTATCATGAATATTATGAACGTTTTAAGGATCTCAATGAACATTCTCAAAATGTTCCACGAGGCTTATATTCATTTATATTCCTTTCAGCAACACAAGAGTTCCTTTTTCTAACTCCACACTAGCATTAGTTATTTTCATTCCTTTTAATCTTATCCATCTAACAGGTGATAAATATCTCCTTATGTTTGCACTTCTCTGATGACTCATGCAGGAGTAACTTTTAAGTATGGATTGGACATTTGTTTTCTTCTGTGAGTTACCTGTTCATGCCCTTTGCCCATTTCTGTATCAGGGTTCTTACCTTTGTTTTAACTTAATGGTACCAACAATCTGTCCACAATATGTGTGGCAGCTCATTTTCCCAACTGTTTGTTTTTGAGTTTATCCAGGGTGCTTTCCTTACTGTCCCATTGCAGGTAAGATCAGGCTAAAAAAAAATCAGGTGGAGAAGCTGTGGCTGGGAATGGGTGACAGATATGACAATGGGAAGACAGTGCTCCCCAGCAATCTACAGGAACTATTAAAATCTTTTCATTATCTCTACATCGGATTTAAGTTCTCCTTTTGTTAAGCATCAAAGAGTAAGTCTGTGTTTTCATTGAGTCTCTAACCAGTAAAAAGACAGAAAAAGTAAAGATCATTCTATTTTCCCTTGTAGACTTGATTCAGGATTTTCTTGAGAGGAATGCCACTAGGGATATAGAAAAGAAACTGGTCTTGGAAAAGTAACTTTGCTACTTCAGAAACAATGGCAATAATCAGTTGAAACACGTTTCTTCCCCAACATTCTCATTTTTATTACAGATGGGAATTCTAGACTACATTGAGCATAGCATTTATTCCCAAGCATTTTTAACCACCTTCTTTATTCTAAGCACTTCTGGAACAGAAAGACTTTGTTGCAGGTTGGCCGTCGGGCAGGAGCATGCAGAAGTTGGGTATTATTCTAAGTGCATTCTTTACAGCCATGGAGGCCCAAAGCCTGGACACAATAAATGTACAGAACACAATGGGCACAGCTGTGTTTTGAGGGGCTCACAGCCTGAGTCCACAGCTATGCGAATGCCCTGGTGCAGTGGTGGGTGGACTCTAGTGGGGGGTCCATCCTCCCCAGAAGGATCCTAGCAGTTCTGTGAAGCGGCAGCTCTCAAGCTGAGTCTGGAGAGAAAGTATATAATCAAGCTCAAATCTAGAAAAGCAGATTTCAATTAAGTACAGAGGAAAGACAGATGTGATTCCAAAGACCAGGAATTCTAACAACACTACCACATTCAAGATGTTCTGCTAAGGGCATAGTTTGAGCCACAAAAATAAATACAGTGAGAATTTTCTATGCACAGAGCAACCCAGGAAGAGAGGTTGTGGAAATCAGCCTGCTGGTGTTCCTGGCTCCAACAGGGGTCAACCTCCTGATGGGACTGCTTTTCAAAATAAGATGCATTTTCAAGCTATAATAATAACTGCTCTCATCTGCCCTTCGTACTTTCCAGTCTCAGGCATCTTACATGTGATAGCTCCTCCCATTCTCACATAAACCCCAAATCTTCATTTTGCAGATAAGGAAACTGAGGCAGGAAGCATTTAAGCCAGTTATGAAAAGTCTTCCGGCTCATAGGTGGGAGAGAAAAAAAAATTGAAGTTGACTGATGTGAACTCAGGCATTGAGGCTTGAATACCTGTGCTGGCCATGACCCATCTACCGCAGGTGCATTGAGCATCTACTAAGTTCCAGGTCTGTGTTGAGCACTTCCATGTATGGTCTCACCCTGCCAGGCTGGGAGTCAGGCACTATAATAAGGAGAAAGATAAAACTGAGCATTGAAGAGTTGATTTGCTTGCCCAAAGTTACAAAGTAGGATGTGGCAAAGCCAGAATTTGAACCCAGGGACAATGACTCTGGAAAGAGCCAGAGCTCCCAAGCATATTATGGAAGGACACGATTTAGAAGCAAGGAGGTGACAGCCCCACGACTGTCAGCATTGGGTTTACCGCATCTGCCTTCCCAGTTCCCCTTTCCAGCCCTGTAAACAGGAGAAAATTCAACAGATGGTTGGCCAACATTTAAGGGAGGCTGTAGGAACTGAAAGTGACAAAATTAGCTAAAAAGAAATGGGGGACAGGCATATATGAATGTCTTAGTTATCCCAGAATGGAGAGATGGGCTTTATTCTCCACGGCTTCAGAGGTGAGAATAAGTGGGATTTTCCAATAGCAGATTCTTAACTGTTTATGGAAGTCATGAGTTTCCTGATAACGGGGGTTTGTTTATTATGTGTTTGGTTTTGTCTTCAATTTGAGGAAAACAGGAGGGAAAAAACTCAGAAAACTTAAAGAGGGGAATTCTGTACAAATGAAAAGTGGGAAGGAAGAGAGGTGGGAGAGAAAAAGAGGGAGAAGGGGAGTTACACAGAAGATGGAAGGAGAACCTCATTGTTATACAGAATACATATATGATGTTGTAATAAGAAAAATTTTTTTAAAAAGTGTTTCACGTTAGATTGGATAGAGAGAAAGGATGGGAGAGGAGGGGAGGAGTAGGGAGGATAGGAAGGGCAGCAGAATAGACAATATGATTGATGTATGTATATTCCATGTATGTATTATATGTCAAAATGCATTCTACTGTCATGTATGACTAAAAAAAATAAATAATTAATTAAAAAAAAGAAAAGTGGGCAGAATTTGCCTCTAAGGTCAGTCTCTTCTACGAGCTTATTGAATCTTAATCATCTTCAAACATCCTCAGTGCCTTTTAAGAAAATTAATATATGACAGAATCAAGACACGGAAGTTCATTAAAAACTGTTCATTCAGCATCCTATTAACCAGCATTGCATGTTTTATCAATTCTTTTTTGGTGCATGGGGTTGATAATGACACTCCTAAGGAAATAAAGCATCCTCCGCATTTTAGTAGAGAGATTGGATCACGTTCCCTTGTAATTGACTGGCGAGGGTGTTTGGTGGCAGTCTGATTCTTTTTGAAAAGTCGTGCTCTGTGAATGATAATAGTTCCCCTTTAACCAGAACAGATGATCAACCAGGATAACCTGCCTGCGAGCCACGGCACACAGCAAACATGCCAGAAGTTTCCAAACTCGAGGACTGAGCCCGGTCGTGTGTGACCCAGTTTCCCAACACAAACGCAGAGGCAGCAGATGCCAGCTCACTGCCTCCCTTGCTGGGACCCTACTTGCAAAGGGTCTTCCTTAAACATTGGGTGGCTTATTCAGGCGCATGATGGGCAGGAGGGCTACTGCTCTTAAGTCAGTTTGCAAGGACATGGTGGTGGGGCGAGCCTCAGCGCACAAAGATCTGCTCTTTGGAACTGTCTGGTGGCCGCGTGGGCGTGCCAGCCGGCAGAGAGACGTTCCAAGGGAGGTGTTCAACACCCGCCAACCCCGCGAGACCTCCAGGAGAGATCTTCCCAGAGATACCAGCTCATGGAGATCAGGGGAAGCACCGGACGCCCTGAGCAGCGTGTCCCCGAAGCCCGGCACCTTCACATCCCAGCGTCCTCACCTGTCCCTTCTGGCTGCTCTAATCACTGACATATGACCTTGAAGATTCGCTGTGTCGGGCTGGCCAGCCCTGCAGTGCTCACCCAGCCCCTGGGACTGGCCTGGCACAACCCCTGGCCTGTGTCCTGTGTCCAAGAGGGACTGTGAGCAGCCCAGGGAGCAGGGCTGGCTGCCCAGACCCGGGGCAGAGATGGGCTGGCTGCAGGCCGCCTGCCACCCTCCGCCCTTCCTCTACATCTGACCTGTGGCTGGACTGTCACTGGCCCATTCCCAGGAGATCTCCTGCCCCCTGCCAGCGTCCCACACCCGTGCCACGCGGCAGCCTGCTCCCAGGATTCATCTGGGGCTCTATAAATGCAGCTGTGCTCTGGGGACGGCACACTGGACCCCCGGAGTTGACAGGCTGCGATCTGGTCCCCCGCCAGAGCTTCCTGGGTGGTCCTGAGGCTGGGAGGTCTGTTTCCCCAGCTGCCCCCAAAGCAAGGACTGCACCTGGACCGCATCCCCTAGAACATGAGCGTGGGAGATGGATGAATAGGTATGCAGGCCCCGTGAGCTGGGAGAGCCACCGGCAGCACCAACAGGGGATCAGTGGTCTCCAGAGGAAGGGCATCCCGACCAGGGCCACCACGTGGGGAAAGCTGGGGGACACTAGGCTCAGTGAATGAGCCTGTCACTAAAAGACAGGCGGCAAAGTCCATGGACAGAAAGCAGAAAGGTGGTGGCCAGGAGAGCGAGGCTGGGAGGACAGCACTTGGGGTACTGTTGATGAATAGGTCCAGCGTTTCTGTTTCAGAAAAATGAAAAAAAAAAAAAAAAAAAAAAAGCCCTGGTTGCCGTGACAATGTGAGTCCATCTGCCATCGCTGAACTAGACAGGAAACAACAGTTACGACTGGGCTGGGTGTAGCTCAGGAGTAGAGCTCTTGCTTAGTATATGTGAGGCCCTGGGTTTGATCCTCAGTGCTGCAATCAATCAATCAATTAATCAATAAAAATTTAAAAAGTAAAAATAAGTGGTTAACATGGAATATTTAATGTTCGTGTATATTTTATCACATTTTTTTAAAAAAATAGGTGACAAAAGCTTTGCACCTCCAAGAGGCTATTTTGTTTTAGCATCATCTCTGAGACTTAACCGCAGCTAAACATTGACAAGGGCGATCAGGAAAAGGACTTCGATTTGGTGATGGGCTCCTGGCCTTTATCATGTTTCATACTCCTAGAAGATTGTCCCCCTGACACAGGAGAACATGGGTCCTCAGACTGCAGGGCACCTGGCCCTGGAGAGGAGGTACTGGGACTGCTAAGGAGCTGCTCAGCTCCCGGAGCCTCCCTCTGTTTGGAATTTCCACTCTCCTCACCCACAAAGAGACATAAAGAGCCCCTCATGTGCCAGAGCAGGAAAGCAGGGATGGGCATTTCCCCTTCTCTTCCCCCAAGACAGCAGGTCCCGGCTGCCCACACCCTCCCGCCATGTCTGGAGGAACCAGCTGGAGGCGCGGGCCCAGGCTCCGTACTCTCAGACCCCTGCCCACCCCAATCCATTCGCCCTGTGCCCTACCTTCCCGGCCTGAGCAGGTGGACCCTGAAGGCAGGATCGCCCACATTTCTCCAATCCACCACAGGGCTAGACTGACGAGGCCACCCCTCCCATGGTGACAGACCCTCGCCCCCAGGGGCCTCGGGCTGGCACCCCAGGTGTCTGTCCGTCCTTCAGTGGCTCCCGGCCCTCTGTGCACATCTCTGGAAACTGCACCGTTCATTAACTCTCTCCCTTAAACCCTTTGGGCTGGGTCTTGGGTTTCTAGCCAGGACCTTGGCGGACCCTTTTCCACGTCCCCAGCTCTGACTTCTTCCCCTCTACCATGGGCATAAGATACTTTTTTGGCAAAGCTGTTAGAAAGGTAAGTGAGGTGGCCCACATGGGGGTCCAGTGAGGGCCAGGCACGGCATTCAGGTGACAGCTGCCCCGGTGGGCCTCCTCCTGGGGTCATCTGACCCACCTCTTCCCGCCTCTGAGCTCACTGCTGACCCACAGCGGTTTCCCATTGTCCCTACACTGGCTGTTTGTCTTCTTCCTCGGATTGTTACCATAATTCACTGCATCCCCTTGACAAGGAACAGCTGTGGAAAGGCTCCTGAGGGCTTTCCCATGTTTCTTCCCACTGATTATCCAGGACTCTGATCTCCTGTCCCACCCCGGACCTCGTCAACACTGAGGATTTGCAGAAGAAAAGAACTTAAAAAGCAGAGAAGATGATGGGATTGTGTTGTTTTAAAACACTTAAAAATGTGGGAGGCTTTCATTTCTATGGAGTCATCTTTTAGGCAGGGAAGCACCCGTGTATTGATTTCTACATTCATGGCCCAGATCTGATGAAGTTAGGAATTAAGAGTTCCTTTAATTCATCCAATACATTTTGTTGAGCATCTAGTATGTGCTGCTCACTGTCCTGGGCACCAGGCACTACACAGTGACTGGAAAGAAGTTCCCTCTGTCTTTTTTATTACAGTGGAGCAGAAGGAAATGGAGAACCACCCTGTAGGTGGTAGGTCAGGTAGTGATGTTCCCTAAGAAGGAAAAGCAGAGCAGGAGAGGGGTGGGGAGGGTCTAGTGCTGTTCTAGATGAGATGGCCAGCAAAGGCCTCTTTGATGAGGTGACAGAATTAGGAACATAGGCTTCAGACGTCAGTCAATCAGGAAAAAGGGAAAGCCAATGCGAAGGCCCTGAGGCAGCAGAGGCCCAGCAGGCGAAGAAGAGGAGAATCAAGAAAGCCCATGAGCCCGAGCGGAGTCAGAGATGAGGTCAGAAAAGCAACTAGAGGATGAATCACGTTGGCCCCCACAGACCACAGAAAGGACTTTGAGTGTCGCTCAGAATGAGCTGGAGGCTCCTTGGAACACACTCTAAGTTTTAGAAGGCGCCCCTTGATGCTGGGTGGACACACGCCTGGGGAGGCAGGGCCGAGGCAGAGGCCAGGTGTGGCCACGGCACAGTCCAGCACCAGCTGACGGACCCTGGGCTCCAGTTGACATGCACTCAGTGATTGACAGTTCCCTTCTCTCACCCGCATCCGCTGTCTGCTTGTCGGTCTGTTCCTTTTGATCCTTGGCGGACACTGTTTCGTATTCCACAATTAATTACAAAACACGGATTTTCTTAAATGGAGCAGAGTGTTGACTAAAGTCGCGTTACCAAGGTGTTCCTTTATCCCATGCACTCTAAAGAAAGAAATATAAGATTATTTTTTCGGCCTAAAAATCCTCCTAGCAATCTCAGATTTTTGAGACATGAAAAGCATGTCAGAATAGAAACGGAGAACCCTGTTGGATGATCTTTTCTTGTTGGAAAATGGTGTTGAATCATCTCTAAAGTGCTCATGTCCGACTTTCAGAAGTCATCCTTAAAAAGGAGTGATTGTGGAGCTCGTTTGGGATTGAATCATACTCTAAATTACAGGAACTGAAGGTTTCCAGTCCTATTAATAAAAGATCGTTACTGAAGGAGAGAGCAGACACCGCATTGGTGTGCACTGCATTGTTTGGATTACTGGATATCCAATGTCTCACTGTTATGGTTTGGATACGAGGGGCCCCCCAAAGCCCTGTGTGAATGCAGGAAGGTTCAGAGGTGGAAGGATTGTTTGAGCTGTAACCTAATCAGCCCATCCCCAGTTTTAAACTAGGGACCTGTAGGCAGGGAGGCCATGGCTGGAGGAGGAGGGTCCCAGGGGGCATGTCCTGGAAGGGTCGGCCTTTCCTACATCCCCTCCGCCACACCTCTTCTTGGGTGCCATGAGTGGATGGGGCAGTGGTCTTATGTCACACCCTTCTGCCATGATGCTCTGCCTCATCCTGGACCCAGAGCAATGGAGTTGAGTCACCAAGGACTAAACCTGCCGCAGTCTGGCTGGGCACAAAATCACGAGCCACTCAAACAGGAACAAACTTTATTTTGAAACTCCCGCCAATGCCCTGTATGCTCCCGGGAAATCTGCCGACCCACACACGCTGCATTCTCCGGGACACACACCAACAGGAAATCCCTCCTCTGGAATTCCCTCCTACCTACCGCACTTCCCCAACCAATGGGAACTCTCCAGGAGTCCCTAGCAGGCCGAGGTGGACAGCAGGGGTCTAATATCCATTTGAATGCAGATCTTAACATAATCATATCATCTCAATGGCTTGCTGGCATCATTACTACTTGGCTGTGGCTCTTAGCATAAACCTCTGGAACCGTGTACCAAAACCAACTTTTCCTCCTCTAAGTTGCTCTTGTCAGGTACTTTGGTCACAATGAGGCAGAAGCTGACTAAAACACCCTCCCTAAGTACCAGTTGCTACAGAACACTTATACTTCCTGGCCATGTCAGGCGTGACCACTTAATTTGTGGTGGCCAACGAAGTGTGAGTGGAAAGTAGCTTGTGCCTCTTCTGAGCAGAAGCTTTAAAAACTATCACACGGCCTCACGGATGCTTTTTCCCCTCTGCCATGAGGTAGACAGACTCAGACAGGGGCCCCTCCTTCAGCTTAGGCTTTACAATAAAAACCACACAAAAGTGGAGCTCAAGTGTCCTCCTAACTGTGACCTGAGAGAGGAAAAGGTCTTCTTTTTCTTAGGACATTGAAAATGGGGAATTGTTTGTTACTGCAGCACAACTCAACCTGAGTAGACTGATCAAGGTATTCAGAAGTCCCTCCTCATCCACAGGGAATATGTTCCAACACCTCTAAAGCCGTGAATAGGACTGAATCCTAGGTATGCTACTTTTTACTATAGATACACATATACAGTGGTGATCAAGTTTCATTAGGGGCAGTAAGAGATTGCTATAGCTTAGATTGATGTGGATTGAATGTCCCCCCAAGGCCCAAGTGTCCAGGCTTGGTCTCCAGCTTAGTGCTGTTGGGAAGTGATGGATGCTTCAACAGGTGGGGCCCAGTGGAAGGTCTTGGTTCATTCGGGGTAGGCCTTCAAAGAGATGTAGGACTCAGATCTCCTCTTCTCTTGTGCATCCCAGCTTTGCTCCACCACAGGCTCCTGCCATGACGTGCTGCCTGGCCACAGCATGGTATTGGTGTGCACTGCACTGTTTGGAATATTGGATATCCAATATCTCACTGTTATGGTTTGGATACGAGGTGCCCCCCAAAGCCCTGTGTGATTGCAGAAATGTTCAGAGGTGATGGACCTGTCAATCGTGGGCTGCACTCATGAGCCAAAACCAACCCTCCCCATTTATCAGTTGTTGTTGTTACAGTGATTGAAAGCTAACATAGATCAAGAACAGTAACTAAGAGGAAAATAATCATAACTATGTAGTACAATAAAAGTTATGTGAAAATCATCCTTTTCCTGCTCTCTCAAAATATCTTAATACCTCGTGTCACTGTATTTTTAGACCACAGGTAACTGCAGATACTGAAACTGGAAAGCAAAACTGTGGATCAAGGGGGATTAGGATACACCTGGACTTTATCTATTTTCGTTTCAAATGAGTGAAGGCCTGGAGGAGGTCTGTGGCTTGCACCAACACGAAAAAATAATAACCTAGAGAAAACTTCAGTGGCATTTAGAAGACTTCCTAAAGTCTGTAGCAGTTTCTGTTTCCTCCAGCTTACTCTTTGGGGGCGGGAGGGGAGGTCTAATCCAGGAAATCTCCAAGGTGCAATTTCATGTGGACCGACCCATTCAATTTCTCAACCTGGGCCCCGGGCTATAGACAATTTCCCAGTCCTTGAAAGCAGTGAGCTGATTTTGAATATGCTGGCACGCGGAGCAAGTGAAGAGAGAGGGATGAAATGTCGTGTCCTCCGGCAGACTAGGCCGTCTTGGGAGAGGTTATTATCCCAGCCTGCCTCCCAGATCCTGAATTGAGTTTTGGCAAAGTCTATCAATAACTTAGCATTTCAGGGAGCGTTCTGAAGTTACTCGGAGATCCTCTTAAGTGTGTATATAGATCGGGTAATTTATATTCCCCCCAGTTTGAAAGTCCTCAGCAGTTTGTCAATGCACTTAGCAACACAAATCTAGACTCCTTCACTTGACCTTGTAAGTTCAAAGGCATGAGCCAGCGCAGCTTACACACTGCCCACCTGTCTCCAATCTGCTCTCTCTCTCTCTTCTGCACATGCTGGTCCTCCTTCAGATTTCTGAATACTTCAAAATCTCTCTTACATGAGCAATGCAATTATTATTTCTTCCTTCTGGAACATTCCTGACTCTTCACCCATTGAATTTTCCAAAGCATAAAAGATGCTTCCTGAATAGTTGGGTTCTCCAAAGAAGGGGTAGAAGCAATACCATGCTTTAGCAGTTCATGTGCCTATCTGCTCTTGGGGTAGTCAGGAAAGCAGAGAAGACAGTCAGGGGAATCCTCCTCCACCCTTGCTCAGGTATTCCCCAAACTTTGCCTTTAGATTATAGCTGTGACCCTTTTTGGAAGAGACTCAACCAACTGCCACTGAAATCCACCCTGCGAATAAGAGGCACTAACCCCAATAAATATCAATGGCCCACCTCTTTATTTTCTAAGTTTTCTGTCCCCGCCCAGTTCCATTTTCCTCTGGATTGCTGTCTGGTTCCTTCTGTGTAGCCAAATGACCGACACACAATCAGAAGGCAAATTGCTTTATGATAGGAAGTGGAGATCTTATCTTCCTTAAGTGGCAGGACTATCACCAATATAATTTCCCTTGCATAATAGCGCTCCTGTGAAGTGCAGCTATTTTAAGCCAGACATTTGATGGTTGTCACTTGGTTCCCTAAAACCTACCTGGGTCCTATTGTCAATATCTTGGCTTCCTTTATTTCCTGCAGATTTTCACTCCAAAGGTGGGGGGTAGGGGAAGTCAGGCTACAATGAATTATTTTATTTGCCTGTTTAATATTCTAGATTACTCCAGGCACCATACTTAAAGCCAACCTGAGGAAAGATGAAAAATGAGAACGTTGAGAGATGATTGGCCACGAGGCTGTTTACTTGGCTTTAGAATTTTTTTAAAAAGGCCCTTTAGCAGGCTGAGATCCATTTGTGAGGACTGCAGTGCTCTTTTTCTTTGGGACATTCTCAACGACAGCCAAAGCACTTCTCTCTGCATTCAACGGTGGTGTGCACAGGCAGCCCTGTGCACGAGCACACACTCTTACCCTTTTGCACACACGTGTGAGCCAAGAAAGATGCAGGGCCCCTTCTGCAAACTGACAATAAATCTCTATAGAGCTACATCCAGAGACCATGCCTATCAGGCACTCGGAACATGCCTCATGCTTGGTTAGTATCCAAACCTCAAGGTTTCTTTACTTTTTAAAACTTGCTATCATAAGCATCATCCCCATTAAAATACTCCAGCTCTTCCAATCCATCGCACACAATATAAAATATTATTACTGCTGTTGCTAATAACTTCAGGTAGATCTTTGATGCCTTATTGTATGCCAGAAACTGGACTAAAGAATTCACTTGGGCTATGTGACTCAAGCTTTTTTTAAAAAAAATGCTACAAGATAGATTATGACGGTTTGTTGGCAGCCGTAAGTAGTAGGAGTATTAATTTTATGATCTTCCAGATCTTAAAACTAAGGCTTAGAGAGGATGACTGACTTGTGCATGAATCTCACAGCTAGGAAAGCACCTTGGATTCAATGAGGGTCCTCTGAAGCCCATGGGTGAAAGCTTGGTACTGTTGGGAGGTGGTGGACCCTTTAAGAGATGGGAGGTCCTTAGGTCTTGGGGGCTTGTGAGACCCTAGTCTCTTTCTCTTTCTCTTTTCCTGGTTGTAAAGCGAGAGCCATTTTCCCCCAACACACACACACACACACATATTTTGTGCACTTTCCACTTTTGTGCAATGTTGCCATCCGGCACACCCTCCAGAGGGCTCAGAGAAATGGGCCTGCCAATCTCAGACTGCAACCTCCAAAATTAGCAGCCAAAATTAACCTTTTCTTTTAATGAGTTAGTTGTCTCAGGAATGGAAAGCTGGACTGGTGCACAAAGAGCGGAGGTGAGTTTCCAATCCCAGTCCTTGGGCTCTGGGATCCGCGCTTAAATAGAAATCGGTGTCTCACTATGGAAGTTACTCGGCCAAGGGCTGGAGGAAGGAGAAGCCCCTGCTCGAATCGGCCTAAATCCGTCACTATTTTACCTAATAAACTCAACTCTCCTGAGAGGACACCCTCCACACCCCCCACCTCCCCAGCCCACTCCCCACCTTAGAGCGGGACCCACTGCGATACCTTCCAGAATCCTCTCCTCCTTCCTCTCCTTCCTCAGCTACGCTAGTGCAACCCTGTCACTTTGGCTCAGGACAACCCGTAAGCGTGTCAGCCTCATAATGAAGTCCTGTGGGTCATTCCCTACGTCTCACTGACTGGGGTACAAGATGGAACGCTCTTCCACTAAATTCCACTCTAAATTTTAAAACATTTTTTATAGACCCAGGATATTTACAGTGTGTGGGAACATCCCCCTTCCCACTTGTAAAAAAAGAAAAAAAAAAGAAAAAGAATTTCTAGAAGAGAGATTGCCACCAAGACAGACAATCTTCTCTGTATCGGGTCTGTGGGGGACCAAGGAAATGTCATGATCTATTGGGGAAGGGAAGGATGCAAACCAGCCCTTCGGAAAAAGCCTCGTGAAATACTGGCTTTGAGAAGGGACTCCCAGCTTCGCCTCTACAGAGCCAAAGAACAGAGCAGAAATAATTCATTCAATAGCCACACAGCAGGGAGTCAAGAAGTCAACTCTAAATTTTAAACCCACACCAAACACACACACACACATGCGCGTGTGCTGGCACGCACGCACGCAGAAGACAAACGTTTCTTTGGGGGACAGCCTGTGACAGCCAGGCGCGGGATCAACGCTAACGTGGCCAGACATCTTGTGTGATCACCTGCAAAAATCACAGCAGGTGTGGGGCTCCAGGCAGCCTCCCGGAAAATGTGACAAACAGTCAAGCTGCCCACCTGGGACGGACCTGCATACGCGGGGACGGGATTCTGACTGGTAGGAACATTAATTATTCCCAAGACCTGGCACTAACTCTCCGGGCTTGGGTAGGACGGTTTCCAGGACAGACGCTCTGAGCGTCAGAGGAAGAGGCTCTGGGTGGGCTGGGAATTTCCCAGGTGTGCTCCAGGGCCCCCTCCAGCAGCCACCTCCCACTCCTTTAGCCACGCGTCATGTCTAAACCAGGCCGAAAACAGAAAATGGAGTGATCCAGTCACTCCTCCAAGTAGGTCCCCCAACCTGGGCCCACCAAGCAAGCTGGGCTCTCGTCCTCACCCCCAGCAGATTACCCGAGCAATCCCACCCCGTCTGCCCCTTCCCTGCCCCTGGCCTCCTGCCTCGGCCTCGGCTGCACACCCCAGCTGGGACGCTCCGCGCTCTGCCCCACAGACTCACCCCCGAGCCCCTCTCCTGGCCCCAGCTGGCCCGGGGGTAGGCTTGGTCCAGCAGGCTTGGCTCGTCCCCTGCAGTGGGTAACAGTGAGTGCTGAGATGGATCTTGGAGCTCCCTTAAAGGCCCATGTGCTAAAGCTTGGTTCCCGGCTGATCGTGCTATTGGGACACAGTGGAACCGTTACCAGGTAGAAGTCAGGTCGCTGGGGACATGACCCGCAGCTTCCTCTGCCAAGCCTCCGGCCACCAGGGCTATCTTAGGCGCAAAAGCAACAGGGTCAAGCAACCGTGGACTAAAACCTCAGAAGCCCTGAGCCAGAAATAAACCTTTTCCCCTTATAAGTGGCTTGTCTCCGGTTCTTTGTCACAGTGACCAAAAGCTAACAAACACAGCCTGTGGGAGAGGACACACTGACCTCCCTCCACATTTACAGATTTCACACCCACAGACTCCGTCCACCCTGAATCTAAAATATACAGGAAAAAAGTGTGTGGCTGTACTGAACATGTACAGACTTTTTCCTTGTCATGAATCCCTAAACAATACAGTGTGACCACTACTTAGACCACATTTACATCGTGTCAGGTAGTATGAGTCATCTGGAGATTACAGTGGAGGGCATTTGTAGGTTACACGTGAGTATGAGGCCACTTTACAGGAGGGGCTTGAGCCCCCGTGGGTTTTGGTGTCCGAGGGTATGTTCTGGAACCAACCCCCTGCAGACAGCCAGGCAGCTGTAGTTAGAAAGGGAAAGTCTCATTATTTTGAGGATGCTCATTTCTGGAGACTGGCAAACCCAAATCACAAAAAGGGACATTGTGCAGGGCCAGAGAGCGGAAGACTCCCCGCTGCCCACTCGCAGAGCCCTCCAGACGGGATTGCACCAGGTGAGTGAGACAGGGAGACACCTGCAGCTGCTCTACAGGTCAGAGGGTGACACAGTGGGAAAAGCAGAGAACGTTTCGCACCTTGTGCAATTTGCTGTGTCCAGGACTTCCTATCAGTGAGATGATTTTTTTCACTTCCCTCTGGACTTTGAGACATGGCAGAAGATAAGAGCAGAGATCCGTGCCTGGTACCATAACTTGCCAGTGTCATTATTGCTACTACATACTTTGGCCCTTCAGTAAATGGCCCCTGCTTCTGCCTTTCTCTGAATCAACACCTTTTCTTCCAAGGAGTGGCTAAGTTTCTGAAGGAAGAGATGCGTATGCCATAGACTGGCATTTATGCCTGTGGTAAAGTTGTATGATTTATAAAATATAACCTCCGATGAGATGTAGTTAGATTGCTTATCTGTTATCGTATCTTGTGCAAACAGCAGGGTAGATTAAAATCAGTTTTGCTGGGTTTTTGTTTGTTTGTTTGGGGCTTAAAACAACACAAGTTATTGTCTCTCAGTGCTGAAGGTCAGGCATCCATAATGGTCTTACTGGGCTGCAATCCGGGTATCAGCAGGACTGTGTCCCTCTGGGGTCTCTGAGGGGCCGTGTGCATGCCCCTCTGGCTCTAGAAGCCACTCACAATCCCTGGCTCTGACTCCCTCTGAATCTCCAAAGCCAGCAGGAGAGCATCTTCAGACCTCCCTCCAACTCTGAACTTCCCGATCCCTCTCCCACTTATAAGATCCTTGTGTTGACATCAAGCCCACCCATGAGGGGGTTCAGGACACACTACTCCAAAATATGGCAACCTGGCATATTGAATATTTTAACCTGAAGGAATTTGAGCACTAGCATGTGCAGGAAGCTAACACTAGCTTTCCATTACTATAACAAATACCTGAGATAATCAACTAACAGAGAGAGAAGGTTCATTCTGGCTCACAGTTTGAAAGGTCCAGTCCATGGTTGGTTAGCCCCATTGATTTGGGGCCTTTGGCTTGGCAGCATACCATGGCAAGAGCATGTGGTGGACAAGAGAGAGCGAGGAGGAGCCAGAGTCCCATAATCCCATTGAAGGTTACAATGCAGTTACCTAACTTCCTCCCCTTAGGCTCCACCTCCTAAGGTTCCTCCACTCCCAACAGCACCAGAGACTGGAATCCCAGCCTGTAACCATGGACCTTGGGGGACACTACAGCAGAAGGCCTTGCTGGCTTTCCCCTGCCTTCCTCCCCTGAAGCGGGTCAGCAGACTCCATGTGAGAAGTGCCCTCCCTGAACCTGAAGAGCAGAACGTCCTTATCTCCAAGACCCAAGACTCCAAGGAGACCCAGAGCAAGCAGGTCCGAGGCTCCGCCGTTCACCGCCTTAACTCATGCTCCTTCTGGGGTTTGGCCCCCATCGTATTTTCCCATGGTTTCTATTCTTCATCAAATCTACTACAAAAGCATTCAGACTTAATCGTTTCTTTGGGTCTTTACTTCCTCGTGAAGGCTTTTGTGTCACATCAAACTTAGATTAAATAAATTTGTACCCTTTTCTCCAGTTCATCTGACTTTTGTTACAGGGGTCCCAAGGAACCTAAGATGCCTGGGACAAGATACTTTTTCTTCCTTATAGCTGGACTATTCAGGATAATCTGCCTATCTCAAGGTCTTCATCACATCTTCAAAGCCCCTTTTACTATGCAAGAAAATCATGTTCACAGGTTCCAAGGATTAGAGAAGACATCTTGGGGCCCCTTATCCTGCCTACCATGCATGGAGCTGTTACTACATTAGTCAGTTTTCTATTGCTGGGACAAAACGCCTGAGAAAATCAAATTATAAGGGGTAAAGGTTTATTTTGGTTCATGATTTCACGGGTTTCAGTCCATAATCAGTTGGCCCCATTTCAGGGGGGCCTATGATAAGAAAAGACATCATGGAAGGAACACAGTGGAGTGAAGCTTTTCCCTTTATGGCAGTCAAGAAGCAGAGAGAGAGGGAGGCTGGGGTCCCAGTATCTCCTTTGGACTTGTACCCCAGTGACCTAACTTCCCCCCACTAGATCCCACCTCCTAAAAGTTCCACCATCTTCTAATAACACTGCAGACTGGCAACCAAACCTTTAGCACATGGACCTTGGTGGGGACATTTCAGATCCAAACCTGTAACAGGTATTGTTCCCAGGCCCAAAGGGGCAGGAAGGGAATGGTTTCCAGACACGGGGAGGAGTATGGTGGCATGGGGAGCGATGCCACAAGGTCCCGTGGTGGGTGGTGATAAACATCACACCTCCATCTCTTCCTACCTGGCGGAGTACTGAGCTGATCTGACTTCAAGCAGAAGCTACAGAACACATGCACACTTCCCTTCAGGGGTCTTGGGAGGAGAGGGTCAGTCCACCAAGAGGGAGAGCCACTATAACACAGCGGAAGAAGTGAGAGCCCCGACTCTGGGGCCAGACTTCCCAGGTTCAAACCTCGGTGCTACCGTTTACTGGCTAGAAGACCTCGGGCAAATTATTTTAGCCCTCTGTAAAAGAGGAGGACAATAAGAGCAACTGGTAGGTGGTTGTGAGAATTTAATGAATTGGTATTCACGGAGCACTTAGCTCGGCTAATAGTGAGTGCTATTGTTCTGATTCTTTAGAGAGGTTGAGAGTGGCTTTCAATGAGAGCCCTCTTCACACGCAGCCAGAGAAAACATAAATGGCTTCAAAGTGGAAGATAGGAGGTCAAACACTCGGAACCACAGGTCCTGGTTTTCAGAAAACCCGTTTCACACATTGGGTGAGGCCATGCAGGCTCCCTCCAAAGTGAGAAGCAAACAGGATTTACATAATTTACAAGCACATCTGGAAAGGCCGGAGAGCGCTCAATAAATACCTGTTCACTGGAGAGGAAGCCACAGCTCTGCCATGGATTTTAAAGATAAGCCTTGAGCCTTCTAACCTCCAGGAGGTGAAGCCTAATCCTCCTTCTCCTGGGTTTTGGCTGGACTTGGGGGTCACTACTAATGGACAGAATAAAGCAGGACTGAGGGCGTACAACTTTGGGGAGCAGATAAGGGTGTCGTGGTCTTCTTGCTAATTTGAGCATTCAGGGTTCTCCAGAGAAACAGAACCCTGTGTGTGTGTGTGTGTGTGTGTGTGTGTGTGTGTGTGTGTGTTAGAGGACTGGCTCACCTGGTCACAGAAGCTGGAAAGCCCCCCCAGCAGGACACCCGTGAACTGGGGAACCAGAGAAGACAGCAGTGCGGGTCGGTTCAGGAAGCCAGAAGCCTCAGAACCAGAAGAGCCAACACGCAGCCCCAGTCCGACCCAGTGGTCCCAGAGCCCCCGGAAGGGCTGCTGATGTCAGTCCCAGAGTCCAAAGGCAGAAAGCCCTGGAGTTTGACGTTCGCCCAAAGCAGCATAAGTGCACCCTGCTCCTGAAGAAGATCCAGAGAGAGGGGTGTCCATCCAGGCCCCCGGCCGACTGCGTGGTACCCGCCCACTTTAAGGGCAGGTCTCCCCGCTCCGTTCTCTCCCACCTGCGGATCTTCTCTGGAACCACCTCACGGACATGCCCAGAACCAGTGCTTCCCCAGTCCCCTAGGCGTCCTGCAACCCAGACAAGCTGACACTCAAAATCAACACCACACTCACTCTGAGGAAAGAACTGCTGCATCCTGAAGCCTAGGGAGAGGCCCAAGTCAGGAGGAACCCAGGCCTCCCACCAACAGCCACGGCAGTGCGCCATTTTGAAAGCAGTTCCACGGGCCTGGTCAAGCCATTGGATGAAGCCGCCCCAGCCAGCCTCTGACTATAGCATCATGAAAGACTGGAGCCCAGACCACTCAGCGAAACATCTCTGAGAATCCCGACCATCACACACTGTGAGGTAATAAAGGTCTGCTGTACTAAACCCCGAGTTTGGGGTTAGTCCATTAGGCAGCAGTAGACAACCCACAGAATTCTTTTGTTGTTATGATTTTGGTCAGACTGATTCTTTTACCAATGCTGTCTTGAAACTTGTTTTAGCATGCATAGTATTCCAGATTCTATACCTTGGGCAGTGAGCCTGAATCCTTCAAGGTTTGTAAAGATATTTTCAACATGCTGCATCCAGAGAGCCAGGGAGACATCATGGGAACCAACTTTGCAGAGCCATTTTTCAGACCTGGAAGACAAACCTTTGGAATCTGCCCGGTTACCCCATGTGCCCAACAGACCTTCTGCCATCTTTGAAGGTCCTACCAAAGACTTAGAATTTACGTGATTCACGTTTAAACACATTCCTAATCTAAGACAGCCTGTTATTCTTGCGGCAATGCCTCACACCCATATACACACAGACTCATGCAGAACTAAAGTTTGTGCACCCAGCATTAATTAATTACTAATAAATAGTTCATTAATAATGGATGTGCCAGTCCTCATATTCACAATGATGAAAACACAATCTCTGTCCTCAGGAAATGACAACATAGTCACTCGGACTCTGGTGACAGAGTGCAATCCAAGACTCTTGGAGGAAGATGGAGAGACATCGCAGGCGTTAAAGGAGAAACGTGTTTGCACTGAGATCGGAGCCTGAGTTTTAAAAAGGATTTCTGTAGGCGCTTAAGGATCCTTACTCTTGTTCTGGGTAGAAAGCCAGAAGGAGAATTAGCGTGCTGCTTCTGATCAGTGCAGTATTACACAATGTCTCACGGACTGTTCATGGTCAACCACAGCACCAAATGATAACAACCCTAATCCAGGGCGTCCTCTTTAGCCCTGAACACCCCCTTGGTTCCTATGAAAGGCTGGTGTCCTGTGCTCCCTGGCAGGTGGGGTCGTGCCTGGCATTTCTTCTCCTTGGCCGGCTTTGTTCTGGGTCAGTGTGAAAGGTGCACGGTGTTTCCCGGGCCCAGGAGCCAGCAGCCCTAACAGAACAGGTGGAATTACAGGTCAGTAAGAGACTTGAGAGTGTTTATTCACTTGCCAGATTTATTTATCAGGTATGGGATTGAAAGGATTTCCCCACAGGATCTGTAGAGATTAGTGTGCTTTTCCAACAAACGCTTACACTAATCAGGTCTCCGTTTCCTTATTCCAGCGCATGGTGCTTGTCACCCTTCGATGGCATTTGTGCTAAGGACAAACGTACTCAGAAAACAAAGCAAGCTGCAAGGTGGACACCTGTCTATCACCCTGAAGGGCAGCTGTCACTTTTTTAAAGTCCACGAGCCTATTTTAATGGTATGTTCGATGAGGTTCCCGACAATGATGCTGGCCAAGGTCGTCCTGAAGTTCAGATGTCTGAAGGAGAAGGAAAAGCTTCTTTCTCTCCGTGCCCTACGCACCTGGAGCCAATCACAAGAGGACTTCCAGAAGCTTCCGCAGGCCCATGCTGGGGTCTAAGGAACATGCTCATTAAGAATCTGCTGCATCCGAGCTCCGAGACACAGCTGGATGTTTACAGGTCTCTTGAAGGGCAAGGTCGGAGCAAGGACAAAGCCACTCCAGCAGTTTTCAGATGGCTGCTCTCTCTCCTGCATCTACAGCAGGGGCCGAAGCATCCAGGGGAACATCGAAAAGGTGCCAAACATCCACCTGTTAGACAATAGGCCATTAGGGTCATTTTTTCTTTCTCTTTTAAAAATAATCCTAATGATCAATCCAGGTTTTGAACTCCAAATTTCATCTACTTTCCATAAGCTCCTTGAAAAGACTGGTCTTGACCTTTTTTTTTCCACTAAAAACTGTCCAGTCCTATTCAGAGAAGAAACCACTGAAAGAAAACTGACCACAAAGATGACCTCTGACCCCTCCCAGACCTTTCAGGGGCCCATTCATCCCGAGTCAAGGGCCTCACAGCACGCTAAATGTCCGCAGGTATCCACGATCCACAGGAGAAAGCTTGCTTCTGCACAGCGCCCAGTTTACCCAGGAGCCCATTAAACCAACAACTCAAGCAATGGTTCTGTTTGTTTCATAACTTGCAATTTTCAATCCACCATCCAATAAGACAATGAGCTAGAAGGTGCCCTCAGGCCACAGCCGACCCTAAGGTCGGCCAAGTTCTTGCTCAAACATACTGTACAGTAGCAAGAGGTGAAGAGCCCAACCCTGTGCCACCTGCTCTTCCGGCTGGATCCCACCCTTGAAACTTTCTTTTCTACTCCTGGTTACATCACTTACTGCCACCCACTTATCCCTAAAGAAATAAACACACAGGCAAACACAGCAAGAAGCCATTGTTGGGGTGCATCTGCAGATCCCCCCACCTTTCCTGAATGCAGGCACTTGCTCTGCAGCATTGTGAGAAGCTGCGGCTCAGTGAGATTCAGTAATTTGCCTTCTCTGTGACAAGGCTGGGATTTGAGTTCAAGTCCATGCATCTAAATGGCAGTGTCAAATAGATACCAGGATCTTGGCTTACGAAGTCAGCAGACCCAGGTGCAAATTTGAGTTCAGCCGTGAAACGTATAACTTTGGGGAAATTGTTCACCTTCCTCACCTATAAAATGAAGATGATAATAAGAGTGTCCCCACAGAGTTTCATGACATTGAAAGAATAAACATGAAGTACTTAGTTTAGAGATGTTTATTGTTTACTCAACAAGAAGCCTGAAAGGAGGTGGCCCGTACGGGGAATGTCTGAAACTTGGAGGTAAGTGAAATTGCTCGCCCCTGAGGGAAGGCGAGAGAATGGGAGACCATTTCAAAAAACAATGTGTTCTTGTTTTGATTTATTTTGTTTTTGTTTCAAGCTGCGTTAACAGATCTGTTTGTTTACTAATTTAAATTAGGTAAACAGCTGTTAAGGATTGTTTTTAAAGGAGGTTAACAGATCTGTTTGTTTACTTTCACCTTTTCTTTTCATTATATTTAATAATTCTATTCAGGATAATGTCTCTTTAGCATCATTGCCAGAATTCCTATCTCCATCCCAGTGCCGGTGAAGACAAAGATAGAACCAAACTACAGCTTCTATGATAGCTATCACAGTAAACTGTATAAACTGATGCATCAATGAATATAACTCAACAAGTAATGCTCAATCAAGGACTTGATATACTTTGGGAGGAAATGGACATATTGATAGACTCCTCCGCTTTGAACTGCTTGCAGAACTTTCCTGGACTATATATCACTTGTATGCATTGTGAACTATCGTTTGGTGCAGCGAATTGTGGTAGTGCTGGCATATCTTTGCTGATGGTGTCACTAGTGATACAATTTTTCCAAAGGAGCTGTCAATTGGCTTGGTGTCGTGGCATTTCTGTATCCTCCTCCCTTCTGCTAGTGATGGTCTAAAATTTGGGGGCCAACAGAGGTGAGGCAAAGAACCTCACCCCCCCCCCCCCACTGATGCATAGGTCTATCCACAGGTATGGCTATATGCTGGACCGGTAGTCAGTGACGGGTTTGATCCGATTGCAGTGGTATCAACCTAAGACAGGAGGCTGACGCCTAGAGGTCAGTTTTTCCCATGACGGGTAAGAACCATATGTTGAATTGGACAACCTACCAGGCACGGTCCCTAGCCACATTGCTTGTTATTTAATTAATCAGAAGGGGGGAGATGCTGAGAGCCATTGCCAAGTAGGAATGACGCATGACAACTTCTTTGTCAGCCTACTCCATATTGCTTAGAGGAAGGACTCTCCATTGTGGAAATGGGCTTGCCTTTGGACCCAGGTCATTTACAGTGACATTGCATGTATGCTTGAGTAAGGTGACCTTGCTCAAGGACCAGGGCCGATCCAGGTTTAGGGTGTATCCTGCTGGGATTAGGGAGTATCCCGCTCCTTGGGTTTAGGACGGTTCCAGGTTTAAGGTGTACCCTGCTGGGAATAGGGCGTATCCTGCTGCCTCAAGCGCCCGCCTGCTCCTTGAGTTCCCGTTGAGTTCTCTGGGGATTCAGAAAGTATTTGGGATTCAGAGCCTGGTGGAGTACGTGGATTTTGCCCAGAACGTGGATTTCCTCAGAACATGTGTAGAGTGCCGGTGTGAGTTCGGGAATAAAGAATTGCTGTTTGAATCTACAAGGCTGTGAGTGGCTGGTGATTTTGTGCCCAGCCAGACTTCGGCAGTGGTCCAAGGATGGGTGAGTTAATGATGCCATCAATAAATCAGGTTTATTATTCCTTCTAGTAATAAAATGGCTGCCTACACTCCAGACATCATATCCTCTCATGCAGAATGGAAGAGAGGAGGGAAAAAAATGTTCTCCTCAAGTTCCTCTCTCTTATCGGGAAGGTAAATCTCTCTCTCAGATGTTTCTAGTAAAACTTCTCTACATTTCCCCAAAGTGGTTGTAGGTCTAACTCTGATCTGTTGTGAGGAAATAAGATTGCTATGGCTGCCTTAGAACAAAGATCTGCAACCTTTTTCTGTAAAGGATCAAATACTAAATAATTCAGTCTTTCTTGCCCATACGGTCTCCTGTTATGACCATTCACTCTGAAAGCAGCCACATGGATAATAAGGAAGCAAATGTACATATCGGTGCTCCAATAAAACTTGATTTTCCACAAGAGTTGGTAGGTAGGTTTGGCCAATTCTGGCCTTAGACCAACCATGGCGTTATTGAGTACAGCTCCCCTGATTGAAGTTAGATTCTGTTAGCAAAGAAGGAGGAGAAATGGCTGTTGGGTAGGGTAGGCCTTGGGGACAGCCGTCTCATTTTGTGGAAAAAGGAGAAATTTGAAGTCGTATGAACCCGTTATTGAGACAGAACCCTGACGCTGGGAATTACACTTACACAGATGTGCAAAAGGAACGCACACCCAGGGGGCTCCTAGTGTCCACACCAATGGCTCACACCAGTGTGGAGGAACCCTAGATTCCTCCAGGTGCCAGGCCTGTAGGTATGAGGAGCTCCAAGAGGAAGCCCATGGCAGGCATAGCCAGAGAACTCTTATCTGTTCTACCTGGCTTGGGGAGGGGGGGCGGAGAGAGGGAAAACTGTGGTTTTCAAAAACCCGAAACCACTGGAAAAGAAGGTCAATATCCAATCTTCCCTAAAACAATTTCCAACTCTGTCCCCCATAATCCCACAGAGAGCACCCTGTCCCCGAGAGGTTCTCCACTCAATGGCCAACTCTTTCTCTTGCTGTCCTGCCACCAGACTTCCCTTGAGCTTCGAACCTTGCATCATCTCCGTGGCTGGAACCCCCTCTTCACTCTGCTTGGATGGAAAATGACCCTAACAGATCGCTAGCCTCGTGAAAGCATTCCTATTTTGTACTTTTTATGTCCAAATCGCTAAGCTACACACTTGGCCTAAAAGGGGGACATAAAAGTCAGAGACACACCTCTCTTTTCTCACAATTCCATTATCTGGTTGTACAGAGCGAATACAAATAAAGATTGCTAACAAAGTGATGAGTGTGGTTAGGAAAATAGTCTTCTGAATGAGTTTTATCCTGCATGCATCCCTTACTGGACTATGTGCTTTCCAGTAAGGACACGTCTTTTGTGTGTGTGAAGGCAGGAATCTCGTTGGAATTACATCTAGATCTAGTTTCTAAACCATGGAAGAAAATCAATCTCATTCAGTTATAGAGAACCCCATGTCATTTTACATTAAAAAAAAAAAAGTTTCTTGTGGATTGATTGCTGGCTCTTTTCACTGGACTTCAAATCATTTCTGGAAGGTTCCAAACACCCTGCCCACCTTCAAGAGGGCCGTTGCCAGCCTGCAGGTACGGAACAGACATGCCAAGGGTCCTGAGGGTGATCCTGCTGAGGCGGCCCCCACTGACTAGGGTGATAGCCATGCTGCAGCCATGACATACCCCAGAAATCACAATTCAGGGGAGGCCCCTTCTGCTGGGACGGCCAAGCAAGCTCTTGGGTCGGGACTGCTGGAACTGTGGCTTGATGTCAGGTCAGGTTTGATCAAGAATAGGAATGAGGATTCAGCAGCAGGAAAGCATTTTAGTTCCACAAATAGAGTCAGAAGCCTGAATTTGAATCCCAGTTTTGCCACTGACCAGCTTCAGATCTTGGGCAAATTTCTTAACCTCTCTGGCCGACAGCTTCCTTAGGTATGAAATGAGAATAATGAAACGATTGATCTGATTGTTGTGAGAATTAAATGAGTTGATACTTGTGAGACACCAGGTGTAATGACAGTGTTTGCCATCATCGATATCGTTATTCCCCATGACCGAATAGAATCCATTGACCAGTCTTCCTAGTCTTTCTCGGGGATGCAGGACGTGTCTCAGTTTTCAGTTATTACAAAGTGTAATCCAATCAAACCCAGAAACCTGACCCTCTCATTCAAATCAGTGCTCTCTTCCCAGCAGCACCTGGAGGCTGGCTCAGGTTTGGGCACCTGAGGTTGGGAAGGGGAGCTGGGCAGCCAGCATTCATCCTTCTGCCTGGATCAGTTTTCCCATCCCTGTCCGGTGGTTCACCTCCTGTCTTAGCCTATTTGTGCTGTTATAACACCAAACCTTAGATGCAGTAATTTCTAAATAACAGAAATTCAGTGCTCATTATTCTGCAGATGGGATCAAGATGAAGGCACTGGCAGATTCAGTGTCTGGTAAGGGCTCAGTATTTACTGCACAGTCAATGCCTGTAGCTGTGCCCTCACATGGAGGAAGGGGGCCAGGAAGCGCCCTTCCAAGTCTACAGACCACCAATCCCTAATCGTGCCTCCCCGGGACACCAACACTCAGACCACAGCAGGTCTCTTGGGGCCCAAAGAACAATGCTATTCAAGGAAGGTCAGCTGTAATTATGGGTTGGTGCCCTTGGGGATGTCAATGAGTATGGGCTGGCTCTCTTGTGGGGTGATTTTTTTTTTCTTTTTAAATACTCTTCCCCATCTTTGAAGAGCTCCTAACTGCAGTTCTTAACATGGCAGCTGATGCTGGCTGGCCACTCACTCTGGCCCTCAGGTATGGATTTCTGATGTTCCCTTGTCCTCAGCCCCTGAGGGTGGGGGACCGGTATTGTGTCTCTTTGCCCCCTCAGGGGACTAAGGCACTTGTGCTTCACCAGCTCTTGGAAGCAGGCAACACTCTGAATGCCTCCTTTTCTGGCCACACAAACAGCTCTCTCAGCTTAGAGATCACCTCAATCCTGGTGCCTCCAGAATCCAGGAGACACACCTGTAAAGCCCTCCAGGTGGTTCTCTGGAACCTTCTCGGTTTATGTCAAGATAGGTGGAAAAGCTCTCTCAAAAGAAATGTTCCCTGCTGGCCTCACCTGAGTCCTGGTCCTGGAGGTGAGAGATGGCAACGCCTACCCAGGTGGGGGCGGGAGTTGTTGGGCCCTTAGAGTTCTGTCCCCGGATCTCAGGAGCAATCTCAGCACTGGAGAATACAGAGGCCAGTTTGGGGGTTGTTGGGAGGGGATGAATGCCAGGTTGGAGCAGACAAGGGCCATTGTGAGAAATTACCCAGGGTCTGCTGACTACCAGGCACCGGAATGTGCTGCACAGGGCCTGGACAATTGGCAGCCCAAACTGGACTTGCCTTCACATTCTCAGCCGTCTCCCAGGGTCAGGTGAGCCCAGCAAGGTCCTCAGAACATTGCACTTAAAAGTCAAAAAGAAGAATGGCAGACTTGTGCCTGGGAGGGAGGGAGGGAGGGAGGGCTTGGGCATAAGACCAGCCTCAAGCCGGCAAGGAGAAAAGTGACGGAAGGAAGAGGGGGGAAAAATCCAGAGAGCAGAGAGAAAAGGAGACTGCAGTGCACTAAATGCGGACGCCTGGCGCCTGCAGCGGGGTCAAATGAGGTCAGACAAGCTTATCGCCCGTGTCCCGGGAATTAGGGGCATCCCGGGGACAGCTGCAGAGCAGGATGTTCCAGTATCCTCCCCTTCCCAAGCTGATCAGGCCCTCGAAGGAGGGCGCGGAGAGGGCCCTCGGAGGCGCTGGTGGTGGCTTGTGTCTTTCGCCCTCGAAAAGGGAGGCTGAGCTCAGCGGAAAGCCCAGAAGAGAGACAAAGAATAGCTGCGTGTCTGCACGTCTCCTCAGGAACCGGTTCTTGGCGTACGTTCCCTAAAGCAAAAACAAAACGAAATACTCCCGGAAACCTCCACCGGTTTGCATCAATTACAGGCCTCCAGAGCCGATTCTCTGAGTCCCGGACAACGAAAACCGTGAAGTGCAAATCGCCCGGAGGCCGGGGCCGCCCTGCAGAGCGCGCGGCCCGGGCGCGTTCCCGTGCATTAAAACTTTTGCTGGGCAGGGCTGCGCAGGCACCGGCCGCCCCGCACGGCGGGCGCCGACCGGGACGCGGGGACACACAGCGCGGCACTGCCACCTTGTGGGTGTCGGCAGCAGCGCCGCGGGCCGCTCGGGACGCCGCGTGGAGTGGAGGCGAGGCGGGCGGGCGGGGCGGGGCCCGAGGCCCAGAGCTGGCCGGGCAGCGCACGTCCGCAGGAGCGCGCGGGCCGAGCGGGAGCCCGCGGGGGCGCGGCGCGGAGGGGCGGGGCGCGCCGGCGCCGGTCACGTGGGTTAGCAACAGGCAGCAGCCAATGGGAGCGCGAGTCAGGTGCTGCGTGCACTCGCCGCCGGGGGAGGGGGTGTCGTGGAGGCGTCCGGGCTGCGGCGTTTGGCTGCGCCGAGGCCGGGTGGGTGCTGTGTTCCCCTAGGAGCCTGCTGCTGCAGAGGGGGCTGGACAGGCTTTAAAGTAGGGCTTTCCCACTCCCACGCTCCGCAGCAGCGACCCGGTAGGGGACCGTGCGTGGCGCGGGTGGGGAGGGACCGCATGGGGAGTCCATTGCCCCGGTCCCAGCCACTTGTTGCTTAGCCAGAGCCTTGGGACTGAGACTGTCACTTGGACCCACACAAGGGGATTAAAACCAAAAGAATGAAGAAGCTCCTAGCATTCAGTGGCAGGGGTCCGCCCTGGCCACCTCGTCCCACCCACCGGGGGTATCGTCCTTCATTCCGCAGCATCCCCAGATTGGCCCGAAGAGGCCAAAGCAGAAGAAAGCCAGGAATTGGGTCAGAAGGAAAAAGTCAGCTTAGTTGGTTTTAATTATTTTAAATGGAAAAGCCACATCCAAAAGTGCAAATGAGGACTTTTACGGTCATCCCACCCTGTTGACATAAACCAGCCCACCCATGATCCCAGAGAAGACCACAACACACAGTGTCAGAGGGCTGTTGCAGGGACTGAGCAAAATCGAGGCGACAGGCAAGCATGGTTTCCATCAGATTCTTTCTTTTCTGGTTTCCTGGTCTGGGCACACATTTCATCCTGTTAATGGGGTCTCTGTCTCCCTCCCTTTTTCCTGCTCAAGTTCACCTCAGGTCTTCCTCTGAAACAAATCCAGGGAGCAGATGGCCTCAGAAGGGCATCTAAATAATTACCCAACCACCGAGCACTTTGAAAGGCTATAAGCTGTGATACAGTTGTAAGGTGTTACAAAGACAAGACAATGTCCACCTGCAGAAATCTAACTGTCCTGTTCTCAAAGTTCCCTAGGGAAAGATATTATTCAGTATCCTTCGATAATGTACTACAAATGCTAATTACCTTAGCTAAGATCTAATATGACCTCTCTGATTCCAGGTTTTGTTCGTTTCTGTTTAAGCTCATTCTAGCTCAGGTACCCTGAGGACATTTGTCCAGTGGCTTATGGGAATGATTTGCAGGATGTGCATTTCCCCATTAGGAACAGGGACCTGACTACTAGCTGACACTGGGAACCAAGCCTGAATAACAGGCCCCATGGGATCTGCTAGGGCTGCTTGAGAAGGTGGTCATGTTTTCTTCCCTTAGGTAAACCCTGCTAGCAAAGGGTCCACGTCAAAGAATCATCATTGATTGATTCAGAGAACAGAACTTATGGGCCTGCTGTATGTTGATTAATTGTTATATTTCTGCAAATATAACAATTTGATTTTTAAATGTATCACACTCCCAAGTTTCTAGCTAGGGCAGGATTTTAACCATAGCATGAGGATGTGCTTTTAGTCTAATCAGCTGATACATATTGAGCTCTAAGTGCCAGGCCTCTGCTTAGTTACTGGGAATATAGCATTATGCTAAGGAATTCAGAGAATGAGGTGGACTCATGGAGTGAGCATGGATCCTGTTTCCATAGTCCAGGAATAGGTCACCTTCCCTGCACTGGTTGGTGGTGGTTCTCTCTTAATCTGCTCTCTCTGACTCCTCCTTCTAGGTCCTTCATTCTTCCTGGGACTTTCTGGAATATGGAACAATACAACCAGCCCCATGTTTAATATCACTAAATAAGATGGTGTGAGAGGCAGCGTCATGGGCTGGGAATAAAAGACAGTGTACCTGGTTCCAGCCCTGGCTGTGTCATTGACAAAACTACAACTCTTTAAGAGTTGAGTCTTGGCTTTTTCATCCTTGGAATGGAATAAAGACTCCTCCTTGGCCACTGCACCAAGTTCAAAATTCAGGGTCTCAGTTTTCTTGTCTGTAACTTGAGGAACTTGAACTAGATTTACAGTCTGAAATTTTTTCTTTAGTAGTGGATTCCCTTTTTAAATTAAAATCTAACATAAAATCCCAACATATAAAACAGATACAGACAGACTTGCTTTACTGGCCCTGAAGGAGCAGGCCCTGAGCCCTGTACATTCTCTTCTTTTCTTTTAAAGGCTCTCGGGTACCTGTGTGGCACCTTGGTGTTCCACCAAACACAGTTGAAACTCAAAGTGCAAGATGATTGTCTTAAAGAACCTTCCATTTCTGAAATCCTCTAAACCAGAATTTCCTAACAGTGAATGTTCTAAGATGGAACCCATTGTCTTTGCTTGTTTATTAATAGATTGCAGAAGAGAGTCACCAGCTTTGCTAAAACCAAAATACATTTCATGACTCCCTCCCTCTTTGTAAAACCAATCTCTCTGCCAGAGAACAAAATTAGATTTCAATGGAAGATAGTACAGTGTAATAAGGAAAACACCTCACTGCTGATGCCTTTAACTAGCCCTACAACCTTGATCAAGTTAAGGAACCTTACTGACCTGTCCACATCTAGAAAATAAGGAGACTGCGTAATTTAATAATCATAGGCATGGGCACCGTTCCTGCAGCCGAGACCCTAATGAGCTTCCTCCAGTTAAACAGCTTTCCTTCCACCTTGCCTACAGGCCCCACCATCCCGCCTTTAATAGGTGTAGTGCACCCTATTTAGAGAAGAAGGGAAGGGTAGGAGGACAAATTAGGTTGTAAATAACACCACCGGGACATCCAACGAGAAATAGCAACTGAATCATTATTGTGTTTTCACAGGTGGTTTGAGCCCACGGCACGCCTTGACTCCCGACTCACCAAGCAGAGTCCACATCGCATTAGTAGATTCCTGCTGGACCTTCAAGGCACTGGGCACATTGGAGGGCAAAGTAAGAAAATCCCAGTGTTTGGGAAATGTTTAAAGGAAAGAGCCTGGGTGAAGAAGGATCCAGGACCTAGGGTTGGCCCCAAAGGAGTGACCCCCACTGGGGACAGGCAGTGTGATTCATTGCTGCCAAGCATGTCTGTCCTAGGAAAAGGGAACCTCAGGGTGGACATGAGAACAACAGCCCTGGTCATGGCTGTGACCTGGTTATAAGTTAACTTTATGGGTCACTGAATGTCTGGAAACAGACTATAAAAAGAAGAAAGGGTCACCCAAGAGCTTTGTGTTGGAAATGGCTGTGACCAGTTGCTTCTGGAAGGGAGATGTATTGACCGCCATAAAACTTGATAGGCTCGGGGCTTGTCTGTTAAGGCTGGAATCGGAAGTAAACTCTGGACCTAAGTAATTGGTACAAAGCTGTGTTTAAGAGCAGAAGCAGAGGGGAGTTTATTCCAACTAGTAAACATATGGAGTCCAACCAGTGCACACGATGGTCCCTTCCTGGTGACCTCTAATCCCACAGGACTTTCTTTGGGCCCATTCAGGTTAAGAAAATGGGTACAGTTTGACTTTTACCATACTGGATTTTTTTTTTAAATCTCCTTATTCTTGGAACAGCAAAGCATTTAAAGTAAAAATAAATTTAAAATGGCAGTTACTGAAACTCGGTGTCCTTAACTATGTCCATTTTTGGGAAAGCAATGCATTAGACACAATGTTAACTTCTATTCAATTATCATCTTTAATTTTAGCATGCTTTGATTAGTCCAAAGTTATTTATTAAGCACATACTTCACATAATCTGGTGTTATAGAGCATAACATCTAAAATTTGTAGACGACAAATAAAAAATAAAAAAAAGATTCTGCCAGAAATGCTTCAAAAAAAACACCATTTTTTTGCACTTAGTGTTTTTCAAGGTTGGTCAAGAAAGTGCACTGCAAATTTCATTCAAAGGATGGTGTAGAAAACCGATGAACAGAGTTCCAGAAGGCCAAGAGTACCTCTTAGCCTTAGCTGTGTGGCATTATCTATAGCTGTGTGGCAACAGAGCATAACTTCTCTGAGGCCCTGAAAAACAAGGGAGGTTGAACGAGGCCCTATTCCTTTTCACAAACATTAACCATAATAATAGATGCTATTTTTAAAATAAGCACTTTGCATTCTTTATCAGTCATTCCTCATAACAACCCTATGATGCATATATTATCATCATCCCCATTTTTAGATACGGGAACTGGGTTTAAAGAGATTTTGAAACTTGTCCAAGGTCATGCAAGGCGTAAGTGACCTCGTCTTCCTCCACCTTCCAATGTGCACTCAGCCATTTCACAATACTGAACTGCCATAGAGCCAACCCAGGAGGGAAAGCAACCTGCTTTTTTACTTGCACTGGTTAAGAAGACCTCATTCCAAAGATTGAGGCCAGAAGTATTTTGGATTTCAGATTTTTTGTTATCTTGGAATATTTGTAGATCTATAATATACATCTGGGTGTTATGGTTTGGGTATGAGGTGTCCCCCAACAGCTCCTGTATTGATACAGGAGTGCTGGGGGGTGAAATGGCTAGATTGCGATCACTCTAACCTAATCAGTCCATCTGATTTGAATGGACTGACCAGGTGGTAACTGGAGGCCAGGGGTGTGGCTGGAGGAGGAGGGTCAGTGGCAGATGCCCTGAAGAGTTCCTCTTCCCTGCAGCCCCTCCCCCCTTCCCTCTTCTCCCCTGCTTTCTGGCCCCACCATGAGCTGAGCAGCTTTCCTCCCCTATGCCCTTCCGTCATGATGTACTCCCTCACCTTGGCTCCCGAGCAGGGAGTTGGCCATTTATGAACTGAGACCTCTGAGACCATGAGCCTCAAGTCTTCTCCTTCAAGTTGTCCCTGCTAGGTGTTTTGGTCACAGAGATGCGAAAGCTGAGTAGAACACTTGGGTGTGGGATTTAAGCCCCAAACCAGAATTCTTTTATGTTTCATGTGCACCTTATACATGTGATCTGAAGCTGATTTTATATACTATTTTTCATGCCCCTGAGTTTTGTCTACCAACTCATCATATGAGGTCCGCTGTGGAATTTCCCACTTAGGGTCTCAGGTCAGTGCTCAAAAGTTGTGGATTTTGACTTTTCAGATCAGGGATGCTCAACTCATATCGGGTTTTCATCTGGACTCCTCAGAGCTGTGAACAGAACCCCCCTAAATGGGCCACTGCTTCCTAGTCTTTCAGACACTCCCATAAATGGCTGCTAAAGCAGAGATGGAGACATCCACCTGGGGAGAAGAGAGGTAGCAGCAGGGGACAGTGTGCTAGGAGGGCTGAGGGGCAGACCAGACTTGTGGTTAGTCACTGTGCCCCAGCAAGCAGGAACCACAAGGTCCTGGCCATCCAGAAAAGATGGGCGGGAAAGACAAGGGGGTCCAGTGACACCTGGCTGAGACCTTCCTGTCACTTCCTCTCACAACCCCGGAAGCCAAGCCTGCCTTCTGAAGGTTCCTATGGCTCTTCAACCAGCAGAGCGCCAGGTGTACAGCTCAGTGTAGCCAAGAAACAGCAGCTGAACCCCTTCAGGAAGCGGGCATGACCAGACCACAGGATAGGCAGTCTGATGTGGCTTCTGGTTTCCCCAACCCTGAAGTCACTGCTCCTGCATGTCCCCTGCAAAGCATCTACAGGCTCCATCCATGACATACTATTTAGGACGCACAGGCCGAGTGACCAAAGACTCAGAGTCTCTGGATGAAATGATCCCATTGGAGCAAGTAGATTCCAAAGGCATTTCCTCCACAGGCCGTGGGGAATGTTTTAGTTTCCACAGTGTCTGAAAGGAAAAAAGTAGAAGGACACTAACACCCAAAGAAGGATTGCGTACAGCCCTGGTCTTGGTGTTCTGGTTTGGATATGAAGTGTCATCGCTTCCCCTTAAGACTGCTGGGCTAGTTCAGCTATCCCAAGGCCAGAAGAAAAGATACCTAAGAGAGAAGTGTAACTGCAAAAATAAAAGACTAAAATATACTTAATGGGTTAAATAGAAAATAATCAGCTCTGCTGAAGAATGTCAACTTTAAAAAGTTTCACATTTTTTTCCTGAGCTTTCAGAAACAATAAAAATGATCATGTTCATTATCAAGAAAGAGGAAAAGTTTTATGCATATTCTCAAGAGTAACAGTGGAAGAGTTAATTCCCTGTTACTTGTTTATATTAGATTATCTTGAATCTGAATCGTATATATAAATTATACTTTTTCCATCTCTCTTCCAATCTATTTCAGTTGCTTGAAAACTACATCACACTTTGCTGAAAAAAATTTTATATATATATATATATATATATATATATATATATATACACACACATACACACACAGATATATATATATATATATATATGAATTTTCAAGCATTTTTGAATACATACACAGACAGATACGAATATATCTGTGTGTGTGTGTACATATATATTCTGTGAACCCCTTTTTCAGCTCCCTGGGGTGATATTACCATCTGGGGAATCCCTCTTGAGGACTGAGTAACTATTCAACCAGAAAGAGGCCTGGCTTTGAGCTGGGGGAACCAAGAATTGATTCAAGCTGTGCCTCTACACACGTGAACGTCCTGACAAACTGCTTCACCTCTCCAGTTCTATATAAAGAAAGGGAAAGAACTGGGTGGTAACTTCCTAAGAAAATATCTGTCTTGAGCAAATCTCATGAGCAAAAGCAGGGCCTCCGTGAGAGCACTGGATCCATTGGAAGGAACCTTCGGAAAAGGGTCTGAGGACTGCAGACTGGGACAGGGACCCTGAAATCAAACACGTGATCGTGAGTGAGGGGCAAAGACTGCTGCCTGTCCTCAGGAAATCCCCTGGCAGGTTCCAGGCAGAGGGAGACACTCCTGGTTTTATTCTGGAGCTCACATTGAAGATTCGGAGGATGGGACTCTGGGTGTGCTCTAGGGTGGACCTGTCCTCTGATCTGGTCCGGGATACTTTGATCAGGAGAGACTCTTGTGAGCTCATGCATGTGCCTGTGTGTGTGTGTGTGTGTGTGTGTGTGTGTGTGTGTGTGTCCATAACGAGTCTGAGCATGGGTATGTGTATCTGTCTGTGTATGGGGTATAAAATAGGCCTGAGATATCCCTCAGCCCTTCCACCTCGAGAGGACATGCCTAGAAAGTGTCATCTTTGAACCATGAACCAGGCCCTCTCCAGACACCAAATCTGCTAGTGCCTTGATCTTGGGCTTCCCGTCCTCCAGAATTCTAAGAAATAAATTTCTATTGCTTATAATCTACCTAGTTTGTGGTATTTTGTTATAGTGGCCTGATGGGATCAGAATCCATTTCCCACTCAAACCATACATAAACCATGGGCATCACTGGATTGTATTGTTTTGCGACTGCTGCATAACAGATTATTCCCGGAACACAGCAACTTAAAAGAGCAAATATTTACTACCTGAGATATCCAGGTGCAGTTTGGCTGGATAGTTCTGGCTCAGGGTGTAAAGGTAAAAATTCTAAGCTGATTCCAAGCTGCAAGAGTTTGAGTTAAAGTGTAAGAGACTAGGCTTCTAGATTACAAGGCCTGGGCTAAAAAGTAAAAGACAATCGTTACAATTGTAAAAGTCTATTGTTACAATTCCTCTGCTACCCCTGGGAACCTGTAATCTCTGTAACTTGTTAGGACAATGCGGGAGCTGCCCAGTAAATATCTCCATTGATTCCCTGGTTGTTTAATAGCTAAGGGCTCCAGGTAACATGGCAAGTAAGCATCTAGGCTCCAAAACCAATCAGTTTAAATTTGTGCCCCGCTTAGAAATGACCAATCACCCCTGCCCAGACTGTTCCCGCCAATGTATGTACTAATCCTGACACAGAGTTGTTGTTCAATTTTCCCGTGCCTCATGATGATTTGTTCTGATATATACAAAGCCCCCCACCCTCTCCAAAAAGTGTACTTAAGCCCCGCTTGACCTCTGCTCTGGGCTCCGTTCTTGAGAGAACACAGAGTCCCAGCGCGCTGGAACGGATCCCCAATAAATGCCCCTCTGCATTTGCATGAAGTAAGTCTCTGTGTGGTCTCTCCCTCTGACGCTCTGCCGGACCCCAACAAGGGCCTCCCATGAGGTTGATGTTAAAATGTCAGCCAAGGCCGTAGTCATGGAAGGCTTCACGGGGACTGCTTTCAAGTTCACCCAGGTAGTTCTAGGCAGGACTCCGTGCCTTATTGGCTATGCCTGACTTTTCAGTTGCCGGGCACTTGGGTTTCTTCATAGCTGCTCACAGAGAGAAAGGGAGGTGGGGGGAGGGTGCAGAGAAAAGAAGAAAGAAAGCAAGGCAGAGGCTACGCCCTCTTATGACCTGATCTTGGAGGTGACATGCCACCACTTCCGCCATATTCTATTTGGTCACACAGACCAACCCTGGTACAGTGTGGAGGAGGGCAGCTCTGTGGGACTACTGGGGGTGAATACCAGGGCCCAGGCCCTGTCGGGGCCCCTCAACACCAGCCACCGCAGTGAGCACAGGTCCCTCTGGGCCTCACTCTCCCAGTCCCAGTGGTGTTCCTGGATTTCCTTCTCTTCCACACTCACCTCTCCCCCTCAACACAGCGACTCTCCTCCACATCCTTGTCTCCTGCCTCGTCGACAGGGTCTCACCTGCCCCATGTGGGCATCTTCAAAGCCAGTTCCCTCTCCAGGAGGAATTATGAGTGAGTCTTTGAAGAAATGGGAAGTTTTCTATCCTGCTCTGCACTCTATAAATGTATTTATGTGTCTATTTATTTATCTTCCCTTGATAATAAAAGGGACAACTTTAAATAGCCACAAAGCACTGGACATTCCTTGGATTCTTCTCTCAATTTTCCCCACTCCCCACCCGAGACCACAGTGCCCTTTTCCTGTGAGAATCATGTACTCCTTGGAAGCTAGTGACTGTCCTTGTCTCTGTGTCCTCTCCCCTGCCCCCACGTTTCCCAAGCTCCATTTCATCCACGTGGAAAAACAACATTGCTCTTAGGTCCGCCCAGTGGGGTCCAGGGAGGGAGACCAGACAGCAGCTCCCCCCCTACAGTAGGTGGTGGAGACCCGTGAGCCTCATTCAGACAGACATAAATGGAGGTGGCCCGGCGGGGACAAGTTGTTTCCCGGGGCATTGCTATAGGAGAAAGAAAGACCTGGATTACGAGGGGAAATGGCACAGGAGACCAGTGATGCAGAATGCCCAGGACCTGGTGATCGTGTCCGTCTGTCCTGAGTTGACATTATCGAGCATCTCGAGGTACCAAGCCCTGTTCTAGGAAGCAGGCACCCAGTGCAGAGCCAAGACACCCAGAGGACCCGCCTTATGCAGCTTATATTCTAGTAGGGAAAGACTAACAATAAGCACATAAATATACATGAGACTGAGAAGATAAATTACATCCTTGCAATAACCCACCCCTAGTTAACTTCATTTCTAGATCTTAGACCTATTGACTCCAAAAGGTTTAGTAACTGAAAAATAAATACATATTCTCAGGCAAAGAATGGCACATGAAATGGACATCAAGAGAGGTAAGAAATAAGAGTTCATGTCTTAGAAAACTCGTGATGTAGCATATACGCATCATTTGAATTCAGCAAAAAAATGTATTAAAAATCAGTCGTCATTCTGTATCTACTGAATACTTCCGGGTTTACCTGAAAACAAAAACAGCATTTTAGAAGTGAAACTCAAAATATTTAGTGGTGGAAACAAAACGAATATATGGTCACTGATCCATCCTCTCCTGGAAATTGGAATATTCAAGGCACATCCACAAACTTAAAAATGATCCAAACAAACAAAACAGACTCATGCTATAATGAAAAATAGATGAGATTTTTACTCCCTGAGAAACCTCCTTGGTTGCTTGGGGAGGCATGGAAACCGCCTTGTCCTCAGAAGCCGTAGTTGCAGCTCCAGAGATGAAGGCCAGGAGGGGGCGATGGCTCTTTTGCAAGCCCCGTCATGGGTTCTGTTTTCCTTTCCAAACCTCTTGCTCAACTTCTTTATCTGTGACTCTGTCGCACAGCGGTCAGCGATCCTCATCTGTACTCAGGATTAAACATCCTCTGCAGTGTCTTTTCTTATCTTCCCTTCCTGCCCACACTGGGGCCCTCGGGCCCCTGTCACCCAGCCCCTGTGCCTTAGCAGATTGTTCTTGATATTGATATTAAAAACGGGCAGGGGGTGGCTTTGAATGTCCTTTGTTTGGAACCTTCCTTCAGCCACGATAGCATTTCTGTCTTGTTTTAGGACCACAGAGTCCTCTCCTGCTTAATCTTCACTTAATCTCACAACAGCCCCGAGAAAAGACAGAAGTTGGAATTGGTAGCTGGTGGCCCAAAGCACTTCCTTTCCTCCCTGGATGCATAGCCAGATTTCCCATCATCCTTTGTGCTGGGGGACTGAGCCACTTCCTGGCATGTCAGCCCCCCAGGAGTCCCCCCACTCTCTTTCCTCTTCCACAGCAAACCTGTGGGCAGGGCGGACCTCTGATGGATGGAGCTCAGAGCACAGCCACCTGCCAATTAGGAAGACCCATTTTGGGCGGGTGGAGGGGGTGGGGACGTCTATTGCATTACACTACAGAGAGGTGGGGGGTTCTGTTGTAGTACCTAGTGTTACCTTCGCCAAGCTTGTGTCTCCTCTGCTTTATTACCAGTGTGACAGATTCATAGACTTTATCTCATGTGAGAAAGTGGAAGCCAGAATTATTTTTGTTACGCCCCTCCCTCTTTGCAACTGGGCAAACTGAGGTTCAGAGAGGCCAAGTAAGAGTACCCAAGGTCACAGAGCTGGTGAGAGGTGGAATTAGCTCTCTGGTGCAGGTGCAGTCAGCCCGAAACCCTGTGATCTCTCCATGAAACCATGATAATCTCATAACAGCTTCGCAATTACACCGACCTGCGTTCACCTTCAAGGTCATTCTGCAGGTTCTGTGCAGAAGGAGACTCCTTCCCGGCATGCATTCAGCACTAATGTTCCCACCGCCCACAGGGCTCCATAAATGGTATTACATGTGTTATTGTTCCTAGATTCTTAGATCCCATCTATCTACTGTACTTTATTTTTCTAAAATCCAACAGGAACAATTTAACCCTTTCCATTTACTGCACTCTAAAAGCAAATGCTGCCCCCCTTTAAACAAGCATTGAAAAAATATTGAATGTCCACGATGTGCAAAGCACCAGGCATGAGGCTGTGAGGGATTTAAAACTGAAGAAGTAAAGCACAGAACCGTGACTAAGAGGGTGGACACCGGAATAAGTGTCTGAATGTAAGTTCTGATTCCACTACTTACTAGCTCTGGGACGCTGGACAATTTACATAACTTCTCTGTTTTGCTGTTTCCTGACCTGTGGAACTGGGGGATATTAGTACCAACTCATGAAGATATTGGGAGCATTAAGTGAAGCGTCACATGGAGCGCTCATAAAAGGGCACTTGGCCCCACGTGAGTGCCAATGGCCATTAACTGTTATTCTCAGATAAATGATGCCCATGCCTTGGCTATGAACTCTCTATCAGGATCAGCATGTGAACTTACAAAGTTATGAGAATCCATTTTCCTCTCATGCCTTCAAAATGCCAAAATCTTGGTGCAATTTTTCTTAAGTCAGAAAAATTTCTTTCTTTTATATCCTGGTGAATAATTTCCATTCCCCAATCTCTTCTGCGATCAGGGACTAAGGAGAGAAACATGGACCCTTTTTCTTCCTTCCTTTCTTTCTTTTTTTTTTTTTTTTTTCCCCTACTACACTAAGCACTTTACACCTGGCTTTTTTGCTTGGTTTTAATCCTCTCTGTAACCTTAACTTCCTGTTTTCAGATGAGGACCTCTAGGCCTCAGAGAAGCTAGCGCCTAAATGTCAGGGCTGGGATTCCAAACCAACTCCACCAGCTCCGACCCGAGATCCTAACCCCCAGAGCTAATCCCCCCCAACTCGATGCTGGGGTCCCCACTAGTCTGATGAAAGCCTCAGAATTTCACAACCCTCTAAGAATATGGTCAAGAAAGAAGGGATGGTTGTTTTAACCAGAATCCCAGGAAATGAGGCCCTCGATAGTAACAAGACAGCTTCCCTCCTAAGAGCGAAGGACCCTGGAAAGGGGTATTTTAATCGTGGGTGTCATATTTTATGATTGTGTCTGTTTGTATTTAGAACACTTGTTATCCTTGATGTTTTCGCCCTGAGGACATCCAGCTGAACAAAATCGCATACATCTTTGTGGATTACCCTTCCTGCATCCATAAGTTATCTGCCCTTTTAAAATAATTTGCACTGAAACACCAAGTGTTTTTTCTAATGGGAATAGACAGCTAGTGTTTTTTGATGCAAATGACTTCTCCCCACAATCTCCCCAGCCCAGAGCTAAATCTGCAGCAGCAGAGGAGGGCTCAGAGGGCCCGGTGCTTCCAGAAGCAATTTAAGCACAGCAGTTGGGAGCTGCAGCCTGACTCCAAGCCCCCTGCTCCTTGTTAGGAAAGGCGAAGTGAGACATCAGAAAACATGGGCTATAATGAGCAGGGATACTTTAAGGGCGTTTATTATAACATCCACCACTCTTGTTTTTAGGAAACTGGCTTCCATTCAGGTGGGTTTGCATCCATCCATAAAGGTTGAGCTGGTAAAAAAAAAATCATAAACATAATCTCTTGTATCACAGGGTATGTTTCCTCCCAGAGATAAGGTATTGAACATTTTTTAATTTTAATGGTATTTCTTAACTTGATCCATGGCGAAAATCAAGAACTTCGTTTTTTGGGGTTTATTTTTTGGTGTTTTTTTTTTAAGTTTTTGATGAACCTTTATTTGTTTATATGTGGTGCTGAGAATTGAACCCAGTGCCTCACACATGCCAGGCAAGTGCTCTACCACCAAGCTACAACCCCAGCCCCAAGAACTCAGTTTTAACGTATTATTTCCTCTAGCACTTAAAGGTGATGTTTTGAGTCACTTAAGGTGTGCTTTGATTCAGCTGCTTACGCCTCAATAAACCAAACCTCAGCTCAATATCATAACCGATCAGAATATACCCTATGTGTATGTATGAGTGCAAGACCGAGATAACTCTATATCATGTACAACCAGAAGAACGAGGAGTTATACTCCACTTATGTATGATTGTGTCAAAATGCATTCCACTGTCATGTATCACTAATTAAAACAAATAAAAAATTAAAAAGAACAAAGTAAAGCAAAGCAATAATAATAATAGATTGGAATATTTAAGTATAGAAAACAAAATAAGCCCTACACCAAGGAGGAAAACTTGAGTATTGAGACTTCTTAGCTAAAAATAAATCTATTTCTCACGTTAGTCCTTTTTTCTTTTTGAACATATAACTGACTTTTGGAAGAAAAGGAAAATATATTGAAAACAGGCTATTATAAGACTAATGAGATGTTTGAGAAATTGGCTCTGCAGGCAAAAGAAAGGATTATGCAGAACCTCAATTGTTGTTTGAATCATAATTAATAATCACTGTTAGTCCTTAGCATTCATTGCTACAGTGTCACTTCCAGCAACTCTCAGGCCAGAGCACCCCAGCGCCGCGACTCCCTGCTGCTGGAGATTGGACAGCAGGGTCCTCTGGGGTGGGAATGGAGAGCACTCGCCCTGGGAACCCTGCCTGGGGACGTTAAATCATTTGCAGACCATTAAACGTCCAGCACCCTGATGGAGTGAGGCGTCTGGAGCAAGTTTCTCATGCATTCCACGCCCGGCCTCCCACGGATCCCACTGTCCTCCTGCACCCCGGGCTCTTAGGGGCTGATGCTGGCGGCAGCCTGGCCTTGCATAACGCAAACTACCTCCTGGGCAGCCTCTCGTTCAACATGTCCCTCATCCATTCTGGCCACCTCCTGGGAATATTCCTGATTCTTGGTTCTCTGTCCCTTTCTCTCTAGTGTCTCTTAAGCAAAGGTCTGCAGATGTCCCACACGACCACATGGGTCAATGTTTAACATGCAGAGTCCCGAGCCTTGCCCCAGACCTACTCACTGGAGCCCCAGTAGGTCCTGGGAAAATACACTTAATAGTCACCTGCCGCCTCTTGCCATTCTAATAAATGCCCAAGGTCCAGAAGCACCAGGCCCATCCAGGACTCCGCACCTGTCCACCTCGGGCTTCCCTCCACTTGCTTTTCCCTCTTAGGCATCCTGTTCTTGCTAGTTCATTGCAATTCCCAAAAGCACAAGAGGAAGGCTCTAATGGACTTGGACCTCCCCTGGAAGCCTTCCTTTCTGCTCCGTTCCACTCCCTGAATTCTCCTCTGAGCAGACTCGAGGCATTTTAAATTGCACTCTTTCCTCCCTCCTTACTTTAAAAGCAAATGCCAGCATCCTTTAAATCATCATCCTGTCTCACCGCAATTTCTTCTAGACCCTTGGGCACAATGACAATCAGAGTACAAACCCAGACTCTCCCCTTCCTCTCAGGGGGCAGAGACCCTGGAATCAGCCAATATGGCATCCTTCTACCAAACCCCACCACCCCACCATGCTCATAGCAGTGGGCCTCAGACTCTCTCTTTGGGGCCCAGAGGGGGAGTGGTGGACTTTCTTTAGGACCAGTTCATGAGAACACCAAACTTGTGACACACCAATCTGATATCAACCCCCATGCGTGGTCTCTTTTGTCTTTTCACGTAGGTCACAGGCAGCCTAAGAAATGAGAACCATGCTCTGCTGAGACAGCCAGTGTGGGCAGAGCGTCTCTCCGAAGAGTTCCCAGGAGGGCCTTATCCAGAGGCCACGAAGCAGGAAGGGTCATCTGGCTTCTCCTCTCAATCCCTGCCAGAGCCCCTTGCATGAAAGGGTATTGTAAGTTCCAAGGATGGCCACTAATGATTTTAAAACCCTCAGCCTGCACAGGAGTTACCAATGTTAACATCAGGATTGTTCCCACTTTCCTCTTTGTTCTCGGGGCAAATACCCCAGTGACGTAGGAAATGGAGTGATGGGAAAGAACCATTGCATTGTGACCTGTAAGGGAGCCCTGAACACATTCTGTTTTGTTTCTTGAATTCTATTTTCCTTTAGGATACAGAATCCTTACTGTTTTTTCATACTCATCTCTTGACGGAAGGAAGAGAAGGAGGCGTAGGAAAGAAGAAGAAGAAGAGTTGAACAAGGAGTAGAGAAGGAGGAGGAGAAGGAGGCATAGGAAAGAAGAAGAAGAAGAGTTGAACAAGGAGTAGAGAAGGAGGAGGAGAGGAGGAAGAAGAAGAAGAAAAGGAGGGATGATGAGGAAGATGTTTGGGATCTGAAATTTGCTCTCACATTCCCTTTGGGACGCAATCACATAGGGAAGATTTTAAGGAGCTGTTTCTGACCCCACGAGCCAGCGAATACTCCCCTCTTGCTCCCAGTGCTTAAGCAAAAACCAGCTGTGCTCAACATCTGGAAGAGTGGTTCTGACTTCGTTTCATACTATTTGATTCCCACTGGCTTTTATGTTTTCCATAAATGATTGAAGAAAAGTTCTCAGTTGGAAAAAGCAATAAAATCTTCCATAAATTTTTGGTGAGCTCCGGCTTCAGGCAGCTCCTTGGATTCTCCCTCTGCACAGTCCCCATTCTGCAAGGGCCGACTGGCTGAGATGACACGAGGCCTGGACCCTGCCAAAGAGCTAGTCCGACGCCTGCACCCCCTCCCCTCGCCTCACTTCTGACAGCCACAGGAGACAGAGTGCCTCTTCTCAGCCCGCACTTCTCAGACCTCTATTTTCCAATCATTCCCTGAAAACAATATCTGCCTTTAAACACTAGGACCATGCCTAATGCATAGTGCAGACGCATTTTTTTATTACTATCATTCACCTAATTTATAATCATAAAAATAATGAGAATTTATCATGAGGCTGCAATGGGTTTTTTACCAGCTTTGTGCCTTAATCCTCAAAACGGTCCTATGAGATAGGTGCTTCAATTCCACTGCACAGAAGGAAAAGATGGAATTTTTGAAAAATTAAGTAACAAACTGTGGTTCTCTTAGCTCATCAGTGGGGTCACAGAGGCTGCGTTCAACCTGGACAGGGCTGTTTCCAACATCCAACCATGGCCAGAAACAAGAGCCTGCTGCCCTCTGGGGATCCTGGAGGGACAAAAAGAGATGGCCCTAACCCCATGGACAGTGTGGCCCTAACCACTTGGCCACAACTCCTAAGGTCTAAGTGGTTGCTCTTGAGGTGGTAAAGACGAAGCAGTGATCAGCAGGCCAGCTTCCCAAGAGGGCGCGCCTCACCGTGGCACCCATTTGGCCCCTGGCTTACATGCAGTCACCTGGCTTGGTCTCTCGGTCACAGCTTCAGTCCTCTCCCAGCCCTGGGCGCCATAACACGCCCAGCCTCCATCCGTCAGTAAAACCAGAGGTCTACCAGTTGTCCAGCAGGTTGGCTCAGAACGTGCCTGCTGTACTTGGACGTGACCCTCATCTGAAAGCCTGGCTGGAGGGTCACTGCTGTCCAGAGCTCAGTGTCTGCAAACTGGAGCGAGAGCTCAAGCCGAACACTCAACAGGGTCAGCAGAAACCATGGGAAACAGACCCACGGGGACGAGGACACCACGTGGCCTCCGACGCCTGCTGCTCACAGGCAGCAGGAACCAGGTCCTGGGGGTGAGTCCTCAGACCTAGGTCACGTGCCCCCTCACCTCTCCAGGGCCCCATCTGGCAATAAATTGACTCCAGCTAATAATGACATAAGGGAATTTTGCAAATTTATAATTTCCAAAGGGCCTATCAGCCAATATTCTATCACAACTTCTTAACTCCATTTCCTTCATTAAAGAGCTATTTTTGTCCCCAAGGGAGTCATTAGCTTTTCCCCCACTTTGGCTAATTTAGCTTCTATCACGAACCATTACCCGAAGTCTTCTGAACTGATGGGAGACTTCGTCCTCACTTTGACCTGCCTTTCACCAGAAGGAATCTTGTCCACTCCGTGTGTGATGCATTTGAAGTGTGGTTTCTTTTGTCGTTTTCCAAAACTATAATAAACAAAAGAATATTTTGCATGTCCCAGAGGGTAGCCTTAACCCCACCGCAAAATTTAAGGCCAAATTTTTATCTGGTAGAGGCTCCTTGAATTGTCATTGTCCTAACGGATTCAAAGTATCCTTTAACCATCCCAAATATTTTCCCCCTCCACTACAGCCTGAAAGCTTACTTTTTTGGCCAAAGTAATGAGTTTGCTTTCTGGGTTGTTTGGGGTTTTTTGTTATTGTTGTTGTTTTGTTTTTGCAGTGCTGGGGGTGGAACGCAGGGCCTTTTGAGGCCTTATTTCTGCTCTTTAGCCATAAGGGCAATAGACTCAAAGACAAAAAATAGAAAGAAAAAAAGAAATTGCACTGTCAAAACTGTAAACTCAGTAAAGCTTCTGAAAATAATGGACTGAAATGAGTCCATGACCTTTCTCACTGGGACAAAGGATACTAAGAGGTGGAAAATGGGAAAGAATCAATGCAAAGTCAGGGTGGTTTTGCAGGGGATTGGTTAGGGACGGAACATTTGTAAATGAGTGTTACTATTTTAGAAAAGGGAAGTGGGGAATGGGCGTGAGGGGATGTCTATTTTGGAATTGTCTTACACCAAGATTTTAATACCCTTGACACATGCTTCATGGCCGGGGAAATTGTGCCTCTCCCAGGCGGCCTTGAAGCTGAGCGACACTAATGAACCCTGGGAGATGAGAATAAAATGTGCAAACTTCTCTGTCCATTTCCTCCATTAATTTTTTCCGATGGATTTTCATGGAAATATTAATGGATGTGGAATTTGCCAAACGTCTACGTTAGGACTGATTGTGTCTGATGCTTCCTCCAGCCTCACAGGAATCAGTGGGGAGAGACAGGTAAGAAGCCAAACTGGGAGGGAGAAAGAAAAGAGCAATGTCCACAAACATGAGTATAATGAACTCAGGTTGTGGAAGCCAATGACAACTTTGTTAGGCCCAGATATAAATATTTTGCACCTTTCTGCCAGCCTCTGTGGTTTATTACAGGAACCACGGTTTAGAAATTCACAGGCAAGTGTTATAAATTTGAGAACATAAGTTGGACCCCTTCCCATTCCAATAAGCAGTCGCAGGTGTGGTTTTCATGAAATTGTATATTTAGGGATGGAGTGTAGGAGGGAGGGGAGAGTGGTGCATGTTCTAAGCAAACTGTATTTGCATACGCATTATGCACGTACCCAACACACACTTGTGCAAAGATGATTAAATATGTGCCGCGTTGGCAGCCTCTTGCTGTGTTTCCTTAAAGCAGGAATAGCAAAGAGGTTCATCTCGTATGCCAAAGCCAGTCAATTCATAGTGAACTGTTGTACGTATGGTGTTGAGAAATATTCAGAGGTCATATCTAGGTTCATGCAACGAATTTTTATTTTGGGCCCAACGTGTCCCATGCACGATGATGGGGCTACTCCATCCTGCTAGTCCAGGGGCACGGTCCCAGAGAGTGTAGCATAGCTGGTGGCCCCGGGACTGGTACAAAGCTGCAGCCCGGAGTGTGGGGGCCTGGGAACTAGTGTGGTTTTAGGAGAACTGTATTGACTCACAAGCAATGACTGTGAAGGTGTGGGACCAGCACGGAGGGCAGCAGTGTGGGTAGAGCTGGGGTGTGTTGCAAGAATTTGTCTCATAAATCTGCCATCCTCAGCAGAGAACCAGCATAAACACACCCACCATACCATATCACAATCCGGTAGACTTTGTTCATCTGGACAGTTCAGGGTCGTATCATGAAAGTCATTAGAATCTGGACAAGGCGATGAACCCAGTAAAAGAACTGTCCTCTTTTAATATAGTGGAAGCAGAATCATTTGGGTGCTATCATTTTTAAAAATTTGTTTTAATTAGTTAGACGTGACAGTAGAATGCATGTATGACCATTGATATACATAGATGGGATATATCTTCTCATTTTTCTGAGTGTACACGTTGTGGACTCATGTTGGTCATGCAGTCACACATATACATAAGGTAGTAATGTCTGTTTCATTCTACTATCTTTCCTATCCCCACATCCCCTCCCCTCCCCTCCCTTCATTTCTCTCTACCTAATGTAAAGTAACCCTATTCTTCTGTGGTGCCTCCACCTTATTGTGAATTAGCACTCACATATTAGAGAAAACATCCGGCCTTTGGTTCTGTAGGACTGGCTTATTTCACTTAGCATGATATTCTCCAACTCCAACCATTTACCGGCAAATGCCATAACTTCACTCTTCTTTAAAGCTGAGTGATGTTCCATTGAGTGCACGTACCACATTTTCTTTACCAATCGTCTATTGAGGGACACCTAGGTCGGTTCCCAGGGTGCTGTCATTGTCTGTGAAACCAGAGCATGTTGAGACCCCTTGTCCTCCGAGTTCCTTCTTTGCCCTTCTGCTCCAGCCCCCTGCTCACGTGGGCACCCTCAGCTCTTCTTAGGGAGGCGTCACTGGATCCTGAGGTAGAAGGAAGCTCAGGGGTCTTTGTGGATGATTCTTTCACTTTGTGTAGCCAGGGCCACAGCCCAAAGGATGTTTCTCCCTGTCGCAACTCTGGTTGAAGAATGTGCTGTCATTTAAATGTGTCCTCCCAAATTTTCAGTGTTGGAAAGTGAATCCCCAAATTCAAATGGTAGCAGTGTTTGGAGATGGGGCCTTGGGAGGAAATTGGGTTTAGATGAGGTCATGAGCGTGGGACCCCAATAATGGCCTTAGTGGCTGGCTTGTCACTAAGAACTGAGCGGACACACTTGCTCTGCCTTGCCACGTGATGCCACCCACCATGTTAGAAACAGCAGAAGGCCCTCCTTCACCAGATGCCACAACCATGCTCCTGGACTTTCTGACTCCAGAATCATGGGCCAAATAAACTTATATTCTTTATAAATTACCTGATCTCAGTTATATTGTTAGAGCAACAGAAATGGACTAAGGCAGAGCCCCACAGCCAGCCTGCTCCAGGCTGCCCTCTTCCCTACAGTATTGGAGAGACATTCCTTCAAAGACCGTTACTAGGTTATGAAACAGAGGTAAGACCATGAACATTAAAATATTACATTTTCCTCCAAAATCTTCTATTGGTTATGGGGGAAATGCTTAATTTAAAAAGAGAAGGTATAAACCAAACTTGATGGTAGGGTCTAATAATCTGTACCCTTTAGCTGCTACAGACAGATGATTTCCTCTGGTTTTTCCTAAGTCTACATTGTGGATGTGAACAGGGCTATAACATTATTAGAAATTCTCTTACAGTGCTTTAGTTTGTCTTAAGGGTTTTTTGTTGTTGTTTATTTTGTTTTGTATTTCAATCATACTATTAAGACACTATTTGTTCATGCAACATGACTGTGAAGTCTACCCAGGATCCTTTTCTGTGAATTCATTTAACATGCATTTTTGAGCAAGTAAACTCAGACACTGGCCTCTGAGCTCTGTGATCCCTATTTTGCTCCAGGCACAGCACAGGAGGTGTTGGGTGGGGGTGTCCAGGGCACGGGGTGACAAGGGGAAGACGTCTCTCTGTGACTAGGATGTCAGGAAGGGCTTCTGAGAGGATGCAACCTCTAGACTGAGGCTTGAAGAACAATTTCTGACTTCAGGGTTTGGTTAAGATGAAAGGAAAACATGTTGAATACCTTAAAAATGTACTTGTCAAATGTGCTTTCCCTTTGAACCTGCAGCTCTGTTTCTAGAATGTTTCCTAAAGAGCTAATCAGACAAGTGCATAAATATGTATGTACAAGAATATTCATCTCTCTTACTTCTAGTAGGAGAGGGAGGAGGGTAAAGAAAGATAAGAAAGAAATAAAAAGAAAACCTAGATAATCAACAGAAGGAGATTGGGTAATTAATACAAGATACATTCATTTAACTCAGTGCAAATGTAGATAATAAAAGTCATCATTAGGTAATATTTCTTGATAGTCACAATATGTTCCTAAAGAAGAGACCAGACCACCAAAAGGTGGGCCACTGTCTAGCACCCAATGACCCCCAGATGGGCCACTGTCTAGCACCTGAAAGCCCATGCATCACAGGATGATCCGAGGCCCAGCAGCATCAGCAACATCAGGAGCTTGTGAACGTCAAGTCTCAGACCCACCATTGACCTACTGAATCAAATTCTGCATTTGCCTACGAGGCCTAAACTCTTAGCAAAGAACTCATTAACGTTTGCGAAGCATTAGGCAGGACTGTAGACTATTATTGGTCTACAGTCATGTTTCTGCCCATCCATGGCAGGGTGAGAAAAACAGGGGCAATATGTTGAGTCTTCTGCAAAGTTAAAGATACTTAACTTGTAGCACTGCACTATATTCTGAGGTTATAATAAATCTTACATTTTTTTAAGTGACACTCCCTTTCTTTTGTACAACGATGGTGACTTTTGCACGGTGGATTTTGTTTGCTGTTTTGCAGGCGTTTGGGGGACCTTCGCTGGCAAAATAAACCGTTGGTTTGGAAATCTTATGTATTGCTTTCGAAATTTTACTGAGAAATCTTGGAATCATGAGAAAAGCCAAAACACACGGTTTTCAAGCGAGGCCTAATGTGGGCGTGCAGTTTGGGGGCCGTCAGCTGCATGGAGACGGAGGTTCCCTTGGGAAGGTGGCACCGCGGACACTCGCAGCGTTTTCTCCTGTTTTGGGTTGTCCTGGTTCCCAGCACTAAGTGTGTGACACAGTAGGATGACATGGAACCCAAGAAGACAGGCCTTTGGTCTCCACGGTTTAGGAGCGTGAATCTGTCTGGGGACCCCATGTACACTGGGACTGCAGAGCAGAGTCCTCTGAGCTCTAATCCCAGAGCCACCCCTCGCTTACGAGCTGGGAAACTTCGTCCAGGTCTCGTAACGCCCTTGTGCCTCAGTTTCCTTATCTGTAAGAAAGTTTGGGTGACAAGGGCCTAACTTCTACAGCTGCTTTGAGGCTTACGTGAGCTAGCCTTTGTGCTACCTCACTAGGCTGCTGAAATGAATTGTCACAAGTGGGTGCTTTTGTGCTTCTGGAAACTGGAGATTCAAATTCAAGGCGTCTGTAGGACCACGGTCCCTGAAGGCTCTCGCGAGACTCATTCTTCCCTTTCTACCTTCTGGTGGCGCCAGGCCTCCCAGGCCAGTGGCCGCCTTAATCCAACCTCCACCTCCGTCTTCACAAGAGCTTCTCTTCTCTCCCCAGAGTCTGTCTCTGACAAGGAAGCCTGTAGTTAGATTCAGGGCATCCCTCAGTAATCCAGAAAAACCCCATCTCTAGAGCCTTAACCTCGTTAAAACCTGCCAAGACCTTTTTTCCAAATGAGGTCACATTCACAGGTACAGGTTGAGTGTCCTCAGTCCAAGATCTGAAAAGCTACAAAATCTGAAGTTGTCGAGTGCCGACATGAAGCCACGAGTAGAAAATCCCACGCCTGACCTCACGTGCCCAGTCACAGTCAGAACACAGGTGCACAGAAAATACTGCATAAAATGACCTCAGGCCACAGCGTAAGGCGTTCGTGAAACAGTGAATTTTGTGTTTAGAAGTGTGTCCCATCCCCAAGTTATCTCACTGCAGATGTGAAAATATCCCTGTAAAGTCCTCGCTTAGCATCTGGGCGGCCATCTTAAGTGACAGCCGCCATTGTCCTGCCCAAGGGCCTTTCCAGAAAGACCCACCACTCCCTCAAACCAACCCCACCCTCAAACCACCCGCATTAGGACCTGACCCCTGAGCCTGGCCCATGAAAGCCCCCAAATCCGAGCCTGTCCTGCCTCTCTCCACTGTGGAGGGATGCTCCTCTATCTGTCAGCGCTGACAAACTCTCTTGAGTATCCCTGCCTGGTCCCTGTCTTTCATTCCTCACTCGCCTGTCTCCCGGTTCCTCGCTTTCCTTTCAATCCCCAAATTTGAAAAAACTCTCAAGTCTGAAGCAGCCTGGTCCCAAGCATTTGGGTAAGGGGTCCTCCACCATCCTGGGGGTCAGGACCTGAGCCACTAATGTAACCCACGGCCACGTACGTGATTCAGCTGAGCACACGCCAAGAGTTGCCTGTGTCCCATTTCAGTTCCCCGTCCCTGGGAAATTTTTGTTCCAAAGCTTTCTCTAAAGACGCTGCTCAGAAGCTTCTTGTTTTCCAATCTCCAACCCAAGTGGATTGGGAGCATCGCTAAGATCTCCATCTCAGAGCCCTGGTCCTAAAGGAGTCCAGCCTTTTGGCTGAGCTTCCTGCAGGGAGAGAGGTTTTGTTGAATCCTAACAAGAACCTTCTCTGGATGGAAGAGGAAGTAAAACTGAGTCTTTTCTGTTTCTGCAGGCAGGCATCTCGCATTCACCTAACACATAACCAGCTCCCTGAGAGCACGGGAAAAACTGGACTTCACACGCAGGGTGCTTTATCTCTTAGGGAGACTTTGACAAGGGGGCCCTCCAAAAGTGACCCCTGGTGAGCCTGTCCTTCTGTGTGGTCCTCCGGCCCCAAGGGCAGCCTTCCAGCAACTCAGCCTAGGGGATTACTGTGGGCAGGACACAACACCTACCGACCTTGACTTTCAGAGCTGGACTCCCAAGGTTCCTGGTGGCTCTTCTAGGTCACCGGATGGGCGTGGCCTCATATAAAGTGGCCCAGCCAGCTGTGAATACAGTGTCTGCCTGTGCTAGGAGCTCAGGGTGTTTGAAAGAATGAGTTTATGGCTTGGGAAAAGTGACCGTTGAGACTTCTAGGAGTCACATTTCGTCAGGCGAGTTATATACATAAATACTTGACTTTCCCTGCCAGATAGGGTTCTTCTCTAATGGAAACTGCCAGGAGGTGTGTAGTTTCTGCTCTTTGCCAGAGCAGTCAACTGCCCTCAGGCGTTTACAGAATCAGGACTAATGAGTGTCACATGTGTGCAAGCCACCACCCACTGGGTCCTCCCTGGGGGGGGTGGGGAGGGTCAACCTCACCTCTATGTGGCACCCTCTAGTAGGACAATGAGCCACAAGAGGGAACCCCTTTCCTAGTCTCCTCTGAACTTCAAACTCAGGCTACAAACTCCCTTTGCACAGAGGGTTAGACTTCTCTGGTGGATGATCGGGAACTCACATAGCCCTCAGTGGCCGATGGAGGGACCTGGCAGGAGAAGTCCCTTGCTCAGTCTCTTCTTTCCAGTGTCCCTTGATACCGAGATCCCCGACCCACAGCTTGTAAGATGGTGTCTCTCTCTCACACACACAGGGTCCTAAGGCTCTTATCTGGATATATGAGACTGAAGGTGATTATGGCCTCCTAAAAAATCTAAACACTCTAGCAAAGCTGAAGTTGTTCTTTGGATCAGTAACAAAATTGCTCCAGTTCTCACCTCAGTCTGCAGTCGCCCCTGAAAGAAGCTGGAGTGACAACCAGCGGCAGTTCCACCTCACAGGGAACTCCAGGTCCAGCCCCTCCACAGCGAAGCCAGAGACTCCGGAGAATTAGAACCAACAGCGGTTACAGAAGGCTCACGGCTGTCCTGGGGAATGGCACCTTGGGCTAAGGCTGTGGCACCCCTTTTACTGGTGGTTTTTTTTTTTTTAATTTCAGGCTACAGGCAGGCTTTGTAAGAATGTAAAAATCAATACAAAAGGTTTGTAAAGGGTGACATGTTTGTTAATGTCTTATTGATTATGCTATTGGTTGTAAATTTTCTAACTTAATAAAGCTCAAGATTTTTTGCCATAAAAGACAGAGGTTATTTAATTAACTGCAACTTAATGCAAACTAATACCATGATACATTGTGACTGCTTCAAAGTGACACCTAATATGTCACTCTACAAGTAGGCATGATGACACGCGTGCGCTCACACGCGTGAGAATATTATGCCACTGTAGGAATTAGAGAAGGAATGTTGGTCTAAAAAGGAAAAGCATCTATACCCCAGCTCTTAAGACAAAAGAACACGACAATGTGCACTTAAAGCTAATTAAAAAAAAAAAAAAAAGACTGAGCAGGCACATCGCCGTTTTCTTTATAACAGAAATGAGGAATGGGCTCCTTAAAAGCTAAGCAAAATTACAAATGCCCTTAATTCAGGCAGCATTGTAAAATATTCATGATAATCCATGTTCTGTATCTAAAGTGAAAACTCAGTGACTTAACTCAATGATCTTGCAAAATCACAATGACTTATTTAACATATCTAAGAAATCCCAAACATCTAGACCAGCCCTGGCTTACGGTAGGTTCTCTTTCCCAGAACTGAGTTGTTCTGCACAGACTGTGCGTCCATCATTCTGAACTAACATGATTTTATAGTTTGGGTTGTGATCATGTCCTGATGGGTGCTGCCGTACTAAGGTATTTATCAACGACAAGGTTTCCTCTCCTTTCAAACAAATCCTTTAGGAAGATGTGTTAGTTAGCTTTTTTCATCACTGTGACCAAAATACCCACCAAGAATAACTTTGAGGAGGGAAAATTCATTTTGGCTCATGGTTTCAGAGGTTGAGTCCACGGCCACACTCTGGGCCCAAGGTGAGGCAGAACATCATGGTAGAAGGTCATGGTGGAAGGTCATGGTGGAGGTGCCCTGCGCAGCTCCTGGCAGCCAGGAAGCAAAGAGAGCAAGAGGAGATGGGGGACAAGCTATACTCCCAAGGGCACCCAGTGACCCCTGTCCTCCAGCCACACCCTATCCACCTACAGTGACCACCCAATCTGCTCAAACTGGGATGGGCTGGTCAGGCTCTAGCTCTCATGAGCTGCGCATTTCACCTCCTGCGTGAACACAGAAGTTTTGGGGAGACGCCTCACATCCAGCCAGGACATCTTTCCCTTTGTCCTGTACCTTTGTCCACCTTTGTTTCTTCCTGCCGTCAGCCTGAGGCACACCATGAGACAGTCTGCGGCGTTCCTGGCCTTGCGTCACAGGGTTGAGCTGGGGAGGGAGGTGGCTGCCAGTTGGCCTCTGTGGACGTCAGCTGTCTGGTGCCCAAGGCCTTCAGAGCCGGGGGAAGGACGGAGAGCTGGGAAGGCCTCCTCCACCCCTCACATTCCCAACACCAATGGCTCAACTGGCATCTCTCTCTTTTTTCTTTTTTTTATCTTCCTCCAAACTTCTTTCCTCAGGAAATGGTTTAAATAACTGTTTTGCAGTCACAAAAGGCTCATGAATCACCAACTCTTCCAAGAAATTGTAAAGATTCTCATGGAACTGCTTCAATAAAGCATTTATTTCCTCTGAAGAATAGTGGAAGGGAAGAATTACATCCTGTGTGCTAATTTCCCCAATTACCATCCGTGGGCTTCTCTACCTGCCAGGTTAATAACCAGCCTGTTTTTATCACCCTGGCCATAGGAGGAAAAAAAAACTCCATATCTGGTAATTACCCTTTTTCTCTCTCTTTCTCTCCCCCTTTTTTGCTTTGTGAATTATTCTTAACACGGCCTTTCAAGCCCTTTCAAACTTCCTAATGGAGCCCTCACGCGAACGTTTCAGAATTGCCCCCCATTCTAAATCTCACATCAGCTCTTCCAGGGTCTCCACAGTAATTCTCAATTAATAAAAATTTCAATGAGACGTGAGTTCCCTTTCTTCCCATTTATTTAAAAGTCTCCCACCGTGGCTTCTAAAATGTTTGAAAAACAATTTTTAAATGAAAATAATTCTATAAATATACAGCCATGAAACCAGACTCTCTGGGCTTTACCCAGTCTTGGTTCTAAGTTAATGCTTCAGGGGGAAAAAAAAAAAAGCCATTTATTCTCTTTCTTTTCTTTTTATACATCTTTGCACCTTCTGAAATGAAGTGTTTTTTTAAACCCTACAATTTAAAAATAGGCTTTTTAGAAATTCATCAAGGTCAGATAGAATTATATAAATGTTAAAGGAATAAATTAAGAACACGGCATGATGGATGTCCTTTCCTTGGATAGAGAGAGAGAGATGGGCTGCCCCAGAGATGACAGCACAAAGTCATGGTCAAGGTCCTGGTTTCACAGTGAGTGATGAGTTCACTGCATTTACTAAGTAACAAAGAACACACCAATGAATAAATGAAGACCTGACTGGACCAAGGTGATGATTATACGAGCACACTCAGCTCTTCATCGGCAGAACAGGAATAATGATCCCTATAACACAAGTTCCACTTGAGGGTTCTCTGAAACCCCAAAAGGGCCATATTTTCATAGCAGCAAGAGGGATGCATTTCCTGTCAGATGGCTGTGTCTAAATGGAGCCCAGATACCTGCCGGCTGAGTCATCTCTGAGGCCTCCGTTTTTTCATCTATAAAAAGGAAATAATGATCCTTGCACTTTTTTATTGGAATACAGTGAGGAGCGAGTGAAAAACTTTGGTGAAGTACTTAACACTGTGTTTGGCTTATGGAAATGATAAATGTCAGGCTGGGCGCAGTGGCACACACCTGGAATCCCAGTAGCTATGGAGCCTAAGATAGGAGGATTGCAAGTTAAAAGCCAGCCTCAGCAAAAGCAAGGAACTAAGCAACCCAGTGAGATCCTGTCTCTAAATAAAATACAAAATAGGGCTGGCCATGTGGCTCAGTGGTTGAGTGTCCCTGAGTTCAATCCCCCTGTACATCCCCCAAAATAAAATTTAAATAAATATCAGCCATTCTTATTTTGAGGTACAGGTACCTGGCGCAGGGATGAGGTTCACAGACAAGCAGTAACTCTTAGCTTCCGTTTCCTATGTGCACAAGATTATCTTGTGGACTAAAAGAGGGGAGAATTATGACTCAGCTTGGTGAGCTCTATGGAGTTATTGGAATAAAAGGGCAAAGCCCTTGACAGTAGCAAAGGGAGAGGAGAACAGGGCACTCAGCCCAAGCCCCCAGGCCCCAGCTTGATGGACGCTGTGCTCTGGACTCTGCTGCACCTGCTTCTTCCCCACCAAGCACATTAGCCTCGCAGAGATAAAAAGTAAAAAGCTCCTATTTTTTTTTTTTTTTTTGTTACTGCAATGAAATACCTATGGCTGCAAACTTTATAAAGAAAAGTTATTTAGCTCACCGTTCTAGAGTTTCAAGGGTCTTATATCAACCTCATGGTGGATGGCACCACAATGGTCAACACATTGGAGAGGGAGAGATCACATGATGAGAGGGGAGGGGCCGAGAATGACCTCCCTCTAGGCTCCACCTCTTAAAAGGCCCACCACCTCTTAACATCCCCACACGGTGGACCAAGCTTCTAACATATGAACCTTTGGGAGACAAACCTCATCCCCGCCACGGCAGCTCCCGTGACTTGGCCGAGTTCTGCAGCTTTCTACTAGATGGAACACATCATCTCGCAGAAGGTCGTAGAGGAAGATGCCAAGTCTTCTCCAGAAAGTGGAGCCAGTCCTTCTCGCTGTCCAGAGTTGTTGGTGACTGCTCTCTGGTCCACGCTACCCAGAGGAGAATACATTTGGAACATCAGTACCAGGTGTGGCAGGAGCAAAGACAGGGCATTCCTGGGGGCCGCTGAAGAGGAAAGTAGCATCCTCTGCAAGACCAGGTGCGTCCTTGTGATACAAGGTCAGAGGTGGGGGCTGAATGTTCTCTGTCCTCACGGAACTCGGACATCCCTGACCTTAGGTACCTCCTGTTCTCACCTCCTGTAGGTTCCTTGGGTCTGTGCAGGAGCAGCACTTGCCTTGGGAAGTAAACATAGTGCTCAGGACCTCTGAGAACAGTTGATCTCATCAGCAGGGACAAAGGGGGACCGTCCACTTCTCTGTACCTGGGACAGCACTGTGTCTTCTCAGTGATGAGAAAGAAAAGTATTCCTTCCCTTCCTAGATTTTCCACTGATAGCAACCCACAGGCCCCAGAGTATGCTGAGAAGGCAGTTTAATCCTCTACCACAAATTGGGGGCCACTTTTTCCAGAGAACTTTCTGGAAGCTGCCAAGCCATGACAGCAGAGGAGCAGGTGCTCAAGGTCCACTGAAGGCTTGGTAGTTTTGGCTTCATTATCTTGTTCAACTTTTTCACGACGTGACCCCTCTTGGGTATGATTTTGAACTCACGACATCTTTTGGTGACCTGATTAACATCTGCAACGCTCTCAGGCAGAAATGACCCACATTGAGGCTGATTTTAATTAATAACGAGGATGCATCGAATGCCTCTCCTGGGCCGGGCACTTACTTGGTTTAGCATTTCATATGCATCAACTACATCTTTCCTCATTAACATCCTGGGGGGGGGGGCATTATGTTAGCCCTTATTTGAGAAATGAGAAAACCAAAGCTGGGAACCGTGAAGACTCGGTCTAGCTTTACAGAGCTGCAAAAGGCAGGGACAATTGTGGATCCGAGGTTTGAGCTTCATGGCTAAAGCCTTGCCTCCCAGCGACTGCTGCATGTGTAAGGACTTCCACTTGTCTTATGAGACTCCCAGGTGCACAGCACCCAGGTGATTCAGCCACCTGGATGTACTACTCCTAGAAAGAGGCTGGTGCTCAGTACCACGTGGAGGGTGCTTCCTTGTTAGGTAGGATCTGCAAGAATCTTACCTAAGGCAAGGTTTGTGAGTGTGGTCAGCCGAGACAGTCCCCGTGTGGAAACATGAAATGTCTCTGACAGCCATCGCTGGTACACAGGACCGTTTGATCATTTAATGCACTGTGAAAGGTGGGGCTCAAGATCCCCTCTGCTGGGTTCTTTCTTGGGCTTTTGCTTCTCAAACCAATCCAGCCGAGCAGGGGCACGGCCTAACCTTCTTCCTGCTTCCCAGGAGCGTTCGTCAGTGTTAGCCTTGGACATCTAACATGGGATGGGCATGTGTGTTGCCATCCGTTCCTTTTCCTGAACCCCCGAACGTTCTCATCTTGCCCACCAGCATGACATGAGACCAGTTTGAACCTCCACCGCCATACTTTAGTGCTGCAGACTGGCTGGGCACAAATCACGAGCCACTCAAGCGGGAACAAACTTTATTTCTGAACTCCCACAGCACTCCACGCACACTCCCCGGGAACTCTCCCTAACGCCACCCACGCGGCTCCTCCAGGAACACAGCACACCCACCGGAACTCCCTCCACTGGAACTTCACCCACCAACGCCCACTCTCCAGGAATCCCCGCGAGAGCTCAAGGGGAACTCAACGGGAACTCCGCGAGAACTCAAAAGTACTGGCAGAATGCTAGGCGCCATCCCAACTGGGCTGTGGCTCTCAACATTTTAGCACAAGGTCCTCTTTGCAACATGGACCTCAAAACCTTCCCCTTCCTGCCCCCCTTGTCCATCTCATTTGGCTCTGTGTCCTCGCCCAGCCGGCTCAGATAATGACCCAACACCAGGTTACTTTCCTGATCTAGAACCTGGTTCTCGCTTGGGGTTTTGCTCCCCCACCCTGCCGCCCCTCCCCCACCCATCCTCAGTGGCCCTGGAAATCAACTTGACCACACTTCACACCCTGAGAAAGACGCCGTCTTGCTTCATCTGCCTCATGGGGTGTTTTCATGGAATTGATTAATTCGTCTCTAGGTGGTCAAGGTGCCTTAACCAAACAAAGAAGAGGATACATCAGAGCTTCATAAATACAGAAGATTGAGCTAGCTACGGACACACTCACTTCTCAAAGAACTACCCTGGAGATTGACCGAAGCATTTCTGTGTCTAAACACAGCTAGCTTTTAAAATGATGGCGACAGTGATCAGACTCAAGGGTTTCCAGGTGTCAGGCCTGGGCCCTGGATGAGCAGCCTCTCACGGCCGGTCCTCCTTCTCTCCTTTCCTGGCATGGCCCCTCCCCTTCTGTGCGGCCACTCTGCCACACACCAGGCCTGTCAGAACATGCCTTTCCTGACAGTTGCTGGTACACTATGGAGACTTGGCCTAAAATTTTGAAGTTCATCCCTTTGGGTGAAGGTTTGCTGCTGAAGCCACACCAAGGTGGCTGTTGAATTCCTGTGGTTCTTGCTCTCCTCTCCCTAATTAGTCCTTCACAAACCTGACCAAGGTCAGGACAGAAGGTGGCGCTACCTCCTTGGATCAGCCACATAGGCCTCCTCTGGAGCTGCTGCTTCTGCAGAGAAAGGAACTTTGTAGACTCCTCTAGCTTTAAGTGAGCAAAAGTATATTTTCTTTGACCAAGTTTGCTTCTCTTCCCATGCCACCCTCTGTGCAGGATGTTTCCGGTCTCTCCTGTAAATGAAAAATCTTTGCATGAAGATGGAGGGGCCCTAACCGGCCAAGCTGCTATTGTGTTACTTCACCATACAACCAAAAGAGAGGATAGGAGTTCATACAGTACTGTGTGTATCAGTTTCCTAGAGCTGCTGTAACAAAGTCCCACAAACTTAGTGGCTCAAAGCAACATAAACTCATTATCTTACAATTCTAGGAGGCAGACATTTCACATGGGGTGGTAGAACACTTCCAAACCTTTCTCTCCCTCGCCCTCTGATGCTTATGCCTTGCTCTTACCAGGAGCCTTGTTATGACATCAGGGCCAACAGGTTAATCCAGGTTCACCTCTCCATCTCAAGATCTTTGCCTTAATTAGAACTGCAAAGTCCTTTTGCCATGTGAGGAAAATATTCACAAGCGAGGGATTAATAAATGGATATATTTGGGGCAGTCATTATCCTGCTGACCACATGACACAAAAGACAAGATTAACTATTGAGAAAATAAAGACCTAAGAGGAAGGGGTAGATTTATGAATAGCATAGTGTCCCCATCAAGATTGTCATGGAAGCCTGCTGCTGTGGTCTGAGGATATCCCCTGAGTTTCACATGTGGGACATTTGATTCCTAAATTCCCACACAGGCAGTATTTGGAGATGAGGCTTTGGGAAGTGATTAGGATTAGAGCAGCAGGTCATCATGCTGGGACCCCTGTGGCAGAACTGGTGACACACACTTGCTGTGACTGGGCTGTTGATGCCCTTCTCTATGCTATGATGCTGGGCAGACTGCTAGACCACACTCTTAAACTTCCCAGCCTCCAGAACCGTAAGCTAAAAAAACTCCCTTCCTCTATAAATCATCTAGTTTCGGGTATTCTGTTATAGCCACAGAAAATGTATTAAGACACCCTACAACATGGCCCAACAACAATTGAGTGACACGCTTATTTACAAATGAGGAAACTGAGGCCCAGAGAGGAAAAATGCTTGGCACCTCTGCACAGCGACCCACATTCTGCCTGACTGGTTTTGGCCTGACCATGACCCCAGACATCAGTGTCCAAAGGAATAAAAGAGATGGCCAGATCTTTGTGGTTCAGTGGCCTGAGAGGGACTAGCCTCTAGCACGCGACTCCGAGATGGGTGTGACTCTCAGATGGGTGCCCTCCACAAAACAAACACTTTCAGTCGGTTTCCTCCACGACACATTTTCCTCCTCCATCTTTTTAAAAAAGAAACGTGTGGCCAGATGTAGCCCCCTGGTTTCCTGGCTGCTTCTAGAACAGCAGGCTCCTCTTGAAGCTGGGAACCCCTGGCTGCCGCCTTTCTGCACGTGCTGGCCCAGCCTTCTGCATTGTGCACACGCCGTCTTTGAAGATCTGTTCTTTCATCTTAGCTCAAAATAGCACCTGCCACAGCATCAGCCTCGGAGACTTCAGAGCCTCCAAAGGAGCGGGTAAATGGATCACCTGGTGAACTGACCTACATTCCGCCTGGCTGGTTTTGGCCTGACCATGACCCCAAGCATCCATGTCCAAAGGAATAAAAGCGATGGCCAGGTCTTCGTGCAGAGAGATTTGGATGGCTCTGGTGGACCCCCCCCCACCACCACCAAATTAATAATTGTCAGGAAGAAATTGAAAGGTAAAAGGTTCTTAGCATAGAGTTAATTTTTACAAAAACACCCGCTTCTGCTGATGTTTCAGGAAAAAGAAATTATCAAAGCGATGAGCCGGGCACTTCTCAGGGGCAGCTCATCTGGTCTCGTTCAGCGGCCTCTCAGCCTGATATCTTGGGTCAGGTTCTGTTTTATTACCAGAAAGGCTAAATTGGATGCTGCCTCTGTTTTTATATAAGCACTTTGAAAAAGACGTCGGTTTCTAATTTGCAAAATGTGCCACATTATCAGATATAACTGAAGAAACAAAGGGCTGTTTGGGTTGTTGGTTTTTTTTTTTTTCCTTGAAACGTGAACGAAAGATGTTGTCAAAAGATATTTAAGATGTTTCCAGGGTCACCATCAAATGCATATTATCTCCCTGTTTTTTTAACGCTTCAGTTGTAAAACCCTTTTGGAACGCTTTGAAAAGACATTTACTTCCTCCGGATCTGATCGTCGGGTACAATTGGCATCTGTTGAGCTTCATTTTCCGACGTGTTTCCGACGGAGCTGCGCAGAGCACGGCTTGTTTAATGTAATTTGTTGTTTACGCTTCAGCATTTGTGGCATTATCTGCCTAAACATGCAACCAGGAGCTGGGTGAATAACTGGTGTGGGTTCTCTTTTCTTTTTTTAATTTTTAAATCAACGTGATTTTTTCCCCTGCATCTTACAGAAGATGTAGTCTGTTCTAGCAGAGTTTGCACATTTCAGCAAAGAAAAAGGACACGTCTTCCAGTCTCTCCGAACAGCCTCAAGACCTCAGATTACTGTAATAAATTTAAGATAAGCAAAATTCCAGCATAATGAATGCCATACCTAAAGAAGCCTCTGTGCTGTAAAGTGCTTTGTATGACCCAGTTGCAGAGAGTAAAGGAATGAAACTTGGCTGATTTGACCCCAGTGAAGTTTACGGAAAGACTGGCCATTCGCATCCCCCTGTGTCATGGACGTCTCTGATTAAAGGCATCCAAACCTGAACTTGAACTTGTTATTATTCCTCCAAGTTAGGTCTTGTCCCACAGCTTCCCAGCTCAGCATTCAACACCACCCCACTCCCAGCTGTGAGATCCCCATAACCAGACACCAGCACCATCAGTCTCCTTCTAAATATCTCTTGATCCATCCTCCTCGCCTTACCGCCAGAGACACGTCGTGACTTCACGGCCTTCTACCACTGAAAAATACTTAAAATGGTAGTTTATGGTGTTGTTGTATAAAGACAAATATAATCTAAGCTGGATTTATTAGTACTGATGTATTTTAAACTCTGATTTTAAGATAAACTAAACGTTTTAGGGACCACTAGAATGTTCTGTGGCTCCTGGACCCTCCTCATGTGGAGTCTGATGCCACATCCACCCTGCTCATGATGCCGACCCGTACCTGGCCTGCTCTAATCGCTGGTTACTGTTCTCTCTACAGCCTCTTGTGTTCTCAGCTGTGCGTCTCTGCAACCAAAATGCCGGATGAGAACCACATTGAGGAGGAAGTTTATTTGGGGCACACAGTTTTAGAAGTCTCAGTCCATGGCTGGCCAGCTGCATTGCTCTGGGCTGGAGGTGAGGCAGAACCTCATGGTAGAGGGGTGTGGGGGAGGACAGCTGCTCAGCTCATGGCCCCTAGGAAGCAGGGAGAGAAAGAGGAAGCGCAGAGAACAGACATGCCCCTAGAGACCCACCTCCTCCAAGTAGTGCCCACCTCTCAGTGGTCCATTCAGCTACCAATGGGTTAACCTTGTGAGGAGGTCAGAGCTCTCCCCAGCCCATCACTTCCCCAAAGCCCCACCTCTGAGCACCTGAGTCTAGATGCAAGCCATAACCCCCCTCTCATCCATTCTCCAGTGCAGCTAGAAGACTTCACTGTTAAAAAATCTGTCTACGACCCATGTCTGCATTGCTTTAGGAAAATTTTTATTAAGATAAAACTCCAATAACATGAAATTCACCATTTTAATTATTTTTAAGTGTACAACTTAGTCATTTTTTCATATATTCGCAATCTTTGACAAACATCATGACTACTAATTTCAGAATGTTTTCGTCACCCCCAAAAGAAGTTCCTTTCTCTGAATCCCTCCCTCTCCTTCTCTCCTGACAACTAGGACTCTTCTTTCTCTCTACAGACATTTGCCAAGTCTGGATGGTTCATATAGAAATAGTCGTGTGGAATGTGGCCTTTGGTTGTGCCTCTTAGGAGTGCCTTCAAGTTTCATCCATGCTGCAACGTTTATGGGTCTGTCCTTGGCATAGCTGAGGTCCATGGTACGGCTGGACCACAGTCATTCGTTGAAGGACATTGAGGTCATTTCCACTTTGGAGCTATTATGAGTTATGCTGCTAAAAATATTCATGTACAAATATTTTTATGGGCCTGTATTTTCAATCCTCTGGGGCATATCCCTTGAAGAGGAATTACTGTATCGTCCAGTGACTCTGTGCTTAACTTCTCAAGGAACTGCAGACCGATTCCTTCGGCAGCTGTTCCTTTGTATATTTCACCAGCAATGTACAAGGGTCGAAACTTCTCCTCATCTTTACCAATACTTGTTATCTCCCTATTTTTTACTATATCTATCCCGTGGGTGTTAAGTGGTGTCACATGCTTCTATTTACATTTCCTAATGACACCTGGATGTCGAACATCTTTCCGCGTGCCTACAGGCCATGTGTATGATGTTTGAAAGCATATCTACTTAAATCCTTTGCTCATTTTTTGATTGGGTTGTTTTCTTTTTGGCATTTGAGTTGCAAGAGGTTTTTTTTTTTATTTTAAATACTCAATCCTTTTTAGATATGTTTTCCCATTCATGGGCTGTCTTTCCACTCTTGTGTTTTTGATGCACAAGTTTTAATTTTCGATTTATCTAGGTCAAATTTACCTTTTTTTTTCCTTTAGTTGCTTCTTCTTTTGATTGTATTCAAGAAACCATTGCCTAATCCAAGTTCATCAAGATTTGTACCTTTATTTTCTTCAAAGAGCTTTATAGCCTAAGCTCTTACATTTAAGTCTTTGATTCATTTTGATTTTATGTTTGCATATGGGATAGAGGGGAGTCAAAATTCCTTCTTTTGCACGTGGATAACCAGTTATCCCAACACCTGGTTGAAAAGACTTTTCTTTTTCTATTGAATTGTTTCGACCTCTTTGTTGAAAATCAATTGACCATGAGTGTGAGAGTTTATTTCTGAACACTCAGTTCTGTTCCATTGATTTATTTGTTCATCCTTTTGTCAGTACTACATCATCTTGATCACTGCAGCTTTGTAGTAAGTTTTCAAATCATGAAGTACAAATCCCACGACTTTTTCTCTTGCAAGACTGTTTTGGTTATTGTGGGTCCTGTGTATTTCTACACATTTTCGGATTGACTTGTCAATTTTTAAAAAAATGGAATCTTGATAGGAATTGGGAAAAGCAGACAAGCTTGTCTTGCTCCTGGCCTAAGAAAAAAAAAACTTTTAGTCTTAAATATTGTCCCAACATCCTTGTCCAATACCAACATTGAGAGGCGAGGTGTGCGTTTCTCATGGATGCCTTTTACCAGGTTGAGGAAATCCCCCTCTAGCCCTAGTTTTCTAAGTGTTTCTACCATGAAAGGGTTGGAACTTGTTAAACACTTTCTGACTACAGTTTTTCCTCCTTATCCTGCTAATATTGTGTGTACCATTGATTTATTTTCATATGTTGAAGTAATCTTGCACAACTAGAATAATTCCCACTTGGCATTCTCCCCTGATGGTGGATCCTCTGTTTAATATGCTGCTGGAGTTGGTTTGCTAGTATTTTGGTGAGGATTCTTGCATCTATATTCATAAGAGATGTCGGCCTGCAGTTTTCTTATGATGCTCTGACTTGGAAACGAGGCAATACCACTCTTACAGAATAAGTTAGGAGCTGTTCTATCCTCTTCTATTTGGGGAAGCATTTTAGAAGGAGTGTTGTTAATTATGTAAATATTCAGTAGAATTTACCAGTGATGCAATCTTGTCCTGAGTTCTTCTTTCTTTCTTTGAATAGCCACTTCAGATACCCTATTTTTTCTTAAATCAGTTTTGATAGTTTTTGTGTTTTAAACGTGAGTACAGCTCTGTACTCCCTCTTTATGACATTAATGTCATAGATTACATCTTTATGCAAAGATGCTTGTCCACCTCAACATAGGTGTATGTATATATGGCTTTTATGGATTTGCCATTTGGATCAGAGAAGATAAAAGAAGAATTACAACCCAAATTACATTAATATTGTCTTTTATGATTTCTTACATAATTACATTTACTGGTGCCCCCAATCCATTCATGAAGACTTAAGTAATGATCTAGTGGCTTCTTATCAGCCTCAGGTCTCTCGACAACATTTCTCATAGGGCACATCTGATAACAGAAAACCCTCTCCGAATTTATTCCTTTTGAGATGCCTTAATTTCTCCAACATGTTTGAAGGATAGTTTTGCTGGATATAGAATTCTTGATTGACATTTTCTGTCTTTCAGCACTTGGAATGTGGCACCCTACTGCCTAACACTTTCTCATCAGGTTTCGGATGAGAAGTCTGCTATTAATCTTACTGAGGTTCTCTTGTATGTAATCAGTCACTTCTCTCCTATTTCTTTCCAGATACTTCCTTTGTCTTTGTCTTTCAACAGTCTGATCAGTAATAACGGTGCAGTAAAGTGGGAAAGAGAAGGGGCTTTGGCATGAAGAAAGTGTGGATTTAAATGTCAGCTGTATAAATTTTTAGCTATTTTTCTTGTTTCTGAAAGGAGTATAATGACATCTATTAGGGTTATTGTGAAAGCTGAAATAATGTAAAAGAGGCATGAAAGCAGGCGATAGATCATTGTTCAATGTTCACAGACCTAAGTCATGGCTCAGCCCAGGGTAGGGCTTTGATTTGGATAAATGTCCCTCAAAGGTCCATGTGCTAAAGACTTAGTCCCCGACGCATGTTATTAGGAGATTATAGAACATTTGGAGGTAGGACCTAGTAGAAGAAAATTAGTTTATTGGAGGTGGAACCTTAAGGGGAATATTGGGACTCCAGCCACACCTTTTCTCTGTCTTTGCTTCCCAGCCTCTGTGACAGGAGCAGATTGATCCATCACACTCTCCCTGACATGCTCTTCTGCCTTGCCATGGGCCCAAAGCAACAAGGCCAATCTAACCATAGACTCTAACCTCCGAAACTATGAACCAAAATTAATCTTTCATCTTTTTAAGCTGATTATCTCAGGCATTTTGTTATAGTATTGGGAAGCTGACAAACATTATAGATTCCAGTTTTTGCTCACTGCTTGCCATTTTGTTCATTCTGCACTATTTGTCCTTGACAAAATCTAGTCAGAAAACTGATCCTTGTGCCTGGGTGATTTCAGAAATAACCAGTGTTATTTCTCTTAAGAGTATCATCCAAGGATGTTTAATAGAAGGAAATAATGTTGTTGCCAGATGGTCCTCCCTAAGATACAAGTGGTACAGTAAGTTCTCTTAAATAATGTATTATAGTGATGAACCAGTTTCATCTATTTTTTCTCCTAGAACTGTGTATTTCAGTTCTGTCTCGTGAGGGATCCATGTTTACGAGACTAAGCAAATATTTTTGGCCTTGTCCTCCACAGAGACAGCTCTCATCTGCAAATTTCCAACCTGCTCCAGGAAGATTCAATTCCTTCAAGCCCAAATCTGTCTCTACCTACAGACAAGACCCAATACTGTAAGGCTTAAGATACATGCATACTAAGGCCAATGGCCCGAGATCCTTGCTGACTCTCCACCCACTTGCACCCAGAGAGTCTTGTCTGCTGACATTCATGGTACCTGCCTATTGCCTCCTAACATACCTGCCTGCCCTGGACCAGCAGCCTCCTCTTGTTCTTGCTGACACTGCTGGACTTCTCTCCCTTGGCTGATCCATGAATCTCGGCTCTCCCTAAGCCTATGTAATTCATTCAACAAGTACTAATGGACATTTGGTATGAGCAAGACTCTGTTTAGGTGCTACAGATATAACCTTGAGCAACAGATAGATAAAACCCCTGATCCCCTGGAAAACCTACCTTCTAGTTTGCCTGTAATACCATTGTGTAAGGGAGAACTCAACACCCCACCTCAAAAACAGATTGGTTAGGGTGACTCTGTACTCATCAGGTGCTTGGATCTTTAAAAGGGTAGTTGGAACTTTTTATCCCAGTGACCTTGAACAGATGGGTCAGGCAATCCTTCTCCCTGCAAGGTGGTACTTGCTGAGAGTGTTCTCAGATGATCCCTTTGTGATTTCCCCCACCAACTTGTCAGCTGTAGAAGAGAGACTCTCACCGTGGTTTCTGGGCATCATTTGGAGTTTCCTTTGCATGGGAGTCTTTTTGATAACCTGCCACTCATCTGCTCATGGGCCCCCTGGGGGCTATTGATTCCTGTATGTTACACGTGATAGCCAAAATGTTCATGTTTTCCTTCAGTCACCTGTAAACACTGGGTGGATAAATTGGAGAACTAAGGATTTTTTTTCTTTTCATACCCAGATTTTCAATTCTAAAACAGCCTGCGATCCTAGAACCACTTTTTCTATTATTTCTGCCCAATTAATTTCCACAGAAGTTTTAGAATGGTGAATTTCTCCATTATGGAACCCCAAACAAGATGTCCTTGAGCATCTGTCTCTGTTTTTCTTTGATCTCAAACCACCTTTGGTAGCGTGGCTATCAAATGGCGTCTCTGGTTCTCTAGTTGATTTCTTCCATGTTGTGTAGAAAGTTCTAAAGTTTGTATCATATCTCCTTAAATTCTTTTTCCCTAATGAGTGTCGATTTGTACCTGACAGGCTCGGTTTTATGCTCTTTCTTGTCTCCTTCTTCAGGCAGTATTTGCATTTTTCATGGGGAGAGTTCGCTCACCCTCTGGGTAGCCTCGTAGAATCTTCCCTGGACAAAGGCCTGGCTTTAAAGCCCTCCCCACCCTGCCCCAGGCCTCTGCTGGCCATCTTCAGGCTTTCCCCATGAGCTTGGCCACCACAGCACCTCCGTCTGGTTCTCCAGCTGTTCATGTGGCAGCATCCAGACAGGCAGAGCAGGAACCCCACTATGGCCCACAGGTAGGAATGAATGAATGAACTTTCTAAGGTGAATGTTCCCCCTTTTGCTAACTCTTTTATATACTTGAGCAGCTCTCGAAGGGATCTGCTTGCTCTCCTGAGGGCAGGTTTGCTTTTTCCCACCCGCACACTGTAGGTCACCATTCCTCAATCGCAGGGACTCAGGATTCCAACACAGATGCATGCTTTCGACACCGGATCTTAAGACGTGATTTTAGCTTGCTTCCTTCCCCACAGGTTGACAACTACCCTGCTCCAGGAAGAGGGACAAGAGCACCTTGCATCATGTGCTAGCTTTTGCACGATGAGCCTCAGAGTCCAGTGACCAAGACTAAGCACAGCTGCTTGCTGCTCACGGCCACCTGCACTCCTCAGCCCTGGGCTGGCCCATGAGCTCACAGCGTCACACGTAGGAGGGAGAAGAGAACTCAAGAACGGCCCTCAGAAATTTTTATGTGCTCTTTGGCATTGCCATAGCATTCAAGCACCTGGTTTTGAACTTTACAAACATATTCATCCATGATACAATGGCAACAAGAATCACTGGTTCTTTAGCACAAATAGCGTGATAAACACCAGCTCATCACAGGGTCAAACGGGAAGTGGCTCAGTTGGTCTATAAAACAGACTGTGAGTTTAAGGACTATTCATGTCACATGACCCAGAAAAAACCTACAAATGATGCCTGGTGGGCGGCAATCATAAGCCTCAGTATATGTTTCTATAGAAGAAAGATTCTGTTTACGGAGTAATGGACATTACCCTGGAGTTATGCAGTATGGTGCAGTTTCAAAACCAATTCATCACCCATCTTTGCAGCACACAAATGTAGCTGCTCTGCAAGAAAAACCTCATTCGCTGGTATAAAAAGCCAGCTGTGCCAGAGGAGGGAATAATAGAGGAGCTGCACTGAGTCAGAATACACCTCATTGACACTAAAGCTGATTGATGGGCAAGAAGCCTTCTGAGTCCAGAGAAGAACAAAATGGAAAAGAGATAGACAAATGGTACCGTGATGTATGAGGATCTGTAGGTGTGACACAGATGTGTGTTCCCTGCGCAAGAGAAGATTAGGGTCTTTCAAGGCTGACAGTTGTTGTCAGTGCAGTTGACATAAATTTTGCTAATGTTAATGGAAATGTACTAGCGTGATTTACCAGAGCCATTTACAGCTGTTGAGTTAGAGGGAAATAGAAAGCAATCATAGGAAGAACCCAAGAGGCTTCCTACTTGTGTGCACGAACAAATGCATATTTTAAAACTGCTATGCACAGAGAATTTCCCCCTAATGTGGCAATTTTTATTTTTCTCTCAAGTTATTCTTTCAGATGCTAAGAAACAGCAGCAGATTCTGTGGTTCCAAGACAACCACCCCAAAATGTCTGCTTTCTCCATTCTGAGTGTACACTCCACGGGTTTTAACTGGCTCTGGTTTCTAACAAATGCATTTCTCAGGAGTCTGTCTCTCATTCTTCCTCGTGATGCTGGAATTAGACATTTTATCTGCATTTAGTCACAAAAGTCACAAAGTATTCTGGAGGGTCAAGACCTTGCTTTTAGCCATGGAGTGGCAATGCCAAGGGCATATTCCATTTCCACAGATAATCACATGCAGAGAGTGTCAAAAACCAACTCTGAAGCGTACAAGGTGTGGCCCAGGACATCTCAGCCAATGTTTGCAAAGCAAGCCAAGAGAGTTGGTGGCATAAGGGAAATGCCTTCAAAGTGGAGCTTCGCCTGGTACAGAAGAACTTCTTCAAGGAGCTGAGCAACATAGGTTGCCATGGAGGCTGCATCTTGCAGTTGAACAGTTAGAAGCAATAGTTGGGACAATCGGAAAGATTCCATCAAGAGCAAAGAGGGGCCCAGGCACGGTAGCGCACACCTCTAATCCCAGTGGCTCAGGAGACTGAGGCAGGAGGTCTCGAGTTCAAAGCCAGCCTCAGCAAAAGCGAGGCACTACGCAACTCAGTGAGACCCTGTGTCTAAATAAAATACAAAACAGGGCTGAGGATGTGGCTCAGTGGTCGAGTGCCCCTGAGTTCAATCCCCAGTACCCCTGCCCCCACCACAAAGAAAAAAGAGCAAATAGGAAATTCGAGCAAACATGAAAGGTAGAAGGGTGGGAAGTGCGGAGGTCATTTTAAGAGGTGAAGGTAAGTTTGTGTTATATAAAAGGTGAGGTATGAGACCTTGGGCTGGCTTCTTACCTGAGAAGACTGTGGGTGGCACAGAGAAAGTAGGAGGAAAGAAGAGAGCTCTGGTGAGGCCATGGCCTTCTTCTACCTAGGATGCCCGTGGTTCCCCTGAGAAGAAGGGCAGGATGGCATGAGGACGGTGCCTTCTCCAGGTTCTGTCCACTCGGACCGTCTGGGACTGCTTCACCGCTGCCTTTGTCTGACCCTCCTGCTACCCGCATCAGCCTTCAAGATGCGCTCAGGAAAGCGGGGAGCCACGTGGAGTTCACCCAACGGCTCTCTTCAGCTGGGTTTTGGGCACAGCTCGTTGAAGCCTCGGTGGGGCTGAGGTGAGTTGAACCCTTGCTCACCTGCGCCACTCAGCTCACTTCACGACAAGTCTGCCGTTGCCCAGTGACAATGCTTTTGGGCTGCAGAGACCCTGCACAGATCAGCCACCTGGATTCTTTGTTCCCAATCCCCGTATTTTCTTTCTGGACTAACACTTCATCCAGTCATGGCAAAAATGTGGAAGTTTTCTGCCAACGTGTTTCATCACTTCCGAGACACCTACAGCCTCTCCCACGCCTCGTCTCTCCCAGGTAGCCATTCTTCCTCGGGAGAGCCTCTTTGGTCTCGCCCTCAATGGTTGCTCTGTGGGGAACATCAGCTCAGCCCTGGGAGCTGCCCAGCCTGGGCAGCATCCTTCCAGCTGGTTCTCACCAGACTTGGTTCAGCCCTAGAGGCAGGGCCAGCAGGACACGCTGCAGCAGGCACTAACCATGCGGGATGGCTCCCCAGTCCCCAGGCCGTCAGTCTCATGATTCCATATGTAAATCCCCAGAGTCTGAGTAACAGGCCAAATGAAAGGGATTTTGAAATTCTAAAATAGGAAATAAATGTGATCTCATGGGTTCAGCCGAGGATGGGTTGTGGCTCATGGAACTAAAAGTCTAGAAATAGAGCTGGTTCTGAGCATGAGTGGATCAAGGAGCTCAAAGGATGTCAGTAAAATGTCAGTAAAGTCTCTGGGTCTTGCTTTCTTGGTGTCTTCATTCTCGAGAAATCCTCCCGCTTCAACTGCGACTGAAGGAGCCACGAGGAAGTGCAGCTACCCCGACCCCAGGCGCCCTGGTCTAACAGGGTCTAACCCTTCTCCAGGTGGAGGGGGCACAGATTGACTGCCAGAGGTGGGTAGGATGGTTCCCCAAAGGAAAGCCAGAGTGCTGCTGTCCAAGGAGCAGGGAAGAAAGCAGAGCCCAAGAAGAGCAGGTGTGCCGGGGTCGGCTGGAGGGACTGGGACTTGGTAGTGAAGAGTACATTTTGCTACCTTCCTTCTTTCCTTCCTTCCTTCCACAATTCCTTCCTTCCTCTGTCTTTCTTTCTTTATTGGTACCAGGGATTGAACCCAGAGGCTCTTGACCTCTGAGACATATCCCCAGCCATTTTTATATTTCACTATGAGACAGAGTCTCGCTAAATTACCTAGGGCCTCGCTAATTTGCTCAGGCTGGCTTTGAACTTGCAATCCTTCTGCCTCGGCCTTCCAAGCCACTAGAATTACAGATGTGCCCCACTGCAACTGGCTTATTTTTTTAAATATATGTCAAATACATACACACATATATGCAAGTATCTGTATGCTTGTATGTATGTGTACATGTGCATGTAAATACATTGCAGCAATGTATTTACAATGTATTTAATTATAAAATACAATGTATTTACAATGTATTTAAATATAAATATGAATTATAGCAAACTCCAACACCTTCTTAGAGAGTAGGTGGGATAAGAGTAGAAGTTTTTTCCTTTCTTTTTTTTTAATCTATTTTGTGCCCTACTACATCACCATTATCTAAGACAGTGTCCAGCACATAGTGGGTTCACCCAAAACAGCTGGTGAATAATGAGAATGGAAATCCACACAGATGAAGAGGAAAGTGCCAGGAGAGCACTCGGGTGGAGGCTGTGAGCCTGTCCTGCGTCTGCCCACCAGGTGGGGTGTGTGATTGATGTTCCCCTAACATCTGCCCACTGCTGATGGTGGATTTAAACTCTCCAGACACTGCTGAAGATAGTGCATACCAAAGGCCTGTCTTGTCTGGCTCGTCTTGACTTACTTCAGGGGATAATGGAAGTTGTGTGCCTTATATTTGCCCTTGACCACAAGTAAGAGCCACTTAGGAATGAGTGTGAGAAGAGACAGAGCCTGGACAGCAAATGGCCAAACACGTACAGATAGACACATACCTTTAAAACTCAGACAGGTCGATTCAAATTTCCATATGGTCTCTAAACAAGATTTATCTGGAAAAATATGAATAAGAAGAGCAATGCATAGGGAAAACGTAAGCCAGATATTAAAACACACTCAATCCTCCACAGCTAAACACTATGGTACACCTCAGAAGAGACAGACAAATCAGTGGAACAAAATAGAGTCTATAAATAAATAGAAACACATCTAGAAATGTAACATGATACAGAATGGCATTTCTAATGAGTTAGGAGAGTGGATTATTAATTTTGTCAGATTAACATAGAAGTCATGTTTAAAAAAAAAAAAGTTGGATTCGTACTTCTCACCTCATACCTGGATAGATTCCAAAGGTAAAGCAATTAACATACCAAAGCAATAGAAGAAAGCATAATAGAATTATTTAGTAGCTTAAGGATGGGAAAGACATTTCCAACTGTGACTTAAGGTTAAGAAGCCATAAAAGAAAAGACTGATAAAATTCTACAATGGAAAAAAATCAAAAGAAAATTCCTGTGTAATGAATATTACAAGAAAAGTCAAAAAGACCAATGACGAATCTGAAAAAGAATGTATTTTCTTCTACCACAAAGGCTTAGTTTATCCAATATGTATGTTCTCCTCCAAATTAATTTTTAAAGACCATAAATCCATTTTTAAGTGAACAAAGGATATAAACAGTTCATAGGAAAGTAAATATAAAGACTCTTTAAATATGTAAAATGTCCAATCACTCATTAAGAAATACAAGTAAAAACTGCATTAAGGTACTTCTTTTTTTTTTTTTGGCTTCTCAGATTGGCGAAAATCCAAAAACCTGATAACATACTCAGTTAGTGAGACTTGGAGTAAAGAGGACTCATTTATCACCAGAAGGGAAATAAATTGGAGGGCTACGAAGGTCAATATGGCAATATCTATTAAAATTACAAATGTGCCTCCCCTTTGACCCCACAATTCCATTTCACAGCAGTTATCCTGTGGTTATACCAGTACATATGCAAAATGATGTATGTACAAGATTATGTGTTGCAACACGTAAAAGGGAAAGATTAGAAACTACCTAAATGTCCATTAAAAAGGGACCCAGAAGAAAATCCTATTCAGCTGTAAAAAAGAATAAAAGATCTCCAGAACGTACCGACAAGTGAAGGAAGAGAACAAGGTATAGAGCAATGTGTAAACAGGAAGACAAAGAGTATGGATTTGCATCTTTTTCAAGCAAAGGGATACCCAAGAAATTGTGTCACTAAGGCCCTATTCAAGGGGAAGGGATTTGGACTCTGTCTTTCAACTGGAAGAATGAGAAGGAATTTGTAGACATATTAAAACCACACTAAGTTTCTATACTCCTAGAATTCCACACCGTGTCAATGTATGAGCTGTTCAAATATTTAACAATTCAACATTAAAAAAAAAAAAAGGAGTGAATAACTTGAGGTTTCCATATTGCCGCAGCTCGCCTTTATTGAAAGAAAACATGTGACTTTTTCCAGAATTTTTTGCAAGTTAGACAGGATTTCAGCCTTCCAAGTGGTCCTGGGAGAGTCTTCCTGGTTTCTGGTGGGGGTTCTAGCCCAAGGAGAAAGGGGAAAAGTATGTCGTGCCTGTGGCTGTTGGCAACGTGGAGGGGCTGTGGCCTTCTCCAGATTCTTTTGCAATTTCTAATATTTCCTCATCAAGCAGCAATGACTTTTGTAACCAAAAAAAAAAAAAAAACACCCTGATATCCTTAAAGGCATGTGTTCTTTAAAATTCACCTATTAGTTAAAATGACACCATATTTCAGACTCATCTCGCCTTCCAAAGAAGGCCGGCCCTTAGAAAAATGCTGTTTCCACTAATTCTGCTTCTGCTAAGCTGAAGGACGCAGACAAAAAATCCAAAGGACCCCCGTGCAAGCCTCCATTTAAAAAAGAATCTGAGATGGTTGTCAAGGGAAAAGACCTGTCTCCAAACTCTGAGGCGCTCCCTGAGAGAAGGGGGAACTCGAGTCGGGACCAGCAGGCTTCTTGGTGTAACTGTTGGGAAATAACTTCAGCACAGACAAAGGCACCGACAGAGGCTTATCCAGGAAAGCAGGTGCACTATCAAGGGAGGAAGACTTTATTTATTTTTTTATGTGATGCTAAGGATCAAGCCCAGTGACAGAGCTTAGGGTCCCATCTCAAGAGAAAGGCCTTCAGGATAAAGCAAGGCACAGTCAAGGCCGCATGGGCCATCTCCAGTGACAGGGCAGCCCCTTGGTGTGGACTGTTAATTCCTGTAGCAGATGGTCTGGGGGCCGTGGGGGTGGAGCCAGTGCAGAGCTACTCAGTTTCAGGCCAGTTCTCCCTGTCCTTGTGCACGGTTCTCCCCTTACAGGCACGAGGGCCAAGGACACGTCACTCGGGAGTTACAACTATTCCTGAGCACTTTCTGCATCTCGATGGTGCGTGGGTGTTGCCATTAAGACTCAGTCTCTCTCTCTCTCTCTCTCTCTCTCTCTCTCTCTCTCTCTCTCTCTCTCTCGATCCTAAATCCCTTTCACAGGTGAGTTGAGATGCAGAGGAACAGAAGTCACCGTGAGCACAGCTGGAGAGGTGGCAGGGCAAATGTCACCGAGGTATGAATGAGCCATGAAGAGACCACAGACAGGCGAACGACGAATGCATCGTGTTAGTGTCATTGGAGTAGTGTGACAACGATCTGCCACGTGGCACGCAGTGCTCAGGCCTTCCTAATTTGTTTATGAAACACCTCTAATTTTGAAATACATGTATCTTTCAGACTGCCCCTTCCAAATGGAATTTAGCTAAAAAGGAGAAGATTGCAAAATTTTTTTCTAACTAGAAAAAAAGGTCACTGGCAGAATCTTGGGACAGGTAAGAAGACGGTCTGGGTCAGAAGTGTAAGAGGTCAGTTATCGGGAGCAGACCGTGACAGCAGGGAGGGACAGAGATTAAAACTCTAAACAGGAGACAGAGCTTAGGGTCCCTATAACTTACAGGACACAGGAACTTTATCTTGGGGATTATGTGGAACTAGTTAAAAGAGTTTTCAGCAGGAGGGTTTTCTGTTTGTAACTCAGGGTGACCATGTGGCTACGACTAGAGGACAAATTGGACTGGTCAAGACTGGAGACAGGAGACAGATTAGGGTTTTATTTCACAACAAACCTCATCCAGGTGATGGATGAGGAGAGCAGAAGGAGGGTCGTGGTGTGCACAAAAAAACCCAGGTGCGAGAACCCTCCGCAGGCTACAGTCAGCCCCATGTATTGACAAATCTGATTGAAGTTAGATGAGAGAAGGATATCAGCAGTGTTGCCTAAGTTGCTTTCTTTTTTATAGTAAGTCTCTCTCTCTCTCTCTCTCTCTCTCTCTCTCTCTCTCTCTAGTTTTACGTGGTCAGCATGCCTTGATTTTATTTGTGTTTTTTTTTTATGTGGTGCCAAGGATCAAGCCCAGCGCCTCCCATGTGCTAGGCAAGCGCTCTGCCGCTGAGCCCCGGCCCCAGCCCTGCCGAAGAGTCTTGAACGGCTACTGCAGACCAAAAAAAGAAAGCCAAGGGTATTTAGAGGAGACCAATTCGTGAGCCTGATTTTTGTTTGTGCTTTCTTTTTTTGTGGTAAGAAAAGTGTGCGTTCAGACTGGAACATGTTCCCGTTGCAATACGTACGGGACAGTCTAGTGGAGATTTCGGCAGGGCTTGGAGTCTAGAGTTTGGGAAGCACCCTGGGCGGCAGGCCCAGATGTCATTAGGATTCAGGCACCTAATGATGCTGAAGGGATGGTGGCACAGTGAGAGGGTGGGGAAGACAAGCCCGAAGCCTTGGAACGGGATGTATGATGCTGACGATGTGACTTCAGGGATGGCTGGGTCGATGTTGCCTGATTACTTAACTCGTCCCCTTTAGTTGCAGGAAAAGGGGGGCTCACTTCATTTACCTCAAGAAAAGTGGGGCGTTTCAGAATGGTCTGGAAGGAGACCTAGATGCCTCAAGAAATGGGCAGTCCTGAGTCTCCTCTCTCTGCTCCTGTGTCTTCTGCAGACCCTCTCCATTCTCTCAGAAGCCACCAGCTTCAGCCCCTCCTCTCTAGGATCTGGAAGGCCTAGGACACCTGAAAGGAAGACAGATGTTTCTTTGCTTGTAGATGATTCTCTGGAGAGAGAATCCATAGCCTTCCTCAGCTCCTCAGAGTGAGCCAAGGTCAAGAGAAGCTGCAAACTTCTCCTCACCGTTCTCTCCTGGGAGGGAGGGAGAGTCTGGCGTGTCTCAACCCCAGGACTTCCTTTCACTTCCAGAACTATGGCAGATTGCAAAACTCTTTCCATCACCTTCGCTTGCACTGTATAATTAGAGAATTCGATGAACCCAGCTTTTTTACAACTTGCCAAAGGAAATATGATTTTTGCACTGGAGTCAAGGTTATCTCCAAGGGGGCACAGACAAGACCAGAGGACATAGAGCCAGGCTGGCCAGATAGGAGAGTCGGCAAAGAAGCCCCCACAGATGGAAGGCGGCGTGGACTGGATGGGCCCTGAAGACAGCATGACCTTTAGCCACCAAGGAGGGGCAGGTTCTGTATCAGGCATATTGGATTCAATGATCAATAACCGGCTGTTTAAAGTTACCCAGAGAGATTGGATTAATGGATCGATATTAAGCTAAAGGAGATTTCTAATGGAATTCTACAGATCCTCTTCTTCAACCTTACGCTTTTCACATTTTTTGTCCATAAAAGCATATCAAACACAAATATCAAATTTGTAGACACCAAAAAGCTGTGGAGAACATAGCATATTGGAAGACAGACCTCTGTCTCCAAAAGACCTTGGCCGTTCCGAATAATAAACCAAAACAAACAAGATGAAATTCAGTGGGACTGAATATAAAATGCTGAATTATTAAAATGAAATGCAAGTACAACATAAAGCAGTGGCCTAGCTACATATGGCTCCAAATAATCTCTGAACAAACTGAGCCACCAGTACAATGCTTGCTAAAAAGAAACAGAAAGGGGGGAGAATTTTAAAAAATTAAAATGAAAAAAAAAATGAAAAAGGCATCCTGTAAACAAATCTTTAAAAGTCCAGATCCAAGAGTGGCAAGTTCTTTCCTCGTCAGACAACATCTGGATATAGCGCCCTCCGCCCAGAGCCACATCTGGGAAGGTCCAGTCAATACAACACACCAGGCCCTTAGGACAGGTGCCTGGCTGTGACCTGGGGTTCTTCCTGAGCTGTTTCTCTTCAATGGCTCACCCATGCTGCACCTATTCTGGTCCGTGGGGAGATGATCCCCTCAGGCCATGGCTGGCAAAGTCCTGGCATGCCCTCCAGTCATCTCCAGAGCCCAGGCAGCTGGACCCAGCTCCATTGTCACGATCCTACAGGGACGCCCCTCCATACCTCTGAATAGACTTGCACAGGGTCCAGAGAGGGCTTGCAAGGACAAAATGGCTTGGTCTTCAGGGCGTCAACAGCAGAAGACACTGGAGCTGAGTCACATCCCAAAGTGACCAACACAGGTAGGGTTTGGATGCCACCTATTTGACCCTAAGTCACGTCCAGCCCCAGTCCATGCCTGTCAGTTCCTCAGCATGAAGACCCAGGAATCAATGTTTGAATCACCTCTTTTGTCTCCTTGGAATCCTCCGGTTCCATCCCTCAAGTTATCAGCCCCCATCTCCCCTCTCCGCTAGAGTTCAGCATCCCATTCTGCCTTCCGGCTCCATCTGACTCCACTGGAGACTGACTGAGGATCTCTGTTTCATTTTGGCACTAACTGTGGTTAAGTGGATGACCCCTCCTCAAAGGACACTTTGAGATAGCTTTGGTCACAATTAGGAGAGCGCCGTCCGTAAATCTGAGTGACCCACGCATGGCAGATGATATCTACTTCCTCCCACACCCGCTGGGGGTGTCCAGCCATGAGTGCAAGTCTTTCCACAGGGGAGGGAAGTCAGCCAGAGAGGAGATGGGTCAGTGGCCGGTGTGGGAGCCATGTGCCAAATGAGGCAAAGTCCCCTGTGGTCACAGGCTTGTCCAGAAGGGACTCATGGGGAGAAGAAACCACAGCTGGGGCCATTCTTAACAACCTGGTATTTGTAGTGGAGGGCAGTGATGTGGAGCCGGGTGAGTGGAACACCCGGTAGAGCCAAGGGTGCCAGGCAAACGGGGTGCCCCCAGAGAGGACCAGCCCTTCCTGACATCAGGAAGGGGCAGGAGCCTGAGGTCCCAAGCAGGGATCCCGCCAGCTCTGGGCTCTGTAGGACGGGAGGGGCCTCGTTGGACAGAATGTGCGAACTGCATAGCTCTGACTCCTTCCCCCAAACCCACTAGCTAAGCCAAGTGTGCATTTTCAGCTAATGATCTACGAGGGTGCCAAACTAAACTTCATTTTCTGTTTGAAAGATTTTTCCATTTGGGGCCAAGTGAAGAAGCCTTGGCACTGGCACCCAGAGTTCTCCTTACACACACACAGTTATAACAATTAAGCAAAGCAACTGTGCCTTGGGGTATCAGAGCCCCGTAGAAGGTGCAAACGAGTCCCAAGGCAGGCTGCGGAGTCAGGCAGGGGGCACCTCTGCTGGTTTTCCTTTCCAAAATCATCACGGTTCCAAGATCCCCTCTGTGCTCGCCAGGAAAGGGCCGCCCCCCGTGACGGGTTGTTGCCAGCAGGGGCCGCACATGGCTCCCCAAGTAGCCATCAGGGTGACCTCCCAAAGCCACAGAACAGTCCCATCCATTGAGTAGTAATGGGGCTCAGACCTCTGTGGTTCACATGTACTTCAATAAAAATGACAGCCCACTCTTGGAAAGCACAAGGAAAGCTTGGTCTTTTTAAGGGCCTTAAACTATTTAATTGGTTCAATAACATCTGTCCCTGAACTTTAGACCATTACCCTGCAAGTCATAGAAGGGACACAGGCTCTCACCCCGGCCCAAAGGTGACATCGCTCACACTGCTCTAAGTAGGTCCTTCAACTGTGCTCCAGCCAGACTCCCTGGTTTGTCCTTAACATTGAACCTCTTATCTGAGACACTAACATTGTCGTGAGTCGTTTTAATCAAAATGCCAATCACCATGGAATACCACACGAAAGAGGTTCTCCTACAATCAACCTTTTTCCTTGCCCTAAAAACAAACATGAGTTAATTTGGTGGTTGTCCTCATGCCAACAATGCCCGACCCTGCTTCAGCCCTACTCAAGTAGGAAGAAAGGGGAACGTGACACCATATTCCACAGTGAAAGTTGTCAGAATCAAAATGGAGTCACTGTTGTCAAGCACTGACCAGAAATAATGATAAATAAAGCCTGAGTGTTGTGAAGGAGGGGACCTCATGCATGTACATCTGATAAAAAGAGGTAGTCACCCAAGATTCTGCAGGACCACAACCCTGCACAGAGGCCACCCCAACTTACCCAAGACCTCTGCAAGGACGCTGCCCCACCAGGCTCCTCAGCCTTACCCTGACGTCACGGATGGGTCTTCGAAATAGCTCATGTGACCCTCATTTTGCTTTTGAAAATGGCCCTCTGCCCAGGCTCCTTGGTACACGCAGGGTTTACGGTGTCTTCCATTGCAACCCTGTCAGTACCAGATGAACTCACCCATCTTTCTCCATATGTTATCTACGTGAGCAACCCCAAACCTGAATTCCTTGGCAAACGGCAAGGCAGTCTGCAGCTTAGAAATCACCCGAGGGATCATTAGTTCATTGCACTCTTTTAATGGAATTGAAAATAAGGTAAAATTTCTATTATTTTACAGATGAGAAAAATGAAGTCAGACCAAGGGAGTTAGCAAATCTGAGAATACTTGCCTTAAGCGCCCCGGGCAAGGGATGCCCATGATAAATAAGTTCATCTGCCATCTAAAAACCCTAGAAGATTCCGGGATTAGAGGCTCCAAGTGTCACTAAAGGGAGGCAGGACACTGAACACAAAAAGACATCATGAAAGAGGCAGGAAGCTCCCTGTTGCACTTGCTCAGCCAGGAGACTGATCCCTGTGCCCAGCCAAGAGAAGCAGGGATTTTACCTGGAGATGCAGTGGGCCAGAGCAGCTCTAAAATAGAGAGCCCCAGGCAGGAGGGAGTGCAGGGGCTTGGCACCAGGAGACAGGAGGACAGTAGAGGGTCCTGTGCTGGACGCAAGGGCCACTCCACCACCCTGCTCACAGCCCCACCCTCAGGCAGGAGGCGGAGCAGGACAGGAGGCAGGTGCCAGCAGACACCAGGAGGCTGACGCCCCTGCAGGGAGCCCTGCACACAGTGGAGTATTCAGAGCCCAGGTGGGGCTTTGTGCCTGGCCTTGAATGTCAGCGGGTTCTACAGAAGGTCAAGGTCACATCAGCATGGAAAAGGGCCGCTCTGGCAGCAGAGGGAGCTCTAGATGGTGGAGGAGGTAAACCTGGGAACATCAGATTGGCTACAGGCCATGAGGTCACCTCCCAGGGAAGGTGGATAGGAGGAGGAAGAGCAGGTTTGAGAAGGGAAGGGACACGCAGGAAAAGTCCAAACCAAAAACCAGAGTGAGGGTCTCACTGACCTCCCGTTCCAGAGGGTCCGACTCCAAGCTCCCAGCACCACCCCTGCAGCCTTGCCAGGTAACAGACCCAGAAAGCCCCGAGCAATGGAACGTGGAGGAGCGCTACCAGCTGAGCACAGTGGTCGCTGGGTGCTTCCAGCCTCTTGCCCACCTCTTGCCCACCTCTTGCCCGGAACTGACATTTCCTTGTGGGTCAGATGGACTTGATAGGAAATCCTCGGGTGAGCAGTGGAGCCGTGGAATAGAGGTCATTTTGCAATGATGAAATGGCTCGCTTCTCTGGAAGCACCAGAAGTCGCTGGGCCACATCTTTAAAGGGCACCTGTTACAATTGTACTTGTATCAGCTGTCCCCAGGCACGCCCCCCCCCCCCGCCCCCGCAGTGATGATTTGCATGTGGGAAGTGCTTTGGGGCACAGGACAGTGGGAGCAGAGGCCAAGGCTCCTCTGCAAATCCCATCAAGAAGGACCAGGCGTCCAAACTAAACTCACACGTCTACCACAGCCCTGGGGTGCCCTCCCTGGGCCTGGCCATTCTTGGGTGGGATACACAGAGCCACACTGTCCCCCGAGCAAACTGATTCCCCTTCACCCCTATTAGCTGGCACTGGCTTTGGTTCAGCTACGACTTGTCCCCACAGTTCTGTGCTGGACGCTTGGACCCCAGAGTGATGGTACTGAGAGATGGTGGATCCGTGAAGGGGTGAGACCCCATTGGGGTGACTGTCACTGAGCACACCACTCTCAGAGGGATTAACACCACCTTGTGGGAGTGGCTTAGTGTGATGGTTGGGATCTGAAAAGTCCCCCAAAGACCAGTTGCTGAAGGCTTGGTCCCCAGCCTGCGGTGGCACTGGGAGGAGGTGGAACCTTTAGAAGGCAGGTGGGAGGAAGGATGAGACGTGCCCATGACACACTGGCATCTTCCTCTCTGCCTTTGCTGCCTGGCCACCACGAGAAGACCAGCATCATGCCACCACCCTCCCACCACCGTACGCCCCTCAGCACAGGCCCAGAGGCAACAAGCCAACCAACCAGGGACTGGAACCTCTGAAACCCTGGGCCAGAGTAACTCTTTCCTCCGTGTTGCTTATCTTGGGTATTTTGTCACAGCTACGGCAAGTTGACTAACAGTTAGGTCTTGTGGGACTTGGCTTAGCTGTCATGAGAGCAAGTTGTTATAATGTAAGTTTGGCTTTTGCAACTCTCTCTCTTGCTTCCTCTGTCACCATGTGACCCCTCGGTCACAGGTGATCCTGCCGTGTGAGACTCTCCACCATGCCTTTTCACCAGAAGCTGAGGCCAGCACCACGTTCTTGGACCTCCGAACTCTGAGCTACATGAACCTCTTTTGTTACCAGGGATCCAGTCTCAGATATTTTGTTATAGTGGCACAGAGTGGACTGAGACAGCATTCCAGATGGCTGCAGCTCTGATGAAGCAAATGACAAAATAGGAATGTCATCCTGGGCTTTCGTAGTTCTGAACTAGAAGAACAGTGAAAACAAATGGTTTTCAGTTCGCAGACTGGAAGTAAATGCAGCTAGATATTTAGTCAATCCAAACAGCAGCCCAAGCCCTGATTCATGCAGCCCCTAAAGAGGACTAAGGGTGGAGGAAAGTAATCCCCTGAGGGGACTAAACAGAAGAAACCTCCAGCAACTCAGTCCCCAAGGTCAATGGTATCTTTGTGCAATATCTTAAAAACCAAAATGAATGTTTAAAAAAATGATAAATACTTTACATAAAGAAATAAGTGTCCTACTAATTCAGACCAGGACGAGAAGCAAAAGGGAAAATCAGTAATTGGGGGATTTTCCTTTAAAATTATGGGATTTTGCTTTTTGTGGATTTTTTTTACTCTCTCTCTCTCTCTCAAATTAAAAAAAAATGACATTAAACATTTCTCCATGAGTACTGTTAGGATACCTCCTTACATCTTGTACCAGAAGACAAGAGCTTGCCTCACCCAGAGAATCCTTCTAGGGAAAAATTCAGACTATTTTGCTCAGACCCCCCCACCCCAGCACGCACGTGCGCATGCACACACACACACACACACACACACACACACACACACACACACATATGTACCTGCACACAAAAAGGCACGGAGAAATTAAAATGTATTCTGGAAATTTAAGCACACATGTCGTTCATTCACAGAGGCTATTGAGGGCCATCCTGAAACAACTTTTCTCATTTATCTTTTCAATGCTGTTCACCTTTAAATACACACCTGAGTTGGTGTTGGTATCAGAGCTGTGCACCTGGGTTGTGCTCACACACAGAAAGGAGGAAAATCAATTTCAATCCCCGAAGGACAGAATTGCTGGTGCAGAAGGTCACTGAATGCAGACACGTGCTCAGTGGGCTTGGAACCAGACCCTTGTCCTCAGTGCTCCACTGCGTGGGCAGCGAGGGGAGGGGCGGCCCCCAGACCTGCTGCCACCAGGGAGGAGAATGATGTCGCTCGTAGGAGCCACAGGATCAACATGCCAAACAAGCCCCGGCCCAGGCAAACACACGCATGTGCGCCGTGGAGTCACGGACTTATGTTTGCACCTAAGGCTCTGGAGAAATTGGCCAAGACTGGCTCCAACCAACTGAAAAGATGACTGCTGTAATTCTCTCAAGGTCACTTGTCAGACCGGGTTAGCCGCTCCCCAAGGGCTCGCTGCACAGATCAGCCTGACCAAAGAGACATAACTCACAGCTCACGTGCTCGCTCTCTCTCTCTCTCTCTCTTTCTCAAAACTCCCCAGCCTGGCTGCCATTTTGCTCGTGCCCTTCCCTGCCAAGGACATCTGGTTCAGGCCATCCGCGATCTATGGCACATACAGGTTGAGGACAGAGTCTGTGGCCCCCGGAGCCCTAGGTCCTTCCAGACTGGTGCTGCTTTTGTCACCTCAGAAATTACTGTGGATACTTGATTGGAAGCCACATCCACAGTGAGGAGGTCTGAGGTTGGAGGGGCCGCCCAGCTCACTGCAGCAGGCCACTGGGGGAGGAGCGGGGTCTGGGGGAAGGAGACAGTGCGGGGAAATCAAACAGATCTGCAGTCTGGATCCTGGCTCCGCGCATTTGCTCGGGGACCCTGGGACCTTCTCTAACCTCTCGGAGGTCCAGTTACCTGATCTATAAAGAGGGGAAGCTAATGGATGTAAAGTGGCTGGCACGAAGCCCTGTCCTCCCGAGTCTGCATCCCGCCTTCCCGAGCAAAGAGCAGCGACCCCGCGCCTCTTTTCTCCCCTTCTCTTAATGGATCCATTTTCTGTGCCCAGAACCTTGGGCTTCTTTTGCTTCCTGTCACCATATTTGAGGTTTGACCCAACCATCTCTTTACCAAGCATCTGACATTGGGAGTGGTAGGATTTTCACGAAAAAAAAAACAGAAGCCAGAGGAAAGCATCTGTCCCCAGCCAGGGCCATGGTCCTCCAGGAGGCAGGGATGGGAAAGAGGATCAAAATGTCCCCTCCTCACTTCTCCTGTCCTCCATGGACCCCACCTTATTGAGGGGCAGACGAGGCAGGACACTGAAGACGGCAGGAAACAGTTTTATTTGGCTGCAGACAGGCTCAGAGGGCACAGCTTTTGCTGTAATCAATTAATCCCCTGAACCCCGAGTTCAGGGAGTTTCAGAGTTTTATACCCAGCATGGAAGGGGGGGGCTCAGAGTTCACAGTCTGCAGAAGTTCACATAAAATCAGCTTTTTTTTTCACTGTTCTGGACAAGTTAACTCTTCAAGGACAACACCTGAGAAGGGGAGAGCTTCTTCTCCCCTTTCTTTCCTCCCCTGCCAGCTGTTACCACGGAGCCCATTTGTAACTTATCTTAGAAATGTAGACATCTCCGTGAAGCCCAGCTCAAGGCCAGAGGCCTTGTCTGCACATTTCTACAAACTTCTATACTGGATACACGTTTGTGAAAAACTAGTAAGGGGTGTCCAGCACCTGGAGTGCTGATTTCTTCCTGGCCAGTGGCCAAGTAAACAGGGAAACAGGAAAACAGGGAGTTTATCTACACTGACCTCTTTTGTAGAGACTCTTTTGCCGACAGTCCTAAAATCAGCCATGGTGAGGGTTTCTGGAGAAGCCAGTTAAGATTTTCTGTGAAGAAAGGGGGTGCCACTACACCCCACTCCCAAAGCTGGCCTCAAGGGCCACATCCCTGCTATTCTGAGCTAAATCATGGGAAGGTCCTGCAGGAAATGCTGTCTAAACCTGAAGGACGCTGCAGGACATTGGGTCCTACAACTTCCCAAGAAAGGTCATAGGAGCCCAAGGGAATGTTGACATGACCCGGAGCCGGGGCCACCAGGAGCTCTAGTGTACCTTTAGCAAAAAGTCCAGGACACATTTGCAGTGGGAAAGGAATGTGGGGAATCTAAGATGCAAGACTGCCAACCCCAACAGCCCTCTGTCAACCAACATGTGACACATGTGAGAATGAAGGGGACATTCTCCAAGAACAATGGCATTGGCCTGTGAACAGCAGAGCCCTGCAAAGGCAATATGCGGACCCAGTGAACTGTGAGCCTGATCAAACCGGGGGAGGCAGAGGGAGGTGGTTCAAGGCGACAGAGGGACATTCACATGAGCTGCTTGGGTACGGGGTTCATGGCTCTTGGAGACCCAGACAGGAGTTGGCAACCCCCTTGGTGGTGAGGGTGTCCTTGCTGAGCAAGTGTCCTGCAGAGCACCCCGAGCCTCTCGTGTGAATTGTCGCAGTCTTGGTGTTAAAGTCGAACTCTCTTACAGAAATCTGGGCATATGTGTGAGACCTGCAGGGCAGGGGATGTTTATAGAAAAAGAGGGAGTTCACAAAGTCCTTGAGAAGGTGCTTGCCTCAGATAGGAAGGTCTGAGCCCTCCCACTTCATTACTCCCTGGCTCTGGTTTTGTCTGGGCCTGACAACAGCGATTTCATCTGGGCACCCTCCACTTTCGTACATCCTAGGAGAGATTGTTAAGGACTGAATCTGAAGGGCCAAGCCCTTCCCGGGATTAGGAGTCTTGGAGATGAGAGATAAGGCGCCCCCTCCCCAGCTGTGTGTAGTGACAGATGGCACAGCTGGATCCTACCATGGCTTTGGGCTCTTGTGGGAGAGATGTTCCTGAATGAAGCACTAGGGTAGCAGAAAGTGCCCCAGTTCTAGGATGAGAGAAATCAGCTTCTTACCGAGAGAGCTTTTACTGGCAATAGAGGTCTCTCCAGCCCTCACGGGCCCAGCAGCAGCAGGGGTAGAAATGAGTCACCTCTTGCAGTCAAAGCAGGAGCCGGTGGCTACATCAGCCCTGGGGGTAGCCCAGCAGAGAGCGGCAGTGTCTGTCCAAGCAGAAAACACAGCCGCTTCTGAACCCATGCGGTGTTGAGCTTGCTCGGGGAACACCAGCCTTATTTCAAGGAAGAACACAACGTCTAAGGTATTTTTATCAAAACTGTTGCTCATGGCCTGGGTCACGGAGACCTGGGAAAAGTTATGCTCAAAACTTGTTTAAAAAGAAAATACAGAAAGAAGAGCCATTTGGTGGAGATCATTTGAGTTTGGGTAAATTGGAGGTGATACTTAATTGGGGTTCAGAGACTACTTTCAAACAAGGTGAGGTTGCCGATTTCCTCCTCGTGGTCCAGCATTTGGCCTAGTCTGTCGGAAGCAGCTTCTGCGCCCTTTCTTTACACAGCGGAGTCCATGGACAGCTTGACCCTCTTCTCTGGCTCCTCATTTCCGGGACGTGAACCCCGCCTCGGGGAGAGCAAAGGCAGGGAAGGAAACCGCCCCACTGCTGCTGCTGGCGCACTCTGGACAAGCGCAGGTTCTCGCTCCCAGCCCTGGGAGAGCCCAGACAAGGAGGAAAGGACGCTCCTGGGAGGGGGGCTTGTGGAAGCAGTGGAGACAGAAGCGCCTTCCCCTTACCCACAGCCCAAAGGCAGGCCCAGCCAGGCAGCACCTCTCACCTGGGGCATCTGCACCAGCCTTGCCCTCTGCCCCCACGCGAGCTTGCCGCTCCCCATCACCCACTCCTGCACCCCCAGAGCAGAAGACAGTGCTGCACACCACTCAGCACATTCTCCAGACTCACCTTTGATGTAAATATCAACCCATTTAGATCTCACCAGCCCGTGAGAATATGACTACATCATTTAGCCAAAGAGTAAACTGAGGCACCCATCAGTCACGTGACTTGCCTGATGGCATCAAATATGAAGGCTAGAGCCTGGTTTCCAATTCACAAGTCTCCGATTCCAAAGGTCATTTTGTTTTCAGGGTTGTTTTTATGTGTCATGTTACCTGGGATTGCTGGCATTTTAAAAGAAGGAGCCTAAAGAGAGAAGACTAAAGGTGAATACAACGGACGAGCACTTGCCCAAATGGCTGCACCCCCACCCCCATGCCAGGTTAATGGTATTCCCAGAGTTTGGATCTTCATTTCTGCAGATTTTTTTTCCTTTTCCTACAGTTAGTCCAGCCTCCGTGACTTCTGGGTGCACACTTGCATTTTCAATTTCATTGTGAGGATAAAGAAATGGAATGCATTCAAGACATTTACACAACTGCAATCCAACATGTTAAAACAGGATTCACAACCCACCATGCAGAAATCACGAGGGCATCCCACCTGCCTGTCTCCATCATCAGTGGGGCCATGTATTAGTACAGCCCAATCCCTCCAGGAAAGCTTCCTTTGGTTATTAAGATGGTGGGATGTGTTTTATAATAATAACTGCATCTGGAGGCTTCCAATATTTAAAGCACAGTGTTTGTGGCCAGGGCTGCCACAACAAAGTGCGACATGCTGGCTGGCCCAGAAGAGCAGAAATGCACCCCACCACGGCTCTGGAGGCCAGAAGTCCAACACAAGGTGTAGCAGGGCCACGCCAGTGATCTGGGACATTCCTTGGCTGACAGATGTGTCATTCCAGCAGCTATTCTGTCTCCACAAGGTCTTCTCTTATCCAGGTGTCTGTGCTGTGTCCATATTTCTCTCCCCTTTTTTTTCAGTGCTGGGGATTAGAACCCAGGGCCTTGAGACTGCCAGAGAACTGCTCTACCGCTGAGCCACATCCCCAGCCCGATTTTTCTCTTCTTTTAAGGACACTGGGCTAATCCAGCATGACCTCATTCTAACTTCACTACATTTCCAAAGACCCTACTGTCCAATAAGGCCACATGCCCCAGGACCAGGGGTGAGGACTTCCAACACGTCTTGTGTCGGAGGGCACAATTCAACCCCACAACTACCTTCGCCCATGTGCAGATCAGACATCAATAATCTATCATGGAACATTCTCTCAACAGACCACAACGCTCCCGGCTGCTGGCCTGGCCACTGCTACAAGCCATCAGAGACGACACCCGAGGAGTGAGTCTGTAATGGTGGACGTCAGGCACATGGTGATGAGCTTGTGGAGGAGACCAGGCTGCACCCTCCAAGCCCCACTCGACTTTCTGCAACGAGTTGCCTGCTGCCGGGGAGTGACCAGGACATCTCCTTGTCCCGGCAAGTACCCTGTCCACCTGGCGGCAGCAGCCTTGCACTCACCAGGGGAAGTTCCCACTCCCTCGTCAGAGCCCACGACCCTGGTACCAGCTTCACACCACACACAGGCTTCCCTCCCCCACCCCCTGCAAATTGGAAATAGTGATACACAGCCACCTCCCAGGGCTGTTGGGCAATTTAATTAATGTTTATAAAGCACTCTGAGGTCTTCGGATGAAAACTGCTGTGTAAGTGCAAAATTATTATTAGTTCTCAGCCTCCTGTCCCTTGACTTGTGACACGGGCCTTTGTTACTCCTGAATGGAGCCGTTTATGGGCCGTCCAGCTGGCTCTGGGGGCACAGGCAAGAGCATCACATTTGCAGAATTTTTCCCCCTTTGAGAAAAGCATTCCAGCTCTGTGGGACGTCTCAAAGCTTTTCAACGTCTGAATTTCTCTCTCCTTGTCTGTACTAAGTACTGTAATCTGCAAGGGTAGATTGTAAACAGGCTACTTTGGCAAAGAGTGTGGGGGGAAATGGTCAATTTGATGAAATGGCCCCTCTGATAATGAAGAAAAAACAATATCTCCTTCTCATGCAGAATCTAAATGAACCACTAAGAGAGGTCTGTCTCTCTGGCCCAGAGGGATACTGTACGTGTTTATGCATTGAAAGAAGAAAAGAATAGAAGATTTGCTTTTAGTGCCTGAGGTTCGCCTCTCTCCTTCACCCTAACTTCTCAGGAACCATGGAAACAAATAGACCCAGCCTAGACCATGTTTTCCTGATAGTCCTTTGTTACCTAACTGAGCGCTGCCTGGAATCCCAGGGGGAGAGTGAAATAAAAAAGTAGAAAAGAAAAGAGATCCCTCTGCAAAGGAAGGCCTTCTCTCTGCAGGACAGAGTCGGGGTGTGCAGTTCATCAAGCCCTGGGCAGCGAGCCTCTTCAGCAGTGTTCTCCTTTCTCCAGGATGTGCAACCCGGGGTGCAACTGAAGGTGTCTCTTGGTTGTTAGCCGGATTTGCCAGTCACCCAACTGCTGCAAGGTTGTTTTTTAAATGTCACTAAGGAGCAATTACATAACACGTAATCGGCTGGACAATACTACCAAGGCTCAGAACCAAGGAAAAAATTCATTGTTAGTTATAGGGTTGTACCTATGTATACCAAAAAAAACCCCAAAAAACCAAAGATGGTGCCTGCCACGTTTCCTAAGCCAAGTAATCACTGATCAAATACAATACTTTCATGGTTTGGATATGAGGTGTCCCCCAAAATCTCACATGTGAGTTAATGCAAGAAGGTTTATGGAGAAATGATTGGGTTATAAGAGTCTTAACCCAGTCGGTGAGTAATCCCCCTGATAAGGATTAACTGAACGGTAAATGAGGTGGGAGGGTATGGCTGGAGGAGGTGGGCATTGGGGGGCATGGTTTTGGGGTATATATTGGTATCCAGCAAGTGGAGTGTCTCTCTGCTTCCTGATCACCATGTGAGCTGCTTCCCCCTGCCACACCTGTCCGCCATGATGTTCTGCTTCACCTCAGGCCCCAAGGAATGGAGCCCGCTGTCTATGGAGTGAGACCTCCGAAACAGTGGACCCTCAAACAAACCTTGTCCTCCTCTAAAATTGTGCTGGTTGGGTATCTTAGTCACAGCAGTGGAAAAGCAGACTGAAAAATCACCAAATTGTACTTGGGGGACATCGGGAATGTTCTTCTAGGACTGGAGAGTTGAGGAGAGCCAGCCTCCAGGAGGGGCCGTCCTTGGGCCCAGCAGCGGCCATCTCTTGGCTCTATGACAGCTGGAAACACGGGGACCTTTCCTGTGCCCTAAGACTCAGTTCTGCCTGTTGGAGAGAGGTTAAGACAGAAGGGACAAGGTCTTTCTGTTTATCCGGTCACTTTTAAAGGAAGGAGACCTTAATAACTGTTTTTAAAGGGCTAAGGCCAACACCAAGGCTGCCAACGTCTGCACAGCAGCTGGGCTGATGAGAGGACGCCACAGCGGAGGAGCCAGCCCGTCGCCCTCTCTTCCTCAGTGCTTCTAGGGGCTGTCAGTCTCCCTGGGGTCTTCCTCCCACCTCACCTCCTCCAGGTCTTTGTTCAGCCCTTCACTTTGTTTTCCTGGTTATTTTCCCCAAATTGAATCTACTGTGACAGCGCCCAGCTCAGGGTCCTCAGTGCTGCCCCACACAAACCCTCTGTGCTAAGGTGCCATCTCTCAGTGCTGCCCCCTGCTGCAGCTGGACGGGGTGCCCTCTGCCTCCAGACTCTCAGGCAGCCCCCGTCCAGCCTCCCTCCCACCTCCTTGCCCTGAAGACTCTGCCCTTCTCTACCCCTTCCCTTCAAAATCCTGCTTCTCCTCCACATTCAAATGCAGCCAGCTCTGCAGAGCTTCTAAGGCGTCCCCAGAAATTCTGTGGGTATGTTCCCCCTATCCTTTCTATACATACGTCTCTAATATCAATTAAAGCAATTAACCGTGCACACAGCACTGAGCTCGTTTCTCCTTTCCCTGATTTTAAGCTCTTTGAAAGGAAGGCGGGATCCTTGCCTTTTTAAGTATGGCAGTGTCTACAAGAGCCTCTGGCCTGCAGTATATTTATATTTAAACATAGCCAATATGTTTACATTTGATTTTGCCCAACAACAACAACAACACACACACACCCACACACATACACATCAAAAGATCAGGTGGTGACAATTTTAATTTCTTATATAATTTAAAGGTAAGAATTAGGAAATAAGCACATCTTGAGAGGACAATAAAAAATAATCGACTCTCCAAGAAGAGCTCGCAGATTGGATCTTACCCACCAGTTAGATCAAGTCTGGCTCAACAAATAATCACAAAGCTACGAGGGGCGAACGCTAGTGAGTTAAGCAAAGAGTTCCTAAGATTCTGAGGCCTTTGGCTATTTTTACATAGGAGCGATAAAGCATCAGACAATTATTCAGTTAATGCCACCAAATAAAGCTGCCAACGAGGAAAGACTGAATTATTCTGAGATCCGCAGAATTCTTCCAAGACCCCGGTTGTGGGGTCAACCCATGGCGGCACTTGCTGTTTCTATGACCACAGGCTGAGACCCCAGCCCATAACCAGGCTGTGTTGGACTCTGGGAGCGTGGCTCAGTCTTTTCTGCTAAGTGTTACTAAGAATACAAAACCCCGCAGGTTATCATTTGGAAGAATGTGAAGCAGATTTTCATGCCTGCTTGTGTGTCTTGGGAAATCCCGAGACGAAAATATTATAACTGCAGAAGGAATCCCACAGGCCAAGGAGAGCCCAGAGATCAAAGCTTTCCCTGACAGGAAGACAAAGACTACATATGGTCCCCCGTCAGCCACCACGCACTCCCAGACCTTGACAGGATCCAACGGAGGCAGCAGAAGACCAATCCACTCTCCTTGATAAAGAAGGGCCCTCCTAGCCCTTCTCCCCGCCTCCTCCCTTTCACACACATGTTCCTGCACGCACGCACACACACACATTTTCTTACACCAAATACTAGGTGTGAAATGTTGAAACCACCTACTCTTACATCTTTATTTCTTGGTACTAGGGATTAAAACTGGGGCAGGGCACATTAACCACTGAGCCACATACCCAACCCCTTTTATATTTTTTGTTTTAACATGGGGTTTCCATGAGTTGGTTAGGGCCTTGCTAAGTTGCTGAGGCTGGTTTTGAACTTGTGGATCCTCCTGCCTCAGCCTCCTGAGCCACTAGGATCACAGGTGTCCACCACCACACCTGGCACTACTCTTGAATCTTGATCATATTACTACTTTAAGCCAAACTGACCAGGGGAGGCCCTGGCCTGGGTCTGCCTTGCATCGACATGCCATGCGGTATTCAGTTCACCACTTACTGGTTCTTCTGAGGGCAACACGAACCACACACCACGTCAATTTGTTCCTTTTAACAAAAGGTATTTGTGGAAAATCCCCAGTTGCTGCATTTCCTTGACTCTGTCCCCTCTCTCATCCGGACATCGTTCAGGGCTTACTATTTTGCTGGACATTAGGCTCAGCCCTTCTGTGTTATCTCATTTAATTTTCACAAGACACTTATTAGGCAGATGCTGTTCTCATTCTAAAGATCTTCCACCTGAGGCTCTGAGAAGTCAGTTGCCTGTCCACACCAGCACAACTCCAGGTGGATAAGAGTTGCTCTGAGTTCTGAATTAGCATGCCAAGTGGTTTCCCCAGCACTTCTGGTGAAGCACTTGAGGATGGAGTTGCTGCCATTGAACAGAAACCTCCAGTTTTTACAGGTACATGTATGAATTCATCTTTGTAAAGAGCCACACATCTATGACACTTTCATAACTACTACAACCACTTGTAGATTGCTTTTAACATTTTGAGGATAAAGGACCTATTCAAAGATCTGGAAAACCCAGGTTCAAGGCCCCTGACTTCACACATCACCCTCCCCCTTTCTTTCCATCCCTACTCCCATGGTCATGCAGGTGGGTAAGGGACTGCATCCTAACTGGTAGCCATGCAGCTCCGGATGGGTCTGGAGACTCTTTGCCCACCTGCCAGGTGGGCCCTCCCTCCTGGGGAAGAACGCACCTGTCAATCTTTCACCTCCATAACTTCATCTTGGATTCCGGTTCTCCACCTAGTTCATGGACATCCTAGCACCCATTCCCAGGCTTCTGGGTAGTTTTAAATTTAAAAAAATAAAAATAAAAGAAAAGCACTCCCTATTCACATGCAGACCTTTAATAACACGAAAGAGACGACACAGAGGTTCAAACACTAAATCACCTTGGCACTTTCCACATTAGTGTGAGTGACACACACATTATAAAGGAACAATGTGTCTTTGGAAAGCAAGCAGGGAAGGGGTCGAGTTTGTTAAGAGAAACTCAACAGCTGCCCAAACATTGTTGGGACGTTCTGTGAACTCCCTCTGGCCAGGGCCAGCAACTCCCAACGTCCGCACCTTGACTGGTGGTGCACAACCCGGACGCTGAACTGGTCTCCTTACTTCCCCTAGAGGAGGAATCCGTACAGAAGGATTTGGGAATGTCCTCTCTGTAGCCTTCTCTGTTTGGGATGACGGAAAACGTGAGAACTTAAAGGCTTCCTCTCGCCCTCAGAACCCCACAGCCAGAGCAAGGACAATGACCCGGTGGGGGATGGGATCCACGCAGAGCTTCATGCTTTTTCGAAGCATTTCGCACACAGTGTTCTCGTCAGTCCATGCAGCAGCCCGAGGAAGAAGAATCCATCAGGAACTCGCCCAGGACCACATGGCTGGGTACCGGGATCACCGAGGCTGGAAAGCAGATGGCAGGTGGGCCCAGCATCTCCAGCAGGTCACTGAACATCTGTCCCATGGTCACCTACTCTGACTTCTCTCTCTCCACATTCGGGTCACTGGTCAGTTAGCAATTCCATTAACAAGATATTGATTTCAAAAGAAGAAAAACACAAATTCTTCTTTGACGCCTATATATAGATATAAAAATAAATGTGGCACTCTTTATTGCTTCTTTATGGATGTCTTTCCAAGACGAAAAGACCCTGCTGGGGAACAATTCCTCCACCTTTTATTTCTATGTGCACATAATCCTCCTTAGTAATAGCAGAGCCTTCACACGGGGAAATTATTTGCTAGATATTTCTCACTGCTTCCTAGCTTGGCCTGTGGATTTCTCCCAGATGTAAGACATGTGGGCTGCTGTAACAGAACACAGTGAATTCACAGAGCTGTTTCCCAGATGCGGAAGAGGACAGCTGTCCTCAGCAGTCTGTCACAGGGCCAGCTCTGGGCACTCAATTTTCTCGAGACCCTTCTTCACTACATCTCACCATAGCTTTCATATGACTGAAAAAGTATCCAGGAGGTTGACCAGATAGCTGCATAAAACACCAAGATGGTAGCCATGGAAAAGGAGAGATGGCCCCATGCTACATGATCATGGAATGGTTTTCGAGACTTTGCCAGCAGAAAGTGGGGTGGGATCCACTCTCCGATGCCTTCAGGCAGGTGAAGGACTTCACAGCAAGGATGCCATCTCCAGCGTGGGGCTCATTCTGCTCTGGTCCAATGTGGCATCTGGCATGCCACTGAGTCCTCAACATGAGCAAAGACAGCAGAGATCCTGCTCACACCACTTCCGTCTTGTGAAGAATCACTGGTCCCACGTGCTTATTCGGGGAGGTGACAGGGAGAAAAGCTCGTTCCATGCCAGGTTTAGAAAAATCTGGAAAAATACTCTGTAGTCGTGCAAACTTCTGAAAAAGAGGGAAACAAAAGAAACAAGTCAAGAAGCGAACAGCTGGGGAGGTGCTGCCCTTGTCAACTCTATTTAAATGCCATTCCCTCAGCACTGGCCGGACAACCCATGCAGGAAGCCCTCTTCATACTGGTCACCTCACTCCCTGTACAAGGCACTTGCACAACTTCGCTGCTGCTTCCAAACGCCAGCCAGAGATTGGCTGACTACGGATCGCAGCCCTTTCAAGCCTCTAATGTGAGACATCTGTATGGAGAGTTGGTGTGGAGGGAAGGGGTCGCTCTTTACACATGGACCGACTGGAAATTCTAATTATCTTCTTATATGCAAATAGCCATGACAACCAAATGGAAGCTCCTTGGGGCAGGAACAATGTTTGATACCTTTGTAAACCCCATAGAGTTCCTGGCATAGAACCTTGAGTACAGTAGGTTCTCATGAGAGTCTTTTGTTGTTGTTGTTGTTGCTGTTTTGCAAACATATGCTTCCTATTTAAAAATATGGGGGGATGAGGGTGTACTCAGTGGTTCAGGGCTTGCCCAGCATGCACAAGGCCCTGGGTTTGATTCCTGACATTGTAAAGCACAAGAACAAAACAAAACAAAAACCCTTTTCACTTTAAGAATTTTTGTTTATATTCATCAATAGAAATCACTGAGAAACTGGTGCATCCAGAAAAATCCTGGTCCATTATGTAATGACTCCGTACCAAATCATGAGTATCATGAAATTACAGTCCCTCATGTTTTGCTATGGTTATGAGAGACAAGTATTTCATCTTGTTGTAAGATTTTGGTTTTGTTTTTTTAAAGTTTCTGATTCCCATACAATAATTATACTTATCTGTGGGGTGCAATGGGGTGTTTGTTATTTGACTAATATCTAAAAATAGAAATCAGAGATGAGTGCAGAGCCAGAGAGTGTACAAGGTACAGTGGGTGACAAGAACCAGCTCTGGGGTAGCTCCTGAGTCATTCTGTCCTGCCCCCAGCTAGACTGCCCTTCCTGGTGGGAAAGATCACTTTCCAGTGGGTCAGGACCACAGCTGGCCCTGCTCCCCGACAACCATGGTCAGCCCAGGTGAGCAGCCGTGCAGAAAGAGGCTGGGGGTGGGGTAAGCTGGAGTCTGTGACCAGCAGCTCAAGGTCACGGCCAGGATGCCCAAGCACTGCCACACCAGGGGACATCCTGTGTGCCCCATGTTCTCAGGTTAAGTCTCAAGGAGGGAGTGAAAATACCAAATATAGCGAGGAAGAGTCCCCAAGAGAAAGCCAACCAGGGCCGGCGAGGGGACGGGTCCACCCTGAGTGCTGGGAAGAACAGGCCTCTGCCCGGGATGTGGTCGCAAGGCAATTCTACCACCCCGACTAGGAGGCGCCAGGGAGTCAGCAGGATCTGCTGGTATTTCTCAAACTTCCTCCGCCTGCTTTCCAGAGTTCCCTGGGTGTGGCCACGTGACCCAAACAAGATGGACGTCCAGGGGCCTCCGTAAGTCCGGGGTTCAGAGAAGGGTCTGGCTCCCCGTTATTGAGTGAGTCACACTATCCACAAAACATCCCGGGATTGGTGGCCCCGGGGGATGTCTTCGTGGTCAGCGATGATGACACAGATACTCACGCAAGTGAAGATGATGAGTGTCAAATAGAAAATGACCAGAGAGAGGAGGAGGACAATCTCAGCTCTGTATTTATGAAAGGTCGCTTCCTTAGGCTCCTTAGGGCATCCTTAAAAACAAATCAAAAAATAAGAAGGGATAAGTGGAGCCATTCCAACAGGACGTTTTTATCATGATAAAAGGCTGAGGATGCTTCCTTCTCCCTTCCTCACCCCAACTCCCCAAGTTCAACCTTTGCTGTCAGGAAAAACCATAGTAATGGTTGTGGCAATGCAGCGCTCGCAGCCACCCTGAGCCACCTGCGGGTGACAGGCTGTGCAGACAGGGTCCCCTGTCTGCAGGGCCCATCTGAGTATGCCTGTACTACAGATAAAGAAGCCGGGGCTCAAGACTGAAGCAAGTCTGCTCCGGGTTCATCCTGCCTGCACTTCAGAGGTGGGGCCAGGCCTGGCTCTTGTCTTCACATCAGAGAAACCACCCTAAGTGTGTGACTCCATCAGCAACCTTAGCTTCTTCAGGTCAGGTAGATTGGTAAGCGTCCCCACTGCAGGGAGACTCGGAACTATGCAATGAGGTGGGCGAGCTGCCCTGCTATTGCCCAGGTGAACACATTTTGGTAGAACTGAGCTCTCCCTCCAAGCCAGGCAGAAAAGTTGGAGAGAAGGGCTCCTTAGAGATGGAAAGCCAAGGCTGCAGCTTGGAGGAGGCCAAGGACCGAGGCTGTAGGCCCTGCCCTAGAGCAGCCAAGAGGCGCAGGCTCCTCCCCCAGGCGCAGGCTCCTCCCCCAGGTGCAGGCTCCTCCCCCCAGGCACAATAGCCAATGTGCCAAGCAGGAGCATTGGCACGGGCTGCAGGGTGGCTGCTGAGACAAGCTACTTAGAACCCGAGCAGGAGCGGGCACTTTGTGGTGCCCAACACAGATCAGGCTACCCCAGGCAGTGCCATAAGCATTTTAAAGCGATGTCTCATTTAACCTTAGCAACAAGCCTATGTCCTAGACATCACTGCCCCCATTTTAGAGATGAGAGAACTAAGGCTTCGTGTAGAGCAATGGAGTGCCCAAGGCCACAGGCTAATGAGCTTCAGAGGTAACAGCTGAACCAGATCTAAATGATTCCAGTCTGACCCCTTCACTCCTAGGCAGCAGTCCCTCGGGAAGGAGCAGTGGAGGAAAAGTGCTGCGCTCTGTTCAGCCCCTCTCCTCTCCGGCAGGCCACGCTACCCATCTCTGCTCATCTCTGCAAGATTGCTTTCCCTGTGAATAATATTAATTGAGATCCTACTGTGTGCACAGCCAAAGCAAGCTCTCTTAGGAGAGACAGGCAGTAAACCAAACCATACACAGCATGTAGGGTGTAAAAACCAACCAGAATACAGACGGAGAAGCGTGTAAGAGGTGTGCGTGTGTGCGTGCACGCGGGTACGACAGCGAGAAAGCGCAACCATTGCCCCTTTAGACAGCACTGTGTTCTTGGGAGCGTAGGAGTACTGTCTGGACTCTGATGGCTTTCACATAACTGACATAAGCTACTGCACACAATCAGGGACTCTAGGACACAGTTATCATTTCCGGCCTTAACCCCCTAACAAGTGCTGGGCAGAAGTCGCTGTGTCGATTAAGGCACACTCCTGCGTGGAATTCAGCCGCCAGCCCCCGATGGGATCAGAGCCGCAGAGCTAGACTCTGAAAGAGAGGATCGACTTCCGGACCCACAGAAAGGGCATGCATGCGTCTTGCAGGAGGTAAACAAGCCCAGCAGGTCACCTCACCTGTCACTTTCAGAATCACGGTGGCGCTGGCGTTTCTCTGCCCTCCCAGCTCCTGCAGAGTGCACCTGTAGGTCCCCGAGTTGCATGTGGCAGTGTTTTTGATCTTCAGGGAATAGGGGCTGTCCACGGGAGCCTCGGAAGAGTCGTTCTGTCCCCTCTGACCATGGTGCGGGTCCTCCTGGAGCGTGTCCGGCGTCTCCTCACTGCCCTGAGGGAGCTGTGGAGAAACCACGACAGCGCATCACACTCTAGCGTCCAAACCTGCGAGCTCTGGAGCCCGCACTGAGGTTTTCCATTTTGTTTTCATAAAACTCATCCAAAACTCATGTTTCTAAAGCAAGAAAGATATGTTGCTTTTTTCGTACGTGTGAATTCTGGGGGAGGAGGAAAGAGCTGATAAAAACCTGCGAGGGCTCTATTTTCCTTGGAATAAGATCAGGTCTGCATTTTATGATTTTAGCACCAGGATCTCAACTTCCACCCTATGGAAGGGAGAGTGTCACTGAGGATGGTGGTGACAGGACTGAGGATGGTGGTGACAGGTCGGACATGACTCACTTTGGATTCAATTTTGCTGCTGTTGGTTCTACAGGAAATGTTCTCTCGTTTTCTGCAGAAACCAACTCGCCCCCAGATGGGTTCCTAATTTTGGATCCCAGCCTTTTATTTGGAAAAGTCCCCAAGTCTCTTAAGAGCAAAATCAGACAACTGCAAACAGGGTGCAGGGAAACAAAGCCGCCCGTCAACAGCCGCCTCCTGGGGCCGTTCTTCTCCACCCAGGGGGGGAGGACGACAGGTGGACAGAGGACTGCAGGGATGGCACGGTCATTTCCTCAGGTGGTCACCGTAAGCCAAGTATGGAAGGGCCGTCACAGCACCACAGACCAGAAAAGGAATCTGGCTGTTTTTTCTCTTCCTAAATTATCCTTGTGACTCGACTGGTAGGTGTTGCCAGCGTGTCCTACTTCAAAGATGTGACACATGGCCCATTCGCCGTCCTACCCAGACATCATTTCATTTGCCAGTTGCTACATCCCTGAAATTTTAACGCTTCTAGGATGTATTTGCACCAACAGTGAGGCAAATCGTCGTTTTGAGTCTCGGGGACAGTGCTTCAATGGGAGCATCCCTGAGCAGCCCCCGCGTGCCCTTTGCTGCTTGGCTGGGGACCTGCGGGGGCCCTGGATTAAATGGCATCCCTTACCTGTCCCTAGCGTTGCAACAGCACCCAGGAGCTGCCCTAGGGAAAGAGACAAATTAGCAGGCCTCACGACCACTGTCCTGGCCTGCACCTGGGCGGTCAACCTCCTGTTTCGGGAGCATTCTTTCTGCAGTGCTGCTGCTTCTAGGAAGGGACTCAGGGCAGGGAAACAGATGACCAAGGTGTTAGGGGAGCAGCCTGTGAAGGAAACTTGATACCCACGCCTGAGTGCGCACAGACACACGCACACCCTGTTCCTGCTTGGTTTATTAAGTTAGGGACTGCACGGCAGGCCACCCACAGCTCAGGTACCAACCTTTGGTGCCGGCTGCCATTGGGTACAGTGGACTACAGAGACATCTGGTGGCAGATTTATCACTCACTCCCCGCACCAGGCTGAGACAAATGGCCCTGCCCAGGGTGAGTCTGTGGACATAAATCCCATTTCTTGATGTTTTTTCTTGTGCATAAAGGCTCCTTCCTAAATAATCAAGAAAAAGACTGAGGCCTTTGGACGTTCAAAAATCAGGCCGTAAAAGGAAAGGTGGCCAGGGAAGCTGGGAGGGAATGAAGAGCATCCAGATGATTCCAGAACATGCTGGAATTAGCACAAGGTTTCCAAGTCCAACTGGACCACAGAGTCAGGGGCCTGGCTAGTCAACAACCCTCCTCTCCCCTCTACTGCCCAGCAAAGCAGCTTCCTCCTACCAGGGTGGCCATAAGAAACCATCTGTGCCCGGCTGCCCTCAAGGCCAGTCTGAACTCAGTAAGCCACCCAGACTGCACCCTCACAGGGACACAGCATCCTGCTTCTCAAACATGGCTGCAATGACCATCTGGTCTTCTCCTGGAGACTTCCTCTCCCATCCAGGGACCCCTCCCTCAACTCAGAAAGCACCCCCACCCCCAACCCCCAAGTCAAGATCAAACCCACAAAGCTCCCTGCAGCTGGTGGAAGTGTGAACAGTGGTCCCTATTTACATAAAGAGGCCCCACCATTGAGCCAGGTGTGGGAACCCCCTGCAGTAGCCTCCAACCAACTGCAGAGGAGAATTCACTCAAAAACTGGGCAGCAGCATCAACAAAATGTTGCCAATAGTAAGATTTGATGGTAAGATTTCCAGGTGCCTCTGGTAAAGCCTACAGTTATGTTCAAACGGCAACACAAAGGCAGGATGAGACCACAAGGAGGACAAAAAGAAGAACACTCCTCAGCATGTCCATAGCCAGCACTCTTGCTCTTTGGAGCCATAATTAAAATAAGGGTTACCTGAACCCAAGCACCATGAGAGGCTGAAAGTTGGTCTGATAACTGAGATGGCTACTCTGTGACTAACAGGCAGGTAGTGTATACAGCATGGATACGCTGAACAAAGGGATGACTCATGTCCTGGATGGGACAAAATACAAAAGTGTGAGATGTCATCACACTACTTAGAGCAGTGAGCAATTTAAAACCTATGAATTGTTTATTTCTGGAATGTTCGATTTAATATTTTCAGACCACAGTTGACGATGGGAAACCGAAATGGAAAAAAAAAGTGATACTGTGGATAAGGAGGTACTCATATACAGCAACCAGGACCTTCTGCAAAGTCATAAAATGCACCTGGAAATATTTCACAGCCTTCCCTCTAGTTCAGAGTTCTAGGTATGTCTATGTCTATTTTCCCTTCCTTTTGCCATCTGAAGATATTCCTTCTCATGGGACCCCCCCTGAGGAATCCAGGACTGGCCCACAGCTGCAAAAGGAGACTGGATTTTATGTTATTGTTCCACGCTCAAAGCAAACAGGGCAGCAGGGTTATCGTGGATGTTCTTATGCAAAAGTTGAAATGATTCTCTACACACATGTGTCCAAGCACACGTGGCTTTTCCTTGTCTGAAGAGTGAGCTGGGGAGGAAGCAGACTGAGGATGGAAGGAGAAATTCCAGAGGGAGGAGAGCAGAGGAACAGCCAATGGATCCTCGACTTTGCTCTGTTTTATGAGTTCTTCTAAACACTGGAGCTGGCTCCAAAGCAACCACTGGCAAGAAACACTCTTTAAACATTCCAGATCTCAAAGTGTTTCACTGCTTCCCTGCAAAAGCATTTAGGAAATAGTAATTTATAACAAAAGGAGCCCTCAGATTCATCCACAGCCAAGCATAATTGACGGCAACTATTTAATGCTGATGTTGTAGCCAGCATGCTCAAGCACAGCACAATTTGGACAAATTAATTCCTCAAAACATGCGTTCCAACGATGTTTTAAGAAATCCACACTCTGTGCATTAATTTTGATGCTGACAATTTTTTTTTTCGTACTGAATTAAATAAGAGCAAAATATGGGCTATCTCTTTTACAGAAAGCCTCAGGACTTTGATTTGTCTCAAGGTCCCCACTCTGACTGAATAACCTAAATACCATATCTTTTTATGCAAGAGAGATTTGAACTTAAGGAAACCCCAAGCCCTAAATTAAAAGAAACTCTCTTTAACTTGCTGAATACTATGTTAAGCAAATACACATACTGATTTTAAGGGCAAGTGAATTAAGTCTTTTTTGTGTGTGTGGTGGATAAATTTGAATTAGAACAAAAACTAAAATATACGCATATGGCTGGACTTGAACCAGCATTTCAGCCAAAAACTATTGTAACAAATGCCTTGTTACAAAAGTTTACATAATTTTACCCAAATACATGCTCACGTCCTAGAGAGTACCATATTTAAATGGACCAAAGGGCAAGAGTTCTATTCCAACAGCAATGGAAGGGTTTGATCCTAAACCAAAATTCAACTTCATCATTCATTAGCACTTAACAATGTGATAGAGGGGCTGCAGTTGTGGCTCAGTGGTGGAGCACCTTGCCTAGCACGTGGGAGGTACTAGGTTCGATCTTCAGCACCCCATTATAAAAATAAATAAAATAAAGGTATTGTGTCCATCTACAAAAAAAATTAAGATGTGATAGAAGCCTAAGAGAAAAGGAAGAGATTTTTTTTTTGAGGGGGAAAATATGTGTGTACATACATACCCATGCAAATAAATATTTCATCTACTTGATCAAACATATTTAAACGTAGAGACTAAGCATTTAAAGGTGACATTAAATTAATCTGCTGTATTCCAACCACATTGGAGCAGCTTTTTTTTAATTGCATTTTGTGTGCACTAACATTCATGTACCTTGGTTTCTAACTCAATTAAAGTGCCAATAGAATCCCCATTCATCACCGAAACAGCTTTTTATAACGTGCAAAAGAGTTTGGCTCGGAGGTTGATGTCATAATGAGGGGAGAATGTATGAGCATTAACATCGTTTTTTTCTAAGTGTAGTTTTATTAGAAAAATGATTTTCCACTTTGAAATTTACTGGGTCTAACAGACAAGAGCTGGATTTATGGCTGTTAACGAGAGTTACGAGCGCAGCAGAGGCGGCATAATTAAAAGCACAGTCCTTGGAGTTGGGACAGAACTGGAAGCACACCCCACGCCTGCCACAGCTCCTTCTGCTCTGGGCCATGGGACCACACAACTCCCAGGCTGGTTTGCTCCGCTGGAACCAGGGGAGACTGCAGCTCACAGCTGAGGTGAGCATATTGATGAGGATGCATCCAACCCTAAGAATGGTACCAACACACGGCAAGCCCTAAAAATGCTACTGCTCTCTTAGCCAAGGTGTCATTCAGAAGACTCGATAGGTCCTTGCACACAGGATGGATTCAAAAAGTAGTTTCTGCATGAATGAGCGAATTTCAGAAATCATGAGAGACAGTTTCAAGAGCGCTGCCTTTGGAATCCAAAGGCCTGAAGCCAAGCCCCAGCTTCCCCACCGGTGAGCAGGGTCATGTTCAGTAAATCCCTTCACCTCGGAGTTTCATTTCCTTATCTGGATGGACGTCGTTGGAGGAATCAAAGGAGAAAACACGTAAAAGCGCTGCTTAGCTGGTAGCGCCGGTAAGAGACGTGTCATCACAGTTCCCCATGCCACCCACACAGCTGTCATTCCTTACAGACATTTCCCGTCTCCTCTGGGCTGTCCTAGAAGTCCCGATCTTTGTCTAAGGGGAAATTTTTTGTCCACTCATCACGTCTTTCCAAAACACTCAACACATTCTGAATTTCCTAATGCACCATCCTAAAAATGCAGCAGAAACCTTTGAAGTGGGACGTGAAGGCGACCCTGCACCACACATTATTCGGGACAATCATCCTTCTTCCCTCAGCACCCTGGGGGTCAGGGGTATCACGACCAGCTCCGGTCCATGTCTTATACAGAGCTCCAGACAAGGTTTTAGAGGAGACAAACTTAACTCAGGTCTGACATCCCAGAGACGGGTTCTGATGGGCACACGTCCCAATCAGAGCCACCGGAGAATAATCAGACATCTGTTGACCCAGCAGGACAGAGGCACGGTCCTTGCCTTGACCCCAAGTCTGCAGTTACCAGCTACTGTCGCATAGCCGCGTGGAGGCTGGCAGGGAAACCAATGGGGAGGGAGAAGAGTGGAGAGATGGGAAGCCACCGAGCTCTGGGGAGGTTTCTTTGCTCGGCTTAAAATAACAGAAAGGTCTTCTCTCACAGGTCAGGAAGGCAGAAGTCCAAACTCAAGGTGTCAAATTTATTTCCAAATAAAGTCATAATTACAAGTACCCAGGGTTAGGACTGCAGCGGTATCTTCCGGGGAAACTCAGCACAACCCCTAACACCACCTGTCACTGAAATGGGAACTGTATGTTGTTTTTTCAGTTTTTTTCCGTAGCAATCCTACATTAGCCCATATGTTCCTTTGCTTTAAAATAGTTCTGACTGGATTTATAATCCCTGGTGACTGAAAGAGTCCTCACTGATGGGGGCACCCTGTGTCACCACATGAGTGTGACACACAGGAAACTGTCTCCTTGTGGCTCCAGCTTCCAGAAAAAGTTACAAAGCCAATGCTGCTCTGTCCCTTGGGCCACCTGCTCCTTAAGGAATGAGACCTCAGGCCCCGGTGGGACTCAGAACTTTTGTTCTCCAGACTGACCCCGAAGGGCTGGCCCTGGGCGATTTTGAACTGTTTATTTCAACTAACATCCTTCTTGCCGCCAAAGGTTTTCTCCATCAGGACCCATGGTCCTAGACAGCTACCAGCTCTTAAAATGGAGCCCCTCTTAGGAGGCCTGGGACAGCAGAGTAGTTGGTGCTCCAAGAAAAAGTCAAGTGACAGTAACAAGTCTGGGGGTCCCACGCGTGTGCTGGTTCCCCAAGGCACACACGGGACCTTTGCCCAGGGGCAAACCCAACAGTGTCAATGAGACTTAGGGACGTGTCTTGATCCAGCTCTGGACTGAGCTCAGGGCTGTTTATAGAAAATACAGGATTATTGCCGAAGTGTCCAGGAAGGGGCCATGGAACAGTTTCAGACGGAGGAACCCGTTTTTGAGGTAAAGGATCTGTTTTTGGTCCTGCCCTACATAAAACCTTCCCCTACGTCACTGTCACCTCTTGCCAACTTCCCCCTTTTTGTGTGGTGGCAGAACCAAGAACGTAACTGGGACAATCCAGTCCTCATGTGATTTAGGTTCCTCCTTATATTCATGGAAAACAAGTGGGGTTTGGTTTTTCTATTTCACCCTTGGCTCCCCGGCTCCTTTCCTACCCTCTTTTAAGCTGAAAGATTTTAGCTCTTTGACTCAGACCTACCACCGTCCAAAGGGCCACCATTCTCAAAGGACCCGGTTAGACTCCCTCCACCGGCTTTGAGGCAGCCTCTGCAGAACCACACAGATAGGACCAGTGACAAAGAAAAGCCCAAGACGGAAGGACGTTCCAAGGTGTATCTGAGCCTGAATTTGAATTAACCTAAAGGGAACGTCACGGCAATGACCGAACGGATCTGCCCCTGAGACTCCTCTGGGTGAACTCTATCCTGCCCACTGCCCCGAAAAACACGCGCTTCTTCAAATGGAGTTTGCCTCGTATCATTCTCTTCACTTAAAATCCTTCAATGGCTTCTCACTGCTGAGAGGAGAAAGTTCAAGGCACTATACAGTCGGTCATTCAAGGTCCCTCACAATCTGTCCCCAGCCTTCTTTCTATCCTCATCTCTCAGCCGACAGCTGTGTCATTCTCCCTTCTCGGTCACCAGGGACCCCACTGGGCTCCAAGACCGCATGCCTTCCCATGTCCATGCCTTTTTCAAGATGCTCCTCTGGCACAACTCTGCCAGTCTTGGGGTGGCCAGTGCCAGCCCCAGGACTTGGCACACATGGGGGACCTACAAAGATTTGCTAAATCATGAAAGTATACATAATAAGAGAATCAAATTTTTGTCTTTCACAGTCTGACCTAAGACAGAGCCCTTACGTGTGATTCCATCAGGCCGAGAGCCCAGGCACCCGTGGGGGTGGCCTGATTTTCTGTGACTCTAGTGCAGACATTGTTCACACACTTGAGCTTTCCTTCAGTTTCCACCTCTATTTGATGTCGAAACACAGTCTCAGGTCCAGTTTTGACAGATGGCATTCTGAAATCAACAAGTGCACTAAGTGGCATGTGTGAGTTCCCCTGCAGGTCCATCAGAGTCAGTGGCTGATGACATCAGCCCCAGCCCTTCCTCAACTGCAGCCCCTCCTACAGCAATCCCTGTCCTCAGCGCCCGCGCCCTATAGGTCATTATCACACAAGATGGTGGAGACAGAAAATCTAAGTCCACTCAACAGCAGTTCATCGACATACAGGGAAGATAGCTTCCTAACGAGCCAAGGACAAGAGAGACCTGCATGGTGACTGTCCCTGAAGTAGCTTCGTGTGCAAGCCATTAACCTGCTGCCCAACAGTTCCCTTAACATGAATGTCAGGAATAGAACACTGCCCGGGTGGGTGTGTGGTCTTCCGCAGCGGGATTCTTCCAGATCTGCTGGAGTTCAAGCCTGACCTATTCTCTGAAATCACAGTCTTGCTTCCCCTTTCCCCCTTCCTTTGGAAATCATCTAAATAAGACACTCGTCTTGTGACACATGACTGCCCTCACCCCCGCAGCATCTCCCGGAGACGACATGGACATCCTCTTTCGCTTTGTATCATTACAGGTCCTCAGGGCTCCTCGGTGTGACACGAGATGGCACTGCACCTCCTCCTCAGTGCACGTTCGTTAATATTAGCAGAGGACTTCGACTGTGCCCAAAGCCCCCGTCCAGCACCGTCCTCTCTCTCCTAGGAGTACAGCTTCGTTAGGGAAGCCAGGGCCCGTGCCCCCCAGCATGGAGCCCGGGCGCAGCCTTCCCATGCAGGGTCTTCCTGCCGCGGACACGGTGCGGTGGTGCTATGCCCTCTTATTCCAGAATTCAAACAAAGAGCAATGGATCAAAGTCTATTTGCATATGTTCTCAAAATACCTCCCCATAGAACCATAATCTAGTAGAACTTTAAAGGCTAAATTGAACTACGATCCCTGTGGATATAATTTATTAATTTTTCTAATTCTTCTCAATCACCCATACTGCTTTCTAAGATACATGAAAGGAAGCGATGATCCCCTTTGGGGATCCCAGAGAGGAGGCCTGCAGCCCACAGGAAGGAAAACCGAGCTAACGGGAGCTGGACTAACGTGGTCCACCTTGGGCTTTGCCTCTGACCTCCTGTGTGTGTCTGTACCGATGCCCTCTGACCTCTCTCATTACATCTCGGAAACAGAGAATAAAAGAATAAAACAGGCGCTGTTCTTTCCCAACTCATCCTAATGTTACAAACACTAATTGGACACCGTCTGCTTGGAGTTTTGGGTAAAAGGCAAATGATTTAAAAAAAAAAAAAAAAACCCCAAACAAAAAGCAGATGGTTTACATGGGTCCTTTGTTAACCACAAGTCATCGGTGCCAACTGGACAGTGACAGGATGCTTTCTGGTGCCTGAGGACAGAGGAGTGAAAGGAATTTTAAATTATGAGTCACTACAGCCATCACTGTGATCTGCAGAAGGCCTGCAAGAATGTGACGGAATCTGGCAGACGTGGGGGGGGGGCTGCACCTGCCCCCCCCACGGCCCACTCCCAGGTCACAAATCGGGACAGCGAGGCAAAGGGAAGCCACAGGAGCTCGGCCAGGCCTGGCTCCAGGGCTACCCTCCCCCCTTTACAGGTACCCCTCCCCTTCACTGAAACACTTTACCAGAAAGCTGTAGAAAAGCAACAAGATGCCTAATCTTGTGTAAAATGAAGTCTTTCAGTATTTCACCATCAGCCTGGTTTCCAGAATGCTCTATCCATTTCTATTGTACAAGGGCAATCAATGCAAAAGGGTTGAAAAATAACAAATGGCCACACAATACGCTCAGGCCTGCGGAAAAAGCACTTGAGGAATAACACATCACTTCCAAGGCTCCTGATTAGTTCATTGGCACAACACGGCTCTTCCAGCCACAGTTTAGGGCTCAAAAATGACCATGATGTGCTTCTTCAGTGAACCCATTCCATGGGCCAAGGGGAGGGGAAAACTCAGAACGCCTAGAGACTGCTGCTTTTTTTTTTTTTTTTTTGGACAGAGTTTTGAGAAACCTTCAGGCTAAATCTTGCAAGAACTGTGTCCAATACATATAGAGTTACATCATCAGCTGACATCCCAGAAGTCAAAGGTTAATTGCTATGGTTTACTGAACCATTCCAAACGACCCTGAGCAAGAAGATTTAACTTGACAACTGTTTGAACTCCACAGTCTGAAATTTCATCTACTCGGCTCACGAGTACTTTTTAATTACTCCCCTGGGGATATTAATAATGTTTTCTTTTTTTAATTACTCTCTGGAAGGGATAGTGGTTTCATGTTTTCCTCCTTCTTTGAGATGACTAAGTCCATGCATGGTTAGCCCCGGGGCATTTTTATTTTCTTTACCTTAAGTAATTAAGGCAGAAGACAGAGATATCAGAGCCGACTTCTGACAGCCCAGGATCTGGACTCAGAATGCTTTGTTCAAATCAACTCCACCACGGAGCAAGCAGTGTGACAGTGTGATAGTGAGCAAGTCATTTCCACCCCCTGGGCTCGGTTGCCTCACCTGTACTGCGCACCTGTAGGAGCGGTAATAGTACTGACCTCCTAAGTCTGTATTGGAAGGATGGGAATGGACAACATGTACCTCAGAGCCTGGCATACGGCCAGCATTCAAATAATAGTTTCTATAGTATTTTTTTTTCAATGCCATTTTTTATGCATTATGCAGACAATTTTGGAATTGTGTTCTCTGATCTCACAGTGCATGGTACCGTGCCCCAGGCGGCAGCACCAACTCCTCTGCGCTCCGCCAGCCTGAGTTCACTGAGCACCTTTGCACTTAACAGGGCAAATGCTGGGTCCGGCACAGAATGCACAAAAGCTTTGGTGTAGTGTTGTCCCCGGGGAACTGACAATCTAGATAGGAGAGAACATGGCGCATGCACACACACACACACACACACACACACACACACACACACACACACACCTCCTGTGCTGCCTTGCATCATTTAATGGCCAGTCTCATGTGCAGGTTCTCTTAGTACCTTTTACGGTGGGCCAGGGAAGGCCCTGCATTTTGTGGAAAACAACAAACACACAGAGATTGCTTCCCAAGGTAAGACAGCAAATCAGAGAGAGCCAGAGAGCTTGCTGGGATATCACATTCATTTGGCTTAAAATGGAGGCACTATGGTGGCAGACACCCCACTTCAGGAAAGGGAGCAAAGGACCAGCATGATGAAACGGCATCTGCTGGGCTTTCAAAAGCCACGGGGATGGCCTCTTAGAATCTGAGAATGTTCCAGTCGAAAGAAAACCTTTTAAAAGCCTCCCACAACTCAATTCTCTCACAGTGGGCAGCCCCACGTTGTTAGCATGAGGGTGCTGGCTCCCGCACCGTGGCATGCCCTCCTGGCTTGGCTGACTCCCAGCCGCAGAAAGGCTGGGGAAGGAGGCTCAGGATATCCCAGAAAGGGGATGGCCACCAATGCCACACACAGCCCATGAAACAGCTAAGTCACTTCTGACTGTCTGAGTCCTTCTTGTCAAACGGCCCCTCCTCCTCCCATGTCTGTGGTCATCACAGTCACAAGACACAAGAAATCAGGACTCGGGGGACATTGCTCCTGTCCAATGCCCAAACCCAGGCCCTTGTGGCTTCCTTCGTGTACCGGCCACAACCACAGGTGGCCCCTAGAATCGAGGCCCAATGAGAGGTTCCCTGTCCTTCCAAATATCTCACTGGGATGTGCCACCTGGGCCACGTTTAGGGTTAGAGAGAGGGTTGAGGTCTTTGGGCAACAAAAACCTAAGTCTGCCTTGGAGCCGGATGCGGCTGAGGCTGGAAGAGGACGTGTCAGAAGGACCTGGTCCTCCAGGTGCAGCCTCCGGAGACGCCGAGACTCCCCCCAGGGGTAGCCAGCCCACCCGCCTGCACCCCGGGCTGCGGCACGGGCGCTTACCTTGGCCCAGGAGACCGCGTAGGAGACCTGTGGGTCCCAGGGGGCGGTGCAGGGCAGGTCCACAGTCTCGGAGCACGCCACCTTCACCTCCCGCGTCGCGGGCGCCAGGCTGCAGGCTGCAAGAGAGAGAGAGAGCCGTGAGCCGGCGACGAGAGCGGGTGTCGCGAGGAGGCCGGGGGACGCGCTCGGGCCCTACCGCAGCTCAGGAGCAGGAGCAGGAGCTGGAGGCCGCGCGACATGGCTGGAGCGCTGCGCCGCCGCCTCGGGTGCCGGCCAGTGGCGCGCTCGCGCCGCGCCGCCTCTTGTACCCGGCGCCCGGGGACTTCCCTGCGCGCTGGCCCCGGGGAATCCCCCGCGGGTGGCGGAAGCGGGCGGCGCGCCCTCCCTGGCCCCCGGTGGCCGGGGCGCCCCCGTCCGAGCCCCAGTCCCCGCCCCCCCAGCGCCCAGAGCTAGCGTCGCCGATGCGGCTGGGCTGCGGCGACAACAATCCCCGCGGAACGCCCCGCGCTGGCGGCTTTGCAAACCGCGCTACACGCGTGACAGGCGTTGACCCTCAAAACGAAGCCGGGTCCAGGCCTTGAAGCTGGTTATGCCCATTTTACAGAGGCGAAACCAGATTCAGAGAGGGTGGGCAGCTGCCCGCAAGGCCCAGCCTGTCCGTGGTGACGTCACCGACGAAGTCCAGCGCTCACTCTGGGCCAGATGCTGGGATCATGAGACTGGTCATAGGAATCATAGGAAAGGCATAATTCTGCAGAACTTGTCTCCCTGGGTATCCTAGAGGTTTATCATCCGGCCTCTTTAAATTACTTCAGCAAGGGACAACCTCTTCCACTGCAATCATGATTATACACAGCAACACCCAACACTTTCGGGAAAGACAACTGTAGAAGATGGTGAAGTCACTTATATAATCCATCCAGAAGTCACTTCCATTAGCGTTTTACTGTATCGATTTCCATGCACAGATAGCTACTTTCAATGATTCTTACTGTTTGACACCCTACTTTATGTTAGCTTATGTTTTGCAAGCAGTTCCACATTTTAAAAATTTCAGCAGCATCTTATAGGTGGCTGTCTAATGTTCTATTGTGCAGTTGTACCACCCGTTAGAACCCATTAGTGTTAGATATTTAGGTTCTTTTTAAATTACTAATATTGCAAACAAAGCTGCTATTATTGTGATGTACTTCACTGTAAATAAATAAACTGTTTGTTTTAAGATTGCCAATCCAAACAACCTGGGAGGCTGAGGCAGGAGGATCCCAAACTCAAGGCCAGCCTCAGCAACCTAGCCAATCCCTAAGCGACTTAACAAGATCCTGTGTCAAAACAGAGAACGAAAAGGGCTGTGAGTGGAGCTCAGTGATTAAGCGCCTGGGTTCAGTTGTTTTCTTAGAATATATCCCTGGAAACAATAAGGGGTGCTTTCCAATCTTGTTAACTGTTGCCAAAATCACCTCCAAGGAGGTGTCCTCGACCTCTGTTCCCACCTGCACTATTTGAGGGTGCCTGTCTCCCTTACTCCCAAACCTTTGTCATCTTTGTTCATCCAGGAAGTTAAAAAGAATGGCGCTTTGCGAGGCTTTTCCATGCCCTTGGAAATGTCCCTGCCGACTGACAGTCACCAGTTGTATGTCGGGGCCTTTTCCCCAGAACCCTCACCCACTTTTCCTAAATTTTGATCAGGATATTTTTAGGTATACGAAAATAAGTATACCAGATGATAGGCTTGAACACATCAGTGTGCAGTTTATCTCTGAGAAAGTGACATTACTGATGCTGGGTGGTCTTCTACCAGCCAGAACTCCTGTCTGCATTTGTGCTTCCTTCCCGCCTTTCTGCGCTGTAAGCCGCGGTGCAGACAGGCTGGGGGTGAGCAAGCTCCCTGGCTCAGCACTGCGGTGCTAGATGCCGCCATCTGGCCCCCCAAGTGTGGCGCACCTCTTTATGCTCTCCTCGGTAGAGCTTAGCCTAGTGGGATTTTATTTCACTTTGCCCGTCTACTGAATGTGAACTAGTGGATCCTTTTAGTGTAATTTATACCATATTTGTGACATATGTCCTGAGGTCACTGATGTCCTTTGTGGAGGGTAACCCATTTCATATCCTTTGATCTTCTCCATTAGAGCTGTTTATCAATTCTGGGCCAAATCCTTTCTTGGTTATGTGCACGCCAAATTCCTTCTCTCGTTTTAAGATTTGTATTTTGTTTATGAAATCTTTCATGTACAAAGGTTTTTAAATATATTTTAATGCGATCAAAGGTACCAGTCTTTTTATTTATGGTTTGTGCTGCTGGTGTTGTGTTTAACAAATCTTTTCCGAGCCTGAAATCATAAGAACATTTTCATTTATTTTCTTCCAAAACCTTTAAAGTCATGCTTTTTCATATGTAGGCTTCTAATCCATTTAAATATGATTTTATGTAGACATCTAATTTATTTTTTTTCCATATGGATATCCTGTTGTTCCAATTCGGCTTCTAAAAGTCCTTCTTTCTTCGCTGATTTGAAATAACATCTCTGCCACACACAGCTTTCCATGCACACGTGGGCCCCTTTTGAGACTCCATTCTGTCTCTCTGGTACTAACACTCTCTCTTGGTTTGATGAAGTTCTTGCTATGGTGATGCTGGGGGGAATCCTCTTATGTTGAATTTCCTTTTCAAATTTTTCCTGGTGTTCTTGATTCTTCACCTTATATAAATTAGAATCAACCAGAGAATCTAGAAAAATCTAGTTTGAATTTTAATTGGAAACATTCAAGTTATAAATTGCATAAAATTAACATATTTAGCAATCAGTTTCACAAGTTTATTGATATTGTGTATCTCTCCGTTCATTCAAGTCTTTAAGAATTTTTAAAACTTTGTACAGAGAGGTTTTGCACATCTTGCCATAGAGTTACTCTGAGGTTCTTCTACATCTTTGGCTGCTATTTACACATCTAGAATTTCTAAACTCTATCTTTCTAGGTTTCCAGTGAATAGATATTTACTTTTTATTCCTATTCTTTTTAGTGACGTTTATTAATGTTCTTTTTATTGTGTTCTCAAATTCAGTGTTAGATATTTCTTTAAGTTACAAAAGGTCAGGCATGGTGGTACACACCTGTAACCCCAGGGGCTCGGGATCCTGAGGCAGGAGGATCACAAATTCAAAGCCAACCTCAGCAACTTAGCGAGGCCCCGAGCAATGCTGGGAGACCCTGTCTCTAAATAAAAAATTAAAAAAAAGAACTGGGGATGTGACTCGGGGGTTAAGCACCCCTGGGTTCAATCTCAGTATCACAAAGAAAATACAAAAGTGTTTTTTCCAAGTTTATGGTTTGGTTTCAATTGTGGCTGCTGGTGTCTAACAGCTTGGAACCCTGGGGACCCCATCTGTTGGATCCTCTGTTATGTATCAGGAGTTGTGTCGTGTCTCTGTGTGACCTTTGGTGTGTCATGTGCTCTTGGAAAACAGGTGTCTTCTCTACCCGTGTCCTTTCCTTTCTTCAATGTGGGTGTCATTTACTAAAAGGGACGTGTTCAGTTCTCAGTCTGTGACTATGTAATCGTCTATTTATTTTGAAATTCTGTCAATTTTTGACTTCATATAATTTTATGCTCTTTAGGAGCCTATAAACTGTATCATTCCAAGCCTTTTTCTTTTTATCTTCATTTAGTGACTTGTTTTCCCCTCAATATTCCTTTTTGCTCCAAAGACAATCTTGTCTCTTCTCGATGTAACCAGGACCCTTTCTTTGGGCTAATAGTTTGCTGGCATTTTCCATACTTTTAACATTTAATATTTATTCATCCTTATATTCTAAATGTGTCTCTTTAAAAAAAAAAAAAAACACATATAGTTAGGTTTTTCCAACCCAATACGACTAACATTCTGTCTTGCTAATTGAGAGTCTAATTTTGCTTATTTTCAGAATTCACCTATATTTAGATTTATTTCAGGCGTCTTTTGAAATACTTTACACGTCGCCCGATTTTCCCCTGGTCCTTTTTTTTCTTCCTTGCATCCATTTTTACTGACCGATTCACTTCACCGACGCTTTCTCTACTGGTTTGGAAGCCATTTCTCTTCTTAAGCGATTACTTTTAAGTATTTTAATATGCAAACTTGGTTTCATAAACTCCAAAATCAATCAGTACTGCCTTCTCCTGCCAAAATGCCCGCCCACCTGAATTCTGCCCATCCCTTCCCACCTTGCACACGGCTGCATCCAGCACCTTCCTCCACTCCTCTTTATTTGCCCAAATTAGTCTTTGTTATATATTAAAAAATCTATTCAAATTTTTTCCGGGGGCGGGGAGGGGGGCTTTCTTTTGAAGTATTGTCGTAGGGACAGACAGGCGGGGCACCAGAGACAGTGGGAAACATTTGTTTGGCTGCAGCCAGGCTCAGAGAGCACAGCTTTTGCTGTAATCAATCAATCAGGGAACCCCGAGTTCAGGGAGTTGCAGAGTTTTATACCCAGCATGGAAGGGGAGGGGCTCAGAAGTTCACAGTCTGCAGAAGTTCACATAAAAGCAGCTTTTTCTTTCACTAAGTTCTGGGCAAGTTAACCCTTCAAGGACAACCCCTGAGAAGGGGAGAGCTTCTTCTCCCCTTTCTTTCCTCCCCTGCCAGCTGTTACCACGGAGCCCATTTGTAACTTATCTTAGAAATGTAGACATCTCTGTGAAGCCCAGCTCAAGGCCAGAGGCCTTGTCTGCACATTTCTACAAACTACTCTACTGGAGACATGTTTGTGAGAAACTAGTAAGGGGTGTCCAGCACCTGGAGTGCTGGTATCTTCCCGGCCAGTGGCCAAGTAAACAGGGCGACAGGAAAACAGGGAGTTTGTCTACACTGACCTCTTTTGTGGAGACTCTTTTGCCGACAGTCCTAAAACCAGCCATGGTGAGGGTTTCTGGAGCAGCCCAGTTAAGACTTTTCTGTGGGGAAAGGGGGTGCCACTCTAGTATATTCTTCAATACGCCCTTTAGCCCAGAACTTTTAGTGTTGAATGCCTTTCCAGTTTTCTCTGAAAATCTCACCCCTATTCGTGAGTGGCCGTCCAGTGGCGATGCAGAAGATGGTCATTTTCTCCCAGCACCCTGTAGTATTCCATGACCTTCTGGCTGCTTCCGCTGCCCCTGCAGAGCTCGGACGAACTGGTGCACATTCCTGCTTAGGCAACCCCGACTTTCATCTGTAAGTTTCCTAAGACCTTGACCTTGAACCTGGGGATGTTACCGTGCTGGGTGGAGGAGAGGATTCTGTATTCTTTAACCTGCTGCAGTTGATAGCTTTTCTAGTTCTTTTTTTTCTCACTTTGAAGCTCTGTCTTACCTCAGTCTCTTCATTTCCGCCCCCTGGAACACCCTGGGGACTTGTGCTGGGCCTCACCCCAGCTCCTAGTTGACGAGTCGAGTCCTCCTGCCACGAGGTCTGCGTCTCCCTCTCGGCTCACAGGCTTCTGAAGAGCCCTCGGGTCCGGCTTTCCAGCTTCTGGTCATTTTATGTGTTTGGCAGTTTGTGATTACAAATTAATCTCCAGTTGGCACTTCCTGTGTGGGTGCTAGAGGGCCTGGGGTGAAGCTGCGGTCCCCCTAGAGACACTGTCTTTATTTCAACCGGGTGCCCCAAAGGTACTACCAGCCTGTAGCAGTATTCTGTGTGGATTTCTTGCTGGAGTGTGTCCTGGACCACACTAGTAATATAAATCTAAGTACCGTCACCTATGTGTGAAGACACAGGTACGATTATGAATTCTTTTTCTTTTTTGTATCAGAGATTGAACCCAAGGCACTTAACCCCCGAGCCACATCCCCAGCCCTTTTTATATTTTATTTAGTGACAGGGTTTCACTAAGATGCTTGGGGCCTCACTAAGTTGCTGAGGCTGGCTTTGAACCTGTGATCCTCCTGCCTCAGCCTCCCGAGCCACTGGGATTGCAGGCGTGTGCCACCACGCCCAGCCCTATGACTAAGAATTCCAAGGGAGCATTTTCTTGTTCAAGGAAGCTTCCTTGGTGTCACACATGTGCACAGGTCGTTGTTTTTGATCCTCAGGTTTCCACCTCTAAGCCTCCTCATCTGGGCCTCATCTGGGCCTCACCAAAGCCAAAGCCTCCTGACTCCCCAAGCTGGCCAGCCGCTCCCTCCCCAACTCGCAGCAGCCCCAGAGCCAACTCAGGCTGGTCCACAGTGTTCCCTTAATTTCTGACCCTTCTGATGCCCCTACTTTTGTTTTTAATTTATTTATTTGTTGCAAATGCAGCTGAGCATGGGACTTCACCCAGCCCTTCTAGGAATTTCCAAAACACATTTTTCACAATACAGAGAAAGCCATACAGGTGAAAACAGAAGACTCCCACCCACTGCTCAATAACCTGAAAGTGTGACTTGGTGCTTCTTGAATTCTTCCTGAACGTGAGGCGCTTCTGGGAAAGCCGTCCCCGAGGTCACATTCCAGGTTAACTCCAGGCCCATCTCAACGACCAACTCCAGAGGTGTCCGAGCAGCGTCCCAGGAAAGCCACGGGCCCCCTGCCCTCACCAGGGTCCTCCTTGAACACAGGAAAGGGGGCTGCTCAGAGATGGGTGTGTTTTCACTTTCACTGAGAAGGAGAGAGTGGGTGCAGAGGAAGGACTTCCTGCCTGTCTGAAATCACCCGTTGTCACCTTCACTTCTTCCTGCTCTGTCCGTCGTTAGAACAGAACAGAAACCCCAAGTCACCAGGAGATGTGGCCGTTACCCATTCCCCCTGCCAGGAGCAGACGTCCATTCACCTTGGGCAGAAAGCAAAGCCAGCCAGCCGTGCCCTGGGCCGCCTCGGCTCACCCTCACCCCTCCCATCCGGCTGTCAGGACCGGGGCCTTGTGGCTTTGTGTCTCCCGGTGACCGTGCCAACCGAGCATGTCATCACATTTTGAATGCAGACATTTGAGAACCTGGTCAGAGTTTGGAGACCAGAGAAGAAAGTTCTAGAAGGTTCTGAGAGCTCCCCACCTGCCCCTCCCAAGGCAGGGCCTGAGGAGGGTGGGCACCCAGCGGCGGAGGCTGAGGTCACTGTACCCTCAGCAGCAAGCCCCGGTCGGAGGGCACAGAGAGGGTTCTCGGGAGGTGTCCGCGGCGGAGAGCTGCTCCTGGGAGTGGGCCTGTGCCTCCGCTTCTGCACAGCTTCTCTCTGAAGCTCTGGAGCGGGGTGGGGTGCAGGGGTGGGGGACAGTCCTAAGAGGAAGCGAAGCCATGATCGGGGAAGGAGGAGATAAGGAGAAAAAGGAACCGAGAGTGCCGTGTGCCCTTTAAGAAATGTCCCGCAGGAGGGCCGCGTCCAGGGACCTCGGCAGACATTTGTGGAGCACAACATGAATATGCAAAATCTGCTTGTGATTGACAGGGACAGCGAGTCTGCCACCCCCCCCAGGAGGGCTGAAGAATGAGGAAGTCCTCAAGAGGGGGGTTCCCTCTTCTAAGTGAGCCCCCTGAACCTCCTTTTTAGAGAAGGACCATGGAATGCCAAGAACACCCTCGTCTTCCCAAAAATCTGCCTCCGCAGCCTCCACTTGGGACCCTGGTCAAGACCAGCTCTGAGGTCCCCACCTTCTCACTCTGGGACCCTCAGGCAGACCTGGGTGGCAATCTCAGCTACGTGCTGCCACAGGGCCCCGGCCCCTCTCCCACCACCCTTCTCACACCCGAGGACCTCCACCGACAGCCTCCTGGACTCCTGCCTCTCCAGCCTTGACCACTGAACTACCCCCCCCGGGGGGTTAGCAGGAGACCCGGAGTGTGGACATGTAAATCACGTTCTCTAATAAAATTTCCCTCTTAGGTTTTTCCCTTGAGCTACTTCTTAGTCACCCGTACTTTCCAGCCAGGGACTTCTTTGTCCACTCAATGAACCAAACAAACAGAGCGAACTCTTCTTTGCCGTACTGTTCTTTCTCGGGACTTTCTCTTTCCTGCACTGTTATTTCTTTGGGGCTTTTTTTCCCTCTGACAAACCAGTAGCAGGCAGCGATGAGGCTCCTCTGTGATGGAGGAAAGAAGCAGAGCAATGATTCTGATGCCAGACACGAGGGAGAAGCCAGACGACCCAGCAAGGTCCACAGGAGACCTGGAGAGGTGTTCTCAGCCTGACGGAGGCAGGTTGGAAAGGACTGCCTCTGCTCTGGGCATCCCACGGGCTCAGCCCGACAAACACCAGGCAAAGAAAGCCGTGCACAGCATGAAGGCCCTGCATCTGGTGACTCCTGCCCTGGGTCCCTGTTCACCTGCTTCTCCCTGCATTTTGCCCGCCCTTGTCCTTCTCTCTAGAAACTTCTTGGCTAAATACAGCCCAACTTCCTCTTTCTTTCTTTCAAGCCTGTTCAAATATCGTCTTCCCAGAAGAGTCTTTCTTCGTTACCTATGCAAAGAGCTGACTTCTGCCACCCCCACCTTGCCTTGTTCATTGGTCCCACGGGACTTCTCCAAACCTGACGTTATCTAACATGTTTATTTATATTTTGTCTCCTCCAGTAGAAGCTAGGGCTGTTCTTTTTTTGCTTCTTTTGGTATCGGATCCTAGAATAGCACTGGGCTCAGCAGATGTTTGCTGAATGGAAGAAAAGAGATATACTTGGCAGGGATTTTGTGGACAATTTGCATGAACAGCTTCTGTGTTAGTCAGCTTCCCATTACTGTAACAAAACACCTGAGATAATCAGCTCATAAAGGGGAAAGGTTCTTTGGAGGTTTCAGTCCGTGATCAGTTGTTCCTGTTGATCTGGGCCTGTGTCAAGGCAGCACATCATGCTGGGAAGCATGCGGAGTAGTGAACAGTTCACCTCAGAGCTGGCGGGAAAGAGAGGAAAAGGAGGATACTTGTGTCACATTAACCCCCTCACCCAAGACTTCTGCTAAGCCCCGCCTCTTCAAATTTCTCTTAAGGCTTCCACCCTCTCCCAATAGCATCAAGCTGGGGACATGTCCCTTTGGGGGACACTCGAGATCCAAGCTGTAGAGGCGTCGGTGTTCCCTGCTCTTTGTTTCTAGGCTGGGAGGGTGAAGGCCAACTGCAAAGTCAGGTCACAATCCAACCCCACCTGCGTCCCTTCCAACGTCAACTTGAGTTTGCAGTTTCCCCAAACCACCCTCAGGCTCCACAAGTCCCTGAAGTCGCTCCCAGAAGCCACAGGAAGCCGTGGTGCTCAGGAATACCCTTCACCACAGTGGAACGAGACAGCGTCAAACCAGGTGAGGAAGAACAGCAGAGTCCAGGAGGGGAACGGACGCGGAGCACAGAGAGCATCACCTCCTCCTGCAGGTCCCCGGGATTGCACAGAACAGCACCAGCTCGCCCACACCTCAGCGTCCAGGTGGTTGAGCCCAGTTACACGCTGCCCACGCGGCTGACCTGCAGTCTATAGGCACCACTGGTGCCACCACCCCCATCATAAATCATGAATCGCATTGCCAGACAGTCCAGTGGCCACAGACCCCGGGCACACTCAGACGCTCCTCCCAGGCATGACGTTCCCAGGGTCTAGCAGCCACCTCACTGGGCCCTGGGAACGTCATTCCTGGCCGAGGCCAGGTCTGTCTTTAGGTGAAGCCAACTTGTTCTGAGTCACACGCCTGGTGACTTTGCCACGACCCTGAACCGGGATGGGAAATGCTCCCTGACCGCTCCACCTGGGGTTTGGTGGTGGGACTTGCTGGTCATAGGAGGAGGCAGAAATCCAGGCGTGAGACTCCATTCTCTCTCTTGCAGCACCGCCGGGACCCGGAGAAGAAAGTGTCCAGGTGAGCCCTCCCCAGACTGAGCCCAGCCTGCACCCTCCTCCCACGCTGACCCCTGACTCGGCCCCTTTCTGCTGGGTGCCCCTAAGATCCTGGGGTTGGCTTCACGCACCGTTACTTGGGGTGTAGCTAACTGGGAAAGACCAACTCCTGAAGCAGCATTCCCACCTCTCTGTGAGTTTGCTGATTAACCAGAGCTTCTTTGGTTCCCACTGAAACTGGGCAGCTCCAGGAAGCCGGTGAGAGCCGGCAAACTGTGGGTGGACGCAGATGCCATGGCTTACAGGTGGTTGGAAACCTTGTCCCAGGGTAGTGAGGTTAAGAAGGTGGTGACACCGTCAAGAACTGGGGCCTAGTGAGTCTCCGAGAACACTGCCCCTTCGCAAAGTGACGGGACCCTGATGAGTTCCTATGGAAGAGCAAACCTGGCCTCGAATCACTCTCCCGCTCTCTGCTTCACCATTAATTTCTTCCTTTCACATGAAGCCGTCTGCCATGTGGTGACACAGACAAGGGGCTCCACACTACAGACTGAATCGATGGGAACTCCCAATCTTTGACTTTCAGTCTCTGAAGCCGTTAGCTAAATAAACATCTTTTCTTTTTTAGGTTACTCAGTCTCAGGTATTTTGTTATAGTAAAGGGAAGAAAGAGCCATTCAGCTGACGACGAGGGAGGAAGCTTGGGAGGCCTCACTCAGAGACTGTAAACACAGGTACCTCCAGGGCCTGAAAGATAAGTGCAGAGAGAGAGCCAGTGCCTGGTGATAAAGGTGGCCTATGTGAGAAGTCAGAAGGAACAGTGGGGATCCTGCTTGATGGCCACTTAGGATGTTAGAAATGTGGTGAACCTGACAGCAACAGCCCACCTAGAAGGACAAGTCACCCATCTGACCCACTTTGCCGAATCTTTTGAGTATTTTATTTCAGAGAAGCTGAAAATTGAGATACGTACGTGAAATCTCTCCAAACCCAGAGCAATTCCCACCAAACCCATCGATGGCTGTTAGTGTGCGACTTCCCTTTGTGTCATGGGGGGGGGGGCAGCATGTGGTGGCAGCATGTGGTGGCAGCAGGCTGGTCCAGGACTTGAGGAGGGGATCCTCCTGGCCTGGGGCAGCCTGAGGCGCTCAGGGGCTTCATGGGAACCACACTCTCACCCGAGAGAGGTCAGAAGACAGAGCAAAGGGACACCAGAGACAAACTTCTCCACCATCCCTTGGCCCCTGCCGTTCCCATCGGAGCTTAATCGGAGGTGCCGGGTGGGAGGTGCCGACGCAGCCCCCTGCAGAGTCACCCCAAACACTCGCCCCTTATTGTGCTGCTGTCTGCGTTTCTAACAAGCTTTGGTGTGTGTCACCATCTCATCCAAACGAGAGCCCCCTCTTCCTCCCCTGGGGTCTCAGGACTGAGCTGGCCCAGGGCGTCAGCGGCTGCGGGGCCCAGGTGAGGAGAGCTGCAGCCCTGGGCCTGGGGACTTGTGCCCGTAGGAGGGTGGACATGCGTGAAGGAGCACGCGAGCACACACCTGTGTTTCTGGGAGTCTGGGCACCTCTTGCGGATGGGCTGGTCACCCCCGGCACCGCTTCTCACTGAACTCAGCCAAGGAGCCCACCGAGGTGGTGTGATGTCTCACACCCGTCCTCTCCTCCTGTCCCCCGCCCGGGCTGCACCCAGGCCACTCTGTCCACCTGGACTCCATCCTGACAATAGGAGCTGCTAGGACCCTGCCTCTCCTCCCCAGGAGGGTCTCCTGAGACCGCCTGGATTCACCCCCGTTCTCCCCTCCCTTCTGTACGAGTCTCGGTGGGTGAACCTCAGAAGGATGGACGTCAGTTTCCAAAACACTTAACCCAGAACACGACTCTGACCTTCCTAAGTGGCCGTCGCCCATGATCTTTAACACTTAACAAAGACCCGGCTCTTAAAATCCATACGTCCCCCCCTCCCCTCACCCCTGAGCCCCTTCCTAAGTCCATCGATTCTTCCCCTTCACCGAAAGCTTCATTTCCTGGGCAATCCCTGTTTCTCCCTCAGGGAGGCGGTGAACCCTCCCCGACCAGGGACCCCTGGTCAGATCAGGCTTGGCTCCGAGGCTGAAGCCACCCAAGAGGGGTCTGCGGTTTCTAGGGGTGACAGAGCCCAGGACTGTCCTTTGCTGCCGTTCTGCAGCAGGTCCTTGGTGAGAGAATCGTGCAGAGACCACCAGCACCCCCTCTCTTTGCTGTGGTCTCCACCTCCCAGACCCTGCCCCGGCCACAGCTGAGGATGTGGCTCACTGACCTCCTCCACCGCCCTGTCATCCCAGCCTCAGAGACCGCCCGCACTGCATCCTGCACCTGCACTGGGTGACCCTGCAGTTTGAGTCTCATGTCACCATCTCTTCTGCCTCACCCTGTCCACCTACTCCCAAGATGATACCCTAGATGGATGGATACTCAGGGTTATTTCTTCCCCTTCCATCGACCCCGGTATTTTCTGTATTCTTCAGGATCTCGAATCCACTGATGCTGCTACCGTCTTTTCCACTCCTGTCCCCATCAGCCGACCTGGATCCCTGGCCCATCATTCTGTCACCTGCATCCATGGTCCTCCCACCACTTAAGCCCTCTGTCACGCCTCTTAGGCTGAAAGCCAGCTCTATTTAACTCCTTGCCCACTCCACTCCCAAACCCAGCCATTATCTAAGGCTGGAGAAAAACACTCGATGATGCTGACTGGTCCTGCCCTGTGTCTCTGACCACAGACCTCAAGTGGGCCCCAGCGTTGCTGGGTAATCCCCTGGTCAACTCACTCTGCAGTCCCCCTGCAAGATGGCTATTTCTCATCTTCTCCTCTTTCCCCCCACTTGGCCAATGACCTTTGTCTTATTTCACTAGAAAACCAAACGAACTTCCTGAATCTGATTTCTCTGGCTTCTTTCCAAGTCTTCTCCACTTACATCTATCCAATTGTCCTCTCTCCTGCCCCGACTCTATGTGCTCATCCCTATCAGCCTGCACATATTCTGCAATGTCTGTAAATTCCTATATAAAAAAAGGAGTGATCCTAGAGATATTCATACACACTAGGAAGCCCCTGCAATCAAAACAGTGTGCTATGAACACATAAAAATGCAGACAGGTCCATGGAAATTAAGCCAAGAAATAGACCCAATTACTTACAGAAATCTAGGTGATATTAAGGGGTACCCCAAAATCACCAGGGCAAATAAAATCTTCTTAATACAGGATTGGAACAACGGGGTAGTCATTTGAAAAGTAGAATAGAGTCCTATCTGCTTCTCACACTCTACACAAATCAGTGCCCAAGGAAACAGAGGTCCAGATGCAAAGTGAAGCTGTTCAAGCACCAGCAGGAAACACAGAAGAACTGATATACAACCTGGACAGGAAAATGTTTTTTAATAGGACTAAAAAATCAAGATGGAGAGATTGGTCAGTTTGACTGCCCCCCCCCACCGCAAAAGTGGGGAAAACAAAAACAAAAACATGATCAAGACAGAAGACACAGATACAAACTGACAGAAAGATTGTAAAGGACCAATAACTAATATCAAAGATTGAAAAAAAGACTAAAAATTCTACAGAAAAACAGACAAAAGAAATAAACATACAATTCATTGAAAGAGACAGGAAATCGGTCCTGAAACATGAAAAGATGTCACCTGGCTGGTGAGAATGTGGCAGGGCACGGTTCCCAGGAAGGGCACTCTGACAATATCCTTTTTTTTTTTTTAAGAGAGAGAGAGAATTTTTTAATATTTATTTTTTAGTTTTCGGCGGACACAACATCGTTGTTTGTATGTGGTGCTGAGGCTCGAACCCGGGCAGCATGCATGCCAGGGGAGCGCGCTACCGCTTGAGCCACATCCCCAGCCTGACAATATCTAACAAACTATATACACACCTACCTTTTGACCCAGTGACTTCATTTCTAGAATTCACTCCAAATATGTGCCTTCCGTAACATTAAAACACAGACCCATGGTTAATCGCTGCAGCATTATTTATCATTGCAAAATATTAGAAACTACCCAAATGCCCAGCATACATAGGAGATCAGTTGGAAAAGATTGATTGGGTAAAATATGGTGCATATGTACAATGGACTGCTCTGTGGATTGACAAAAAGTGGCTTCCAGGAGATCTTATTACGTGAAAGAGCCAAGTGCACCAGAGTTTATGTGGCATGGTATCTTTTGTAAAGATGGAAAAGAAACAACAAGGTGTTATGGTTTACATATAAGGTGTCCCCCAAAACCTCATGTGTGAGATAATGCAAGAAAGTTTAGAGGTGAAATGATTGGATTATGAGGGCCTTAACCTATTCGGTACATTGATCCACTTGATTGGATTAACTAGGAGGTGGCTGTAGGCAGGTAGGGTGTGGCTAGAGGAGGTAGTCACTGGGTCCGTGCCTTTGGGGCAGATATTTTTTCCCTGGTGAGCAGAGCTGTTGCTGTCTGCTTCCCAGTGGCCGTGTCCTGAGTTGTTTTCCTCCACCACACTCTTCCGCCATGATGTTCTGCCTTGTCTAGGGCCCACAGAAATGGAGCCAGCTGTCTATGGAGGGAGACCTCTGAAACTGCAAGCCCCCAATAAAGCCTTCCTCCTCTACAGTTGTTCTCCTCGGGTCTTTTCATCTGAGCAGTGGGAAAGTGACTAACACACAAGGCTAGAGGACAGCTGCTTCTCTTTACCAAGAAACACAAGAAGAACAAATAAAAAAGTCTTGTGGTTGGTCTCCTCCAAAGAGTGTGGGGAATGGGAAGGAAGAACTCTGGGAGGGAGCCATGATTCCCGGCACACAGATTCCTATCGAGTCCTGACTTTTGATCGTATCTTAACGCTTACCTAGAAAGACATAAAAAAGAAATCGGTAATGAAGTTACCCGCACCCAGAGCCCTTCTTTGCCCAGCTGTACCCAGCCTTCCTTGGGGATGTACCCCTGCCCCAGGCTCAGCTCGGGTGCACCTCCTGGGTCTTACCTGGTGGGCATGCGGCAGCCATGGCTGACCTGTTCACTGGCCGGGGAGCCTGGCTCGGGGATGGGCACCTGACACGACTGAGTGGGTGACCTGCCACAGCCTTCGGCTGCCACTCTGCGCACAGGAGGCCTGGAGTCATCCGCCCTGGCTGATGTGGAGTCTTGAAGTGAGGCCAAAGGAGAAGAAGAGAGCCGAGCTGAGAGACTGGCCAGTCAGTTCCTAGAGATACTCCCAAGCCCTGGGTCAAGCCCGGCTCCTTTCCTGTCGTCCCGTGAGCCCCTCATTGCCCGTCTCTGCTCACCCTGCTTGAGCTGGGCTTTCTGTCCCGTGCATTCCATGAGGTCTACCGATGCTCTTCCTTGTCCCCCGCCCCCATCAGTGTGGAAGGAAGGGTTGGGTCTGAAGCCATATTGAAAGATGGTAGATGAGAGGACACCGACAGGCTCTGGTTCCCAGGGCAGATTCCACAGCCAGCATGGCAGATGGCCTTTCCCCAGGCTACCCCAAGGAGAAGGCAGGAAGGGAAGACAGTGAGCTGGTCCTCCTCCTCCCATGGACATGTCCAGGCCCCCTCAGCAGAGCGGGTCAACCCGCTCCTGCCTGTTTATAGGTAGCGGACTTGGAGAGGGTCACCTTCGCCTGGGGACAGGGGTGCTCTGAGGCCATCTGCAAGGCCACCCAGGCCCCAGCTCCATGAGCTGAGCTTCCTAGGAAGCACTGTGACTGCTCTTTGGGGCCCAGTGGAGTGAGACCTGTGGTGCAGCATCTGGATGTGCATCGAGGAGACTGGACAACTGGGAAATCCGCCCCGTGTGGCGACCTCCACACAGAGGACGTGGTCTAGGCCTGCCCCGGACCACTGACCCCTGATGGCTGGCGTGTGCATGCCAAGGGAGCATCATAACAGCACTGTGAGGAGTCACAGTGACCCCTGTGAGGGGCCTCTGTAAGCCCAGTTCTCCAACCAGCACAGCCCACAGGCCTGGGAATCACCCCTGGGATTTTTTTATGAACCACCCCCGGGTTTTTAAATAACTCAGCCAGTGTTTAGCAATGGGGGTATTTCACAGAAAAATCTAGACCACCGCCTTCTCTTGAAAGCAAAAAAGACTTGAGAACCACTGGCCGGAACTAGGACACCCATGTCCCCTTTGCCCTTGGCACAGCTGAAGCCAGAGCATGGGTACCAGAGACCATTTAGGGTGTCAAACCCCACTTGTCTCCTGATCAAGGACTGTTGCCCTGCTCCTGTGGGTGGAAGGACTGGTCAAGAGGCCCCTCTCATACCTGGCCCTGTTTTTCCAGGCTGTCCCCAGATTCACACTGGACAGGGCCACTTGGCCCTGCTCAGCTTCCGAGTTCACAGGCACAAATGCAAATGCAAATTCCTGCACGAAGCATGGATTAAAGTCAGGAAATGAGAATCAGGCCTCCATTTCTTTTCACTGAGATAAAAACCTAGGTTGACTACCAGGATCAGGGTAAAGCAAGTGATTGGCAGGAGGACTAATGGGGAGCTTCGGGGATTAAGGACAGATGGAAGCAATTCCAGAAGCCAAAACCCAAATACTGGATGCCTGGCGGAAGGACTGATCTTATAGACCAAGGCCCGGCCAACCCTGATCCTCCTGGTAGTGTAAACAGGTACAGCTGCCCAGGTTGGCCTGGTCAGTGGGGGACAGGAAGACAGCCAATGTCTGGTGACATTCCGGTGAGTTCTCACGTAGAACCCACAACAGGCCAAATTTAGTCTTAAAATACCTATGGGGAAGTTGCTCTGAGTCTAGTTTTATGCTTTGAGAGAGGAAATAGGTAAGTGCTCAGGAATCTGAAGAAAGGCCTACGGAAGTTTAACTTTCAGCCAAACACACGCGTGTGCATGCACTTTCATCTCACACACACACACACCTGGATGGTCCAGCCAGAGTTGTCACCACACAGCTCATTCCACACAAAGCCCTTGCTCTCAACTCAGTAACGTGCAGGTTGTACAAGGCAGACGCCTCCCGACACCTGCTAGAATCATTGAGCTTACGTTAACTTTTAGCCCATGATTTGAAAATCAGCGAGGCACCTGAACTGAGGTGGGTGTTGGCTCTGCACTGAGAATTCGGGCCAAGTGGGGATGTGCTCATTCACTTCTTCAGCAAGTGCTCCTTCCCTGGGGACACAGGGTTTGACAACCCATGTGGCCAAGCACTGTGGATCCTCAACAATGAGTAAGATTTTACTCTCCCAGGAGGCAGCCACAGGCCAGGTGGGCTAAGGGACCGGGGGTGGGAGGAGCGATGGAGAGAGGGATTTGGCACGTTGCCTACGGTGCTCTGCAGCGGGGCCCAAGCCAGATAAGGATGCCTACGGATAGACAGTTTTCATAAGGAATTTTTTAAATAGACTTTCCTAGCCGGGAGCAGCAGAGGAATTTTTTTAATTTATATTTTTATTGGAACCTCAACCTGCCCTGGGCGGCACAGCCTGAGGCTAGCAGTGTCTATATAAAACCAAATCAAATAATTTTATTTTATTTTAATACCTTTATTTTATTTATTTATTTTTATGTGGTGCTGAGGATCAAACCCAGGGCCTCACATGGGCTAGGTGAGCGCTCTACCACGGAGGTGGAACCCCAGCCCCAAATTGAATAATTTTAAAAAGGAAAAAAAAAATCATCTGATTGCTTCCAGATAATGGATGTTTATGGTCTATTTGTTGTTGTTGTTGTTGTTTCTAAAGTTGTCACTTACTGCATGCAGACTATATGCTGAAACTTTCCACGTGATTTCTCATTGAGTCTGCACTAGGAGCCTACAGATTAGCTGGCATTTCCATTGCTCATGGAGGATACTGATGCTCGATGATGCTTCAGTTTCACCTTGGTGACTTTTGAAGGTCCTTTGATCCATAGGGCAACTTTGGGGTGGGGGTAGGGATTGAACCCATTGCTAGAGAAGCACCCTACCAACGAGCTCCACCCCAAGTTCTGTGCAGCAACCCTGAAAGCAGAAGCTGGCCCATGTTTGGGGTCTAGTCTGCATGAACTGGGGGTCTGCGGCTCCTCCCACACACACAAGGATGCTGCCAGGTGTTGGTGACCAGGCTTCCAGGGTGGCCTTGGCATCCATCAGCATCCAGAGACTGCAACCCCCAAACAGACCTCAGCCTCTCTCTCTGCCTCCATCAGCCACCTGCTAGAGAAACCAAAAGAAGAACTTGCAGAGGCCGTCACGGGTCTTGTCACTTGTGGGACAGTGATGCTTGGCCACCGAAGGGGTTTTGGGGAAGGAAGTAGCACTGACATCACAGAAACATAGAACCAGAAAAAGATTTGAGACACTCATCTTGTCCAGGCACCCCAAGGGACCAAGCTCCCTCCCTGACGGTCTCTCCCACTGAAGATGCAGAAACAGGTCCTCCTCCTTCCCCAACAACTGGCCAGTGCTGAGTCTCCCAGCTCCATTGGCTCCCAAGGCCAGTCCCCCTTTAACTTAAGTCCACTCTCATTTTCCATCCCAGGAAGGCCAACGCACGAGCCCCAGTCCCCTCGCACTTCCTAAATCATGAGGACAACACAATCATCCGCACCACATCCTGCACTTGGTTCATATTTTGTGAGGGGTTTGCTGTTTGTCATTTCTCTACTGCTTTTTTCAAACACGTGACTCTGGTCGACTGGATAATTGTCTCTCATCCCTTCATTTCTCCCTGTTGCAAAATTGGACCTCCACAGCTCTTGCATTGAGTCCGCGGTAGCTTTCACTAGAATTAGCGCGTGTTTTCTCTCACCCCCCTGGATGTTGGGTTCAGCCAATGACTTACGTTGGAAGACAGATGTGCATGAAATGTGACAGAGGTTTCAAACGTGCTGTATGATCTGACTTGGCCTCTTTTGTTTCTGCCATTACCATGGGAAGACTGTGCCCCAAGCAGTGCCAACTCCGGAATGAAACATACAAAGCAGGCCCAGAGTAGACTTGGAGCCTGGAGCCTTGCCCCGCTACGCCCAGCCAAGATCAGCTGCGCTCAGCCAAGATCAGCTGAACCCCAGCCAACCCTCAGACCTATGAATGAGGAAAATAAATGTCTGTGATGTAAGCCACTGAGATTCGGGGAGTTATTTGTTACATAACATTATTGCAGTAGTCGATGACTAATGAAAGTGTCAAAATAAGGTCTAAGCCAAATTACTGCCTGTCCCACTCCTTCGAATCCCCCCCCTTTCATGAAAGCTTGCCTGGTTATTCCAGACTCTTTATAACTTGGCCATTTCAAACTCTTCTTTTTATGTGTCTGGTATTTTTGCACCTGTTCATATCTAATGTAATGCTTTCTAGAACTCAACCTGATATAGAATTTGATACTTGTACATGTGAAACCTTACCGGTAAGACTCCAAAGTCTTTGAGAACAGGGATCCTGCAAGGACAGTATGGGCATAAAATATGCTGATTAAAAATATTCTGTACCAGTATCCCCCATCTTTATCAGAATAAGACTCCCGTTTTTTAAAATGGAAATACGTTGTCTTTGTATTCCTGGGGCTAGACTCAGACTGTGAACACAGTACACAAGAGACTTCCAAGTATTTACAGAACACCTAGGGGAAAGGCAAATGAAATTTAGTTTTCATAAATCAGATGGATATTTCTGCTCTATTCATAATCAATTTCATATACCTTACTGCTATTCAATGGTCATTTCCATGAGACACTAAACATAAAAATCTCCCTTTCCCTTCTAAAATAGGTCAATAGAGTAAGTGGGAGTTAGAGAATCTACCATCTAAAAGACCTATGAAGTAAAACCTTGGATAAAGCCAATGTTGCCACCCATCTTGACAATTTGCTGTGCCTTTTTTATTCACAAAAACACATCATCTTTGATTTTCATATTCTATATTTAAGATCAGAGAAAATTCTCCAGAATCACATTTTTTCCTCACCGTTTAGTTTCAGATGCGGCGTAGTTCCTCTTTTTATTTATGTAAGCAGAAAGATGTGTTAGAGCATTCAATGAACTGGTGTTTTTCTGTAAGACGTATATTTACTTTCCATACACAGGAGCGTTCCAGACGACTGGTGAAGTCGCCACCTTCACATGGTGCATTGATCTGGATGGAGTTAAAAATAAAACAAAGAACAATGACGTCCGTCAGCCCCCGTCCCCACGTACAGGCACAACTACAAAGCACCTGCCCGGTTTTCAGATCAGTCAGAAACTAGGCACCAGAAGGGACCCTGCTCCACCAGGTCAGTCACATTACCTGGTTGTCCCAGGGACGGCTGGTGCTCAAAACCACCCCGGAAGCCCACCACCTTCAAGCCAGCTCTGCACTTAAAAATATTACCATAGGTCAGCAAATCTTTGTCCTCTGAGAATGAAAGTGATTTTTGGAAACGGAAAAAGTCATTTGGAAGCAAATTCAGTGAAAAAAAAAAAAGAGGAAAGACCAAGCAGGGTGATATAAAGATGAAATCTAAATTGTCGTGTAATTTCACGACCCAGAGATAACGCCATCAGCACCCAGGTGTGCTTTCT